>NW_027362986.1:2400000-3000000 GCF_046119375.1 Phyllobates terribilis | reverse complement strand
CCCACAGGGGTAAAATTGAAAAAAGTTGAAAAAAATTTTTTTTTTGGACTTAGTCATTTTTCCGCCGTTTAGCAGACTTTCAGATATGGGAAATGTGAGTGAGCATTCCAATTTCAGTTCCAGAGCAATTCGCCCAATGAGTCCTTGATATTTAGTCATTTTCAGCCAATAATTTGGATTTTTGAAAATTTCACTTTTTTGTGAAAATATCCACTAAATGAGGGAATAATATGTGTGAGGGTACCCCAGGAGAGTTCCAAATGTGTGTGGGTAGAATATATTTCCCACGGGGGTAAAATTGAAAAAAGTTGAAAAAATTTTTTTTTTGGACTTAGTCTTTTTTCCGGCGTTTATCAGACTTTCAGAAAGGGGAAATGTCAGTGAGCGTTCCGATTTCAGTTCCAGAGCGATTCGCCCAATGAGTCCTTGATATTTAGTCGTTTTCAGCCAATTTTCTGGATTTTTGAAAATTTCACTTTTTTGTGAAAATATCCACTAAATGAGGGAATAATATGTGTGAGGGTACCCCAGGAGAGTTCCAGATGTGTGTGGGTAGAATATATTTCCCATGGGGGTAAAACTGAAAAAAGTTGAAAAAAATTTTTTTTTGGACTTAGTCATTTTTCCGTCGTTTATCAGACTTTCAGAGAGGGGAAATGTCAATGAGCGCTCCGATTTCAGTTCCAGAGCAATTCGCCCAATGAGTCCTTGATATGTAGTCGTTTTCAGCCATTTTTCTGGATTTTTGAAAATTTCACTTTTTTGTGAAAATATCCACTAAACGAGGGAATAATATGTGTGAGGGTACCCCAGGAGAGTTCCAAATGTGTGTGGGTAGAATATATATCTCCCGGTGGTAAAATTGAAAAAAGTTGAAAAAAAATTTTTTTTGGACTTAGTCATTTTTTCGGCGTTTATCAGACTTTCAGATAGGGGAAATGTGAGTGAGCATTCCGATTTCAGTTCCAGAGCAATTCGCCCAATGATTCCTTGATATTTAGTCGTTTTCAGCCAATTTTCTGGATTTTTGAAAATTTCACTTTTTTGTGAAAATATCCACTAAATGAGGGAATAATATGTGTGAGGGTACCCCAGGAGAGTTCCAAATGTGTGTGGGTAGAATATATATCCCACAGGGGTAAAATTGAAAAAAGTTGAACAAATTTTTTTTTAGACTTAGTCATTTTTCCAGCGTTTATCAGAATTTCAGATAGGGGAAATGTCAGTGAGCGTTCTGATTTCAGTTCCAGAGCGATTCGCCCAATGAGTACTTGATATTTAGTCGTTTTCAGCCAATTTCCTGGATTTTTGAAAATTTCACTTTTTTGTGAAAATATCCACTAAACGAGGGAATAATATGTGTGAGGGTACCCCAGGAGAGTTCCAAATGTGTTTGGGTGGAATATATATCCCACGGGGGTAAAATTGAAAAAAGTTGAAAAAAATTTTTTTTTGGACTTAGTCATTTTTCCGTCGTTTATCAGACTTTCAGATAGGGGAAATGTCAGTGAGCATTCCGATTTCAGTTCCAGAGCGATTCGCCCAATGAGTCCTTGATATTTAGTCGTTTTCAGCCAATTTTCTGGATTTTTGAAAATTTCACTTTTTTGTGAAAATATCCACTAAATGAGGGAATAATATGTGTGAGGGTACCCCAGGAGAGTTCCAAATGTGTTTGGGTAGAATATATATCCCACGGGGGTAAAATTGAAAAAAGTTGAAAAACATTTTTTTTTGGACTTAGTCATTTTTCCGTCGTTTATCAGACTTTCAGATAGGGGAAATGTCAGTGAGCGTTCCGATTTCAGTTCCAGAGCGATTCGCCCAATGAGTCCTTGATATTTAGTCGTTTTCAGCCAATTTTCTGGATTTTTGAAAATTTCACTTTTTTGTGAAAATATCCACTAAATGAGGGAATAATATGTGTGAGGGTACCCCAGGAGAGTTCCAGATGTGTGTGGGTAGAATATATTTCCCATGGGGGTAAAATTGAAAAAAGTTGAAAAAAATTTTTTTTTGGACTTAGTCATTTTTCCGTCGTTTATCAGACTTTCAGATAGGGGAAATGTCAATGAGCATTCCGATTTCAGTTCCAGAGCAATTTGCCCAATGAGTCCTTGATATTTAGTCGTTTTCAGCCAATTTTCTGGATTTTTGAAATTTTCACTTTTTTGTGAAAATATCCACTAAACGAGGGAATAATATGTGTGCGGGTACCCCAGGAGAGTTCCAAATGTGTGTGGGTAGAATATATATCTCACGGTGGTAAAATTGAAAAAAGTTGAAAAAAATTTTTTTTGGACTTAGTCATTTTTACGGCGTTTATCAGACTTTCAGAAAGGGGAAATGTCAATGAGCGTTCCGATTTCAGTTCCAGAGCAATTCGCCCAATGAGTCCTTGATATTTAGTCGTTTTCAGCCAATTTTCTGGATTTTTGAAAATTTCACTTTTTTGTGAAAATATCCACTAAATGAGGGAATAATATGTGTGAGGGTACCCCAGGAGAGTTCCAAATGTGTGTGGGTAGAATATATATCCCACAGGGGTAAAATTGAAAAAAGTTGAAAAAAATTTTTTTTTTGGACTTAGTCATTTTTCCGCCGTTTAGCAGACTTTCAGATAGGGGAAATGTGAGTGAGCATTCCAATTTCAGTTCCAGAGCAATTCGCCCAATGAGTCCTTGATATTTAGTCATTTTCAGCCAATAATTTGGATTTTTGAAAATTTCACTTTTTTGTGAAAATATCCACTAAATGAGGGAATAATATGTGTGAGGGTACCCCAGGAGAGTTCCAAATGTGTGTGGGTAGAATATATATCCCACGGGGGTAAAATTGAAAAAAGTTGAAAAAAATTTTTTTTTGGACTTAGTCATTTTTCCGTCGTTTATCAGACTTTCAGATAGGGGAAATGTCAGTGAGCATTCCGATTTCAGTTCCAGAGCGATTCGCCCAATAAGTTCTTGATATTTAGTCATTTTCAGCCAATAATTTGGATTTTTGAAAATTTCAATTTTGGTGAAAATATCCACTAAATGAGGGAATAATATGTGTGAGGGTACCCCAGGAGAGTTCCAAATGTGTGTGGGTAGAATATATATCCCACGGGGGTAAAATTGAAAAAAGTTGAAAAAAAATTTTTTTTTTCGACTTAGTCATTTTTCCACCGTTTATCAGACTTTCAGATAGGGGAAATGTGAGTGAGCATTCCGATTTCAGTTCCAGAGCAATTCGCCCAATGAGTCCTTGATATTTAGTCGTTTTCAGCCAATTTTCTGGATTTTTGAAAATTTCACTTTTTTGTGAAAATATCCACTAAATGAGGGAATAATATGTGTGAGGGTACCCCAGGAGAGTTCCAAATGTGTGTGGGTAGAATATATTTCCCATGGGGGTAAAATTGAAAAAAGTTGAAAAAATTTTTTTTTGGACTTAGTCATTTTTCCGGCGTTTATCAGACTTTCAGAAAGGGGAAATGTCAGTGAGCGTTCCAGTTTCAGTTCCAGAGCGATTCGCCCAATGAGTCCTTGATATTTAGTCGTTTTCAGCCAATTTTCTGGATTTTTGAAAATTTCACTTTTTTGTGAAAATATCCACTAAATGAGGGAATAATATGTGTGAGGGTACCCCAGGAGAGTTCCAAATGTGTGTGGGTAGAATATATATCCCACAGGGGTAAAATTGAAAAAAGTTGAACAAATTTTTTTTTGGACTTAGTCATTTTTCCAGCGTTTATCAGAATTTCAGATAGGGGAAATGTCAGTGAGCGTTCCGATTTCAGTTCCAGAGCGATTCGCCCAATGAGTACTTGATATTTAGTCGTTTTCAGCCAATTTCCTGGATTTTTGAAAATTTCACTTTTTTGTGAAAATATCCACTAAATGAGGGAATAATATGTGTGAGGGTACCCCAGGAGAGTTCCAAATGTGTGTGGGTAGAATATATTTCCCACGGGGGTAAAATTGAAAAAAGTTGAAAAAATTTTTTTTTTGGACTTAGTCTTTTTTCCGGCGTTTATCAGACTTTCAGAAAGGGGAAATGTCAGTGAGCGTTCCGATTTCAGTTCCAGAGCGATTCGCCCAATGAGTCCTTGATATTTAGTCGTTTTCAGCCAATTTTCTGGATTTTTGAAAATTTCACTTTTTTGTGAAAATATCCACTAAATGAGGGAATAATATGTGTGAGGGTACCCCAGGAGAGTTCCAGATGTGTGTGGGTAGAATATATTTCCCATGGGGGTAAAATTGAAAAAAGTTGAAAAAAATTTTTTTTTGGACTTAGTCATTTTTCCGGCGTTTATCAGACTTTCAGAAAGGGGAAATGTCAGTGAGCGTTCCGATTTCAGTTCCAGAGCAATTCGCCCAATGGGTCCTTGATATTTAGTCGTTTTCAGCCAATTTTCTGGATTTTTGAAAATTTCACTTTTTTGTGAAAATATCCACTAAATGAGGGAATAATATGTGTGAGGGTACCCCAGGAGAGTTCCAAATGTGTGTGGGTAGAATATATATCCCACTGGGGTAAAATTGAAAAAAGTTGAAAAAAAATTTTTTTTGGACTTAGTCATTTTTCCGGCGTTTATCAGACTTTCAGATAGGGGAAATGTCAGTGAGCATTCCGATTTCAGTTCCAGAGCGATTCGCCCAATAAGTCCTTGATATTTAGTCATTTTCAGCCAATAATTTGGATTTTTGAAAATTTCACTTTTTGGTGAAAATATCCACTAAATGAGGGAATAATATGTGTGAGGGTACCCCAGGAGAGTTCCAAATGTGTGTGGGTAGAATATATATCCCACGGGGGTAAAATTGAAAAAAGTTGAAAAAAATTTTTTTTTTGGACTTAGTAATTTTTCCGCCGTTCATCAGACTTTCAGATAGGGGAAATGTGAGAGACCATTCCGATTTCAGTTCCGGAGTGATTCGCCCAATGAGTCCTTGATATTTAGTCGTTTTCAGCCAATTTTCTGGATTTTTGAAAATTTCACTTTTTTGTGAAAATATCCACTAAATGAGGGAATAATATGTGTGAGGGTACCCCAGGAGAGTTCCAAATGTGTGTGGGTAGAATATATATCCCACGGGGGTAAAATTGAAAAAAGTTGAAAAAAAAATTTTTTTTGGACTTAGTCATTTTTCCGGCGTTTATCAGACTTTCAGATAGGGGAAATGTCAGTGAGCATTCCGATTTCAGTTCCAGAGCGATTCGCCCAATAAGTCCTTGATATTTAGTCATTTTCAGCCAATAATTTGGATTTTTGAAAATTTCAATTTTGGTGAAAATATCCACTAAATGAGGGAATAATATGTGTGAGGGTACCCCAGGAGAGTTCCAAATGTGTGTGGGTAGAATATATATCCCACGGGGGTAAAATTGAAAAAAGTTGAAAAAAAATTTTTTTTTTCGACTTAGTCATTTTTCCACCGTTTATCAGACTTTCAGATAGGGGAAATGTGAGTGAGCATTCCGATTTCAGTTCCAGAGCAATTCGCCCAATGAGTCCTTGATATTTAGTCGTTTTCAGCCAATTTTCTGGATTTTTGAAAATTTCACTTTTTTGTGAAAATATCCACTAAATGAGGGAATAATATGTGTGAGGGTACCCCAGGAGAGTTCCAAATGTGTGTGGGTAGAATATATTTCCCATGGGGGTAAAATTGAAAAAAGTTGAAAAAATTTTTTTTTGGACTTAGTCATTTTTCCGGCGTTTATCAGACTTTCAGAAAGGGGAAATGTCAGTGAGCGTTCCAATTTCAGTTCCAGAGCGATTCGCCCAATGAGTCCTTGATATTTAGTCGTTTTCAGCCAATTTTCTGGATTTTTGAAAATTTCACTTTTTTGTGAAAATATCCACTAAATGAGGGAATAATATGTGTGAGGGTACCCCTGGAGAGTTCCAAATGTGTGTGGGTAGAATATATATCCCACAGGGGTAAAATTGAAAAAAGTTGAACAAATTTTTTTTTGGACTTAGTCATTTTTCCAGCGTTTATCAGAATTTCAGATAGGGGAAATGTCAGTGAGCGTTCCGATTTCAGTTCCAGAGCGATTCGCCCAATGAGTACTTGATATTTAGTCGTTTTCAGCCAATTTCCTGGATTTTTGAAAATTTCACTTTTTTGTGAAAATATCCACTAAATGAGGGAATAATATGTGTGAGGGTACCCCAGGAGAGTTCCAAATGTGTGTGGGTAGAATATATTTCCCACGGGGGTAAAATTGAAAAAAGTTGTAAAAATTTTTTTTTTGGACTTAGTCTTTTTTCCGGCGTTTATCAGACTTTCAGAAAGGGGAAATGTCAGTGAGCGTTCCGATTTCAGTTCCAGAGCGATTCGCCCAATGAGTCCTTGATATTTAGTCGTTTTCAGCCAATTTTCTGGATTTTTGAAAATTTCACTTTTTTGTGAAAATATCCACTAAATGAGGGAATAATATGTGTGAGGGTACCCCAGGAGAGTTCCAGATGTGTGTGGGTAGAATATATTTCCCATGGGGGTAAAATTGAAAAAAGTTGAAAAAAATTTTTTTTTGGACTTAGTCATTTTTCCGGCGTTTATCAGACTTTCAGAAAGGGGAAATGTCAGTGAGCGTTCCGATTTCAGTTCCAGAGCAATTCGCCCAATGGGTCCTTGATATTTAGTCGTTTTCAGCCAATTTTCTGGATTTTTGAAAATTTCACTTTTTTGTGAAAATATCCACTAAATGAGGGAATAATATGTGTGAGGGTACCCCAGGAGAGTTCCAAATGTGTGTGGGTAGAATATATATCCCACTGGGGTAAAATTGAAAAAAGTTGAAAAAAAATTTTTTTTGGACTTAGTCATTTTTCCGGCGTTTATCAGACTTTCAGATAGGGGAAATGTCAGTGAGCATTCCGATTTCAGTTCCAGAGCGATTCGCCCAATAAGTCCTTGATATTTAGTCATTTTCAGCCAATAATTTGGATTTTTGAAAATTTCACTTTTTGGTGAAAATATCCACTAAATGAGGGAATAATATGTGTGAGGGTACCCCAGGAGAGTTCCAAATGTGTGTGGGTAGAATATATATCCCACGGGGGTAAAATTGAAAAAAGTTGAAAAAAATTTTTTTTTTGGACTTAGTAATTTTTCCGCCGTTCATCAGACTTTCAGATAGGGGAAATGTGAGAGACCATTCCGATTTCAGTTCCGGAGTGATTCGCCCAATGAGTCCTTGATATTTAGTCGTTTTCAGCCAATTTTCTGGATTTTTGAAAATTTCACTTTTTTGTGAAAATATCCACTAAATGAGGGAATAATATGTGTGAGGGTACCCCAGGAGAGTTCCAAATGTGTGTGGGTAGAATATATATCCCACGGGGGTAAAATTGAAAAAAGTTGAAAAAAAAATTTTTTTTGGACTTAGTCATTTTTCCGGCGTTTATCAGACTTTCAGATAGGGGAAATGTCAGTGAGCATTCCGATTTCAGTTCCAGAGCGATTCGCCCAATAAGTCCTTGATATTTAGTCATTTTCAGCCAATAATTTGGATTTTTGAAAATTTCAATTTTGGTGAAAATATCCACTAAATGAGGGAATAATATGTGTGAGGGTACCCCAGGAGAGTTCCAAATGTGTGTGGGTAGAATATATATCCCACGGGGGTAAAATTGAAAAAAGTTGAAAAAAAATTTTTTTTTTCGACTTAGTCATTTTTCCACCGTTTATCAGACTTTCAGATAGGGGAAATGTGAGTGAGCATTCCGATTTCAGTTCCAGAGCAATTCGCCCAATGAGTCCTTGATATTTAGTCGTTTTCAGCCAATTTTCTGGATTTTTGAAAATTTCACTTTTTTGTGAAAATATCCACTAAATGAGGGAATAATATGTGTGAGGGTACCCCAGGAGAGTTCCAAATGTGTGTGGGTAGAATATATTTCCCATGGGGGTAAAATTGAAAAAAGTTGAAAAAATTTTTTTTTGGACTTAGTCATTTTTCCGGCGTTTATCAGACTTTCAGAAAGGGGAAATGTCAGTGAGCGTTCCAATTTCAGTTCCAGAGCGATTCGCCCAATGAGTCCTTGATATTTAGTCGTTTTCAGCCAATTTTCTGGATTTTTGAAAATTTCACTTTTTTGTGAAAATATCCACTAAATGAGGGAATAATATGTGTGAGGGTACCCCTGGAGAGTTCCAAATGTGTGTGGGTAGAATATATATCCCACAGGGGTAAAATTGAAAAAAGTTGAACAAATTTTTTTTTGGACTTAGTCATTTTTCCAGCGTTTATCAGAATTTCAGATAGGGGAAATGTCAGTGAGCGTTCCGATTTCAGTTCCAGAGCGATTCGCCCAATGAGTACTTGATATTTAGTCGTTTTCAGCCAATTTCCTGGATTTTTGAAAATTTCACTTTTTTGTGAAAATATCCACTAAATGAGGGAATAATATGTGTGAGGGTACCCCAGGAGAGTTCCAAATGTGTGTGGGTAGAATATATTTCCCACGGGGGTAAAATTGAAAAAAGTTGTAAAAATTTTTTTTTTGGACTTAGTCTTTTTTCCGGCGTTTATCAGACTTTCAGAAAGGGGAAATGTCAGTGAGCGTTCCGATTTCAGTTCCAGAGCGATTCGCCCAATGAGTCCTTGATATTTAGTCGTTTTCAGCCAATTTTCTGGATTTTTGAAAATTTCACTTTTTTGTGAAAATATCCACTAAATGAGGGAATAATATGTGTGAGGGTACCCCAGGAGAGTTCCAGATGTGTGTGGGTAGAATATATTTCCCATGGGGGTAAAATTGAAAAAAGTTGAAAAAAATTTTTTTTTGGACTTAGTCATTTTTCCGGCGTTTATCAGACTTTCAGAAAGGGGAAATGTCAGTGAGCGTTCCGATTTCAGTTCCAGAGCAATTCGCCCAATGGGTCCTTGATATTTAGTCGTTTTCAGCCAATTTTCTGGATTTTTGAAAATTTCACTTTTTTGTGAAAATATCCACTAAATGAGGGAATAATATGTGTGAGGGTACCCCAGGAGAGTTCCAAATGTGTGTGGGTAGAATATATATCCCACTGGGGTAAAATTGAAAAAAGTTGAAAAAAAATTTTTTTTGGACTTAGTCATTTTTCCGGCGTTTATCAGACTTTCAGATAGGGGAAATGTCAGTGAGCATTCCGATTTCAGTTCCAGAGCGATTCGCCCAATAAGTCCTTGATATTTAGTCATTTTCAGCCAATAATTTGGATTTTTGAAAATTTCACTTTTTGGTGAAAATATCCACTAAATGAGGGAATAATATGTGTGAGGGTACCCCAGGAGAGTTCCAAATGTGTGTGGGTAGAATATATATCCCACGGGGGTAAAATTGAAAAAAGTTGAAAAAAATTTTTTTTTTGGACTTAGTAATTTTTCCGCCGTTCATCAGACTTTCAGATAGGGGAAATGTGAGAGACCATTCCGATTTCAGTTCCGGAGTGATTCGCCCAATGAGTCCTTGATATTTAGTCGTTTTCAGCCAATTTTCTGGATTTTTGAAAATTTCACTTTTTTGTGAAAATATCCACTAAATGAGGGAATAATATGTGTGAGGGTACCCCAGGAGAGTTCCAAATGTGTGTGGGTAGAACATATATCCCACGGGGGTAAAATTGAAAAAAGTTGAAAAAAAAATTTTTTTTGGACTTAGTCATTTTTCCGGCGTTTATCAGACTTTCAGATAGGGGAAATGTCAGTGAGCGTTCCAATTTCAGTTCCAGAGCGATTCGCCCAATGAGTCCTTGATATTTAGTCGTTTTCAGCCAATTTTCTGGATTTTTGAAAATTTCACTTTTTTGTGAAAATATCCACTAAATGAGGGAATAATATGTGTGAGGGTACCCCAGGAGAGTTCCAAATGTGTGTGGGTAGAATATATATCCCACAGGGGTAAAATTGAAAAAAGTTGAACAAATTTTTTTTTGGACTTAGTCATTTTTCCAGCGTTTATCAGAATTTCAGATAGGGGAAATGTCAGTGAGCGTTCCGATTTCAGTTCCAGAGCGATTCGCCCAATGAGTACTTGATATTTAGTCGTTTTCAGCCAATTTCCTGGATTTTTGAAAATTTCACTTTTTTGTGAAAATATCCACTAAATGAGGGAATAATATGTGTGAGGGTACCCCAGGAGAGTTCCAAATGTGTGTGGGTAGAATATATTTCCCACGGGGGTAAAATTGAAAAAAGTTGAAAAAATTTTTTTTTTGGACTTAGTCTTTTTTCCGGCGTTTATCAGACTTTCAGAAAGGGGAAATGTCAGTGAGCGTTCCGATTTCAGTTCCAGAGCAATTTGCCCAATGGGTCCGTGATATTTAGTCGTTTTCAGCCAATTTTCTGGATTTTTGAAAATTTCACTTTTTTGTGAAAATATCCACTAAATGAGGGAATAATATGTGTGAGGGTACCCCAGGAGAGTTCCAAATGTGTGTGGGTAGAATATATATCCCACTGGGGTAAAATTGAAAAAAGTTGAAAAAAATTTTTTTTTGAACTTAGTCATTTTTCCGGCGTTTATCAGACTTTCAGATAGGGGAAATGTCAGTGAGCATTCCGATTTCAGTTCCAGAGCGATTCGCCCAATAAGTCCTTGATATTTAGTCATTTTCAGCCAATAATTTGGATTTTTGAAAATTTCACTTTTTTGTGAAAATATCCACTAAATGAGGGAATAATATGTGTGAGGGTACCCCAGGAGAGTTCCAAATGTGTGTGGGTAGAATATATATCCCACGGGGTAAAATTGAAAAAAGTTGAAAAAAATTTTTTTTTTGGACTTAGTCATTTTTCCGCCGTTTATCAGACTTTCAGATAGGGGAAATGTGAGAGACCATTCCGATTTCAGTTCCAGAGTGATTCGCCCAATGAGTCCTTGATATTTAGTCGTTTTCAGCCAATTTTCTGGATTTTTGAAAATTTCACTTTTTTGTGAAAATATCCACTAAACGAGGGAATAATATGTGTGAGGGTACCCCAGGAGAGTTCCAAATGTGTGTGGGTAGAATATATATCTCCCGGTGGTAAAATTGAAAAAAGTTGAAAAAAAATTTTTTTTGGACTTAGTCATTTTTCCGGCGTTTATCAGCCTTTCAGAAAGGGGAAATGTCAGTGAGCATTCCGATTTCAGTTCCAGAGCAATTCGCCCAATGAGTCCTTGATATTTAGTCGTTTTCAGCCAATTTTCTGGATTTTTGAAAATTTCACTTTTTTGTGAAAATATCCACTAAATGAGGGAATAATATGTGTGAGGGTACCCCAGGAGAGTTCCAAATGTGTGTGGCTAGAATATATATCCCACTGGGGTAAAATTGAAAAAAGTTGAACAAATTTTTTTTTGGACTTAGTCATTTTTCCAGCGTTTATCAGAATTTCAGATAGGGGAAATGTCAGTGAGCGTTCCGATTTCAGTTCCAGAGCGATTCGCCCAATGAGTACTTGATATTTAGTCTTTTTCAGCCAATTTCCTGGATTTTTGAAAATTTCACTTTTTTGTGAAAATATCCACTAAACGAGGGAATAATATGTGTGAGGGTACCCCAGGAGAGTTCCAAATGTGTGTGGGTAGAATATATTTCCCACGGGGGTAAAATTGAAAAAAGTTGAAAAAAATTTTTTTTTGGACTTAGTCATTTTTCCGGCGTTTATCAGACTTTCAGAAAGGGGAAATGTCAGTGAGCGTTCCGATTTCAGTTCCAGAGCAATTCGCCCAATGGGTCCTTGATATTTAGTCGTTTTCAGCCAATTTTCTGGATTTTTGAAAATTTCACTTTTTTGTGAAAATATCCACTAAATGAGGGAATAATATGTGTGAGGGTACCCCAGGAGAGTTCCAAATGTGTGTGGGTAGAATATATATCCCACTGGGGTAAAATTGAAAAAAGTTGAAAAAAAATTTTTTTTGGACTTAGTCATTTTTCCGGCGTTTATCAGACTTTCAGATAGGGGAAATGTCAGTGAGCATTCCGATTTCAGTTCCAGAGCGATTCGCCCAATAAGTCCTTGATATTTAGTCATTTTCAGCCAATAATTTGGATTTTTGAAAATTTCAATTTTCGTGAAAATATCCACTAAATGAGGGAATAATATGTGTGAGGGTACCCCAGGAGAGTTCCAAATGTGTGTGGGTAGAATATATATCCCACGGGGGTAAAATTGAAAAAAGTTGAAAAAAATTTTTTTTTTGGACTTAGTCATTTTTCCGCCGTTTATCAGACTTTCAGATAGGGGAAATGTGAGTGAGCATTCCGATTTCAGTTCCAGAGCAATTCGCCCAATGAGTCCTTGATATTTAGTCGTTTTCAGCCAATTTTCTGGATTTTTGAAAATTTCACTTTTTTGTGAAAATATCCACTAAATGAGGGAATAATATGTGTGAGGGTACCCCAGGAGAGTTCCAAATGTGTGTGGGTAGAATATATTTACCATGGGGGTAAAATTGAAAAAAGTTGAAAAAAATTTTTTTTTGGACTTAGTCATTTTTCCGGCGTTTATCAGACTTTCAGAAAGGGGAAATGTCAGTGAGCGTTCCGATTTCAGTTCCAGAGCAATTCGCCCAATGGGTCCTTGATATTTAGTCGTTTTCAGCCAATTTTCTGGATTTTTGAAAATTTCACTTTTTTGTGAAAATATCCACTAAATGAGGGAATAATATGTGTGAGGGTACCCCAGGAGAGTTCCAAATGTGTGTGGGTAGAATATATATCCCACTGGGGTAAAATTGAAAAAAGTTGAAAAAAATTTTTTTTTGGACTTAGTCATTTTTCCGGTGTTTATCAGACTTTCAGATAGGGGAAATGTCAGTGAGCATTCCGATTTCAGTTCCAGAGCGATTCGCCCAATAAGTCCTTGATATTTAGTCATTTTCAGCCAATAATTTGGATTTTTGAAAATTTCACTTTTTGGTGAAAATATCCACTAAATGAGGGAATAATATGTGTGAGGGTACCCCAGGAGAGTTCCAAATGTGTGTGGGTAGAATATATATCCCACGGGGGTAAAATTGAAAAAAGTTGAAAAAATTTTTTTTTTTGGACTTAGTCATTTTTCCGCCGTTCATCAGACTTTCAGATAGAGGAAATGTGAGAGACCATTCCGATTTCAGTTCCGGAGTGATTCGCCCAATGAGTCCTTGATATTTAGTCGTTTTCAGCCAATTTTCTGGATTTTTGAAAATTTCACTTTTTTGTGAAAATATCCACTAAATGAGGGAATAATATGTGTGAGGGTACCCCAGGAGAGTTCCAAATGTGTGTGGGTAGAATATATATCCCACGGGGGTAAAATTGAAAAAAGTTGAAAAAAATTTTTTCTTGGACTTAGTCATTTTTCCGGCGTTTATCAGACTTTCAGATAGGGGAAATGTGAGTGAGCATTCCGATTTCAGTTCCAGAGCAATTCGCCCAATGAGTCCTTGATATTTAGTCGTTTTCAGCCAATTTTCTGGATTTTTGAAAATTTCACTTTTTTGTGAAAATATCCACTAAACGAGGGAATAATATGTGTGAGGGTACCCCAGGAGAGTTCCAAATGTGTGTGGGTAGAATATATTTCCCACGGGGGTAAAATTGAAAAAAGTTGAAAAAATTTTTTTTTTGGACTTAGTCATTTTTCCGGCGTTTATCAGACTTTCAGATAGGGGAAATGTCAGTGAGCATTCCGATTTCAGTTCCAGAGCGATTCGCCCAATAAGTCCTTGATATTTAGTCATTTTCAGCCAATAATTTGGATTTTTGAAAATTTCACTTTTTTGTGAAAATATCCACTAAATGAGGGAATAATATGTGTGAGGGTACCCCAGGAGAGTTCCAAATGTGTGTGGGTAGAATATATATCCCACGGGGGTAAAATTGAAAAAAGTTGAAAAAAAAATTTTTTTGGACTTAGTCATTTTTCCGGCGTTTATCAGACTTTCAGAAAGGGGAAATGTCAGTGAGCGTTCCAATTTCAGTTCCAGAGCGATTCGCCCAATGAGTCCTTGATATTTAGTCGTTTTCAGCCAATTTTCTGGATTTTTGAAAATTTCACTTTTTTGTGAAAATATCCACTAAATGAGGGAATAATATGTGTGAGGGTACCCCAGGAGAGTTCCAAATGTGTGTGGGTAGAATATATATCCCACGGGGGTAAAATTGAAAAAAGTTGAAAAAAAATTTTTTTTGGACTTAGTCATTTTTCCGGCGTTTATCAGACTTTCAGATAGGGGAAATGTGAGTGAGCATTCCGATTTCAGTTCCAGAGCAATTCGCCCAATGAGTCCTTGATATTTAGTCGTTTTCAGCCAATTTTCTGGATTTTTGAAAATTTCACTTTTTTGTGAAAATATCCACTAAACGAGGGAATAATATGTGTGAGGGTACCCCAGGAGAGTTCCAAATGTGTGTGGGTAGAATATATATCCCACTGGGGTAAAATTGAAAAAAGTTGAAAAAATTTTTTTTTTGGACTTAGTCATTTTTCCGGCGTTTATCAGACTTTCAGAAAGGGGAAATGTCAGTGAGCGTTCCAATTTCAGTTCCAGAGCGATTCGTCCAATGAGTCCTTGATATTTAGTCGTTTTCAGCCAATTTTCTGGATTTTTGAAAATTTCACTTTTTTGTGAAAATATCCACTAAATGAGGGAATAATATGTGTGAGGGTACCCCAGGAGAATTCCAAATGTGTGTGGGTAGAATATATATCCCACTGGGGTAAAATTGAAAAAAGCTGAAAAAAAATTTTTTTTGGACTTAGTCATTTTTCCGGCGTTTATCAGACTTTCAGATAGGGGAAATGTCAGTGAGCATTCCGATTTCAGTTCCAGAGCGATTCGCCCAATAAGTCCTTGATATTTAGTCATTTTCAGCCAATAATTTGGATTTTTGAAAATTTCAATTTTGGTGAAAATATCCACTAAATGAGGGAATAATATGTGTGAGGGTACCCCAGGAGAGTTCCACATGTGTGTGGGTAGAATATATATCCCACGGGGGTAAAATTGAAAAAAGTTGAAAAAATTTTTTTTTTTGGACTTAGTAATTTTTCCGCCGTTCATCAGACTTTCAGATAGGGGAAATGTGAGAGACCATTTCGATTTCAGTTCCAGAGTGATTCGCCCAATGAGTCCTTGATATTTAGTCATTTTCAGCCAATAATTTGGATTTTTGAAAATTTCACTTTTTTGTGAAAATATCCACTAAATGAGGGAATAATATGTGTGAGGGTACCCCAGGAGAGTTCCAAATGTGTGTGGGTAGAATATATATCCCACGGGGGTAAAATTGAAAAAAGTTGAAAAAATTATTTTTTTGGACTTAGTCATTTTTCCGGCGTTTATCAGACTTTCAGAAAGGGGAAATGTCAATGAGCGCTCCGATTTCAGTTCCAGAGCAATTCGCCCAATGAGTCCTTGATATGTAGTCGTTTTCAGCCATTTTTCTGGATTTTTGAAAATTTCACTTTTTTGTGAAAATATCCACTAAATGAGGGAATAATATGTGTGAGGGTACCCCAGGAGAGTTCCAAATGTGTGTGGGTAGAATATATATCCCACGGGGGTAAAATTGAAAAAAGTTGAAAAAATTATTTTTTTGGACTTAGTCATTTTTCCGGCGTTTATCAGACTTTCAGATAGGGGAAATGTCAGTTAGCGTTCCGATTTCAGTTCCAGAGCGATTCGCCCAATGAGTCCTTGATATTTAGTCGTTTTCAGCCAATTTTCTGGATTTTTGAAAATTTAACTTTTTTGTGAAAATATCCACTAAATGAGGGAATAATATGTGTGAGGGTACCCCAGGAGAGTTCCAAATGTGTGTGGGTAGAATATATATCCCACGGGGGTAAAATTGAAAAAAGTTGAAAAAAAAAATTTTTTGGACTTAGTCATTTTTCCGGCGTTTATCAGACTTTCAGATAGGGGAAATGTGAGTGAGCATTCCGATTTCAGTTCCAGAGCTATTCGCCCAATGAGTCCTTGATATTTAGTCGTTTTCAGCCAATTTTCTGGATTTTTGAAAATTTCAATTTTTTGTGAAAATATCCACTAAACGAGGGAATAATATGTGTGAGGGTACCCCAGGAGAGTTCCAAATGTGTGTGGGTAGAATATATATCCCACGGGGGTAAAATTGAAAAAAGTTGAAAAAAATTTTTTTTTGGACTTAGTCATTTTTCCGTCGTTTATCAGACTTTCAGATAGGGGAAATGTCAATGAGCGCTCCGATTTCAGTTCCAGAGCAATTCGCCCAATGAGTCCTTGATATGTAGTCGTTTTCAGCCATTTTTCTGGATTTTTGAAAATTTCACTTTTTTGTGAAAATATCCACTAAATGAGGGAATAATATGTGTGAGCCCACGGGGGTAAAATTGAAAAAAGTTGAAAAAATTATTTTTTTGGACTTAGTCATTTTTCCGGCGTTTATCAGACTTTCAGATAGGGGAAATGTCAGTGAGCATTCCGATTTCAGTTCCAGAGCGATTTGCCCAATAAGTCCTTGATATTTAGTCATTTTCAGCCAATAATTTGGATTTTTGAAAATTTCACTTTTTTGTGAAAATATCCACTAAATGAGGGAATAATATGTGTGAGGGTACCCCAGGAGAGTTCCAAATGAGTGTGGGTAGAATATATATCCCACGGGGGTAAAATTGAAAAAAGTTGAAAAAAAAATTTTTTTGGACTTAGTCATTTTTCCGTCGTTTATCAGACTTTCAGATAGGGGAAATGTCAATGAGCGCTCCGATTTCAGTTCCAGAGCAATTTGCCCAATGAGTCCTTGATATGTAGTCGTTTTCAGCCATTTTTCTGGATTTTTGAAAATTTCACTTTTTTGTGAAAATATCCACTAAATGAGGGAATAATATGTGTGAGGGTACCCCAGGAGAGTTCCAAATGTGTGTGGGTAGAATATATATCCCACGGGGGTAAAATTGAAAAAAGTTGAAAAAATTATTTTTTTGGACTTAGTCATTTTTCCGGCGTTTATCAGACTTTCAGATAGGGGAAATGTCAATGAGCGCTCCGATTTCAGTTCCAGAGCAATTCGCCCAATGAGTCCTTGATATGTAGTCGTTTTCAGCCATTTTTCTGGATTTTTGAAAATTTCACTTTTTTGTGAAAATATCCACTAAATGAGGGAATAATATGTGTGAGCCCACGGGGGTAAAATTGAAAAAAGTTGAAAAAATTATTTTTTTGGACTTAGTCATTTTTCCGGCGTTTATCAGACTTTCAGATAGGGGAAATGTCAGTGAGCATTCTGATTTCAGTTCCAGAGCGATTTGCCCAATAAGTCCTTGATATTTAGTCATTTTCAGCCAATAATTTGGATTTTTGAAAATTTCACTTTTTTGTGAAAATATCCACTAAATGAGGGAATAATATGTGTGAGGGTACCCCAGTAGAGTTCCAAATGTGTGTGGGTAGAATATATATCCCACGGGGGTAAAATTGAAAAAAGTTGAAAAAAAAATTTTTTTGGACTTAGTCATTTTTCCGGCGTTTATCAGACTTTCAGAAAGGGGAAATGTCAGTGAGCGTTCCAATTTCAGTTCCAGAGCGATTCGCCCAATGAGTCCTTGATATTTAGTCGTTTTCAGCCAATTTTCTGGATTTTTCAAAATTTCACTTTTTTGTGAAAATATCCACTAAATGAGGGAATAATATGTGTGAGGGTACCCCAGGAGAGTTCCAAATGTGTGTTGGTAGAAAATATATCCCACGGGGGTAAAATTGAAAAAAGTTGAAAAAAATTTTTTTTTGGACTTAGTCATTTTTCCGTCGTTTATCAGACTTTCAGATAGGGGAAATGTCAATGAGCGCTCCGATTTCAGTTCCAGAGCAATTCGCCCAATGAGTCCTTGATATGTAGTCGTTTTCAGCCATTTTTCTGGATTTTTGAAAATTTCACTTTTTTGTGAAAATATCCACTAAATGAGGGAATAATATGTGTGAGGGTACCCCAGGAGAGTTCCAAATGTGTGTGGGTAGAATATATATCCCACGGGGGTAAAATTGAAAAAAGTTGAAAAAAATTTTTTTTTGGACTTAGTCATTTTTCCATCGTTTATCAGACTTTCAGATAGGGGAAATGTCAATGAGCGCTCCGATTTCAGTTCCAGAGCAATTCGCCCAATGAGTCCTTGATATGTAGTCGTTTTCAGCCATTTTTCTGGATTTTTGAAAATTTCACTTTTTTGTGAAAATATCCACTAAATGAGGGAATAATATGTGTGAGGGTACCCCAGGAGAGTTCCAAATGTGTGTGGGTAGAATATATATCCCACGGGGGTAAAATTGAAAAAAGTTGAAAAAATTATTTTTTTGGACTTAGTCATTTTTCCGGCGTTTATCAGACTTTCAGAAAGGGGAAATGTCAGTGAGCGTTCCAATTTCAGTTCCAGAGCGATTCGCCCAATGAGTCCTTGATATTTAGTCGTTTTCAGCCAATTTTCTGGATTTTTCAAAATTTCACTTTTTTGTGAAAATATCCACTAAATGAGGGAATAATATGTGTGAGGGTACCCCAGGAGAGTTCCAAATGTGTGTTGGTAGAAAATATATCCCACGGGGGTAAAATTGAAAAAAGTTGAAAAAAATTTTTTTTTGGACTTAGTCATTTTTCCGTCGTTTATCAGACTTTCAGATAGGGGAAATGTCAATGAGCGCTCCGATTTCAGTTCCAGAGCAATTCGCCCAATGAGTCCTTGATATGTAGTCGTTTTCAGCCATTTTTCTGGATTTTTGAAAATTTCACTTTTTTGTGAAAATATCCACTAAATGAGGGAATAATATGTGTGAGCCCACGGGGGTAAAATTGAAAAAAGTTGAAAAAATTATTTTTTTGGACTTAGTCATTTTTCCGGCGTTTATCAGACTTTCAGATAGGGGAAATGTCAGTGAGCATTCTGATTTCAGTTCCAGAGCGATTTGCCCAATAAGTCCTTGATATTTAGTCATTTTCAGCCAATAATTTGGATTTTTGAAAATTTCACTTTTTTGTGAAAATATCCACTAAATGAGGGAATAATATGTGTGAGGGTACCCCAGGAGAGTTCCAAATGTGTGTGGGTAGAATATATATCCCACGGGGGTAAAATTGAAAAAAGTTGAAAAAAAAATTTTTTTGGACTTAGTCATTTTTCCGGCGTTTATCAGACTTTCAGAAAGGGGAAATGTCAGTGAGCGTTCCAATTTCAGTTCCAGAGCGATTCGCCCAATGAGTCCTTGATATTTAGTCGTTTTCAGCCAATTTTCTGGATTTTTCAAAATTTCACTTTTTTGTGAAAATATCCACTAAATGAGGGAATAATATGTGTGAGGGTACCCCAGGAGAGTTCCAAATGTGTGTTGGTAGAAAATATATCCCACGGGGGTAAAATTGAAAAAAGTTGAAAAAAATTTTTTTTTGGACTTAGTCATTTTTCCGTCGTTTATCAGACTTTCAGATAGGGGAAATGTCAATGAGCGCTCCGATTTCAGTTCCAGAGCAATTCGCCCAATGAGTCCTTGATATGTAGTCGTTTTCAGCCATTTTTCTGGATTTTTGAAAATTTCACTTTTTTGTGAAAATATCCACTAAATGAGGGAATAATATGTGTGAGGGTACCCCAGGAGAGTTCCAAATGTGTGTGGGTAGAATATATATCCCACGGGGGTAAAATTGAAAAAAGTTGAAAAAAATTTTTTTTTGGACTTAGTCATTTTTCCATCGTTTATCAGACTTTCAGATAGGGGAAATGTCAATGAGCGCTCCGATTTCAGTTCCAGAGCAATTCGCCCAATGAGTCCTTGATATGTAGTCGTTTTCAGCCATTTTTCTGGATTTTTGAAAATTTCACTTTTTTGTGAAAATATCCACTAAATGAGGGAATAATATGTGTGAGGGTACCCCAGGAGAGTTCCAAATGTGTGTGGGTAGAATATATATCCCACGGGGGTAAAATTGAAAAAAGTTGAAAAAATTATTTTTTTGGACTTAGTCATTTTTCCGGCGTTTATCAGACTTTCAGAAAGGGGAAATGTCAGTGAGCGTTCCAATTTCAGTTCCAGAGCGATTCGCCCAATGAGTCCTTGATATTTAGTCGTTTTCAGCCAATTTTCTGGATTTTTCAAAATTTCACTTTTTTGTGAAAATATCCACTAAATGAGGGAATAATATGTGTGAGGGTACCCCAGGAGAGTTCCAAATGTGTGTTGGTAGAAAATATATCCCACGGGGGTAAAATTGAAAAAAGTTGAAAAAAATTTTTTTTTGGACTTAGTCATTTTTCCGTCGTTTATCAGACTTTCAGATAGGGGAAATGTCAATGAGCGCTCCGATTTCAGTTCCAGAGCAATTCGCCCAATGAGTCCTTGATATGTAGTCGTTTTCAGCCATTTTTCTGGATTTTTGAAAATTTCACTTTTTTGTGAAAATATCCACTAAATGAGGGAATAATATGTGTGAGGGTACCCCAGGAGAGTTCCAAATGTGTGTGGGTAGAATATATATCCCACGGGGGTAAAATTGAAAAAAGTTGAAAAAATTATTTTTTTGGACTTAGTCATTTTTCCGGCGTTTATCAGACTTTCAGATAGGGGAAATGTCAGTGAGCATTCCGATTTCAGTTCCAGAGCGATTCGCCCAATAAGTCCTTGATATTTAGTAATTTTCAGCCAATAATTTGGATTTTTGAAAATTTCACTTTTTTGTGAAAATATCCACTAAATGAGGGAATAATATGTGTGAGGGTACCCCAGGAGAGTTCCAAATGTGTGTGGGTAGAATATATATCCCACGGGGGTAAAATTGAAAAAAGTTGAAAACATTTTTTTTTTTGGACTTAGTCATTTTTCCGCCGTTTATCAGACTTTCAGATAGGGGAAATGTGAGTGAGCATTCCGATTTCAGTTCCAGAGCAATTCACCCAATGAGTCCTTGATATTTAGTCGTTTTCAGCCAATTTTCTGGATTTTTGAAAATTTCACTTTTTTGTGAAAATATCCACTAAATGAGGGAATAATATGTGTGAGGGTACCCCAGGAGAGTTCCAAATGTGTGTGGGTAGAATATATATCCCACAGGGGTAAAATTGAAAAAAGTTGAACAAATTTTTTTTTGGACTTAGTCATTTTTCCAGCGTTTATCAGAATTTCAGATAGGGGAAATGTCAGTGAGCGTTCCGATTTCAGTTCCAGAGCGATTCGCCCAATGAGTACTTGATATTTAGTCGTTTTCAGCCAATTTCCTGGATTTTTGAAAATTTCACTTTTTTTTGAAAATATCCACTAAACGAGGGAATAATATGTGTGAGGGTACCCCAGGAGAGTTCCAAATGTGTTTGGGTAGAATATATATCCCACGGGGGTAAAATTGAAAAAAGTTGAAAAAAAATTTTTTTTGGACTTAGTAATTTTTCCGTCGTTTATCAGACTTTCAGATAGGGGAAATGTCAGTGAGCGTTCCGATTTCAGTTCCAGAGCGATTCGCCCAATGAGTCCTTGTTATTTAGTCGTTTTCAGCCAATTTTCTGGATTTTTGAAAATTTCACTTTTTTGTGAAAATATCCACTAAATGAGGGAATAATATGTGTGAGGGTACACCAGGAGAGTTCCAAATGTGTGTGGGTAGAATATATATCCCACGGGGGTAAAATTGAAAAAAGTTGAAAAAATTTTTTTTTTTGGACTTAGTCATTTTTCCGCCGTTTATCAGACTTTCAGATAGGGGAAATGTGAGAGACCATTCCGATTTCAGTTCCAGAGCAATTCGCCCAATGAGTCCTTGATATGTAGTCGTTTTCAGCCATTTTTCTGGATTTTTGAAAATTTCACTTTTTTGTGAAAATATCCACTAAATGAGGTAATAATATGTGTGAGCCCACGGGGGTAAAATTGAAAAAAGTTGAAAAAATTATTTTTTTGGACTTAGTCATTTTTCCGGCGTTTATCAGACTTTCAGATAGGGGAAATGTCAGTGAGCATTCCGATTTCAGTTCCAGAGCGATTTGCCCAATAAGTCCTTGATATTTAGTCATTTTCAGCCAATAATTTGGATTTTTGAAAATTTCACTTTTTTGTGAAAATATCCACTAAATGAGGGAATAATATGTGTGAGGGTACCCCAGGAGAGTTCCAAATGTGTGTGGGTAGAATATATATCCCACGGGGGTAAAATTGAAAAAAGTTGAAAAAAAAATTTTTTTGGACTTAGTCATTTTTCCGGCGTTTATCAGACTTTCAGAAAGGGGAAATGTCAGTGAGCGTTCCAATTTCAGTTCCAGAGCGATTCGCCCAATGAGTCCTTGATATTTAGTCGTTTTCAGCCAATTTTCTGGATTTTTCAAAATTTCACTTTTTTGTGAAAATATCCACTAAATGAGGGAATAATATGTGTGAGGGTACCCCAGGAGAGTTCCAAATGTGTGTTGGTAGAAAATATATCCCACGGGGGTAAAATTGAAAAAAGTTGAAAAAAAATTTTTTTTGGACTTAGTCATTTTTCCGTCGTTTATCAGACTTTCAGATAGGGGAAATGTCAATGAGCGCTCCGATTTCAGTTCCAGAGCAATTCGCCCAATGAGTCCTTGATATGTAGTCGTTTTCAGCCATTTTTCTGGATTTTTGAAAATTTCACTTTTTTGTGAAAATATCCACTAAATGAGGGAATAATATGTGTGAGGGTACCCCAGGAGAGTTCCAAATGTGTGTGGGTAGAATATATATCCCACGGGGGTAAAATTGAAAAAAGTTGAAAAAAATTTTTTTTTGGACTTAGTCATTTTTCCATCGTTTATCAGACTTTCAGATAGGGGAAATGTCAATGAGCGCTCCGATTTCAGTTCCAGAGCAATTCGCCCAATGAGTCCTTGATATGTAGTCGTTTTCAGCCATTTTTCTGGATTTTTGAAAATTTCACTTTTTTGTGAAAATATCCACTAAATGAGGGAATAATATGTGTGAGGGTACCCCAGGAGAGTTCCAAATGTGTGTGGGTAGAATATATATCCCACGGGGGTAAAATTGAAAAAAGTTGAAAAAATTATTTTTTTGGACTTAGTCATTTTTCCGGCGTTTATCAGACTTTCAGATAGGGGAAATGTCAGTGAGCATTCCGATTTCAGTTCCAGAGCGATTCGCCCAATAAGTCCTTGATATTTAGTCATTTTCAGCCAATAATTTGGATTTTTGAAAATTTCACTTTTTTGTGAAAATATCCACTAAATGAGGGAATAATATGTGTGAGGGTACCCCAGGAGAGTTCCAAATGTGTGTGGGTAGAATATATATCCCACGGGGGTAAAATTGAAAAAAGTTGAAAAAAATTTTTTTTTGGACTTAGTCATTTTTCCATCGTTTATCAGACTTTCAGATAGGGGAAATGTCAATGAGCGCTCCGATTTCAGTTCCAGAGCAATTCGCCCAATGAGTCCTTGATATGTAGTCGTTTTCAGCCATTTTTCTGGATTTTTGAAAATTTCACTTTTTTGTGAAAATATCCACTAAATGAGGGAATAATATGTGTGAGGGTACCCCAGGAGAGTTCCAAATGTGTGTGGGTAGAATATATATCCCACGGGGGTAAAATTGAAAAAAGTTGAAAAAATTATTTTTTTGGACTTAGTCATTTTTCCGGCGTTTATCAGACTTTCAGATAGGGGAAATGTCAGTGAGCATTCCGATTTCAGTTCCAGAGCGATTCGCCCAATAAGTCCTTGATATTTAGTCATTTTCAGCCAATAATTTGGATTTTTGAAAATTTCACTTTTTTGTGAAAATATCCACTAAATGAGGGAATAATATGTGTGAGGGTACCCCAGGAGAGTTCCAAATGTGTGTGGGTAGAATATATATCCCATGGGGGTAAAATTGAAAAAAGTTGAAAAAATTTTTTTTTTTGGGCTTAGTCATTTTTCCGCCGTTTATCAGACTTTCAGATAGGGGAAATGTGAGTGAGCATTCCGATTTCAGTTCCAGAGCAATTCACCCAATGAGTCCTTGATATTTAGTCGTTTTCAGCCAATTTTCTGGATTTTTGAAAATTTCACTTTTTTGTGAAAATATCCACTAAATGAGGGAATAATATGTGTGAGGGTACCCCAGGAGAGTTCCAAATGTGTGTGGGTAGAATATATATCCCACAGGGGTAAAATTGAAAAAAGTTGAACAAATTTTTTTTTGGACTTAGTCATTTTTCCAGCGTTTATCAGAATTTCAGATAGGGGAAATGTCAGTGAGCGTTCCGATTTCAGTTCCAGAGCGATTCGCCCAATGAGTACTTGATATTTAGTCGTTTTCAGCCAATTTCCTGGATTTTTGAAAATTTCACTTTTTTTTGAAAATATCCACTAAACGAGGGAATAATATGTGTGAGGGTACCCCAGGAGAGTTCCAAATGTGTTTGGGTAGAATATATATCCCACGGGGGTAAAATTGAAAAAAGTTGAAAAAAAATTTTTTTTGGACTTAGTAATTTTTCCGTCGTTTATCAGACTTTCAGATAGGGGAAATGTCAGTGAGCGTTCCGATTTCAGTTCCAGAGCGATTCGCCCAATGAGTCCTTGTTATTTAGTCGTTTTCAGCCAATTTTCTGGATTTTTGAAAATTTCACTTTTTTGTGAAAATATCCACTAAATGAGGGAATAATATGTGTGAGGGTACACCAGGAGAGTTCCAAATGTGTGTGGGTAGAATATATATCCCACGGGGGTAAAATTGAAAAAAGTTGAAAAAATTTTTTTTTTTGGACTTAGTCATTTTTCCGCCGTTTATCAGACTTTCAGATAGGGGAAATGTGAGAGACCATTCCGATTTCAGTTCCAGAGCAATTCGCCCAATGAGTCCTTGATATGTAGTCGTTTTCAGCCATTTTTCTGGATTTTTGAAAATTTCACTTTTTTGTGAAAATATCCACTAAATGAGGTAATAATATGTGTGAGCCCACGGGGGTAAAATTGAAAAAAGTTGAAAAAATTATTTTTTTGGACTTAGTCATTTTTCCGGCGTTTATCAGACTTTCAGATAGGGGAAATGTCAGTGAGCATTCCGATTTCAGTTCCAGAGCGATTTGCCCAATAAGTCCTTGATATTTAGTCATTTTCAGCCAATAATTTGGATTTTTGAAAATTTCACTTTTTTGTGAAAATATCCACTAAATGAGGGAATAATATGTGTGAGGGTACCCCAGGAGAGTTCCAAATGTGTGTGGGTAGAATATATATCCCACGGGGGTAAAATTGAAAAAAGTTGAAAAAAAAATTTTTTTGGACTTAGTCATTTTTCCGGCGTTTATCAGACTTTCAGAAAGGGGAAATGTCAGTGAGCGTTCCAATTTCAGTTCCAGAGCGATTCGCCCAATGAGTCCTTGATATTTAGTCGTTTTCAGCCAATTTTCTGGATTTTTCAAAATTTCACTTTTTTGTGAAAATATCCACTAAATGAGGGAATAATATGTGTGAGGGTACCCCAGGAGAGTTCCAAATGTGTGTTGGTAGAAAATATATCCCACGGGGGTAAAATTGAAAAAAGTTGAAAAAAAATTTTTTTTGGACTTAGTCATTTTTCCGTCGTTTATCAGACTTTCAGATAGGGGAAATGTCAATGAGCGCTCCGATTTCAGTTCCAGAGCAATTCGCCCAATGAGTCCTTGATATGTAGTCGTTTTCAGCCATTTTTCTGGATTTTTGAAAATTTCACTTTTTTGTGAAAATATCCACTAAATGAGGGAATAATATGTGTGAGGGTACCCCAGGAGAGTTCCAAATGTGTGTGGGTAGAATATATATCCCACGGGGGTAAAATTGAAAAAAGTTGAAAAAAATTTTTTTTTGGACTTAGTCATTTTTCCATCGTTTATCAGACTTTCAGATAGGGGAAATGTCAATGAGCGCTCCGATTTCAGTTCCAGAGCAATTCGCCCAATGAGTCCTTGATATGTAGTCGTTTTCAGCCATTTTTCTGGATTTTTGAAAATTTCACTTTTTTGTGAAAATATCCACTAAATGAGGGAATAATATGTGTGAGGGTACCCCAGGAGAGTTCCAAATGTGTGTGGGTAGAATATATATCCCACGGGGGTAAAATTGAAAAAAGTTGAAAAAATTATTTTTTTGGACTTAGTCATTTTTCCGGCGTTTATCAGACTTTCAGATAGGGGAAATGTCAGTGAGCATTCCGATTTCAGTTCCAGAGCGATTCGCCCAATAAGTCCTTGATATTTAGTCATTTTCAGCCAATAATTTGGATTTTTGAAAATTTCACTTTTTTGTGAAAATATCCACTAAATGAGGGAATAATATGTGTGAGGGTACCCCAGGAGAGTTCCAAATGTGTGTGGGTAGAATATATATCCCATGGGGGTAAAATTGAAAAAAGTTGAAAAAATTTTTTTTTTTGGGCTTAGTCATTTTTCCGCCGTTTATCAGACTTTCAGATAGGGGAAATGTGAGTGAGCATTCCGATTTCAGTTCCAGAGCAATTCACCCAATGAGTCCTTGATATTTAGTCGTTTTCAGCCAATTTTCTGGATTTTTGAAAATTTCACTTTTTTGTGAAAATATCCACTAAATGAGGGAATAATATGTGTGAGGGTACCCTAGGAGAGTTCCAAATGTGTGTGGGTAGAATATATATCCCACAGGGGTAAAATTGAAAAAAGTTGAACAAAATTTTTTTTTGGACTTAGTCATTTTTCCAGCGTTTATCAGAATTTCAGATAGGGGAAATGTCAGTGAGCGTTCCGATTTCATTTCCAGAGCGATTCGCCCAATGAGTACTTGATATTTAGTCGTTTTCAGCCAATTTCCTGGATTTTTGAAAATTTCACTTTTTTGTGAAAATATCCACTAAACGAGGGAATAATATGTGTGAGGGTACCCCAGGAGAGTTCCAAATGTGTTTGGGTAGAATATATATCCCACGGGGGTAAAATTGTAAAAAGTTGAAAAAAAATTTTTTTTGGACTTAGTCATTTTTCCGTCGTTTATCAGACTTTCAGATAGGGGAAATGTCAGTGAGCATTCCGATTTCAGTTCCAGAGCGATTCGCCCAATAAGTCCTTGATATTTAGTCATTTTCAGCCAATAATTTGGATTTTTGAAAATTTCACTTTTTTGTGAAAATATCCACTAAATGAGGGAATAATATGTGTGAGGGTACCCCAGGAGAGTTCCAAATGTGTGTGGGTAGAATATATATCCCACGGGGGTAAAATTGAAAAAAGTTGAAAACATTTTTTTTTTTGGACTTAGTCATTTTTCCACCGTTTATCAGACTTTCAGATAGGGGAAATGTGAGTGAGCATTCCGATTTCAGTTCCAGAGCAATTCACCCAATGAGTCCTTGATATTTAGTCGTTTTCAGCCAATTTTCTGGATTTTTGAAAATTTCACTTTTTTGTGAAAATATCCACTAAATGAGGGAATAATATGTGTGAGGGTACCCCAGGAGAGTTCCAAATGTGTGTGGGTAGAATATATATCCCACAGGGGTAAAATTGAAAAAAGTTGAACAAATTTTTTTTTGGACTTAGTCATTTTTCCAGCGTTTATCAGAATTTCAGATAGGGGAAATGTCAGTGAGCGTTCCGATTTCAGTTCCAGAGCGATTCGCCCAATGAGTACTTGATATTTAGTCGTTTTCAGCCAATTTCCTGGATTTTTGAAAATTTCACTTTTTTTTGAAAATATCCACTAAACGAGGGAATAATATGTGTGAGGGTACCCCAGGAGAGTTCCAAATGTGTTTGGGTAGAATATATATCCCACGGGGGTAAAATTGAAAAAAGTTGAAAAAAAATTTTTTTTGGACTTAGTAATTTTTCCGTCGTTTATCAGACTTTCAGATAGGGGAAATGTCAGTGAGCGTTCCGATTTCAGTTCCAGAGCGATTCGCCCAATGAGTCCTTGTTATTTAGTCGTTTTCAGCCAATTTTCTGGATTTTTGAAAATTTCACTTTTTTGTGAAAATATCCACTAAATGAGGGAATAATATGTGTGAGGGTACACCAGGAGAGTTCCAAATGTGTGTGGGTAGAATATATATCCCACGGGGGTAAAATTGAAAAAAGTTGAAAAAATTTTTTTTTTTGGACTTAGTCATTTTTCCGCCGTTTATCAGACTTTCAGATAGGGGAAATGTGAGAGACCATTCCGATTTCAGTTCCAGAGCAATTCGCCCAATGAGTCCTTGATATGTAGTCGTTTTCAGCCATTTTTCTGGATTTTTGAAAATTTCACTTTTTTGTGAAAATATCCACTAAATGAGGTAATAATATGTGTGAGCCCACGGGGGTAAAATTGAAAAAAGTTGAAAAAATTATTTTTTTGGACTTAGTCATTTTTCCGGCGTTTATCAGACTTTCAGATAGGGGAAATGTCAGTGAGCATTCCGATTTCAGTTCCAGAGCGATTTGCCCAATAAGTCCTTGATATTTAGTCATTTTCAGCCAATAATTTGGATTTTTGAAAATTTCACTTTTTTGTGAAAATATCCACTAAATGAGGGAATAATATGTGTGAGGGTACCCCAGGAGAGTTCCAAATGTGTGTGGGTAGAATATATATCCCACGGGGGTAAAATTGAAAAAAGTTGAAAAAAAAATTTTTTTGGACTTAGTCATTTTTCCGGCGTTTATCAGACTTTCAGAAAGGGGAAATGTCAGTGAGCGTTCCAATTTCAGTTCCAGAGCGATTCGCCCAATGAGTCCTTGATATTTAGTCGTTTTCAGCCAATTTTCTGGATTTTTCAAAATTTCACTTTTTTGTGAAAATATCCACTAAATGAGGGAATAATATGTGTGAGGGTACCCCAGGAGAGTTCCAAATGTGTGTTGGTAGAAAATATATCCCACGGGGGTAAAATTGAAAAAAGTTGAAAAAAAATTTTTTTTGGACTTAGTCATTTTTCCGTCGTTTATCAGACTTTCAGATAGGGGAAATGTCAATGAGCGCTCCGATTTCAGTTCCAGAGCAATTCGCCCAATGAGTCCTTGATATGTAGTCGTTTTCAGCCATTTTTCTGGATTTTTGAAAATTTCACTTTTTTGTGAAAATATCCACTAAATGAGGGAATAATATGTGTGAGGGTACCCCAGGAGAGTTCCAAATGTGTGTGGGTAGAATATATATCCCACGGGGGTAAAATTGAAAAAAGTTGAAAACATTTTTTTTTTTGGACTTAGTCATTTTTCCGCCGTTTATCAGACTTTCAGATAGGGGAAATGTGAGTGAGCATTCCGATTTCAGTTCCAGAGCAATTCACCCAATGAGTCCTTGATATTTAGTCGTTTTCAGCCAATTTTCTGGATTTTTGAAAATTTCACTTTTTTGTGAAAATATCCACTAAATGAGGGAATAATATGTGTGAGGGTACCCCAGGAGAGTTCCAAATGTGTGTGGGTAGAATATATATCCCACAGGGGTAAAATTGAAAAAAGTTGAACAAATTTTTTTTTGGACTTAGTCATTTTTCCAGCGTTTATCAGAATTTCAGATAGGGGAAATGTCAGTGAGCGTTCCGATTTCAGTTCCAGAGCGATTCGCCCAATGAGTACTTGATATTTAGTCGTTTTCAGCCAATTTCCTGGATTTTTGAAAATTTCACTTTTTTTTGAAAATATCCACTAAACGAGGGAATAATATGTGTGAGGGTACCCCAGGAGAGTTCCAAATGTGTTTGGGTAGAATATATATCCCACGGGGGTAAAATTGAAAAAAGTTGAAAAAAAATTTTTTTTGGACTTAGTAATTTTTCCGTCGTTTATCAGACTTTCAGATAGGGGAAATGTCAGTGAGCGTTCCGATTTCAGTTCCAGAGCGATTCGCCCAATGAGTCCTTGTTATTTAGTCGTTTTCAGCCAATTTTCTGGATTTTTGAAAATTTCACTTTTTTGTGAAAATATCCACTAAATGAGGGAATAATATGTGTGAGGGTACACCAGGAGAGTTCCAAATGTGTGTGGGTAGAATATATATCCCACGGGGGTAAAATTGAAAAAAGTTGAAAAAATTTTTTTTTTTGGACTTAGTCATTTTTCCGCCGTTTATCAGACTTTCAGATAGGGGAAATGTGAGAGACCATTCCGATTTCAGTTCCAGAGCAATTCGCCCAATGAGTCCTTGATATGTAGTCGTTTTCAGCCATTTTTCTGGATTTTTGAAAATTTCACTTTTTGTGAAAATATCCACTAAATGAGGTAATAATATGTGTGAGCCCACGGGGGTAAAATTGAAAAAAGTTGAAAAAATTATTTTTTTGGACTTAGTCATTTTTCCGGCGTTTATCAGACTTTCAGAAAGGGGAAATGTCAGTGAGCGTTCCAATTTCAGTTCCAGAGCGATTCGCCCAATGAGTCCTTGATATTTAGTCGTTTTCAGCCAATTTTCTGGATTTTTCAAAATTTCACTTTTTTGTGAAAATATCCACTAAATGAGGGAATAATATGTGTGAGGGTACCCCAGGAGAGTTCCAAATGTGTGTTGGTAGAAAATATATCCCACGGGGGTAAAATTGAAAAAAGTTGAAAAAAAATTTTTTTTGGACTTAGTCATTTTTCCGTCGTTTATCAGACTTTCAGATAGGGGAAATGTCAATGAGCGCTCCGATTTCAGTTCCAGAGCAATTCGCCCAATGAGTCCTTGATATGTAGTCGTTTTCAGCCATTTTTCTGGATTTTTGAAAATTTCACTTTTTTGTGAAAATATCCACTAAATGAGGGAATAATATGTGTGAGGGTACCCCAGGAGAGTTCCAAATGTGTGTGGGTAGAATATATATCCCACGGGGGTAAAATTGAAAAAAGTTGAAAAAATTATTTTTTTGGACTTAGTCATTTTTCCGGCGTTTATCAGACTTTCAGATAGGGGAAATGTCAGTGAGCATTCCGATTTCAGTTCCAGAGCGATTCTCCCAATAAGTCCTTGATATTTAGTCATTTTCAGCCAATAATTTGGATTTTTGAAAATTTCACTTTTTTGTGAAAATATCCACTAAATGAGGGAATAATATGTGTGAGGGTACCCCAGGAGAGTTCCAAATGTGTGTGGGTAGAATATATATCCCACGGGGGTAAAATTGAAAAAAGTTGAAAAAAATTTTTTTTTTGGACTTAGTCATTTTTCCGCCGTTTATCAGACTTTCAGATAGGGGAAATGTGAGTGAGCATTCCGATTTCAGTTCCAGAGCAATTCACCCAATGAGTCCTTGATATTTAGTCGTTTTCAGCCAATTTTCTGGATTTTTGAAAATTTCACTTTTTTGTGAAAATATCCACTAAATGAGGGAATAATATGTGTGAGGGTACCCCAGGAGAGTTCCAAATGTGTGTGGGTAGAATATATATCCCACAGGGGTAAAATTGAAAAAAGTTGAACAAATTTTTTTTTTGGCTTAGTCATTTTTCCAGCGTTTATCAGAATTTCAGAGAGGGGAAATGTCAGTGAGCGTTCCGATTTCAGTTCCAGAGCGATTCGCCCAATGAGTACTTGATATTTAGTCGTTTTCAGCCAATTTCCTGGATTTTTGAAAATTTCACTTTTTTTTGAAAATATCCACTAAACGAGGGAATAATATGTGTGAGGGTACCCCAGGAGAGTTCCAAATGTGTTTGGGTAGAATATATATCCCACGGGGGTAAAATTGAAAAAAGTTGAAAAAAAATTTTTTTTGTACTTAGTAATTTTTCCGTCGTTTATCAGACTTTCAGATAGGGGAAATGTCAGTGAGCGTTCCGATTTCAGTTCCAGAGCGATTCGCCCAATGAGTCCTTGTTATTTAGTCGTTTTCAGCCAATTTTCTGGATTTTTGAAAATTTCACTTTTTTGTGAAAATATCCACTAAATGAGGGAATAATATGTGTGAGGGTACACCAGGAGAGTTCCAAATGTGTGTGGGTAGAATATATATCCCACGGGGGTAAAATTGAAAAAAGTTGAAAAAATTTTTTTTTTTGGACTTAGTCATTTTTCCGCCGTTTATCAGACTTTCAGATAGGGGAAATGTGAGAGACCATTCCGATTTCAGTTCCAGAGTGATTCGCCCAATGAGTCCTTGATATTTAGTCGTTTTCAGCCAATTTTCTGGATTTTTTAAAATTTCACTTTTTTGTGAAAATATCCACTAAACGAGGGAATAATATGTGTGAGGGTACCCCAGGAGAGTTCCAAATGTGTGTGGGTAGAATATGTATCTCACGGTGGTAAAATTGAAAAAAGTTGAAAAAAACATTTTTTTGGACTTAGCCATTTTTCCGTCGTTTATCAGACTTTCAGATAGGGGAAATATCAGTGAGCGTTCCAATTTCAGTTCCAGAGCGATTCGCCCAATGAGTGCTTGATATTTAGCCGTTTTCAGCCAATTTTCTGGATTTTTGAAAATTTCACTTTTTTGTGAAAATATCCACTAAACGAGGGAATAATATGTGTGAGGGTACCCCAGGAGAGTTCCAAATGTGTGTGGGTAGAATATATATCTCACGGTGGTAAAATTGAAAAAAGTTGAAAAAAACATTTTTTTGGACTTAGCCATTTTTCCGTCGTTTATCAGACTTTCAGATAGGGGAAATATCAGTGAGCGTTCCAATTTCAGTTCCAGAGCGATTCGCCCAATGAGTGCTTGATATTTAGTCGTTTTCAGCCAATTTTCTGGATTTTTGAAAATTTCACTTTTTTGTGAAAATATCCACTAAATGAGGGAATAATATGTGTGAGGGTACCCCAGGAGAGTTCCAAATGTGTGTGGGTAGAATATATATCCCACCGGGGTAAAATTGAAAAAAGTTGAAAAAAAAATTTTTTTGGACTTAGTCATTTTTCCGGCGTTTATCAGACTTTCAGATAGGGGAAATGTGAGTGAGCATTCCGATTTCAGTTCCAGAGCAATTCACCCAATGAGTCCTTGATATTTAGTCGTTTTCAGCCAATTTTCTGGATTTTTGAAAATTTCACTTTTTTGTGAAAATATCCACTAAATGAGGGAATAATATGTGTGAGGGTACCCCAGGAGAGTTCCAAATGTGTGTGGGTAGAATATATATCCCACAGGGGTAAAATTGAAAAAAGTTGAACAAATTTTTTTTTGGACTTAGTCATTTTTCCAGCGTTTATCAGAATTTCAGATAGGGGAAATGTCAGTGAGCGTTCCGATTTCATTTCCAGAGCGATTCGCCCAATGAGTACTTGATATTTAGTCGTTTTCAGCCAATTTCCTGGATTTTTGAAAATTTCACTTTTTTGTGAAAATATCCACTAAACGAGGGAATAATATGTGTGAGGGTACCCCAGGAGAGTTCCAAATGTGTTTGGGTAGAATATATATCCCACGGGGGTAAAATTGTAAAAAGTTGAAAAAAAATTTTTTTTGGACTTAGTCATTTTTCCATCGTTTATCAGACTTTCAGATAGGGGAAATGTCAGTGAGCATTCCGATTTCAGTTCCAGAGCGATTCGCCCAATAAGTCCTTGATATTTAGTCATTTTCAGCCAATAATTTGGATTTTTGAAAATTTCACTTTTTTGTGAAAATATCCACTAAATGAGGGAATAATATGTGTGAGGGTACCCCAGGAGAGTTCCAAATGTGTGTGGGTAGAATATATATCCCACGGGGGTAAAATTGAAAAAAGTTGAAAAAATTTTTTTTTTTGGACTTAGTCATTTTTCCGCCGTTTATCAGACTTTCAGATCGGGGAAATGTGAGTGAGCATTCCGATTTCAGTTCCAGAGCAATTCACCCAATGAGTCCTTGATATTTAGTCGTTTTCAGCCAATTTTCTGGATTTTTGAAAATTTCACTTTTTTGTGAAAATATCCACTAAATGAGGGAATAATATGTGTGAGGGTACACCAGGAGAGTTCCAAATGTGTGTGGGTAGAATATATATCCCACGGGGGTAAAATTGAAAAAAGTTGAAAAAATTTTTTTTTTTGGACTTAGTCATTTTTCCGCCGTTTATCAGACTTTCAGATAGGGGAAATGTGAGAGACCATTCCGATTTCAGTTCCAGAGTGATTCGCCCAATGAGTCCTTGATATTTAGTCGTTTTCAGCCAATTTTCTGGATTTTTGAAAATTTCACTTTTTTGTGAAAATATCCACTAAACGAGGGAATAATATGTGTGAGGGTACCCCAGGAGAGTTCCAAATGTGTGTGGGTAGAATATGTATCTCACGGTGGTAAAATTGAAAAAAGTTGAAAAAAACATTTTTTTGGACTTAGCCATTTTTCCGTCGTTTATCAGACTTTCAGATAGGGGAAATATCAGTGAGCGTTCCAATTTCAGTTCCAGAGCGATTCGCCCAATGAGTGCTTGATATTTAGCCGTTTTCAGCCAATTTTCTGGATTTTTGAAAATTTCACTTTTTTGTGAAAATATCCACTAAACGAGGGAATAATATGTGTGAGGGTACCCCAGGAGAGTTCCAAATGTGTGTGGGTAGAATATATATCTCACGGTGGTAAAATTGAAAAAAGTTGAAAAAAAAATTTTTTTGGACTTAGCCATTTTTCCGTCGTTTATCAGACTTTCAGATAGGGGAAATATCAGTGAGCGTTCCAATTTCAGTTCCAGAGCGATTCGCCCAATGAGTGCTTGATATTTAGTCGTTTTCAGCCAATTTTCTGGATTTTTGAAAATTTCACTTTTTTGTGAAAATATCCACTAAATGAGGGAATAATATGTGTGAGGGTACCCCAGGAGAGTTCCAAATGTGTGTGGGTAGAATATATATCCCACCGGGGTAAAATTGAAAAAAGTTGAAAAAAAAATTTTTTTGGACTTAGTCATTTTTCCGGCGTTTATCAGACTTTCAGATAGGGGAAATGTGAGTGAGCATTCCGATTTCAGTTCCAGAGCAATTCACCCAATGAGTCCTTGATATTTAGTCGTTTTCAGCCAATTTTCTGGATTTTTGAAAATTTCACTTTTTTGTGAAAATATCCACTAAATGAGGGAATAATATGTGTGAGGGTACCCCAGGAGAGCTCCAAATGTGTGTGGGTAGAATATATATCCCACAGGGGTAAAATTGAAAAAAGTTGAACAAATTTTTTTTTGGACTTAGTCATTTTTCCAGCGTTTATCAGAATTTCAGATAGGGGAAATGTCAGTGAGCGTTCCGATTTCATTTCCAGAGCGATTCGCCCAATGAGTACTTGATATTTAGTCGTTTTCAGCCAATTTCCTGGATTTTTGAAAATTTCACTTTTTTGTGAAAATATCCACTAAACGAGGGAATAATATGTGTGAGGGTACCCCAGGAGAGTTCCAAATGTGTTTGGGTAGAATATATATCCCACGGGGGTAAAATTGTAAAAAGTTGAAAAAAAATTTTTTTTGGACTTAGTCATTTTTCCATCGTTTATCAGACTTTCAGATAGGGGAAATGTCAGTGAGCATTCCGATTTCAGTTCCAGAGCGATTCGCCCAATAAGTCCTTGATATTTAGTCATTTTCAGCCAATAATTTGGATTTTTGAAAATTTCACTTTTTTGTGAAAATATCCACTAAATGAGGGAATAATATGTGTGAGGGTACCCCAGGAGAGTTCCAAATGTGTGTGGGTAGAATATATATCCCACGGGGGTAAAATTGAAAAAAGTTGAAAAAATTTTTTTTTTTGGACTTAGTCATTTTTCCGCCGTTTATCAGACTTTCAGATCGGGGAAATGTGAGTGAGCATTCCGATTTCAGTTCCAGAGCAATTCACCCAATGAGTCCTTGATATTTAGTCGTTTTCAGCCAATTTTCTGGATTTTTGAAAATTTCACTTTTTTGTGAAAATATCCACTAAATGAGGGAATAATATGTGTGAGGGTACACCAGGAGAGTTCCAAATGTGTGTGGGTAGAATATATATCCCACGGGGGTAAAATTGAAAAAAGTTGAAAAAATTTTTTTTTTTGGACTTAGTCATTTTTCCGCCGTTTATCAGACTTTCAGATAGGGGAAATGTGAGAGACCATTCCGATTTCAGTTCCAGAGTGATTCGCCCAATGAGTCCTTGATATTTAGTCGTTTTCAGCCAATTTTCTGGATTTTTGAAAATTTCACTTTTTTGTGAAAATATCCACTAAACGAGGGAATAATATGTGTGAGGGTACCCCAGGAGAGTTCCAAATGTGTGTGGGTAGAATATATATCTCACGGTGGTAAAATTGAAAAAAGTTGAAAAAAACATTTTTTTGGACTTAGCCATTTTTCCGTCGTTTATCAGACTTTCAGATAGGGGAAATATCAGTGAGCGTTCCAATTTCAGTTCCAGAGCGATTCGCCCAATGAGTGCTTGATATTTAGTCGTTTTCAGCCAATTTTCTGGATTTTTGAAAATTTCACTTTTTTGTGAAAATATCCACTAAATGAGGGAATAATATGTGTGAGGGTACCCCAGGAGAGTTCCAAATGTGTGTGGGTAGAATATATATCCCACGGGGGTAAAATTGAAAAAAGTTGAAAAAAAAATTTTTTTGGACTTAGTCATTTTTCCGGCGTTTATCAGACTTTCAGATAGGGGAAATGTGAGTGAGCATTCCGATTTCAGTTCCAGAGCAATTCACCCAATGAGTCCTTGATATTTAGTCGTTTTCAGCCAATTTTCTGGATTTTTGAAAATTTCACTTTTTTGTGAAAATATCCACTAAATGAGGGAATAATATGTGTGAGGGTACCCCAGGAGAGTTCCAAATGTGTGTGGGTAGAATATATATCCCACAGGGGTAAAATTGAAAAAAGTTGAACAAATTTTTTTTTGGACTTAGTCATTTTTCCAGCGTTTATCAGAATTTCAGATAGGGGAAATGTCAGTGAGCGTTCCGATTTCATTTCCAGAGCGATTCGCCCAATGAGTACTTGATATTTAGTCGTTTTCAGCCAATTTCCTGGATTTTTGAAAATTTCACTTTTTTGTGAAAATATCCACTAAACGAGGGAATAATATGTGTGAGGGTACCCCAGGAGAGTTCCAAATGTGTTTGGGTAGAATATATATCCCACGGGAGTAAAATTGTAAAAAGTTGAAAAAAAATTTTTTTTGGACTTAGTCATTTTTCCGTCGTTTATCAGACTTTCAGATAGGGGAAATGTCAGTGAGCATTCCGATTTCAGTTCCAGAGCGATTCGCCCAATAAGTCCTTGATATTTAGTCGTTTTCAGCCAATTTTCTGGATTTTTGAAAATTTCACTTTTTTGTGAAAATATCCACTAAACGAGGGAATAATATGTGTGAGGGTACCCCAGGAGAGTTCCAAATGTGTGTGGGTAGAATATATATCTCACGGTGGTAAAATTGAAAAAAGTTGAAAAAAACATTTTTTTGGACTTAGCCATTTTTCCGTCGTTTATCAGACTTTCAGATAGGGGAAATATCAGTGAGCGTTCCAATTTCAGTTCCAGAGCGATTCACCCAATGAGTGCTTGATATTTAGTCGTTTTCAGCCAATTTTCTGGATTTTTGAAAATTTCACTTTTTTGTGAAAATATCCACTAAACGAGGGAATAATATGTGTGAGGGTACCCCAGGAGAGTTCCAAATGTGTTTGGGTAGAATATATATCCCACGGGGGTAAAATTGTAAAAAGTTGAAAAAAAATTTTTTTTGGACTTAGTCATTTTTCCGTCGTTTATCAGACTTTCAGATAGGGGAAATGTCAGTGAGCGTTCCGATTTCAGTTCCAGAGCGATTCGCCCAATGAGTCCTTGATATTTAGTCGTTTTCAGCCAATTTTCTGGATTTTTGAAAATTTCACTTTTTTGTGAAAATATCCACTAAATGAGGGAATAATATGTGTGAGGGTACACCAGGAGAGTTCCAAATGTGTGTGGGTAGAATATATTTCCCATGGGGGTAAAATTGAAAAAAGTTGAAAAATTTTTTTTTTTGGACTTAGTCATTTTTCCGGCGTTTATCAGACTTTCAGATAGGGGAAATGTCAGTGAGCATTCCGATTTCAGTTCCAGAGCGATTCGCCCAATAAGTCCTTGATATTTAGTCATTTTCAGCCAATAATTTGGATTTTTGAAAATTTCACTTTTTGGTGAAAATATCCACTAAATGAGGGAATAATATGTGTGAGGGTACCCCAGGAGAGTTCCAAATGTGTGTGGGTAGAATATATATCCCACGGAGGTAAAATTGAAAAAAGTTGAAAAAATTTTTTTTTTTGGACTTAGTCATTTTTCCACCGTTCATCAGACTTTCAGATAGGGGAAATGTGAGAGACCATTCCGATTTCAGTTCCAGAGTGATTCGCCCAATGAGTCCTTGATATTTAGTCGTTTTCAGCCAATTTTCTGGATTTTTGAAAATTTCACTTTTTTGTGAAAATATCCACTAAATGAGGGAATAATATGTGTAAGGGTACCCCAGGAGAGTTCCAAATGTGTGTGGGTAGAATATATATCCCACGGGGGTAAAATTGAAAAAAGTTGAAAACATTTTTTTTTTGGACTTAGTCATTTTTCCGGCGTTTATCAAACTTTCAGATAGGGGAAATGTCAGTGAGCGTTCCAATTTCAGTTCCAGAGCGATTCGCCCAATGAGCCCTTGATATTATGTCGTTTTCAGCCAATTTTCTGGATTTTTGAAAATGTCACTTTTTTGTGAAAATATCCACTAAATGAGGGAATATGTGTGAGGGTACCCCAGGAGAGTTCCAAATGTGTGTGGGTAGAATATATATCCCACGGGGGTAAAATTGAAAAAAGTTGAAAAAAATTTTTTTTTTTGGACTTAGTCATTTTTCCGGCGTTTATCAAACTTTCAGAAAGGGGAAATGTCAGTGAGCGTTCAGATTTCAGTTCCAGAGCGATTCCTCCAATGAGTCCTTGATATTTAGTCGTTTTCAGCCAATTTTCTGGATTTGTGAAAATTTCACTTTTTCTGTGAAAATATCCACTAAATGAGGGAATATTTGTGAGGGTACCCCAGGAGAGTTCCAAATGTGTGTGTGGTAGAATATATATCCCATGGGGGAAAAATTGAAAAAAGTTGAAAAAAATTTTTTTTTGGACTTAGTAATTTTTGCGGCGTTTATCAGACTTTCAGACAGGGGAAATGTCAGTGAGCGTTCCAATTTCAGTTCCAGAGCGATTCGCCCAATGAGTCCTTGATATTTAGACGTTTTCAGCCAATTTGTTGGATTTTTGAAAATTTCACTTTTTTGTGAAAATATCCACTAAATGAGGGAGTAATATGTGTGAGGGTACCCTAGGAGAGTTCCAAATGTGTGTGGGTAGAATATATATCCCACAGGGGTAAAATTGAAAAAGTTGAAAAAAAATTTTTTTTGGACTTTGTCATTTTTCCGGCATTTATCAAACTTTCAGAAAGGGGAAATGTCAGTGAGCGTTGCGATTTCAGTTCCAGAGCGATTCGCCCAATGAGTCCTTGATATTTAGTCGTTTTCAGCCAATTTTCTGGATTTTTGAAAATTTCACTTTTTCTGTGAAAATATCCACTAAATGAGGGAATAATATGTGTAAGGGTACCCCAGGAGAGTTCCAAATGTGTGTGGGTAGAATATATATCACATGGGGGTAAAATTGAAAAAAGTTTAAAAATTTTTTTTTTTGGACTTAGTCATTTTTCCGGCGTTTATCAGACTTTCAGATAGGGGAAATGTCAGTGAGCGCTGCAATTTCAGTTCCAGAGCGATTCGCCCAATCAGTCCTTGATATTTAGTCGTTTTCAGCCAATTACTGGATTTTTGAAAATTTCACTTTTTTTGTGAAAATATCCACTAAATGAGGGAATAATATGTGTGAGGGTACCCCAGGAGAGTTCCAAATGTGTGTGGGTAGAATATATATCCCACGGGGGTAAAATTGAAAAAAGTTGAAAAAAATTTTTTTTTGGACTTAGTCATTTTTCCGGCGTTTATCAAACTTTCAGAAAGGAAAAATGTCAGTGAGCGTTCCGATTTCAGTTCCAGAGCGATTCGCCCAATGAGTCCTTGATATTTAGTCGTTTTCAGCCAATTTCTGGATTTTTGAAAATTTCACTTTTTTGTGAAAATATCCACTAAATGAGGGAATAATATGTGTGAGGGTACCCCAGGAGAGTTCCAAATGTGTGTGGGTAGAATATATATCCCACGGGGGTAAAATTGAAAAAAGTTGAAAACATTTTTTTTTTGGACTTAGTCATTTTTCCGGCGTTTATCAAACTTTCAGATAGGGGAAATGTCAGTGAGCGTTCCAATTTCAGTTCCAGAGCGATTCGCCCAATGAGTCCTTGATATTTAGTCCTTTTCAGCCAATTTCTGGATTTTTGAAAATTTCACTTTTTTGTGAAAATATCCACTAAATGAGGGAATAATTTGTGTGAGGGTACCCAAGGAGAGTTCCAAATGTGTGTGGGTAGAATATATATCCCACAGGGGTAAAATTGAAAAAAGTTGAAAACATTTTTTTTTTGGACTTAGTCATTTTTCCGGCGTATATCAGACTTTCAGATAGGGGAAATGTCAGTGAGCATTCCAATTTCAGTTCCCTAGCGATTCGCCCAATGAGTCCTTGATATTTAGTCGTTTTCAGCCAATTTTCTGGATTTGTGAAAATTTCACTTTTTCTGTGAAAATATCCACTAAATGAGGGAATATGTGTGAGGGTACCCCAGGAGAGTTCCAAATGTGTGTGTGGTAGAATATATATCCCATGGGGGAAAAATTGAAAAAAGTTGAAAAAAATTTTTTTTTGGACTTAGTAATTTTTCCGGCGTTTATCAGACTTTCAGACAGGGGAAATGTCAGTGAGCATTCCGATTTCAGTTCCAGAGCGATTCGCCCAATGAGTCCTTGATATTTAGACGTTTTCAGCCAATTTGTTGGATTTTTGAAAATTTCACTTTTTTGTGAAAATATCCACTAAATGAGGGAATAATATGTGTGAGGGTACCCCAGGAGAGTTCCAAATGTGTTTGGGTAGAATATATATCCAACAGGGGTAAAATTGAAAAAAGTTGAAAAAATTTTTTTTTGGACTTAGTCATTTTTCCGGCGTTTATCAAACTTTCAGAAAGGGGAAATGTCAGTGAGCGTTCCAATTTCAGTTCCAGAGCGATTCGCCCAATGGGTCCTTGATATTTAGTCGTTTTCAGCAAATTTTCTGGATTTTTGAAAATTTCACTTTTTCTGTGAAAATATCCACTAAATGAGGGAATAATATGTGTAAGGGTACCCCAGGAGAGTTCCAAATGTGTGTGGGTAGAATATATATCCCATGGGGGTAAAATTGAAAAAAGTTTAAAAATTGTTTTTTTTGGACTTAGTCATTTTTCCGGCGTTTATCAAACTTTCAGAAAGGGAAAATGTCAGTGAGCGTTCCGATTTCAGTTCCAGAGCGATTTGCCCAATGAGTCCTTGATATTTAGTCGTTTTCAGCCAATTTCTGGATTTTTGAAAATTTCACTTTTTTGTGAAAATATCCACTAAATGAGGGAATAATATGTGTGAGGGTACCCCAGGAGAGTTCCAAATATGTGTGGGTAGAATATATATCCCACGGGGGTAAAATTGAAAAAAGTTGAAAACATTTTTTTTTTGGACTTAGTCATTTTTCCGGCGTTTATCAGACTTTCAGATAGGGGAAATGTCAGTGAGCGTTCCGATTTCAGTTCCAGAGCGATTCGCCCAATGAGTCCTTGATATTTTGTCGTTTTCAGCCAATTTTCTGGATTTTTGAAAATGTCACTTTTTTGTGAAAATATCCACTAAATGAGGGAATATGTGTGAGGGTACCCCAGGAGAGTTCCAAATGTGTGTGGGTAGAATATATATCCCACGGGGGTAAAATTGAAAAAAGTTGAAAAAAATTTTTTTTTGGACTTAGTAATTTTTGCGGCGTTTATCAGACTTTCAGACAGGGGAAATGTCAGTGAGCGTTCCAATTTCAGTTCCAGAGCGATTCGCCCAATCAGTCCTTGATATTTAGACGTTTTCAGCCAATTTGTTGGATTTTTGAAAATTTCACTTTTTTGTGAAAATATCCACTAAATGAGGGAATAATATGTGTGAGGGTACCCTAGGAGAGTTCCAAATGTGTGTGGGTAGAATATATATCCCACGGGGGTAAAATTGAAAAAGTTGAAAAAAATTTTTTTTTGGACTTTGTCATTTTTCCGGCATTTATCAAACTTTCAGAAAGGGGAAATGTCAGTGAGCGTTCCGATTTCAGTTCCAGAGTGATTCGCCCAATGAGTCCTTGATATTTAGTCGTTTTCAGCCAATTTTCTGGATTTTTGAAAATGTCACTTTTTTGTGAAAATATCCACTAAATGAGGGAATATGTGTGAGGGTACCCCAGGAGAGTTCCAAATGTGTGTGGGTAGAATATATATCCCACGGGGGTAAAATTGAAAAAAGTTGAAAACATTTTTTTTTTGGACTTAGTCATTTTTCCGGCGTTTATCAGACTTTCAGATAGGGGAAATGTCAGTGAGCGTTCCAATTTCAGTTCCAGAGCGATTCGCCCAATGAGTCCTTGATATTTTGTCGTTTTCAGCCAATTTTCTGGATTTTTGAAAATGTCACTTTTTTGTGAAAATATCCACTAAATGAGGGAATATGTGTGAGGGTACCCCAGGAGAGTTCCAAATGTGTGTGGGTAGAATATATATCCCACGGGGGTAAAATTGAAAAAAGTTGAAAAAATTTTTTTTTTGGACTTAGTCATTTTTCCGGCGTTTATCAAACTTTCAGAAAGGGGAAATGTCAGTGAGCGTTCAGATTTCAGTTCCAGAGCGATTCCTCCAATGAGTCCTTGATATTTAGTCGTTTTCAGCCAATTTTCTGGATTTGTGAAAATTTCACTTTTTCTGTGAAAATATCCACTAAATGAGGGAATATGTGTGAGGGTACCCCAGGAGAGTTCCAAATGTTTGTGTCGTAGAATATATATCCCATGGGGGAAAAATTGAAAAAAGTTGAAAACATTTTTTTTTAGGACTTAGTAATTTTTCCTGCGTTTATCAGACTTTCAGACAGGGGAAATGTCAGTGAGCGTTCCGATTTCAGTTCCACAGCGATTCGCCCAATGAGTCCTTGATATTTAGACGTTTTCAGCCAATTTGTTGGATTTTTGAAAATTTCACTTTTTTGTGAAAATATCCACTAAATGAGGGAATAATATGTGTGAGGGTACCCTAGGAGAGTTCCAAATGTGTGTGGGTAGAATATATATCCCACGGGGGTAAAATTGAAAAAGTTGAAAAAAATTTTTTTTGGGACTTTGTCATTTTTCTGGCGTTTATCAAACTTTCAGAAAGGGGAAATGTCAGTTAGCGTTCAGATTTCAGTTCCAGAGCGATTCCTCCAATGAGTCCTTGATATTTAGTCGTTTTCAGCCAATTTTCTGGATTTTTGAAAATTTCACTTTTTTGTGAAAATATCCACTAAATGATGGAATAATATGTGTGAGGGTACCCCAGGAGAGTTCCAAATGTGTGTGGGTAGAATGTATATCCCACGGTGGTAAAATTGAAAAAAGTTGAAAAAAATATTTTTTTGGACTTAGTCATTTTTCCGGCGTTTATCAAACTTTCAGAAAGGGGAAATGTCAGTGAGCGTTCAGATTTCAGTTCCAGAGCGCTTCCTCCAATGAGTCCTTGATATTTAGTCGTTTTCAGCCAATTTCTGGATTTTTGAAAATTTCACTTTTTTGTGAAAATATCCACTAAATGAGGGAATAATATGTGTGAGGGTACCCCAGGAGAACTCCAAATGTGTGTGGGTAGAATATATATCCCACGGGGGTAAAATTGAAAAAAGTTGAAAAAATTTTTTTTTTGGACTTAGTAATTTTTCCGACGTTTATTAAACTTTCAGAAAGGGGAAATGTCAGTGAGCGTTCCGATTTCAGTTCCATAGCGATTCGCCCAATGAGTCCTTGATATTTATTCGTTTTCAGCCAATTTCTGGATTTTTGAAAATTTCACTTTTTTGTGAAAATATCCACTAAATGAGGGAATAATATGTGTGAGGGTACCCCAGGAGAGTTCCAAATGTGTGTGGGTAGAATATATATCCCACAGGGGAAAAATTGAAAAAAGTTGAAAAAATTTTTTTTTGGACTTTGTCATTTTTCCGGCGTTTATCAAACTTTCAGAAAGGGGAAATGTCAGTGAGCGTTCAGATTTCAGTTCCAGAGCGATTCGCCCAATGAGTCCTTGATATTTAGTCCTTTTCAGCCAATTTCTGGATTTTTGAAAATTTCACTTTTTTGTGAAAATATCCACTAAATGAGGGAATAATATGTGTGAGGGTACCCCAGGAGAGTTCCAAATGTGTGTGGGTAGAATATATATCCCACGGGGGTAAAATTGAAAAAAGTTGAAAAAATTTTTTTTTGGACTTAGTAATTTTTCCGGCGTTTATCAGAGTTTCAGACAGGGGAAATGTCAGTGAGCGTTCCGATTCAGTTCCAGAGCGATTCGCCCAATGAGTCCTTGATATTTAGTCGTTTTCAGCCAATTTCTGGATTTTTGAAAATTTCACTTTTTTGTGAAAATATCCACTAAATGAGGGAATAATATGTGTGAGGGTACCCTAGGAGAGTTCCAAATGTGTGTGGGTAGAATATATATCCCACGGGGGTAAAATTGAAAAAAAATTTTTTTTGGACTTAGTCATTTTTCCAGCGTTTATCAAACTTTCAGAAAGGGGAAATGTCAGTGAACATTCCGATTTCAGTTCCAGAGCGATTCGAACAATGAGTCCTTGATATTTAGTCATTTTCAGCCAATTTGTTGGACTTTCGAAAATTTCACTTTTTCGTTGAAAATATCCACTAAATGAGGGAATAATATGTGTAAGGGCACCCCAGGAGAGTTCCAAATGTGTGTGGGTAGAATATATATCCCATGGGGGTAAAATTGAAAAAAGTTTAAAAAATTTTTTTTTTGGACTTAGTCATTTTTCCGGCGTTTATCAGACTTTCAGATAGGGGAAATGTCAGTGAGCGCTGCAATTTCAGTTCCAGAGCGATTCGCCCAATCAGTCCTTGATATTTAGTCGTTTTCAGCCAATTTCTGGATTTTTGAAAATTTCACTTTTTTTGTGAAAATATCCACTAAATGAGGGAATAATATGTGTGAGGGTACCCCAGGAGAGTTCCAAATGTGTGTGGGTAGAATATATATCCCACGGGGGTAAAATTGAAAAAAGTTGAAAAAATTTTTTTTTTTGGACTTAGTCATTTTTCCACCGTTCATCAGACTTTCAGATAGGGGAAATGTGAGAGACCATTCCGATTTCAGTTCCAGAGTGATTCGCCCAATGAGTCCTTGATATTTAGTCGTTTTCAGCCAATTTTCTGGATTTTTGAAAATTTCACTTTTTTGTGAAAATATCCACTAAATGAGGGAATAATATGTGTGAGGGTACCCCAGGAGAGTTCCAAATGTGTGTGGGTAGAATATATATCCCACGGGGGTAAAATTGAAAAAAGTTGAAAACATTTTTTTCTTGGACTTAGTCATTTTTCCGGCGTTTATCAGACTTTCAGATAGGGGAAATGTCAGTGAGCGTTCCAATTTCAGTTCCAGAGCGATTCGCCCAATGAGTCCTTGATATTATGTCGTTTTCAGCCAATTTTCTGGATTTTTGAAAATGTCACTTTTTTGTGAAAATATCCACTAAATGAGGGAATATTATGTGTGAGGGTACCCAAGGAGAGTTCCAAATGTGTGTGGGTAGAATATATATCCCACAGGGGTAAAATTGAAAAAAGTTGAAAACATTTTTTTTTTTGGACTTAGTCATTTTTCCGGCGTATATCAGACTTTCAGATAGGGGAAATGTCAGTGAGCGTTCCAATTTCAGTTCCATAGCGATTCGCCCAATGAGTCCTTGATATTTTGTCGTTTTCAGCCAATTTTCTGGATTTTTGAAAATTTCACTTTTTTGTGAAAATATCCACTAAATGAGGGAATAATATGTGTGAGGATACCCCAGGAGAATTCCAAATGTGTGTGGGTAGAATATATATCCCACAGGGGTAAAATTGAAAAAAGTTGAACAAATTTTTTTTTGGACTTAGTCATTTTTCCAGCGTTTATCAGAATTTCAGATAGGGGAAATGTCAGTGAGCGTTCCGATTTCATTTCCAGAGCGATTCGCCCAATGAGTACTTGATATTTAGTCGTTTTCAGCCAATTTCCTGGATTTTTGAAAATTTCACTTTTTTGTGAAAATATCCACTAAACGAGGGAATAATATGTGTGAGGGTACCCCAGGAGAGTTCCAAATGTGTTTGGGTAGAATATATATCCCACGGGGGTAAAATTGTAAAAAGTTGAAAAAAAATTTTTTTTGGACTTAGTCATTTTTCCGTCGTTTATCAGACTTTCAGATAGGGGAAATGTCAGTGAGCGTTCCGATTTCAGTTCCAGAGCGATTCGCCCAATGAGTCCTTGATATTTAGTCGTTTTCAGCCAATTTTCTGGATTTTTGAAAATTTCACTTTTTTGTGAAAATATCCACTAAATGAGGGAATAATATGTGTGAGGGTACACCAGGAGAGTTCCAAATGTGTGTGGGTAGAATATATATCCCACGGGGGTAAAATTGAAAAAAGTTGAAAAAATTTTTTTTTTTGGACTTAGTCATTTTTCCACCGTTCATCAGACTTTCAGATAGGGGAAATGTGAGAGACCATTCCGATTTCAGTTCCAGAGTGATTCGCCCAATGAGTCCTTGATATTTAGTCGTTTTCAGCCAATTTTCTGGATTTTTGAAAATTTCACTTTTTTGTGAAAATATCCACTAAATGAGGGAATAATATGTGTGAGGGTACCCCAGGAGAGTTCCAAATGTGTGTGGGTAGAATATATATCCCACGGGGGTAAAATTGAAAAAAGTTGAAAACATTTTTTTTTTGGACTTAGTCATTTTTCCGGCGTTTATCAGACTTTCAGATAGGGGAAATGTCAGTGAGCGTTCCAATTTCAGTTCCAGAGCGATTCGCCCAATGAGTCCTTGATATTATGTCGTTTTCAGCCAATTTTCTGGATTTTTGAAAATGTCACTTTTTTGTGAAAATATCCACTAAATGAGGGAATAATATGTGTGAGGGTACCCAAGGAGAGTTCCAAATGTGTGTGGGTAGAATATATATCCCACAGGGGTAAAATTGAAAAAAGTTGAAAACATTTTTTTTTTGGACTTAGTCATTTTTCCGGCGTATATCAGACTTTCAGATAGGGGAAATGTCAGTGAGCGTTCCAATTTCAGTTCCATAGCAATTCGCCCAATGAGTCCTTGATATTTTGTCGTTTTCAGCCAATTTTCTGGATTTTTGAAAATTTCACTTTTTTGTGAAAATATCCACTAAATGAGGGAATAATATGTGTGAGGATACCCCAGGAGAATTCCAAATGTGTGTGGGTCGAATATATATCCCACGGGGGCAAAATTGAAAAAAGTTGAAAAAATTTTTTTTTAGACTTAGTCATTTTTCCGGCGTTTATCAAACTTTCAGAAAGGGGAAATGTCAGTGAGCGCTCAGATTTCAGTTCCAGAGCGATTCCTCCAATGAGTCCTTGATATTTAGTCGTTTTCAGCCAATTTTCTGGATTTGTGAAAATTTCACTTTTTCTGTGAAAATATCCACTAAATGAGGGAATATTTGTGAGGGTACCCCAGGAGAGTTCCAAATGTGTGTGTGGTAGAATATATATCCCATGGGGGAAAAATTGAAAAAAGTTGAAAAAAATTTTTTTTTGGACTTAGTAATTTTTGCGGCGTTTATCAGACTTTCAGACAGGGGAAATGTCAGTGAGTGTTCCAATTTCAGTTCCAGAGCGATTCGCCCAATGAGTCCTTGATATTTAGACGTTTTCAGCCAATTTGTTGGATTTTTGAAAATTTCACTTTTTTGTGAAAATATCCACTAAATGAGGGAATAATATGTGTAAGGGTACCCCAGGAGAGTTCCAAATGTGTGTGGGTAGAATATATATCCCACGGGGGTAAAATTGAAAAAAGTTGAAAACATTTTTTTTTTGGACTTAGTCATTTTTCCGGCGTTTATCAAACTTTCAGATAGGGGAAATGTCAGTGAGCGTTCCAATTTCAGTTCCAGAGCGATTCGCCCAATGAGTCCTTGATATTATGTCGTTTTCAGCCAATTTTCTGGATTTTTGAAAATGTCACTTTTTTGTGAAAATATCCACTAAATGAGGGAATATGTGTGAGGGTACCCCAGGAGAGTTCCAAATGTGTGTGGGTAGAATATATATCCCACGGGGGTAAAATTGAAAAAAGTTGAAAAAAATTATTTTTTTTGGACTTAGTCATTTTTCCGGCGTTTATCAAACTTTCAGAAAGGGGAAATGTCAGTGAGCGTTCAGGTTTCAGTTCCAGAGCGATTCCTCCAATGAGTCCAGTCGTTTTCAGCCAATTTTCTGGATTTGTGAAAATTTCACTTTTTCTGTGAAAATATCCACTAAATGAGGGAATATTTGTGAGGGTACCCCAGGAGAGTTCCAAATGTGTGTGTGGTAGAATATATATCCCATGGGGGAAAAATTGAAAAAAGTTGAAAAAAATTTTTTTTTGGACTTAGTAATTTTTGCGGCGTTTATCAGACTTTCAGACAGGGGAAATGTCAGTGAGCGTTCCAATTTCAGTTCCAGAGTGATTCGCCCAATGAGTCCTTGATATTTAGACGTTTTCAGCCAATTTGTTGGATTTTTGAAAATTTCACTTTTTTGTGAAAATATCCACTAAATGAGGGAATAATATGTGTAAGGGTACCCCAGGAGAGTTCCAAATGTGTGTGGGTAGAATATATATCCCATGGGGGTAAAATTGAAAAAAGTTTAAAAATTTTTTTTTTTGGACTTAGTCATTTTTCCGGCGTTTATCAAACTTTCAGAAAGGAAAAATGTCAGTGAGCGTTCCGATTTCAGTTCCAGAGCGATTCGCCCAATGAGTCCTTGATATTTAGTCGTTTTCAGCCAATTTCTGGATTTTTGAAAATTTCACTTTTTTGTGAAAATATCCACTAAATGAGGGAATAATATGTGTGAGGGTACCCCAGGAGAGTTCCAAATGTCTGTGGGTAGAATATATATCCCACGGGGGTAAAATTGAAAAAAGTTGAAAACATTTTTTTTTTGGACTTAGTCATTTTTCCGGCGTTTATCAAACTTTCAGATAGGGGAAATGTCAGTGAGCGTTCCAATTTCAGTTCCAGAGCGATTCGCCCAATGAGTCCTTGATATTATGTCGTTTTCAGCCAATTTTCTGGATTTTTGAAAATGTCACTTTTTTGTGAAAATATCCACTAAATGAGGGAATATGTGTGAGGGTACCCCAGGAGAGTTCCAAATGTGTGTGGGTAGAATATATATCCCACGGGGGTAAAATTGAAAAAAGTTGAAAAAAATTTTTTTTTGGACTTAGTCATTTTTCCGGCGTTTATCAAACTTTCAGAAAGGGAAAATGTCAGTGAGCGTTCCGATTTCAGTTCCAGAGCGATTCGCCCAATGAGTCCTTGATATTTAGTCGTTTTCAGCCAATTTTCTGGATTTGTGAAAATTTTACTTTTTCTGTGAAAATATCCACTAAATGAGGGAATATGTGTGAGGGTACCCCAGGAGAGTTCCAAATGTGTGTGTGGTAGAATATATATCCCATGGGGGAAAAATTGAAAAAAGTTGAAAAAAATTTTTTTTTGGACTTAGTAATTTTTCCGGCGTTTATCAGACTTTCAGACAGGGGAAATGTCAGTGAGCATTCCGATTTCAGTTCCAGAGCGATTCGCCCAATGAGTCCTTGATATTTAGACGTTTTCAGCCAATTTGTTGGATTTTTGAAAATTTCACTTTTTTGTGAAAATATCCACTAAATGAGGGAATAATATGTGTGAGGGTACCCCAGGAGAGTTCCAAATGTGTGTGGGTAGAATATATATCCCACGGGGGTAAAATTGAAAAAAGTTGAAAACATTTTTTTTTTGGACTTAGTCATTTTTCCGGCGTTTATCAGACTTTCAGATAGGGGAAATGTCAGTGAGCGTTCCAATTTCAGTTCCAGAGCGATTCGCCCAATGAGTCCTTGATATTATGTCGTTTTCAGCCAATTTTCTGGATTTTTGAAAATGTCACTTTTTTGTGAAAATATCCACTAAATGAGGGAATAATATGTGTGAGGGTACCCAAGGAGAGTTCCAAATGTGTGTGGGTAGAATATATATCCCACAGGGGTAAAATTGAAAAAAGTTGAAAACATTTTTTTTTTGGACTTAGTCATTTTTCCGGCGTATATCAGACTTTCAGATAGGGGAAATGTCAGTGAGCGTTCCAATTTCAGTTCCATAGCGATTCGCCCAATGAGTCCTTGATATTTTGTCGTTTTCAGCCAATTTTCTGGATTTTTGAAAATTTCACTTTTTTGTGAAAATATCCACTAAATGAGGGAATAATATGTGTGAGGATACCCCAGGAGAATTCCAAATGTGTGTGGGTAGAATATATATCCCACGGGGGTAAAATTGAAAAAAGTTGAAAAAATTTTTTTTTTGGACTTAGTCATTTTTCCGGCGTTTATCAAACTTTCAGAAAGGGGAAATGTCAGTGAGCGCTCAGATTTCAGTTCCAGAGCGATTCCTCCAATGAGTCCTTGATATTTAGTCGTTTTCAGCCAATTTTCTGGATTTGTGAAAATTTCACTTTTTCTGTGAAAATATCCACTAAATGAGGGAATATTTGTGAGGGTACCCCAGGAGAGTTCCAAATGTGTGTGTGGTAGAATATATATCCCATGGGGGAAAAATTGAAAAAAGTTGAAAAAAATTTTTTTTTGGACTTAGTAATTTTTGCGGCGTTTATCAGACTTTCAGACAGGGGAAATGTCAGTGAGTGTTCCAATTTCAGTTCCAGAGCGATTCGCCCAATGAGTCCTTGATATTTAGACGTTTTCAGCCAATTTGTTGGATTTTTGAAAATTTCACTTTTTTGTGAAAATATCCACTAAATGAGGGAATAATATGTGTAAGGGTACCCCAGGAGAGTTCCAAATGTGTGTGGGTAGAATATATATCCCACGGGGGTAAAATTGAAAAAAGTTGAAAACATTTTTTTTTTGGACTTAGTCATTTTTCCGGCGTTTATCAAACTTTCAGATAGGGGAAATGTCAGTGAGCGTTCCAATTTCAGTTCCAGAGCGATTCGCCCAATGAGTCCTTGATATTATGTCGTTTTCAGCCAATTTTCTGGATTTTTGAAAATGTCACTTTTTTGTGAAAATATCCACTAAATGAGGGAATATGTGTGAGGGTACCCCAGGAGAGTTCCAAATGTGTGTGGGTAGAATATATATCCCACGGGGGTAAAATTGAAAAAAGTTGAAAAAAATTTTTTTTTTTGGACTTAGTCATTTTTCCGGCGTTTATCAAACTTTCAGAAAGGGGAAATGTCAGTGAGCGTTCAGGTTTCAGTTCCAGAGCGATTCCTCCAATGAGTCCTTGATATTTAGTCGTTTTCAGCCAATTTTCTGGATTTGTGAAAATTTCACTTTTTCTGTGAAAATATCCACTAAATGAGGGAATATTTGTGAGGGTACCCCAGGAGAGTTCCAAATGTGTTTGTGGTAGAATATATATCCCATGGGGGAAAAATTGAAAAAAGTTGAAAAAAATTTTTTTTTGGACTTAGTAATTTTTGCGGCGTTTATCAGACTTTCAGACAGGGGAAATGTCAGTGAGCGTTCCAATTTCAGTTCCAGAGTGATTCGCCCAATGAGTCCTTGATATTTAGACGTTTTCAGCCAATTTGTTGGATTTTTGAAAATTTCACTTTTTTGTGAAAATATCCACTAAATGAGGGAATAATATGTGTAAGGGTACCCCAGGAGAGTTCCAAATGTGTGTGGGTAGAATATATATCCCATGGGGGTAAAATTGAAAAAAGTTTAAAAATTTTTTTTTTTGGACTTAGTCATTTTTCCGGCGTTTATCAGACTTTCAGATAGGGGAAATGTCAGTGAGCGCTGCAATTTCAGTTCCAGAGCGATTCGCCCAATCAGTCCTTGATATTTAGTCGTTTTCAGCCAATTTCTGGATTTTTGAAAATTTCACTTTTTTTGTGAAAATATCCACTAAATGAGGGAATAATATGTGTGAGGGTACCCGAGGAGAGTTCCAAATGTGTGTGGGTAGAATATATATCCCACGGGGGTAAAATTGAAAAAAGTTGAAAAAAATTTTTTTTTGGACTTAGTCATTTTTCCGGCGTTTATCAAACTTTCAGAAAGGAAAAATGTCAGTGAGCGTTCCGATTTCAGTTCCAGAGCGATTCGCCCAATGAGTCCTTGATATTTAGTCGTTTTCAGCCAATTTCTGGATTTTTGAAAATTTCACTTTTTTGTGAAAATATCCACTAAATGAGGGAATAATATGTGTGAGGGTACCCCAGGAGAGTTCCAAATGTGTGTGGGTAGAATATATATCCCACGGGGGTAAAATTGAAAAAAGTTGAAAACATTTTTTTTTTGGACTTAGTAATTTTTCCGGCGTTTATCAGACTTTCAGACAGGGGAAATGTCAGTGAGCATTCCGATTTCAGTTCCAGAGCGATTCGCCCAATGAGTCCTTGATATTTAGACGTTTTCAGCCAATTTGTTGGATTTTTGAAAATTTCACTTTTTTGTGAAAATATCCACTAAATGAGGGAATAATATGTGTGAGGGTACCCCAGGAGAGTTCCAAATGTGTTTGGGTAGAATATATATCCAACAGGGGTAAAATTGAAAAAAGTTGAAAAAATTTTTTTTTGGACTTAGTCATTTTTCCGGCGTTTATCAAACTTTCAGAAAGGGGAAATGTCAGTGAGCGTTCCAATTTCAGTTCCAGAGCGATTCGCCCAATGGGTCCTTGATATTTAGTCGTTTTCAGCAAATTTTCTGGATTTTTGAAAATTTCACTTTTTCTGTGAAAATATCCACTAAATGAGGGAATAATATGTGTAAGGGTACCCCAGGAGAGTTCCAAATGTGTGTGGGTAGAATATATATCCCATGGGGGTAAAATTGAAAAAAGTTTAAAAATTGTTTTTTTTGGACTTAGTCATTTTTCCGGCGTTTATCAGACTTTCAGATAGGGGAAATGTCAGTGAGCGTTCCGATTTCAGTTCCAGAGCGATTCGCCCAATGAGTCCTTGATATTTTGTCGTTTTCAGCCAATTTTCTGGATTTTTGAAAATGTCACTTTTTTGTGAAAATATCCACTAAATGAGGGAATATGTGTGAGGGTACCCCAGGAGAGTTACAAATGTGTGTGGGTAGAATATATATCCCACGGGGGTAAAATTGAAAAAAGTTGAAAAAAATTTTTTTTTGGACTTAGTAATTTTTGCGGCGTTTATCAGACTTTCAGACAGGGGAAATGTCAGTGAGCGTTCCAATTTCAGTTCCAGAGCGATTCGCCCAATCAGTCCTTGATATTTAGACGTTTTCAGCCAATTTGTTGGATTTTTGAAAATTTCACTTTTTTGTGAAAATATCCACTAAATGAGGGAATAATATGTGTGAGGGTACCCTAGGAGAGTTCCAAATGTGTGTGGGTAGAATATATATCCCACGGGGGTAAAATTGAAAAAGTTGAAAAAAATTTTTTTTTGGACTTTGTCATTTTTCCGGCATTTATCAAACTTTCAGAAAGGGGAAATGTCAGTGAGCGTTCCGATTTCAGTTCCAGAGTGATTCGCCCAATGAGTCCTTGATATTTAGTCGTTTTCAGCCAATTTTCTGGATTTTTGAAAATGTCACTTTTTTGTGAAAATATCCACTAAATGAGGGAATATGTGTGAGGGTACCCCAGGAGAGTTCCAAATGTGTGTGGGTAGAATATATATCCCACGGGGGTAAAATTGAAAAAAGTTGAAAACATTTTTTTTTTGGACTTAGTCATTTTTCCGGCGTTTATCAGACTTTCAGATAGGGGAAATGTCAGTGAGCGTTCCAATTTCAGTTCCAGAGCGATTCGCCCAATGAGTCCTTGATATTTTGTCGTTTTCAGCCAATTTTCTGGATTTTTGAAAATGTCACTTTTTTGTGAAAATATCCACTAAATGAGGGAATATGTGTGAGGGTACCCCAGGAGAGTTCCAAATGTGTGTGTGTAGAATATATATCCCACGGGGGTAAAATTGAAAAAAGTTGAAAAAATTTTTTTTTTGGACTTAGTCATTTTTCCGGCGTTTATCAAACTTTCAGAAAGGGGAAATGTCAGTGAGCGTTCAGATTTCAGTTCCAGAGCGATTCCTCCAATGAGTCCTTGATATTTAGTCGTTTTCAGCCAATTTTCTGGATTTGTGAAAATTTCACTTTTTCTGTGAAAATATCCACTAAATGAGGGAATATGTGTGAGGGTACCCCAGGAGAGTTCCAAATGTGTGTGTCGTAAAATATATATCCCATGGGGGAAAAATTGAAAAAAGTTGAAAAAATTTTTTTTTAGGACTTAGTAATTTTTCCTGCGTTTATCAGACTTTCAGACAGGGGAAATGTCAGTGAGCGTTCCGATTTCAGTTCCACAGCGATTCGCCCAATGAGTCCTTGATATTTAGACGTTTTCAGCCAATTTGTTGGATTTTTGAAAATTTCACTTTTTTGTGAAAATATCCACTAAATGAGGGAATAATATGTGTGAGGGTACCCTAGGAGAGTTCCAAATGTGTGTGGGTAGAATATATATCCCACGGGGGTAAAATTGAAAAAGTTGAAAAAAATTTTTTTTGGGACTTTGTCATTTTTCCGGCGTTTATCAAACTTTCAGAAAGGAGAAATGTCAGTTAGCGTTCAGATTTCAGTTCCAGAGCGATTCCTCCAATGAGTCCTTGATATTTAGTCGTTTTCAGCCAATTTCTGGATTTTTGAAAATTTCACTTTTTTGTGAAAATATCCACTAAATGAGGGAATAATATGTGTGAGGGTACCCCAGGAGAACTCCAAATGTGTGTGGGTAGAATATATATCCCACGGGGGTAAAATTGAAAAAAGTTGAAAAAATTTTTTTTTTGGACTTAGTAATTTTTCCGACGTTTATTAAACTTTCAGAAAGGGGAAATGTCAGTGAGCGTTCCGATTTCAGTTCCATAGCGATTCGCCCAATGAGTCCTTGATATTTATTCGTTTTCAGCCAATTTCTGGATTTTTGAAAATTTCACTTTTTTGTGAAAATATCCACTAAATGAGGGAATAATATGTGTGAGGGTACCCCAGGAGAGTTCCAAATGTGTGTGGGTAGAATATATATCCCACAGGGGAAAAATTGAAAAAAGTTGAAAAAATTTTTTTTTGGACTTTGTCATTTTTCCGGCGTTTATCAAACTTTCAGAAAGGGGAAATGTCAGTGAGCGTTCAGATTTCAGTTCCAGAGCGATTCGCCCAATGAGTCCTTGATATTTAGTCCTTTTCAGCCAATTTCTGGATTTTTGAAAATTTCACTTTTTTGTGAAAATATCCACTAAATGAGGGAATAATATGTGTGAGGGTACCCCAGGAGAGTTCCAAATGTGTGTGGGTAGAATATATATCCCACGGGGGTAAAATTGAAAAAAGTTGAAAAAATTTTTTTTTGGACTTAGTAATTTTTCCGGCGTTTATCAGAGTTTCAGACAGGGGAAATGTCAGTGAGCGTTCCGATTCAGTTCCAGAGCGATTCGCCCAATGAGTCCTTGATATTTAGTCGTTTTCAGCCAATTTCTGGATTTTTGAAAATTTCACTTTTTTGTGAAAATATCCACTAAATGAGGGAATAATATGTGTGAGGGTACCCTAGGAGAGTTCCAAATGTGTGTGGGTAGAATATATATCCCACGGGGGTAAAATTGAAAAAAAATTTTTTTTGGACTTAGTCATTTTTCCAGCGTTTATCAAACTTTCAGAAAGGGGAAATGTCAGTGAACGTTCCGATTTCAGTTCCAGAGCGATTCGAACAATGAGTCCTTGATATTTAGTCATTTTCAGCCAATTTGTTGGACTTTTGAAAATTTCACTTTTTTGTGAAAATATCCACTAAATGAGGGAATAATATGTGTGAGGGTACCCCAGGAGAATTCCAAATGTGTGTGGGTAGAATATATATCCCACACGGGTAAAATTGAAAAAAGTTGAAAAAATTTTTTTTGGACTTAGTAATTTTTCCAGCGTTTATCAGACTTTCAGACAGGGGAAATGTCAGTGAGCGTTCCGATTTCAGTTCCAGAGCGATTCGCCCAATGAGTCCTTGATATTTAGTCCTTTTCAGCCAATTTCTGGATTTTTGAAAATTTCACTTTTTTGTGAAAATATCCACTAACTGAGGGAATAATATGTGTGAGGGTACCCCAGGAGAGTTTCAAATGTGTGTGTGGTAGAATATATATCCCGCGGGGAAAAATTGAAAAAAGTTGAAAAAAATCTTTTTTTGGACTTAGTAATTTTTCCGGCGTTTATCAGACTTTCAGACAGGGGAAATGTCAGTGAGCGTTCCGATTTCAGTTCCAGAGTGATTCGCCCAATGAGTCCTTGATATTTAGTCGTTTTCAGCCAATTTGTTGGACTTTTGAAAATTTCACTTTTTTGTGAAAATATCCACTAAATGAGGGAATAATATGTGTGAGGGTACCCCAGGAGAATTCCAAATGTGTGTGGGTAGACTATATATCCCATGGGGGTAAAATTGAAAAAAGTTTAAAAAATTTTTTTTTTGGACTTAGTCATTTTTCCGGCGTTTATCAGACTTTCAGATAGGGGAAATATCAGTGAGCATTCCAATTTCAGCTCCAGAGCGATTCGCCCAATGGGTCCTTGATATTTAGTCGTTTTCAGCAAATTTTCTGGATTTTTTAAAATTTCACTTTTTTGTGAAAATATCCACTAAATGAGGGAATAATATGTGTGAGGGTACCCCAGGAGAGTTCCAAATGTGTGTGGGTAGAATATATATCCCACGGGGTAAAATTGAAAAAGTTGAAAAATTTTTTTTTTTGGACTTAGTTATTTTTCCGGCGTTTATCAGACTTTCAGATAGGGGAAATGTCAGTGAGCGCTGCAATTTCAGTTCCAGAACGATTCGCCCAATCAGTCCTTGATATTTAGTCGTTTTCAGCCAATTTCTGGATTTTTGAAAATTTCACTTTTTTGTGAAAATATCCACTAAATGAGGTAATAATATGTGTGAGGGTACCCCAGGAGAGTTCCAAATGTGTGTGTGGTAGAATATATATCCCACGCGGAAAAATTGAAAAAAGTTTATAAAAATTTTTTTTTGGACTTAGTAATTTTTCCAGCGTTTATCAGACTTTCAGACAGGGGAAATGTCAGTGAGCGTTCTTATTTCTGTTCCAGAGCGATTCGCCCCATGAGTCCTTGATATTTAGTCGTTTTCAGCCAATTTTCTGGATTTTTGAAAATTTCACTTTTTTGTGATAATATCCACTAAATGAGGGAATAATATGTGTGAGGGTACCCCTGGAGAACTCCAAATGTGTGTGGGTAGAATATATATCCCACGGGGGTAAAATTGAAAAAAGTTGAAAAAATTTTTTTTTTGGACTCAGTCATTTTTCCGGCGTTTATCAAACTTTCAGAAAGGGGAAATGTCAGTGAGCATTCCGATTTCAGTTCCATAGCGATTCGCCCAATGAGTCCTTGATATTTAGTCGTTTTCAGCCAATTTCTGGATTTTTGAAAATTTCACTTTTTTTTGTGAAAATATCCACTAAATGAGGGAATAATATGTGTGAGGGTACCCTAGGAGAGTTCCAAATGTGTGTGGGTAGAATATATATCCCATGGGGGAAAAATTGAAAAAAGTTTAAAAAATTTTTTTTTTGGACTTAGTCATTTTTCCGGCGTTTATCAGACTTTCAGATAGGGGAAATGTCAGTGATCGCTGCAATTTCATTTCCAGAGCGATTCGCCCAATCAGTCCTTGATATTTAGTCGTTTTCAGCCAATTTCTGGATTTTTGAAAATTTCACTTTTTTGTGAAAATATCCACTAAATGAGGGAATAATATGTGTGAGGGTACCCCAGGAGAGTTCCAAATGTGTGTGTGGTAGAATATATATCCCACGGGGGAAAATTTGAAAAAAGTTGAAAAAAATATTTTTTTGGACTTAGTAATTTTTCCGTCGTTTATCAGACTTTCAGACAGGGGAAATGTCAGTGAGCGTTCTGATTTCAGTTCCAGAGCGATTCGCCCAATGAGTCCTTGATATTTAGTAGTTTTCAGCCAATTTGCTGGATTTTTGAAAATTTCACTTTTTTGTGAAAATATCCACTAAATGAGGGAATATGTGTGAGGGTACCCCAGGAGAGTTCCAAATGTGTGTGGGTAGAATATATATCCCACGGGGGTAAAATTGAAAAAAGTTGAAAAAATTTTTTTTTTGGACTCAGTCATTTTTCCGGCGTTTATCAAACTTTCAGAAAGGGGAAATGTCAGTGAGCATTCCGATTTCAGTTCCATAGCGATTCGCCCAATGAGTCCTTGATATTTAGTCGTTTTCAGCCAATTTCTGGATTTTTGAAAATTTCACTTTTTTTGTGAAAATATCCACTAAATGAGGGAATAATATGTGTGAGGGTACCCTAGGAGAGTTCCAAATGTGTGTGGGTAGAATATATATCCCACCGGGGTAAAATTGAAAAAGTTGAAAAAAATTTTTTTTTGGACTTAGTTATTTTTCCGGTGTTTATCAGACTTTCAGATAGGGGAAATGTGTAGCGCCGGCGTCCCTGCCCTCTGCTAGGCAGGGACGCTGTTCCCCTCACCCCTCTGCTCCGAGTCCGGCGTCCTCCTCCCGTTCTGCTGGCAGCGCGCGCTCCTTCCCGGCCACTGTGCTTAGGGCGCGCGCGCGCTCCCTCCCTCTTAAAGGGGCCGCGCGCGCCTTCCTAAGGAGTACCCGGCCAATGGCCGGAGGACTTCACCATATATAAGGCACCTCCTCCAAAATGGAGGTGCCCGAGCAATGTTGTTGCACTGTTCACTACTCTGCTTCAGCCCTCAGGTCCCGTTGCCAGTTAACTGCCAGATTCCTGCCAGTTTGCTGTCTGATTCCTGCCTGATATTCTGCTTACCTGCCTGCTAGCCTGAGGTCCGACGGTCTGCCTACCAACTCCTGTCAGTCTGTCTATGGACCAGCTTGCCCGCTCACCTGGGAGCGCACATCTGCTACCTGCCTGCTAGCCTACCTGGAGGCTCCGCCGTCACGTACTGTGACCACCTGCCATTCCAGAGACTCCTGCCCGCTCACCTGGGAGCACACACCTGCTACCTGCCTGCTAGCCTACCTGGAGGCTCCGCCGTCACGTTCTGTGACCACCTGCCATTCCAGAGACTCCTGCCCGCTCACCTGGGAGCGCACACCTGTTACCTGCTTGCTAGCCTACCTGGAGGCTCCGCCGTCACGTGCTGTGACCACCTGCCATTCCAGAGACTCTCGCTTGCTCACCTGGGAGCTCACATCTACCATCTGCCTGCTAGCCTACCTGGAGGCTCTGCCATCACAGGTCGTACCTACCCTTTACCCAGAGACTGCCCCGGTCACTTGCCGTGACCTCCTGCCCGTTCATCCAGAGACTGCCCCGGTCACTTGCCGTGACCTCCTGCCTGTTCATCCAGAGACTGCCCTGGTCACTTGCCGTGACCTCCAGCCCGTTCACTCAGAGACTGTCCCGGTCACCTGCTGTGACTGCCTGCCCGGTGGCACCCAAGCTCCCTCACTCTCGGACCTGTGTCATGAACTGTCCCATCAGAGGTCCCAACAGGAGTCCATCCTGGGTCACCTGCGGAATGTCAATACTCGCCTGGACACTCTGACTGCTCCACCAGCAACCTCCACCAGAGCCATGACTCGCACTCCGGCAGCTCCGCTGCCCACCAATACTATGGTATCCTACCCCGGACCCCGGCTTTCTGCACCTCCTCGCTTCGGAGGCGACTCCGCTCAGGCTCGGCGCTTTATAAATCAGTTCACCCTGCACTTTGAACTCCTGTCCCACCAGTTTAACTCCGACCGGGCCAAAATTGCCTTCATCATGTCCCATCTCACCGGGGAGGCCCTGGCCTGGCTAAATCCTCTATGGGAGAGGAGACCCCCTGGTGTCCAACTTGCCTGCCTTTCTCACGGCTTTCCGGAAAGTCTTCGGCGAACCTGGACGGAAGACCTCATCCGCATCATCTCTGCTACGCCTCCGTCAGGGAAGTCTCACCGTGGGCCAATATGCCATACGGTTCCGTACCCTTGCCTCGGAGCTGGCCTGGGATAACGACGCTCTGGTATCTGTCTTCTGGGAGGGTCTGTCCGGCCGTATCAAAGATGAACTTGCCGGTCGAGACATTCCTACCACTCTCGATGACCTAATAACTCTTGCCACCCGGATTGACCTACGGTTCCAGGAGCGTGCCAAAGAGGTCACCCATGAGAGGAGGTTTCCACGTCTAGCTCCTACTTTTCAGAAATCCGTCAAACCCTCCGTTTCTCCCCAGGTACACTCTCCTGAGCCTATGCAGGTCGACCAGACCAAGATGGTCAAAACCCGTCAGGACTTACGCCGTGCCGAGGGGAGCTGCTTCTACTGTGGCAGTAAGGAGCACCGGATCCGTACCTGCCCGGAGAGGTCGGGAAACGCCTGTGTCTAGGTTCGCTCAGAGAGGTCGACCTAGACAAGAATAAATCCTCTCCATCTCTGCTGCTGTCAGTCTCAATTATCTGCGGGGAGAATCGTTATTTCGAACTAGCCCAAATTGACTCTGGAGCGGCCGGGAATCTTACTTCACAGGCCCTGGTAGAAAAGGTAGAAAAATACCGCATTCCCACCAAACCTCTGGCTATACCATTATCTGTCGCTGCTGTGGATGGGGGCCTCTTACCACGTCCCATCCAACTCATCACCGAATCCGTAACTCTGCAGGTGGGAATGCTGCATTCTGAGAGCATCTCTTTTCATGTTCTGCCTGGACTCTCTCACGCCCTCTTACTAGGTCTACCTTGGCTCCAGAGACATGCACCCGTGCTTGACTGGCAGACCGGAGAAGTCCTTCGCTGGGGACAGGACTGCCATAAAACTTGTTTGGTTCCTGTTCATCCCGCCCGTCCTTCTCCTACCCCAACTAATCTACCTGGACTTCCGATTCCCTATTGGTCATTTGCTGATGTCTTTAATAAAAAGGAGGCAGAGACATTACCCCCTCATAGACCATACGACTGTCCTATCGACCTGTTACCCGGTACTACGCCTCCCCGTGGGCGTATTTACCCATTGTCTGCTGCTGAGACCCGGTCGATGTCCGAATATATTGAGGAAAATTTGGCCAGGGGATTCATCCGGAAATCTACCTCCCCGGCGGGAGCAGGCTTCTTTTTCGTAAAAAAGAAGGACGGCTCTCTCCGTCCCTGTATAGACTATAGAGGCCTTAACCAGATCACGGTGAAGAATAAGTACCCCCTTCCGCTCATTCCAGAATTATTTGATCGTCTGAGGGGTGCTAGAATCTTCACCAAACTGGACCTCCGTGGGGCGTACAACCTGGTCCGTATCCGTCAAGGGGATGAATGGAAGACTGCATTCAACACCCGGGACGGCCACTATGAATATCTGGTAATGCCCTTTGGTCTCTGTAACGCTCCTGCCATCTTTCAAGAGTTGGTCAATGACATCTTCCGGGATCTTCTCTACTCCTGCGTAGTGGTGTACCTGGACGACATCTTGGTCTTCTCTCCGGATCTCCAGACTCACCGGAGAGACGTTCGTCAGGTCCTGCTCAGGCTCAGGCAGAATCACCTCTTCGCTAAATATGAGAAGTGACTCTTTGAGCAGACCTCGCTTCCGTTTTTGGGCTACATTATTTCTCAGACCGGCCTTCGAATGGATCCAGAGAAACTGTCTGCCATCGAGAAATGGCCCCGACCGGAGGGGTTGAAGGCCATTCAGCGGTTCCTGGGCTTCGCCAACTACTACCGCCTCTTCATACCGCACTTCTCTTCCCGGACTGCCCCAATTTCCGCGCTCACTCATAAGGGTACTAATCCCAAAGAGTGGCCGCCCGAAGCAGAGGAGGCCTTTCTTTCCTTAAAACAGGCCTTCTCTTCCGCCCCGGTGCTGCATCGCCCAGATGGCAACAAGCAGTTCTTCCTGGAGGTTGACGCCTCCTCCTCTGGAGCCGGAGCGGTACTTACCCAAAAATCATCTTCCGGGAGAATGGTAACTTGTGGCTTCTTCTCCAAACTCTTTTCCTCTTCTGAGCGCAACTATTCCATAGGAGATCGAGAGTTATTGGCCATCAAGCTGGCATTGGAGGAGTGGCGTTACCTGCTCGAAGGGGCTCTTCACCCGGTAATAATTTACACTGACCACAAGAACTTGGCTTACCTCCAGCATGCCCAGAGACTTAACCCGTGCCAAGCTCGGTGGTCCTTGTTTTTTGCTCGCTTTGATTTTATTCTTCATTTCCGCCCGGCTGACAAAAACATCAAGGCGGACGCCTTGTCCCGATCCTTTCTGGTGTCTGATCTCGAGGAGGAACCGAAACACATCATCGATCCCGCCAGAGTAATGCAGGTGGCTCCCGTGAGTCTAAATCGTCTCCCTCCCGGTATGACGTTCGTATCAGTACCTGATCGGGAGAAGATCCTACACTGGGGCACTCGTCTAAACTAGCTGGCCACGCCGGTCAGAAAAAGACCCTCCAGCTTGTTACCCGGCACTACTGGTGGCCTACCCTGCACAAGGACGTAATAGACTTTGTTTCTGCCTGTGTGTCCTGCGCCCGCAACAAGGTTCCGAGACATCTGCCAGCCGGTTGCCTCCTTCCGCTCCCAGTACCTGCTGCCCCCTGGCAGCATATAGCAATGGACTTTATAACTGATCTCCCCGTCTCTGCCGGTTGTACGGTCATTTGGGTGGTCGCTGACCGCTTTTCCAAGATGGCTCATTTCGTTCCCCTGCCAGGCCTCCCGTCTGCACCCGAGCTGGCTAAAGGCTTTATCCGCCACATCTTCCGTCTTCATGGCCTGCCCCTCCACATCGTGTCGGATCGTGGGGTACAGTTCACCTCACGCTTCTGGAGAGCCACTTGTAAACTGCTAGACGTCACCCTGGACTTCTCCTCCGCTTACCACCCACAGCCTAATGGTCAAGTGGAGCGGATCGATCAGAACCTGACCAGTTACCTCCGGCACTTCGTTAATGCCCACCAGACTGGGTGGATCTCCTGCCATGGGCCGAATTTTCTTACAACAATCACGAGAGCGAATCTTCCTCCAAATCCCCATTTTTTGTTGTCTTCGGTCAGCATCCTCGGATCCCATTTCCCGTCTCCACCTCGGTGGACAATCCGGCTGCGGAATCTCTTGTTAACAAATTTTCCTCCATATGGGAGAGTACCCGATCCGCACTCCTTCTGTCATCCGAGCGTATGAAAAGACATGCTGACAAAAAACGTCTGGATCCTCCTCAATTCCGTCCAGGGGATAAGGTCTGGCTCTCGTCCAAGTATGTCCGGCTCAAGATTCCTTCCTATAAGTTAGGGCCTCGGTTCATCGGTCCTCTGGAGGTCATCAGTCAGATCAACCCGGTGGCCTATAAATTGAAACTCCCGGCCAACTTGCGGATCCCTAACTCCTTCCATGTATCTCTCCTCAAACCTGTGGTACTTAACTCTTTTTCCAAGTCTACAGGTACGCTGTTATGTTCTGCTACCAGAGCTAAGGAAAGAGAGGAGATCTGTCCCTACGATAGAACTCAGCTGAATCCCTACGATGTAACAGGGAACCTGATCCTGCGATCAGACCTGCTAAAGTCCTAAGCTAGTCTGTACGGAGACCTATAGATGTGGGGAAGGAATCCCTACAAGTACTAAGGACTGGGAGGAAAATGGGACACCTCCTAACAGAAATAGTAGCAGACAGACGAACAAACAAAATATATAGAACATAGAGGTCCGTAGACCAAGCAAACTAACAGAGTTAGATACAGAGCACAGGCTAGCTAGAAAGTAGTTATACAATGAACTCCAGCAAAGCCAGAAGGGCGGAGCAGGATTAAATAGGCCAACAAGGTCATGTGACCAGCAAAGGAAAAAACCTAAGAGCAAGGTTCTAACATACGCCTCCTGCTCCGGTTTCCGCTGAAAATGAATTTGAGGTAGAGAACATTCTGGCCATCATCCTACCTAAATTTCTCTCTAGCCTAAAAAAGGGGGGGCCTAAAGGGGGGGGTACTGTAGCGCCGGCGTCCCTGCCCTCTGCTAGGCAGCGACGCTGTTCCCCTCACCCCTCTGCTCCGAGTCCGGCGTCCTCCTCCCGCTCTGCTGGCAGCGCGCGCTCCTTCCCGGCCACTGTGCTTAGGGCGCGCGCGCTCCTTCCCTCTTAAAGGGGCCGCGCGCGCCGTCCTAAGGAGTCCCCGGCCAATGGCCGGAGGACTTCACCATATATAAGGCACCTCCTCCAAAATGGAGGTGCCCGAGCAATGTTGTTGCACTGTTCACTACTCTGCTTCAGCCCTCAGGTCCTGTTGCCAGTTACCTGCCAGATTCCTGCCAGTTTGCTGTCTGATTCCTGCCTGATATTCTGCTTACCTGCCTGCTAGCCTGAGGTCCGACGGTCTGCCTACCAACTCCTGTCAGTCTGTCTATGGACCAGCTTGCCCGCTCACCTGGGAGCGCTCCTCTGCTACCTGCCTGCTAGCCTGAAGTCCGACGGTCTGCCCTCCAACTCCTGTCAGTCTGTCTATGGACCAGCTTGCCCGCTCACCTGGGAGCGCACATCTGCTACCTGCCTGCTAGCCTACCTGGAGGCTCCGCCGTCACGTGCTGTGACCACCTGCCATTCCAGAGACTCCTGCCCGCTCACCTGGGAGCGCACACCTGCTACCTGCCTGCTAGCCTACCTGGAGGCTCTGCCGTCACGTGCTGTGACCACCTGCCATTCCAGAGACTCCTGCCCGCTCACCTGGGAGCGCACACCTGTTACCTGCTTGCTAGCCTACCTGGAGGCTCCGCCGTCACGTGCTGTGACCACCTGCCATTCCAGAGACTCTCGCTTGCTCACCTGGGAGCTCACATCTACCATCTGCCTGCTAGCCTACCTGGAGGCTCTGCCATCACAGGTCGTACCTACCCTTTACCCAGAGACTGCCCCGGTCACTTGCCGTGACCTCCTGCCCGTTCATCCAGAGACTGCCCCGGTCACTTGCCATGATCTCCTGCCCGTTCATCCAGAGACTGCCCCGGTCACTTGCCGTGACCTCCAGCCCGTTCACTCAGAGACTGTCCCGGTCACCTGCTGTGACTGCCTGCCCGTCTTACCTGGTCGCCACCCGCTCCCTTACAAGGACCGCCCCCTTGTATAGTAGCTCAGAGGTTCCGCCTCCCAGACCCATTACAAAATGTCAGTGAGCGCTCCAATTTCAGCTCCAGAGCGATTCGCCCAATCAGTCCTTGATATTTAGTCGTTTTCAGCCAATTTCTGGATTTTTGAAAATTTCACTTTTTTGTAAAAATATCCACTAAATGAGGGAATAATATGTGTGAGGGTACCCCAGGAGAGTTCCAAATGTGTGTGGGTAGAATATATATCCCACGGGGGTAAAATTGAAAAAAGTTGAAAAATTTTTTTTTTGGACTTAGTAATTTTTCCGGCGTTTATCAGACTTTCAGACAGGGGAAACGTCAGTGAGCGTTCCGATTTCAGTTCCAGAGCGATTCGCCCAATGAGTCCTTGATATTTAGTCGTTTTCAGCCAATTTTCTGGATTTTTGAAAATTTCACTTTTTTTTGAAAATATCCACTAAATGAGGGAATAATATGTGTGAGGGTACCCCAGGAGAGTTCCAAATGTGTGAGTGGTAGAATATATATCCCAACTGGGAAAAATTGAAAAAAGTTGAAAAAAATTTATTTTTGGACTTAGTCATTTTTCCGGTGTTTATCAAACTTTCAGAAAGGGGAAATGTCAGTGAGCATTCAGATTTCAGTTCCAGAGCGAATCGCCCAATGAGTCCGTGATATTTAGTGGTTTTCAGCCAATTTCTGGATTTTTGAAAATTTCACTTTTTTGTGAAAATATCCACTAAATGAGGGAATAATATGTGTGAGGGTACCCCAGGAGAGTTCCAAATGTGTGTGGGTAGAATATATATCCCACGGGGGTAAAATTGAAAAAAGTTGAAAAAAATATTTTTTTGGACTTAGTCATTTTTCCGGTGTTTATCAAACTTTCAGAAAGGGGAAATGTCAGTGAGCATTCAGATTTCAGTTCCAGAGCGATTCGCCCAATCAGTCCTTGATGTTTAGTCGTTTTCAGCCAATTTCTGGACTTTTGAAAATTTCACTTTTTTGTGAAAATATCCACTAAATGAGGGAATAATATGTGTGAGGGTACCCCAGGAGAGTTCCAAATGTGTGTGGGTAGAATATATATCCCACGGGGGTAAAATTGAAAAAAGTTGAAAAAATTTTTTTTTGGACTTAGTCATTTTTCCGGCGTTTATCAAACTTTCAGAAAGGGGAAGTGTCAGTGAGTGTTCCGATTTCAGTTCCAGAGCGATTCTCCCAATGAGTCCTTGATATTTAGTCATTTTCAGCCAATTTCTGGATTTTTGAAAATTTCACTTTTTTGTGAAAATATCCACTAAATGAGGGAATAATATGTGTGAGGGTACCCCAGGAGAGTTCCAAATGTGTGTGGGTAGAATATATATCCCACGGGGGTAAAATTGAAAAAAGTTGAAAAAAATTTTTTTTTGGACTTAGTAATTTTTCCGGCGTTTATCAGACTTTCAGACAGGGGAAATGTCAGTGAGCATTCCGATTTCAGTTCCAGAGCAATTCACCCAATGGGTCCTTGATATTGAGTCGTTTTCAGCAAATTTTCTGGATTTTTGAAAATTTCACTTTTTTGTGAAAATATCCACTAAATGAGGGAATAATATGTGTGAGGGTACCCTAGGAGATTTCCAAATGTGTGTGGGTAGAATATATATCCCACGGGGGTAAAATTGAAAAAGTTTAAAAAAATTTTTTTTTGGACTTAGTCATTTTTCCGGCGTTTATCAAACTTTCAGAAAGGGGAAATGTCAGTGAGCGTTCCGATTTCAGTTCCAGAGCGATTCGCACAATGAGTCCTTGATATTTAGTCGTTTTCAGCCAATTTGTTGGATTTTTGAAAATTTCACTTTTTTGTGAAAATATCCACTAAATGAGGGAATAATATGTGTGAGGGTACCCCAGGAGAGTTCCAAATGTGTGTGGGTAGAATATATATCCCACGGGGGTAAAATTGAAAAAAGTTGAAAAAATTTTTTTTTGGACTTAGTAATTTTTCCGGCGTTTATCAGACTTTCAGACAGGGGAAATGTCAGTGAGCATTCCGATTTCAGTTCCAGAGCGATTCGCCCAATGAGTCCTTGATATTTAGTCGTTTTCAGCCAATTTTCTGGATTTTTGAAAATTTCACTTTTTTTTGAAAATATCCACTAAATGAGGGAATAATATGTGTGAGGGTACCCCAGGAGAGTTCCAAATGTGTGAGTGGTAGAATATATATCCCAACTGGGAAAAATTGAAAAAAGTTGAAAAAAAATTATTTTTGGACTTAGTCATTTTTCCGGTGTTTATCAAACTTTCAGAAAGGGGAAATGTCAGTGAGCATTCAGATTTCAGTTCCAGAGCGATTCGCCGAATGAGTCATTGATATTTAGTCGTTTTCAGCCAATTTCTGGATTTTTGAAAATTACACTTTTTTGTGAAAATATCCACTAAATGAGGGAATAATATGTGTGAGGGTACCCCAGGAGAGTTCCAAATGTGTGTGGGTAGAATATATATCCCACGGGGGTAAAATTGAAAAAAGTTGAAAAAATTTTTTTTTGGACTTAGTAATTTTTCCGGCGTTTATCAGACTTTCATATAGGGGAAATGTCAGTGAGCGCTCCAATTTCAGTTCCAGAGCGATTCGCCCAATCAGTCCTTGATATTTAGTCGTTTTCAGCCAATTTCTGGATTTTTGAAAATTTCAATTTTTTGTGAAAATATCCACTAAATAAGGGAATAATATGTGTGAGGGTACCCCAGGAGAGTGCCAAATGTGTGTGGGTAGAATATATATCCCACGGGGGTAAAATTGAAAAAAGTTGAAAAAAATATTTTTTTGGACTTAGTCATTTTTCCGGTGTTTATCAAACTTTCAGATAGGGGAAATGTCAGTGATCATTCAGATTTCAGTTCCAGAGCGGTTCGCCCAATCAGTCCTTGATGTTTAGTCGTTTTCAGCCAATTTCTGGACTTTTGAAAATTTCACTTTTTTGTGAAAATATCCACTAAATGAGGGAATAATATGTGTGAGGGTACCCCAGGAGAGTTCCAAATGTGTGTGGGTAGAATATATATCCCACGGGGGTAAAATTGAAAAAAGTTGAAAAAATTTTTTTTTGGACTTAGTAATTTTTCCGGCGTTTATCAGACTTTCAGATAGGGGAAATGTCAGTGAGCGCTCCAATTTCAGTTCCAGAGCGATTCGCCCAATCAGTCCTTGATATTTAGTCGTTTTCAGCCAATTTCTGGATTTTTGAAAATTTCAATTTTTTGTGAAAATATCCACTAAATAAGGGAATAATATGTGTGAGGGTACCCCAGGAGAGTGCCAAATGTGTGTGGGTAGAATATATATCCCACGGGGGTAAAATTGAAAAAAGTTGAAAAAAATATTTTTTTGGACTTAGTCATTTTTCCGGTGTTTATCAAACTTTCAGATAGGGGAAATGTCAGTGATCATTCAGATTTCAGTTCCAGAGCGGTTCGCCCAATCAGTCCTTGATGTTTAGTCGTTTTCAGCCAATTTCTGGACTTTTGAAAATTTCACTTTTTTGTGAAAATATCCACTAAATGAGGGAATAATATGTGTGAGGGTACCCCAGGAGAGTTCCAAATGTGTGTGGGTAGAATATATATCCCACGGGGGTAAAATTGAAAAAAGTTGAAAAAATTTTTTTTTGGACTTAGTCATTTTTCCGGCGTTTATCAAACTTTCAGAAAGGAGAAATGTCAGTGAGCGTTCCGATTTCAGTTCCAGAGCGATTCGCACAATGAGTCCTTGATATTTAGTCGTTTTCAGCCAATTTGTTGGATTTTTGAAAATTTCACTTTTTTGTGAAAATATCCACTAATTGAGGGAATAATATGTGTGAGGGTACCCCAGGAGAGTTCCAAATGTGTGTAGGTAGAATATATATCCCAGGGGGGTAAAATTGAAAAAAGTTTAAAAAATTTTTTTTTGACTTAGTCATTTTTCCGGCGTTTATCAAACTTTCAGAAAGGGGAAATGTCAGTGAGCATTCCGATTTCAGTTCCAGAGCGATTCGCCCAATGAGTCCTTGATATTTAGTCGTTTTCAGCCAATTTGTTTGATTTTTGAAAATTTCACTTTTTTGTGAAAATATCCACTAATTGAGGGAATAATATGTGTGAGGGTACCCCAGGAGAGTTCCAAATGTGTGTGGGTAGAATATATATCCCACAGGGGTAAAATTGAAAAAAGTTTAAAAAAATTTTTTTTTGGACTTAGTCATTTTTCCGGCGTTTATCAGACTTTCAGATAGGGGAAATGTCAGTGAGCGCTCCAATTTCAGTTCCAGAGCGATTCGCCGAATCAGTCCTTGATATTTAGTCGTTTTCAGCCAATTTCTGGATTTTTGAAAATTTCTCTTTTTTGTGAAAATATCCACTAAATGAGGGAATAATATGTGTGAGGGTACCCCAGGAGAGTTCCAAATGTGTGTGGGTAGAATATATATCCCACGGGGGTAAAATTGAAAAAAGTTGAAAAAAAATTTTTTTTGGACTTAGTCATTCTTCCGGCGTTTATCACACTTTCAGATAGGGCAAATGTCAGTGAGCATTCCGATTTCAGTTCCAGAGCGATTCGCCCAATGAGTCCTTGATATTTAGTCATTTTCAGCCAATTTGTTTGATTTTTGAAAATTTCACTTTTTTGTGAAAATATCCACTAATTGAGGGAATAATATGTGTGAGGGTACCCGAGGAGAGTTCCAAATGTGTGTGGGTAGAATATATATCCCACAGGGGTAAAATTGAAAATAGTTTAAAAAAATTTTTTTTGGACTTAGTCATTTTTCCGGTGTTTATCAGACTTTCAGATAGGGGAAATGTCAACGAGCGTTCCGATTTCAGTTCCAGAGCGATTCGCCCAATGGGTCCTTGATATTTAGTCAATTTCAGCAAATTTTCTGGATTTTTGAAAATTTTACTTTTTTGTGAAAATATCCACTAAATGAGGGAATAATATGTGTGAGGGTACCCTATGAGATTTCCAAATGTGTGTGGGTAGAATATATATCCCACGGGGGTAAAATTGAAAAAGTTTAAAAAAATATTTTTTTGGACTTAGTCATTTTTCCGGCGTTTATCAAACTTTCAGAAGGGGGAAATGTCAGTGAGCGTTCCGATTTCAGTTCCAGAGCGATTCGCACAATGAGTCCTTGATATTTAGTCGTTTTCAGCCAATTTGTTGGATTTTTGAAAATTTCACTTTTTTGTGAAAATATCCACTAATTGAGGGAATAATATGTGTGAGGGTACCCCAGGAGAGTTCAAAATGTGTGTGGGTAGAATATATATCCCACGGGGGTAAAATTGAAAAAGTTTTAAAAAAATTTTTTTTGGACTTAGTCATTTTTCCGGCGTATATCAAACTTTCAGAAAGGGGAAATGTCAGTGAGCGTTCCGATTTCAGCTCCAGAGCGATTCGCCCAATGAGTCCTTGATATTTAGTCGTTTTCAGCCAATTTCTGGATTTTTGAAAATTTCACTTTTTTGTGAAAATATCCACTAAATGAGGGAATAATATGTGTGAGGGTACCCCAGGAGAGTTCCAAATGTGTGTGGGTAGAATATATATCCCACGGGGGTAAAATTGAAAAAAGTTTAAAAAAATTTTTTTTTGGACTTAGTCATTTTTCCGGCGTTTATCAGACTTTCAGATAGGGGAAATATCAGTGAGCATTCCAATTTCTGTTCCAGAGCGATTCGCCCAATGGGTCCTTGCTATTTAGTCGTTTTCAGCAAATTTTCTGGATTTTTGAAAAGTTCACTTTTTTGTGAAAATATCCACTAAATGAGGGAATAATATGTGTGAGGGTACCCCAGGAGAGTTCCAAATGTGTGTGGGTAGAATATATATCCCATGGGGGTAAAATTGAAAAAAGTTGAAAAATTTTTTTTTTTGGACTTAGTTATTTTTCCGGCGTTTATCAGACTTTCAGATAGGGGAAATGTCAGTGAGCGCTCCAATTTCAGTTCCAGAGCGATTCGCCCAATGTGTCCTTGATATTTAGTCGTTTTCAGCCAATTTCTGGATTTTTGAAAATTTCACTTTTTTGTAAAAATATCCACTAAATGAGGGAATAATATGTGTGAGGGTACCCCAGGAGAGTTCCAAATGTGTGTGGGTAGAATATATATCCCACGGGGGTAAAATTGAAAAAAGTTGAAAAAATTTTTTTTTGGAGTTAGTCAATTTTCCGGCGTTTATCAGACTTTCAGATAGGGCAAATGTCAGTGAGCATTCCGATTTCAGCTCCAGAGCGATTCGCTAAATGAGTCCTTGATATTTTATTCGTTTTCAGCCAATTTCTGGATTTTTGAAAATTTCACTTTTTTGTGAAAATATCCACTAAATGAGGGAATAATATGTGTGAGGGTACCCCAGGAGCGTTCCAAATGTGTGTGGGTAGAATATATTTCCCATGGGGGTAAAATTGAAAAAAGTTGAAAAAAATATTTTTTTGGACTTAGTAATTTTTCCGGCGTTTATCAGACTTTCAGACAGGGGAAATGTCAGTGAGCATTCCAGTTTCAGTTCCAGAGCGATTCGCCCAATGAGTCTTTGATATTTAGTCGTTTTCAGCCAATTTTCTGGATTTTTGAAAATTTCACTTTTTCTGTGAAAATATCCACTAAATGAGGGAATAATATGTGTGAGGGTACCCCAGGAGAGGTCCAAATGTGTGTGGGTAGAATATATATCCCACGGGGGTAAAATTGAAAAAAGTTGAAAAAAAATTTTTTTTTGGACTTAGTCATTCTTCCGGCGTTTATCACACTTTCAGATAGGGCAAATGTCAGTGAGCATTCCGATTTCAGCTCCAGAGCGATTCGCCCAATGAGTCCTTCATATTTAGTCATTTTCAGCCAATTTCTGGATTTTTGAAAATTTCACTTTTTTGTGAAAATATCCACTAAATGAGGGAATATGTGTGAGGGTACCCCAGGAGAGTTCCAAATGTGTGTGGGTAGAATATATATCCCACGGGGGTAAAATTGAAAAAAGTTGAAAAAAAATTTTTTTTTGGACTTAGTCATTCTTCCGGCGTTTATCAAACTTTCAGATAGGGCAAATGTCAGTGAGCATTCCGATTTCAGTTCCAGAGCGTTTCGCCCAATGAGTCCTTGATATTTAGTCATTTTCAACCAATTTTCTGGATTTTTGAAAATTTCACTTTTTTGTGAAAATATCCACTAAATGAGGGAATAATATGTGTGAGGGTACCCCAGGAGCGTTCCAAATGTGTGTGGGTAGAATATATTTCCCATGGGGGTAAAATTGAAAAAAGTTGAAAAAAATATTTTTTTGGACTTAGTAATTTTTCCGGCGTTTATCAGACTTTCAGACAGGGGAAATGTCAGTGAGCATTCCAGTTTCAGTTCCAGAGCGATTCGCCCAATGAGTCTTTGATATTTAGTCGTTTTCAGCCAATTTTCTGGATTTTTGAAAATTTCACTTTTTCTGTGAAAATATCCACTAAATGAGGGAATAATATGTGTGAGGGTACCCCAGGAGAGGTCCAAATGTGTGTGGGTAGAATATATATCCCACGGGGGTAAAATTGAAAAAAGTTGAAAAAAAATTTTTTTTGGACTTAGTCATTCTTCCGGCGTTTATCACACTTTCAGATAGGGCAAATGTCAGTGAGCATTCCGATTTCAGCTCCAGAGCGATTCGCCCAATGAGTCCTTGATATTTTATTCGTTTTCAGCCAATTTATGGATTTTTGAAAATTTCACTTTTTTGTGAAAATATCCGCTAAATGAGGGAATAATATGTGTGAGGGTACCCCAGGAGAGTTCCAAATGTGTGTGGGTAGAATATATATCCCACGGGGGTAAAATTGAAAAAAGTTGAAAAAAATTTTTTTTTGGACTTAGTAATTTTTCCGGCGTTTATCAGACTTTCAGATAGGGGAAATGTCAGTGAGCGCTCCAATTTCAGTTAAAGAGCGATTCGCCCAATCATTCCTTGATATTTAGTCGTTTTCAGCCAATTTGTTGGATTTTTGAAAATTTCACTTTTTTGTGAAAATATCCATTAAATGAGGGAATAATATGTGTGAGGGTACCCCAGGAGAGTTCCAAATGTGTGAAGGGTAGAATATATATCCCACGGGGGTAAAATTTAAAAAAGTTGAAAAAAATTTTTTTTTGGACTTAGTCATTTTTCCGGCGTTTATCACACTTTCAGATAGGGGAAATATCAGTGAGCATTACAATTTCAGTGCCAGAGCGATTCGCCCAATGGGTCCTTGATATTTAGTCGTTTTCAGCAAATATTCTGGATTTTTTAAAATTTCACTTTTTTGTGAAAATATCCACTAAATGAGGGAATAATATGTGTGAGGGTACCCCAGGAGAGGTCCAAATGTGTGTGGGTAGAATATATATCCCACGGGGGTAAAATTGAAAAAAGTTGAAAAAAAATTTTTTTTTGGACTTAGTCATACTTCCGGCGTTTATCACACTTTCAGATAGGGGAAATGTCAGTGAGCGCTCCAATTTCAGTTAAAGAGCGATTCGCCCAATCATTCCTTGATATTTAGTCGTTTTCAGCCAATTTGTTAAATTTTTGAAAATTTCACTTTTTTGTGAAAATATCCATTAAATGAGGGAATAATATGTGTGAGGGTACCCCAGGAGAGTTCCAAATGTGTGTGGGTAGAATATATATCCCACGGGGGTAAAATTGAAAAAAGTTGAAAAAAATTTTTTTTTGGACTTAGTCATTTTTCCGGCGTTTATCACACTTTCAGATAGGGCAAATGTCAGTGAGCATTCCGATTTCAGCTCCAGAGCGATTCGCCCAATGAGTCCTTCATATTTAGTCATTTTCAGCCAATTTCTGGATTTTTGAAAATTTCACTTTTTTGTGAAAATATCCACTAAATGAGGGAATATGTGTGAGGGTACCCCAGGAGAGTTCCAAATGTGTGTGGGTAGAATATATATCCCACAGGGGTAAAATTGAAAAAAGTTGAAAAATTTTTTTTTGGACTTAGTTATTTTTCCGGCGTTTATCAGAATTTCAGATAGGGGAAATGTCAGTGAGCGCTCCAATTTCAGTTCCAGAGCGATTCGCCCAATCAGTCCTTGATATTTAGTCGTTTTCAGCCAATTTCTGGATTTTTGAAAATTTCTCTTTTTTGTGAAAATATCCACTAAATGAGGGAATAATATGTGTGAGGGTACCCCAGGAGAGTTCCAAATGTGTGTGGGTAGAATATATATCCCACGGGGGTAAAATTGAAAAAAGTTGAAAACATTTTTTTTTGGACTTAGTAATTTTTCCGGCGTTTATCAGAGTTTCAGACAGGTGACATGTCAGTGAGCGTTCCGATTCAGTTCCAGAGCGATTCGCCCAATCAGTCCTTGATATTTAGTCGTTTTCAGCCAATTTCTGGATTTTTGAAAATTTCACTTTTTTGTGAAAATATCCACTAAATGAGGGAATAATATGTGTGAGGGTACCCCAGGAGAGGTCCAAATGTGTCTGGGTAGAATATATATCCCACGGTAGTAAAATTGAAAAAAGTTGAAAAAAATATTTTTTTGGACTTAGTCATTTTTCCTGTGTTTATCAGACTTTCAGATAGGGGAAATATCAGTGAGCATTACAATTTCAGTGCCAGAGCGATTCGCCCAATGGGTCCTTGATATTTAGTCGTTTTCAGCAAATATTCTGGATTTTTTAAAATTTCACTTTTTTGTGAAAATATCCACTAAATGAGGGAATAATATGTGTGAGGGTACCCCAGGAGAGTTCCAAATGTGTGTGTGGTAGAATATATATCCCACAGGGGAAAAATTGAAAAAAGTTGAAAAAGAACTTTTTTTGGACTTAGTAATTTTTCCGGCGTTTATCAGACTTTCAGACAGGGGAAATGTCAGTGAGCGTTCCGATTTCAGTTCCAGAGCGATTCGCCCAATGAGTCCTTGATATTTAGTCGTTTTCAGCCAATTTTCTGGATTTTTGAAAATTTCACTTTTTTGTGAAAATATCCACTAAATGAGGGAATAATATGTGTGAGGGTACCCCAGGAGAGTTCCAAATGTGTGTGGGTTGAATATATATCCCACGGTAGTAAAATTGAAAAAAGTTGAAAAAAATTTTTTTTTGGACTTAGTCATTCTTCCGGCGTTTATCACACTTTCAGATAGGGCAAATGTCAGTGAGCGTTCCAATTTCAGTTCCAGAGCGATTCGCCCAATGAGTCCTTGATATTTAGTCGTTTTCAGCCAATTTTCTGGATTTTTGAAAATTTCACTTTTTTTTGAAAATATCCACTAAATGAGGGAATAATATGTGTGAGGGTACCCCAGGAGAGTTCCAAATGTGTGTGGGTAGAATATATATCCCACGGGGGTAAAATTGAAAAAAGTTGAAAAAAAATTTTTTTGGGACTTAGTAATTTTTCCGGCGTTTATCAGACTTTCAGACAGGGGAAATGTCAGTGAGCGTTCCGATTTCAGTTCCAGAGCAATTCGCCTAGTGAGTCCTTGATATTTAGTCGTTTTCAGCCAATTTGTTGGATTTTTGAAAATTTCACTTTTTTGTGAAAATATCCACTAAATGAGGGAATAATATGTGTGAGGGTACCCCAGGAGAGTTCCAAATGTGTGTGGGTAGAATATATATCCCACGGGGGTAAAATTGAAAAAAGTTGAAAAAAATTTTTTTGGGGACTTAGTTATTTTTCCGCCGTTTATCAGACTTTCAGATAGGGGAAATGTCAGTGAGCGCTCCAATTTCAGTTCCAGAGCAATTCGCCCAGTGAGTCCTTGATATTTAGTCGTTTTCAGCCAATTTGTTGGATTTTTGAAAATTTCACTTTTTTGTGAAAATATCCACTAAATGAGGGAATAATATGTGTGAGGGTACCCCAGGAGAGTTCCAAATGTGTGTGGGTAGAATATATATCCCACGGGGGTAAAATTGAAAAAAGTTGAAAAAAAATTTTTTTTGGACTTAGTAATTTTTCCGGCGTTTATCAGACTTTCAGATAGGGGAAATGTCAGTGAGCGCTGCAATTTCAGTTCCAGAGCGATTCGCCCAATCAGTCCTTGATATTTAGTCGTTTTCAGCCAATTTCTGGATTTTTGAAAATTTCACTTTTTTGTGAAAATATCCACTAAATGAGGGAATAATATGTGTGAGGGTACCCCAGGAGAGTTCCAAATGTGTGTGGGTAGAATATATATCCCACGGTAGTAAAATTGAAAAAAGTTGAAAAAAATTTTTTTTTGGACTTAGTCATTCTTCCGGCGTTTATCACACTTTCAGATAGGGCAAATGTCAGTGAGCGTTCCAATTTCAGTTCCAGAGCGATTCGCCCAATGAGTCCTTGATATTTAGTCGTTTTCAGCCAATTTTCTGGATTTTTGAAAATTTCACTTTTTTTTGAAAATATCCACTAAATGAGGGAATAATATGTGTGAGGGTACCCCAGGAGAGTTCCAAATGTGTGTGGGTAGAATATATATCCCACGGGGGTAAAATTGAAAAAAGTTGAAAAAAAATTTTTTTGGGACTTAGTAATTTTTCCGGCGTTTATCAGACTTTCAGACAGGGGAAATGTCAGTGAGCGTTCCGATTTCAGTTCCAGAGCAATTCGCCCAGTGAGTCCTTGATATTTAGTCGTTTTCAGCCAATTTGTTGGATTTTTGAAAATTTCACTTTTTTGTGAAAATATTCACTAAATGAGGGAATAATATGTGTGAGGGTACCCCAGGAGAGTTCCAAATGTGTGTGGGTAGAATATATATCCCACGGGGGTAAAATTGAAAAAAGTTGAAAAAAATTTTTTTGGGGACTTAGTTATTTTTCCGCCGTTTCTCAGACTTTCAGATAGGGGAAATGTCAGTGAGCGCTCCAATTTCAGTTCCAGAGCAATTCGCCCAGTGAGTCCTTGATATTTAGTCGTTTTCAGCCAATTTGTTGGATTTTTGAAAATTTCACTTTTTTGTGAAAATATCCACTAAATGAGGGAATAATATGTGTGAGGGTACCCCAGGAGAGTTCCAAATGTGTGTGGGTAGAATATATATCCCACGGGGGTAAAATTGAAAAAAGTTGAAAAAAAATTTTTTTTGGACTTAGTAATTTTTCCGGCGTTTTTCAGACTTTCAGAAAGGGGAAATGTCAGTGACCGTTCCGATTTCAGTTCCAGAGCGATTCGCCCAATGAGTCCTTGATATTTAGTCGTTTTCAGCCAATTTTCTGGATTTTTGAAAATTTCACTTTTTTGTGAAAATATCCACTAAATGAGGGAATAATATGTGTGAGGGTACCCTAGGAGATTTCCAAATGTGTGTGGGTAGAATATATATCCCACGGGGGTAAAATTGAAAAAGTTTAAAAAAATTTTTTTTTGGACTTAGTCATTTTTCCGGCGTTTATCAAACTTTCAGAAAGGGGAAATGTCAGTGAGCGTTCCGATTTCAGTTCCAGAGCGATTCGCACAATGAGTCCTTGATATTTAGTCGTTTTCAGCCAATTTGTTGGATTTTTGAAAATTTCACTTTTTTGTGAAAATATCCACTAATTGAGGGAATAATATGTGTGAGGGTGCCCCAGGAGAGTTCCAAATGTGTGTGGGTAGAATATATATCCCACAGGGGTAAAATTGAAAAAAGTTTAAAAAAATTTTTTTTTGGACTTAGTCATTTTTCCGGTGTTTATCAGACTTTCAGACAGGGGAAATGTCAGTGAGCATTCCGATTTCAGTTCCAGAGTGATTTGTCCAAAGCATCCTTGATATTTAGTCGTTTTCAGCCAATTTCTGGATTTTTGAAAATTTCACTTTTTTGTGAAAATATCCACTAAATGAGGGAATAATATGTGTGAGGGTACCCCAGGAGAGTTCCAAATGTGTGTGGGTAGAATATATATCCCACGGGGGTAAAATTGAAAAAAGTTGAAAAAATTTTTTTTTGGACTTAGTAATTTTTCCGGCGTTTATCAGACTTTCAGACAGGGGAAATGTCAGTGAGCATTCCGATTTCAGTTCCAGAGCGATTCGCCCAATGAGTCCTTGATATTTAGTCGTTTTCAGCCAATTTTCTGGATTTTTGAAAATTTCACTTTTTTTTGAAAATATCCACTAAATGAGGGAATAATATGTGTGAGGGTACCCCAGGAGAGTTCCAAATGTGTGAGTGGTAGAATATATATCCCAACTGGGAAAAATTGAAAAAAGTTGAAAAAAAATTATTTTTGGACTTAGTCATTTTTCCGGTGTTTATCAAACTTTCAGAAAGGGGAAATGTCAGTGAGCATTCAGATTTCAGTTCCAGAGCGATTCGCCCAATGAGTCCTTGATATTTAGTCGTTTTCAGCCAATTTCTGGATTTTTGAAAATTACACTTTTTTGTGAAAATATCCACTAAATGAGGGAATAATATGTGTGAGGGTACCCCAGGAGAGTTCCAAATGTGTGTGGGTAGAATATATATCCCACGGGGGTAAAATTGAAAAAAGTTGAAAAAATTTTTTTTTGGACTTAGTCATTTTTCCGGCGTTTATCAAACTTTCAGAAAGGAGAAATGTCAGTGAGCGTTCCGATTTCAGTTCCAGAGCGATTCGCACAATGAGTCCTTGATATTTAGTCGTTTTCAGCCAATTTGTTGGATTTTTGAAAATTTCACTTTTTTGTGAAAATATCCACTAATTGAGGGAATAATATGTGTGAGGGTACCCCAGGAGAGTTCCAAATGTGTGTAGGTAGAATATATATCCCAGGGGGGTAAAATTGAAAAAAGTTTAAAAAATTTTTTTTTGACTTAGTCATTTTTCCGGCGTTTATCAAACTTTCAGAAAGGGGAAATGTCAGTGAGCATTCCGATTTCAGTTCCAGAGCGATTCGCCCAATGAGTCCTTGATATTTAGTCGTTTTCAGCCAATTTGTTTGATTTTTGAAAATTTCACTTTTTTGTGAAAATATCCACTAATTGAGGGAATAATATGTGTGAGGGTACCCCAGGAGAGTTCCAAATGTGTGTGGGTAGAATATATATCCCACAGGGGTAAAATTGAAAAAAGTTTAAAAAAATTTTTTTTTGGACTTAGTCATTTTTCCGGCGTTTATCAGACTTTCAGATAGGGGAAATGTCAGTGAGCGCTCCAATTTCAGTTCCAGAGCGATTCGCCGAATCAGTCCTTGATATTTAGTCGTTTTCAGCCAATTTCTGGATTTTTGAAAATTTCTCTTTTTTGTGAAAATATCCACTAAATGAGGGAATAATATGTGTGAGGGTACCCCAGGAGAGTTCCAAATGTGTGTGGGTAGAATATATATCCCACGGGGGTAAAATTGAAAAAAGTTGAAAAAAAATTTTTTTTGGACTTAGTCATTCTTCCGGCGTTTATCACACTTTCAGATAGGGCAAATGTCAGTGAGCATTCCGATTTCAGTTCCAGAGCGATTCGCCCAATGAGTCCTTGATATTTAGTCATTTTCAGCCAATTTGTTTGATTTTTGAAAATTTCACTTTTTTGTGAAAATATCCACTAATTGAGGGAATAATATGTGTGAGGGTACCCGAGGAGAGTTCCAAATGTGTGTGGGTAGAATATATATCCCACAGGGGTAAAATTGAAAATAGTTTAAAAAAATTTTTTTTGGACTTAGTCATTTTTCCGGTGTTTATCAGACTTTCAGATAGGGGAAATGTCAGCGAGCGTTCCGATTTCAGTTCCAGAGCGATTCGCCCAATGGGTCCTTGATATTTAGTCAATTTCAGCAAATTTTCTGGATTTTTGAAAATTTTACTTTTTTGTGAAAATATCCACTAAATGAGGGAATAATATGTGTGAGGGTACCCTATGAGATTTCCAAATGTGTGTGGGTAGAATATATATCCCACGGGGGTAAAATTGAAAAAGTTTAAAAAAATATTTTTTTGGACTTAGTCATTTTTCCGGCGTTTATCAAACTTTCAGAAGGGGGAAATGTCAGTGAGCGTTCCGATTTCAGTTCCAGAGCGATTCGCACAATGAGTCCTTGATATTTAGTCGTTTTCAGCCAATTTGTTGGATTTTTGAAAATTTCACTTTTTTGTGAAAATATCCACTAATTGAGGGAATAATATGTGTGAGGGTACCCCAGGAGAGTTCAAAATGTGTGTGGGTAGAATATATATCCCACGGGGGTAAAATTGAAAAAGTTTTAAAAAAATTTTTTTTGGACTTAGTCATTTTTCCGGCGTATATCAAACTTTCAGAAAGGGGAAATGTCAGTGAGCGTTCCGATTTCAGCTCCAGAGCGATTCGCCCAATGAGTCCTTGATATTTAGTCGTTTTCAGCCAATTTCTGGATTTTTGAAAATTTCACTTTTTTGTGAAAATATCCACTAAATGAGGGAATAATATGTGTGAGGGTACCCCAGGAGAGTTCCAAATGTGTGTGGGTAGAATATATATCCCACGGGGGTAAAATTGAAAAAAGTTTAAAAAAATTTTTTTTTGGACTTAGTCATTTTTCCGGCGTTTATCAGACTTTCAGATAGGGGAAATATCAGTGAGCATTCCAATTTCTGTTCCAGAGCGATTCGCCCAATGGGTCCTTGCTATTTAGTCGTTTTCAGCAAATTTTCTGGATTTTTGAAAAGTTCACTTTTTTGTGAAAATATCCACTAAATGAGGGAATAATATGTGTGAGGGTACCCCAGGAGAGTTCCAAATGTGTGTGGGTAGAATATATATCCCATGGGGGTAAAATTGAAAAAAGTTGAAAAATTTTTTTTTTTGGACTTAGTTATTTTTCCGGCGTTTATCAGACTTTCAGATAGGGGAAATGTCAGTGAGCGCTCCAATTTCAGTTCCAGAGCGATTCGCCCAATGAGTCCTTGATATTTAGTCGTTTTCAGCCAATTTCTGGATTTTTGAAAATTTCACTTTTTTGTACAAATATCCACTAAATGAGGGAATAATATGTGTGAGGGTACCCCAGGAGAGTTCCAAATGTGTGTGGGTAGAATATATATCCCACGGGGGTAAAATTGAAAAAAGTTGAAAAAATTTTTTTTTGGAGTTAGTCAATTTTCCGGCGTTTATCAGACTTTCAGATAGGGCAAATGTCAGTGAGCATTCCGATTTCAGCTCCAGAGCGATTCGCCCAATGAGTCCTTGATATTTTATTCGTTTTCAGCCAATTTCTGGATTTTTGAAAATTTCACTTTTTTGTGAAAATATCCACTAAATGAGGGAATAATATGTGTGAGGGTACCCCAGGAGCGTTCCAAATGTGTGTGGGTAGAATATATTTCCCATGGGGGTAAAATTGAAAAAAGTTGAAAAAAATATTTTTTTGGACTTAGTAATTTTTCCGGCGTTTATCAGACTTTCAGACAGGGGAAATGTCAGTGAGCATTCCAGTTTCAGTTCCAGAGCGATTCGCCCAATGAGTCTTTGATATTTAGTCGTTTTCAGCCAATTTTCTGGATTTTTGAAAATTTCACTTTTTCTGTGAAAATATCCACTAAATGAGGGAATAATATGTGTGAGGGTACCCCAGGAGAGGTCCAAATGTGTGTGGGTAGAATATATATCCCACGGGGGTAAAATTGAAAAAAGTTGAAAAAAAATTTTTTTTTGGACTTAGTCATTCTTCCGGCGTTTATCACACTTTCAGATAGGGCAAATGTCAGTGAGCATTCCGATTTCAGCTCCAGAGCGATTCGCCCAATGAGTCCTTCATATTTAGTCATTTTCAGCCAATTTCTGGATTTTTGAAAATTTCACTTTTTTGTGAAAATATCCACTAAATGAGGGAATATGTGTGAGGGTACCCCAGGAGAGTTCCAAATGTGTGTGGGTAGAATATATATCCCACGGGGGTAAAATTGAAAAAAGTTGAAAAAAAATTTTTTTTTGGACTTAGTCATTCTTCCGGCGTTTATCAAACTTTCAGATAGGGCAAATGTCAGTGAGCATTCCGATTTCAGTTCCAGAGCGTTTCGCCCAATGAGTCCTTGATATTTAGTCATTTTCAACCAATTTTCTGGATTTTTGAAAATTTCACTTTTTTGTGAAAATATCCACTAAATGAGGGAATAATATGTGTGAGGGTACCCCAGGAGCGTTCCAAATGTGTGTGGGTAGAATATATTTCCCATGGGGGTAAAATTGAAAAAAGTTGAAAAAAATATTTTTTTGGACTTAGTAATTTTTCCGGCGTTTATCAGACTTTCAGACAGGGGAAATGTCAGTGAGCATTCCAGTTTCAGTTCCAGAGCGATTCGCCCAATGAGTCTTTGATATTTAGTCGTTTTCAGCCAATTTTCTGGATTTTTGAAAATTTCACTTTTTCTGTGAAAATATCCACTAAATGAGGGAATAATATGTGTGAGGGTACCCCAGGAGAGGTCCAAATGTGTGTGGGTAGAATATATATCCCACGGGGGTAAAATTGAAAAAAGTTGAAAAAAAATTTTTTTTTGGACTTAGTCATTCTTCCGGCGTTTATCACACTTTCAGATAGGGCAAATGTCAGTGAGCATTCCGATTTCAGCTGCAGAGCGATTCGCCCAATGAGTCCTTGATATTTTATTCGTTTTCAGCCAATTTCTGGATCTTTGAAAATTTCACTTTTTTGTGAAAATATCCGCTAAATGAGGGAATAATATGTGTGAGGGTACCCCAGGAGAGTTCCAAATGTGTGTGGGTAGAATATATATCCCACGGGGGTAAAATTGAAAAAAGTTGAAAAAAATTTTTTTTTGGACTTAGTAATTTTTCCGGCGTTTATCAGACTTTCAGATAGGGGAAATGTCAGTGAGCGCTCCAATTTCAGTTAAAGAGCGATTCGCCCAATCATTCCTTGATATTTAGTCGTTTTCAGCCAATTTGTTGGATTTTTGAAAATTTCACTTTTTTGTGAAAATATCCATTAAATGAGGGAATAATATGTGTGAGGGTACCCCAGGAGAGTTCCAAATGTGTGAAGGGTAGAATATATATCCCACGGGGGTAAAATTTAAAAAAGTTGAAAAAAATTTTTTTTTGGACTTAGTCATTTTTCCGGCGTTTATCACACTTTCAGATAGGGGAAATATCAGTGAGCATTACAATTTCAGTGCCAGAGCGATTCGCCCAATGGGTCCTTGATATTTAGTCGTTTTCAGCAAATATTCTGGATTTTTTAAAATTTCACTTTTTTGTGAAAATATCCACTAAATGAGGGAATAATATGTGTGAGGGTACCCCAGGAGAGGTCCAAATGTGTGTGGGTAGAATATATATCCCACGGGGGTAAAATTGAAAAAAGTTGAAAAAAAATTTTTTTTTGGACTTAGTCATACTTCCGGCGTTTATCACACTTTCAGATAGGGGAAATGTCAGTGAGCGCTCCAATTTCAGTTAAAGAGCGATTCGCCCAATCATTCCTTGATATTTAGTCGTTTTCAGCCAATTTGTTGGATTTTTGAAAATTTCACTTTTTTGTGAAAATATCCATTAAATGAGGGAATAATATGTGTGAGGGTACCCCAGGAGAGTTCCAAATGTGTGTGGGTAGAATATATATCCCACGGGGGTAAAATTGAAAAAAGTTGAAAAAAATTTTTTTTTGGACTTAGTCATTTTTCCGGCGTTTATCACACTTTCAGATAGGGCAAATGTCAGTGAGCATTCCGATTTCAGCTCCAGAGCGATTCGCCCAATGAGTCCTTCATATTTAGTCATTTTCAGCCAATTTCTGGATTTTTGAAAATTTCACTTTTTTGTGAAAATATCCACTAAATGAGGGAATATGTGTGAGGGTACCCCAGGAGAGTTCCAAATGTGTGTGGGTAGAATATATATCCCACAGGGGTAAAATTGAAAAAAGTTGAAAAATTTTTTTTTGGACTTAGTTATTTTTCCGGCGTTTATCAGAATTTCAGATAGGGGAAATGTCAGTGAGCGCTCCAATTTCAGTTCCAGAGCGATTCGCCCAATCAGTCCTTGATATTTAGTCGTTTTCAGCCAATTTCTGGATTTTTGAAAATTTCTCTTTTTTGTGAAAATATCCACTAAATGAGGGAATAATATGTGTGAGGGTACCCCAGGAGAGTTCCAAATGTGTGTGGGTAGAATATATATCCCACGGGGGTAAAATTGAAAAAAGTTGAAAAAATTTTTTTTTGGACTTAGTAATTTTTCCGGCGTTTATCAGAGTTTCAGACAGGTGACATGTCAGTGAGCGTTCCGATTCAGTTCCAGAGCGATTCGCCCAATCAGTCCTTGATATTTAGTCGTTTTCAGCCAATTTCTGGATTTTTGAAAATTTCACTTTTTTGTGAAAATATCCACTAAATGAGGGAATAATATGTGTGAGGGTACCCCAGGAGAGGTCCAAATGTGTCTGGGTAGAATATATATCCCACGGTAGTAAAATTGAAAAAAGTTGAAAAAAATATTTTTTTGGACTTAGTCATTTTTCCTGTGTTTATCAGACTTTCAGATAGGGGAAATATCAGTGAGCATTACAATTTCAGTGCCAGAGCGATTCGCCCAATGGGTCCTTGATATTTAGTCGTTTTCAGCAAATATTCTGGATTTTTTAAAATTTCACTTTTTTGTGAAAATATCCACTAAATGAGGGAATAATATGTGTGAGGGTACCCCAGGAGAGTTCCAAATGTGTGTGGGTAGAATATATATCCCACGGGGGTAAAATTGAAAAAAGTTGAAAAAATGTTTTTTTTGGACTTAGTAATTTTTCCGGCGTTTTTCAGACTTTCAGAAAGGGGAAATGTCAGTGACCGTTCCGATTTCAGTTCCAGAGCGATTCGCCCAATGAGTCCTTGATATTTAGTCGTTTTTAGCCAATTTTCTGGATTTTTGAAAATTTCACTTTTTTGTGAAAATATCCACTAAATGAGGGAATAATATGTGTGAGGGTACCCCAGGAGAGTTCCAAATGTGTGTGGGTAGAATATATATCCCACAGGGGTAAAATTGAAAAAAGTTGAAAAAAAAATGTTTGGACTTAGTAATTTTTCCGGCGTTTATCAGAGTTTCAGACAGGGGAAATGTCAGTGAGCGTTCCGATTTCAGTTCCAGAGCGATTCGCCCAATGAGTCCTTGATATTTATTAGTTTTCAGCCAATTTTCTGGATTTTTTAAAATTTCACTTTTTTGTGAAAATATCCACTAAATAAGGGAATAATATGTGTGAGGGTACCCCAGGAAAGTTAGAAATGTGTGTGGGTAGAATATATATCCCACGGGGGTAAAATTGAAAAAAGTTGAAAAAATTTTTTTTTTGGACTTAGTTATTTTTCCGGCGTTTATCACACTTTCAGATAGGGGAAATGTCAGTGAGCGCTCCAATTTCAGTTAAAGAGCGATTCGCCCAATCATTCCTTGATATTTAGTCGTTTTCAGCCAATTTGTTGGATTTTTGAAAATTTCACTTTTTTGTGAAAATATCCATTAAATGAGGGAATAATATGTGTGAGGGTACCCCAGGAGAGTTCCAAATGTGTGTGGGTAGAATATATATCCCACGGGGGTAAAATTGAAAAAAGTTGAAAAAAAATTTTTTTTGGACTTAGTCATTCTACCGGCGTTTATCACACTTTCAGATAGGGCAAATGTCAGTGAGCATTCCGATTTCAGCTCCAGAGCGATTCGCCCAATGAGTCCTTCATATTTAGTCGTTTTCAGCCAATTTCTGGATTTTTGAAAATTTCACTTTTTTGTGAAAATATCCACTAAATGAGGGAATATGTGTGCGGGTACCCCAGGAGAGTTCCAAATGTGTGTGGGTAGAATATATATCCCACAGGGGTAAAATTGAAAAAAGTTGAAAAATTTTTTTTTGGACTTAGTTATTTTTCCGGCGTTTATCAGACTTTCAGATAGGGGAAATGTCAGTGAGCGCTCCAATTTCAGTTCCAGAGCGATTCGCCCAATGAGTCCTTGATATTTAGTCGTTTTCAGCCAATTTTCTGGATTTTTGAAAATTTCACTTTTTTGTGAAAATATCCACTAAATGAGGGAATAATATGTGTGAGGGTACCCCAGGAGAGTTCCAAATGTGTGTGGGTAGAATATATATCCCACGGGGGTAAAATTGAAAAAAGTTGAAAAAAAATTTTTTTTGGACTTAGTAATTTTTCCGGCGTTTTTCAGACTTTCAGAAAGGGGAAATGTCAGTGACCGATCCGATTTCAGTTCCAGAGCGATTCGCCCAATGAGTCCTTGATATTTATTAGTTTTCAGCCAATTTTCTGGATTTTTGAAAATTTCACTTTTTTGTGAAAATATCCACTAAATATGAGTGAGGGTACCCCAGGAAAGTTAGAAATGTGTGTGGGTAGAATATATATCCCACGGGGGTAAAATTGAAAAAAGTTGAAAAAATTTTTTTTTTGGACTTAGTTATTTTTCCGGCGTTTATCAGACTTTCAGATAGGGGAAATGTCAGTGAGCGCTCCGATTTCAGTTCCAGAGCGATTCGCCCAATGAGTCCTTGATATTTAGTCGTTTTCAGCCAATTTTCTAGATTTTTCAAAATTTCACTTTTTTGTGAAAATATCCACTAAATGAGGGAATAATATGTGTGAGGGTACCCCAGGAAAGTTAGAAATGTGTGTGGGTAGAATATATATCCCACGGGGGTAAAATTGAAAAAAGTTGAAAAAATTTTTTTTTTGGACTTAGTCATTTTTCCGGCGTTTATCAGACTTTCAGATAGGGGAAATGTCAGTGAGCGTTCCAATTTCAGTTCCAGAGCGATTCGCCCAATCAGTCCTTGATATTTAGTCGTTTTCAGCCAATTTTCTGGATTTTTGAAAATTTCACTTTTTTGTGAAAATATCCACTAAATGAGGGAATAATATGTGTGAGGGTACCCCAGGAGAGTTCCAAATGTGTGTGGGTAGAATATATATCCCACGGGGGTAAAATTGAAAAAAGTTGAAAAAATATTTTTTTTGGACTTAGTAATTTTTCCGGCGTTTTTCAGACTTTCAGAAAGGGGAAATGTCAGTGACCGTTCCGATTTCAGTTCCAGAGCGATTCGCCCAATGAGTCCTTGATATTTAGTCGTTTTCAGCCAATTTTCTGGATTTTTGAAAATTTCACTTTTTTGTGAAAATATCCACTAAATGAGGGAATAATATGTGTGAGGGTACCCCAGGAGAGTTCCAAATGTGTGTGGGTAGAATATATATCCCACAGGGGTAAAATTGAAAAAAGTTGAAAAAAAAATGTTTGGACTTAGTAATTTTTCCGGCGTTTATCAGAGTTTCAGACAGGGGAAATGTCAGTGAGCGTTCCGATTTCAGTTCCAGAGCGATTCACCCAATGAGTCCTTGATATTTAGTCGTTTTCAGCCAATTTTCTGGATTTTTGAAAATTTCACTTTTTTGTGAAAATATCCACTAAATGAGGGAATAATATGTGTGAGGGTACCCCAGGAGAGTTCCAAATGTGTGTGGGTAGAATATATATCCCACGGGGGTAAAATTGAAAAAAGTTGAAAAAAATTTTTTTTGGACTTAGTAATTTTTCCGGCGTTTATCAGAGTTTCAGACAGGGGAAATGTCAGTGAGCGTTCCGATTCAGTTCCAGAGCGATTCGCCCAATGAGTCCTTGATATTTATTAGTTTTCAGCCAATTTTCTGGATTTTTTAAAATTTCACTTTTTTGTGAAAATATCCACTAAATAAGGGAATAATATGTGTGAGGGTACCCCAGGAAAGTTAGAAATGTGTGTGGGTAGAATATATATCCCACGGGGGTAAAATTGAAAAAAGTTGAAAAAATTTTTTTTTTGGACTTAGTTATTTTTCCGGCGTTTATCACACTTTCAGATACGGGAAATGTCAGTGAGCGCTCCAATTTCAGTTAAAGAGCGATTCGCCCAATCATTCCTTGATATTTAGTCGTTTTCAGCCAATTTGTTGGATTTTTGAAAATTTCACTTTTTTGTGAAAATATCCATTAAATGAGGGAATAATATGTGTGAGGGTACCCCAGGAGAGTTCCAAATGTGTGTGGGTAGAATATATATCCCACGGGGGTAAAATTGAAAAAAGTTGAAAAAAATTTTTTTTTGGACTTAGTCATTCTTCTGGCGTTTATCACACTTTCAGATAGGGCAAATGTCAGTGAGCATTCCGATTTCAGCTCCAGAGCGATTCGCCCAATGAGTCCTTCATATTTAGTCGTTTTCAGCCAATTTCTGGATTTTTGAAAATTTCACTTTTTTGTGAAAATATGCACTAAATGAGGGAATATGTGTGCGGGTACCCCAGGAGAGTTCCAAATGTGTGTGGGTAGAATATATATCCCACAGGGGTAAAATTGAAAAAAGTTGAAAAATTTTTTTTTGGACTTAGTTATTTTTCCGGCGTTTATCAGACTTTCAGATAGGGGAAATGTCAGTGAGCGCTCCAATTTCAGTTCCAGAGCGATTCGCCCAATCAGTCCTTGATATTTAGTCGTTTTCAGCCAATTTCTGGATTTTTGAAAATTTCTCTTTTTTGTGAAAATATCCACTAAATGAGGGAATAATATGTGTGAGGGTACCCCAGGAGAGTTCCAAATGTGTGTGGGTAGAATATATATCCCACGGGGGTAAAATTGAAAAAAGTTGAAAAAATTTTTTTTTGGACTTAGTAATTTTTCCGGCGTTTATCAGACTTTCAGATAGGGGAAATGTCAGTGAGCGCTGCAATTTCAGTTCCAGAGCGATTCGCCCAATCAGTCCTTGATATTTAGTCGTTTTCAGCCAATTTCTGGATTTTTGAAAATTTCACTTTTTTGTGAAAATATCCACTAAATGAGGGAATAATATGTGTGAGGGTACCCCAGGAGACTTCCAAATGTGTGTGTGGTAGAATATATATCCCACAGGGGAAAAATTGAAAAAAGTTGAAAAATAACTTTTTTTGGACTTAGTAATTTTTCCGGCGTTTATCAGACTTTCAAACAGGGGAAATGTCAGTGAGCGTTCCGATTTCAGTTCCAGAGCGATTCGCCCAATGAGTCCTTGATATTTAGTCGTTTTCAGCCAATTTTCTGGATTTTTGAAAATTTCACTTTTTTGTGAAAATATCCACTAAATGAGGGAATAATATGTGTGAGGGTACCCCAGGAGAGTTCCAAATGTGTGTGGGTAGAATATATATCCCACGGGGGTAAAATTGAAAAAAGTTGAAAAAAAATTTTTTTTGGACTTAGTAATTTTTCCGGCGTTTTTCAGACTTTCAGAAAGGGGAAATGTCAGTGACCGTTCCGATTTCAGTTCCAGAGCGATTCGCCCAATGAGTCCTTGATATTTATTAGTTTTCAGCCAATTTTCTGGATTTTTGAAAATTTCACTTTTTTGTGAAAATATCCACTAAATAAGGGAATAATATGAGTGAGGGTACCCCAGGAAAGTTAGAAATGTGTGTGGGTAGAATATATATCCCACGGGGGTAAAATTGAAAAAAGTTGAAAAAATTTTTTTTTTGGACTTAGTTATTTTTCCGGCGTTTATCAGACTTTCAGATAGGGGAAATGTCAGTGAGCGCTCCGATTTCAGTTCCAGAGCGATTCGCCCAATGAGTCCTTGATATTTAGTCGTTTTCAGCCAATTTTCTAGATTTTTGAAAATTTCACTTTTTTGTGAAAATATCCACTAAATGAGGGAATAATATGTGTGAGGGTACCCCAGGAAAGTTAGAAATGTGTGTGGGTAGAATATATATCCCACGGGGGTAAAATTGAAAAAAGTTGAAAAAATTTTTTTTTTGGACTTAGTTATTTTTCCGGCGTTTATCACACTTTCAGATAGGGGAAATGTCAGTGAGCGCTCCAATTTCAGTTAAAGAGCGATTCGCCCAATCATTCCTTGATATTTAGTCGTTTTCAGCCAATTTGTTGGATTTTTGAAAATTTCACTTTTTTGTGAAAATATCCATTAAATGAGGGAATAATATGTGTGAGGGTACCCCAGGAGAGTTCCAAATGTGTGTGGGTAGAATATATATCCCACGGGGGTAAAATTGAAAAAAGTTGAAAAAAATTTTTTTTTGGACTTAGTCATTCTTCCGGCGTTTATCACACTTTCAGATAGGGCAAATGTCAGTGAGCATTCCGATTTCAGCTCCACAGCGATTCGCCCAATGAGTCCTTCATATTTAGTCGTTTTCAGCCAATTTCTGGATTTTTGAAAATTTCACTTTTTTGTGAAAATATCCACTAAATGAGGGAATATGTGTGCGGGTACCCCAGGAGAGTTCCAAATGTGTGTGGGTAGAATATATATCCCACAGGGGTAAAATTGAAAAAAGTTGAAAAATTTTTTTTTGGACTTAGTTATTTTTCCGGCGTTTATCAGACTTTCAGATAGGGGAAATGTCAGTGAGCGCTCCAATTTCAGTTCCAGAGCGATTCGCCCAATCAGTCCTTGATATTTAGTCGTTTTCAGCCAATTTCTGGATTTTTGAAAATTTCTCTTTTTTGTGAAAATATCCACTAAATGAGGGAATAATATGTGTGAGGGTACCCCAGGAGAGTTCCAAATGTGTGTGGGTAGAATATATATCCCACGGGGGTAAAATTGAAAAAAGTTGAAAAAATTTTTTTTTGGACTTAGTAATTTTTCCGGCGTTTATCAGACTTTCAGATAGGGGAAATGTCAGTGAGCGCTGCAATTTCAGTTCCAGAGCGATTCGCCCAATCAGTCCTTGATATTTAGTCGTTTTCAGCCAATTTCTGGATTTTTGAAAATTTCACTTTTTTGTGAAAATATCCACTAAATGAGGGAATAATATGTGTGAGGGTACCCCAGGAGAGTTCCAAATGTGTGTGTGGTAGAATATATATCCCACAGGGGAAAAATTGAAAAAAGTTGAAAAAGAACTTTTTTTGGACTTAGTAATTTTTCCGGCGTTTATCAGACTTTCAGACAGGGGAAATGTCAGTGAGCGTTCCGATTTCAGTTCCAGAGCGATTCGCCCAATGAGTCCTTGATATTTAGTCGTTTTCAGCCAATTTTCTGGATTTTTGAAAATTTCACTTTTTTGTGAAAATATCCACTAAATGAGGGAATAATATGTGTGAGGGTACCCCAGGAGAGTTCCAAATGTGTGTGGGTAGAATATATATCCCACGGGGGTAAAATTGAAAAAAGTTGAAAAAAAATTTTTTTTGGACTTAGTAATTTTTCCGGCGTTTTTCAGACTTTCAGAAAGGGGAAATGTCAGTGACCGTTCCGATTTCAGTTCCAGAGCGATTCGCCCAATGAGTCCTTGATATTTATTAGTTTTCAGCCAATTTTCTGGATTTTTGAAAATTTCACTTTTTTGTGAAAATATCCACTAAATAAGGGAATAATATGAGTGAGGGTACCCCAGGAAAGTTAGAAATGTGTGTGGGTAGAATATATATCCCACGGGGGTAAAATTGAAAAAAGTTGAAAAAATTTTTTTTTTGGACTTAGTTATTTTTCCGGCGTTTATCAGACTTTCAGATAGGGGAAATGTCAGTGAGCGCTCCGATTTCAGTTCCAGAGCGATTCGCCCAATCAGTCCTTGATATTTAGTCGTTTTCAGCCAATTTTCTAGATTTTTGAAAATTTCACTTTTTTGTGAAAATATCCACTAAATGAGGGAATAATATGTGTGAGGGTACCCCAGGAAAGTTAGAAATGTGTGTGGGTAGAATATATATCCCACGGGGGTAAAATTGAAAAAAGTTGAAAAAATTTTTTTTTTGGACTTAGTCATTTTTCCGGCGTTTATCAGACTTTCAGATAGGGGAAATGTCAGTGAGCGTTCCAATTTCAGTTCCAGAGCGATTCGCCCAATCAGTCCTTGATATTTAGTAGTTTTCAGCCAATTTTCTGGATTTTTGAAAATTTCACTTTTTTTTGAAAATATCCACTAAATGAGGGAATAATATGTGTGAGGGTACCCCAGGAGAGTTCCAAATGTGTGTGGGTAGAATATGTATCCCACGGGGGTAAAATTGAAAAAAGTTGAAAAAAAATTTTTTTGGGACTTAGTAATTTTTCCGGCGTTTATCAGACTTTCAGACAGGGGAAATGTCAGTGAGCGTTCCGATTTCAGTTCCAGAGCAATTCGCCCAGTGAGTCCTTGATATTTAGTCGTTTTCAGCCAATTTGTTGGATTTTTGAAAATTTCACTTTTTTGTGAAAATATCCACTAAATGAGGGAATAATATGTGTGAGGGTACCCCAGGAGAGTTCCAAATGTGTGTGGGTAGAATATAAATCCAACGGGGGTAAAATTGAAAAAAGTTGAAAAAAATTTTTTTGGGGACTTAGTTATTTTTCCGCCGTTTATCAGACTTTCAGATAGGGGAAATGTCAGTGAGCGCTCCAATTTCAGTTCCAGAGCAATTCGCCCAGTGAGTCCTTGATATTTAGTCGTTTTCAGCCAATTTGTTGGATTTTTGAAAATTTCACTTTTTTGTGAAAATATCCACTAAATGAGGGAATAATATGTGTGAGGGTACCCCAGGAGAGTTCCAAATGTGTGTGGGTAGAATATATATCCCACGGGGGTAAAATTGAAAAAAGTTGAAAAAAAAATGTTTGGACTTAGTAATTTTTCCGGCGTTTATCAGAGTTTCAGACAGGGGAAATGTCAGTGAGCGTTCCGATTTCAGTTCCAGAGCGATTCACCCAATGAGTCCTTGATATTTAGTCGTTTTCAGCCAATTTTCTGGATTTTTGAAAATTTCACTTTTTTTGTGAAAATATCCACTAAATGAGGGAATAATATGTGTGAGGGTACCCCAGGAGAGTTCCAAATGTGTGTGGGTAGAATATATCTCCCATGGGGGTAAAATTGAAAAAGTTTAAAAATTTTTTTTTTTGGACTTAGTAATTTTTCCGGCGTTTATCAGACTTTCAGACAGGGGAAATGTCAGTGAGCGTTCCGATTTCAGTTCCAGAGCAATTCGCCCAGTGAGTCCTTGATATTTAGTCGTTTTCAGCCAATTTGTTGGATTTTTGAAAATTTCACTTTTTTGTGAAAATATCCACTAAATGAGGGAATAATATGTGTGAGGGTACACCAGGAGAGTTCCAAATGTGTGTGGGTAGAATATATATCCCACGGGGGTAAAATTGAAAAAAGTTGAAAAAAATTTTTTTGGGGACTTAGTAATTTTTCCGGCGTTTATCAGACTTTCAGATAGGGGAAATGTCAGTGAGCGCTCCAATTTCAGTTCCAGAGCGATTCGCCCAATGAGTCCTTGATATTTAGTCGTTTTCAGCCAATTTTCTGGATTTTTGAAAATTTCACTTTTTTGTGAAAATATCCACTAAATGAGGGAATAATATGTGTGAGGGTACCCCAGGAAAGTTAGAAATGTGTGTGGGTAGAATATATATCCCACGGGGGTAAAATTGAAAAAAGTTGAAAAAAAATTTTTTTTGGACTTAGTCATTTTTCCGGCGTTTATCAGACTTTCAGATAGGGGAAATGTCAGTGAGCGTTCCAATTTCAGTTCCAGAGCGATTCGCCCAATGAGTCCTTGATATTTAGTCGTTTTCAGCCAATTTTCTGGATTTTTGAAAATTTCATTTTTTTTTAAATATCCACTAAATGAGGGAATAATATGTGTGAGGGTACCCCAGGAGAGTTCCAAATATGTGTGGGTAGAATATATATCCTACGGGGGTAAAATTGAAAAAAGTTGAAAAAATTTTTTTTTTGGACTTAGTTATTTTTCTGGCGTTTATCAGACTTTCAGATAGGGGAAATGTCAGTGAGCGCTCCAATTTCAGTTCCAGAGCGATTCGCCCAATCAGTCCTTGATATTTAGTCGTTTTCAGCTAATTTCTGGATTTTTGAAAATTTCTCTTTTTTGTGAAAATATCCACTAAATGAGGGAATAATATGTGTGAGGGTACCCCAGGAGAGTTCCAAATGTGTGTGGGAGAATTTATATCCCACGGGGGTAAAATTGAAAAAAGATGAAAAAAAATTTTTTGGGGACTTAGTAATTTTTCCGGCGTTTATCAGACTTTCAGACAGGGGAAATGTCAGTGAGTGTTCCGATTTCAGTTCCAGAGCAATTCGCCCAGTGAGTCCTTGATATTTAGTCGTTTTCAGCCAATTTGTTGGATTTTTGAAAATTTCACTTTTTTGTGAAAATATCCACTAAATGAGGGAATAATATGTGTGAGGGTACCCCAGGAGAGTTCCAAATGTGTGTGGGTAGAATATATATCCCACGGGGGTAAAATTGAAAAAAGTTGAAAAAAAATTTTTTTGGACTTAGTAATTTTTCCGGCGTTTATCAGAGTTTCAGACAGGGGAAATGTCAGTGAGCGTTCCGATTTCAGTTCCAGAGCGATTCGCCCAATGAGTCCTTGATATTTAGTCGTTTTCAGCCAATTTTCTGGATTTTTGAAAATTTCACTTTTTTGTGAAAATATCCACTAAATGAGGGAATAATATGTGTGAGGGTACTCCAGGAGAGTTCCAAATGTGTGTGGGTAGAATATATATCCCACGGGGGTAAAATTGAAAAAAGTTGAAAAAATTTTTTTTTTGGACTTAGTTATTTTTCCGGCGTTTATCAGACTTTCAGATAGGGGAAATGTGAGTGAGCGCTCCAATTTCAGTTCCAGAGCGATTCGCCCAATCAGTCCTTGAAATTTAGTCGTTTTCAGCCAATTTCTGGATTTTTGAAAATTTCTCTTTTTTGTGAAAATATCCACTAAATTAGGGAATAATATGTGTGAGGGTACCCCAGGACAGTTCCAAATGTGTGTGGGTAGAATATATATCCAACGGGGGTAAAATTGAAAAAAGTTGAAAAAATTTTTTTTTTGGACTTAGTAATTTTTCCGGCGTTTATCAGAGTTTCAGACAGGGGAAATGTCAGTGAGCGTTCTGATTCAGTTCCAGAGCGATTCGCCCAATGAGTCCTTGATATTTCGTCGTTTTCAGCCAATTTTCTGGATTTTTGAAAATTTCACTTTTTTGTGAAAATATCCACTAAATGAGGGAATAATATGTGTGAGGGTACCCCAGGAGACTTCCAAATGTGTGTGGGTAGAATATATCTCCCATGGGGGTAAAATTGAAAAAGTTTAAAAAATTTTTTTTTTGGACTTAGTTATTTTTCCGCCGTTTATCAGACTTTCAGATAGGGGAAATGTCAGTGAGCGCTCCAATTTCAGTTCCAGAGCGATTCGCCCAATCAGTCCTTGATATTTAGTCGTTTTCAGACAATTTGTGGATTTTTGAAAATTTCTCTTTTTTGTGAAAATATCCACTAAATGAGGGAATAATATGTGTGAGGGTACCCCAGGACTGTTCCAAATGTGTGTGGGTAGAATATATATCCCACAGGGGTAAAATTGAAAAAAGTTGAAAAAAATTTTTTTTTGGACTTAGTTATTTTTCCGCCGTTTATCAGACTTTCAGATAGGGGAAATGTCAGTGAGCGCTCCAATTTCAGTTCCAGAGCGATTCGCCCAATCAGTCCTTGATATTTAGTCGTTTTCAGCCAATTTTCTGGATTTTTGAAAATTTCATTTTTTTTTAAATATCCACTAAATGAGGGAATAATATGTGTGAGGGTACCCCAGGAGAGTTCCAAATATGTGTGGGTAGAATATATATCCTACGGGGGTAAAATTGAAAAAAGTTGAAAAAATTTTTTTTTTGGACTTAGTTATTTTTCTGGCGTTTATCAGACTTTCAGATAGGGGAAATGTCAGTGAGCGCTCCAATTTCAGTTCCAGAGCGATTCGCCCAATCAGTCCTTGATATTTAGTCGTTTTCAGCCAATTTCTGGATTTTTGAAAATTTCTCTTTTTTGTGAAAATATCCACTAAATGAGGGAATAATATGTGTGAGGGTACCCCAGGAGAGTTCCAAATGTGTGTGGGAGAATTTATATCCCACGGGGGTAAAATTGAAAAAAGATGAAAAAAAATTTTTTGGGGACTTAGTAATTTTTCCGGCGTTTATCAGACTTTCAGACAGGGGAAATGTCAGTGAGTGTTCCGATTTCAGTTCCAGAGCAATTCGCCCAGTGAGTCCTTGATATTTAGTCGTTTTCAGCCAATTTGTTGGATTTTTGAAAATTTCACTTTTTTGTGAAAATATCCACTAAATGAGGGAATAATATGTGTGAGGGTACCCCAGGAGAGTTCCAAATGTGTGTGGGTAGAATATATATCCCACGGGGGTAAAATTGAAAAAAGTTGAAAAAAAATTTTTTTGGACTTAGTAATTTTTCCGGCGTTTATCAGAGTTTCAGACAGGGGAAATGTCAGTGAGCGTTCCGATTTCAGTTCCAGAGCGATTCGCCCAATGAGTCCTTGATATTTAGTCGTTTTCAGCCAATTTTCTGGATTTTTGAAAATTTCACTTTTTTGTGAAAATATCCACTAAATGAGGGAATAATATGTGTGAGGGTACTCCAGGAGAGTTCCAAATGTGTGTGGGTAGAATATATATCCCACGGGGGTAAAATTGAAAAAAGTTGAAAAAATTTTTTTTTTGGACTTAGTTATTTTTCCGGCGTTTATCAGACTTTCAGATAGGGGAAATGTGAGTGAGCGCTCCAATTTCAGTTCCAGAGCGATTCGCCCAATCAGTCCTTGATATTTAGTCGTTTTCAGCCAATTTCTGGATTTTTGAAAATTTCTCTTTTTTGTGAAAATATCCACTAAATTAGGGAATAATATGTGTGAGGGTACCCCAGGACAGTTCCAAATGTGTGTGGGTAGAATATATATCCAACGGGGGTAAAATTGAAAAAAGTTGAAAAAAATTTTTTTTTGGACTTAGTAATTTTTCCGGCGTTTATCAGAGTTTCAGACAGGGGAAATGTCAGTGAGCGTTCTGATTCAGTTCCAGAGCGATTCGCCCAATGAGTCCTTGATATTTCGTCGTTTTCAGCCAATTTTCTGGATTTTTGAAAATTTCACTTTTTTGTGAAAATATCCACTAAATGAGGGAATAATATGTGTGAGGGTACCCCAGGAGAGTTCCAAATGTGTGTGGGTAGAATATATATCCCACGGGGGTAAAATTGAAAAAAGTTGAAAAAAAATTTTTTTGGACTTAGTAATTTTTCCGGCGTTTATCAGAGTTTCAGACAGGGGAAATGTCAGTGAGCGCTCCAATTTCAGTTCCAGAGCGATTCGCCCAATCAGTCCTTGATATTTAGTCGTTTTCAGACAATTTCTGGATTTTTGAAAATTTCTCTTTTTTGTGAAAATATCCACTAAATGAGGGAATAATATGTGTGAGGGTACCCCAGGAGAGTTCCAAATATGTGTGGGTAGAATATATATCCTACGGGGGTAAAATTGAAAAAAGTTGAAAAAATTTTTTTTTTGGACTTAGTTATTTTTCTGGCGTTTATCAGACTTTCAGATAGGGGAAATGTCAGTGAGCGCTCCAATTTCAGTTCCAGAGCGATTCGCCCAATCATTCCTTGATATTTAGTCGTTTTCAGCCAATTTCTGGATTTTTGAAAATTTCTCTTTTTTGTGAAAATATCCACTAAATGAGGGAATAATATGTGTGAGGGTACCCCAGGAGAGTTCCAAATGTGTGTGGGAGAATTTATATCCCACGGGGGTAAAATTGAAAAAAGATGAAAAAAATTTTTTTAGGGACTTAGTAATTTTTCTGGCGTTTATCAGACTTTCAGACAGGGGAAATGTCAGTGAGTGTTCCGATTTCAGTTCCAGAGCAATTCGCCCAGTGAGTCCTTGATATTTAGTCGTTTTCAGCCAATTTGTTGGATTTTTGAAAATTTCACTTTTTTGTGAAAATATCCACTAAATTAGGGAATAATATGTGTGAGGGTACCCCAGGAGGGTTCCAAATGTGTGTGGGTAGAATATATATCCCACGGGGGTAAAATTGAAAAAAATTGAAAAAAAATTTTTTTGGACTTAGTAATTTTTCCGGCGTTTATCAGAGTTTCAGACAGGGGAAATGTCAGTGAGCGTTCTGATTCAGTTCCAGAGCGATTCGCCCAATGAGTCCTTGATATTTAGTCGTTTTCAGCCAATTTTCTGGATTTTTGAAAATTTCACTTTTTTGTGAAAACATCCACTAAATGAGGGAATAATATGTGTGAGGGTACCCCAGGAGAGTTCCAAATGTGTGTGGGTAGAATATATATCCCACGGGGGTAAAATTGAAAAAAGTTTAAAAAATTTTTTTTTTTTGGACTTAGTCATTTCTCCGGCGTTTATCAGACTTTCAGATAGGGGAAATGTCAGTGAGCGTTCCAATTTCAGTTCCAGAGCGATTCGCCCCATGAGTCCTTGATATTTAGTCGTTTTCAGCTAATTTTCTGGATTTTTGAAAATTTCACTTTTTTTTGAAAATATCCACTAAATGAGGAAATAATATGTGTGAGGGTACCCCAGGAGAGTTCCAAATGTGTGTGGGTAGAATATTTATCCCACGGGGGTAAAAGTGAAAAAAGTTGAAAAAATTTTTTTTTTGGACTTAGTTATTTTTCCGGCGTTTATCAGACTTTCAGATAGGGGAAATGTCAGTAAGCGCTCCAATTTCAGTTCCAGAGCGATTCGCCCAATCAGTCCTTGATATTTAGTCGTTTTCAGCCAATTTCTGGATTTTTGAAAATTTCTCTTTTTTGTGAAAATATCCACTAAATGAGGGAATAATATGTGTGAGGGTACCCCAGGACAGTTCCAAATGTGTGTGGGTAGAATGTATATCCCACGGGGGTAAAATTGAAAAAAGTTGAAAAAAATTTTTTTTTGGACTTAGTTATTTTTCCGCCGTTTATCAGACTTTCAGATAGGGGAAATGTCAGTGAGCGCTCCAATTTCAGTTCCAGAGCGATTCGCCCAATCAGTCCTTGATATTTCGTCGCTTTCAGCCAATTTTCTGGATTTTTGAAAATTTCACTTTTTTGTGAAAATATCCACTAAATGAGGGAATAATATGTGTGAGGGTACCCCAGGAGAGTTCCAAATGTGTATGGGTAGAATATATATCCCACGGGGGTAAAATTGAAAAAAGTTGAAAAAAAATTTTTTTTGGACTTAGTAATTTTTCCGGCGTTTATCAGAGTTTCAGACAGGGGAAATGTCAGTGAGCGTTCCGATTTCAGTTCCAGAGCGATTCGCCCAATGAGTCCTTGATATTTAGTCGTTTTCAGCCAATTTTCTGGATTTTTGAAAATTTCACTTTTTTGTGAAAATATCCACTAAATGAGGGAATAATATGTGTGAGGGTACCCCAGGAGAGTTCCAAATGTGTGTGGGTAGAATATATCTCCCATGGGGTTAAAATTGAAAAAGTTTAAAAAAAAATTTTTCTGGACTTAGTCATTTTTCCGGCGTTTATCAGACTTTCAGATAGGGGAAATATCAGTGAGCATTACAATTTCAGTTCCAGAGCGATTCGCCCAATGGGTCCTTGATATTTAGTCGTTTTCAGCAAATATTCTGGATTTTTTAAAATTTCACTTTTTTGTGAAAATATCCACTAAATGAGGGAATAATATGTGTGAGGGTACCCCAGGAGAGTTCCAAATGTGTGTGGGTAGAATATATATCCCACGGGGGTAAAATTGAAAAAAGTTGAAAAAAAATTTTTTTGGGACTTAGTCATTCTTCCGGCGTTTATCACACTTTCTGATAGGGCAAATGTCAGTGAGCATTCCGATTTCAGCTCCAGAGCGATTTGCCCAATGAGTCCTTGATATTTAGTCGTTTTCAGCCAATTTCTGGATTTTTGGAAATTTCACTTTTTTGTGAAAATATCCACTAAATGAGTGAATAATATGTGTGAGGGTACCCCAAGAGAGTTCCAAATGTGTGTGGGTAGAATATATATCCCACGGGGGTAAAATTGAAAAAAGTTGAAAAAATTTTTTTTTTGGACTTAGTCATTCTTCCGGAGTTTATCACACTTTCTGATAGGGCAAATGTCAGTGAGCATTCCGATTTCAGCTCCAGAGCGATTCGCCCAATGAGTCCTTGATATTTAGTCGTTTTCAGCCAATTTCTGGATTTTTGAAAATTTCACTTTTTTGTGAAAATATCCACTAAATGAGGGAATCATATGTGTGAGGGTACCCCAGGAGAGTTCCAAATGTGTGTGGGTAGAATATATATCCCACGGGGGTAAAATTGAAAAAAGTTTAAAAAAATATTTTTTTGGACTTAGTCATTTTTCCGGTGTTTATCAAACTTTCAGAAAGGGGAAATGTCAGTGAGCATTCAAATTTCAGTTCCAGAGCGATTCGCCCAATGAGTCTTTGATATTTAGTCGTTTTCAGCCAATTTTCTGGATTTTTGAAAATTTCACTCTTTTGTGAAAATATCCACTAAATGAGGGAATAATATGTGTGAGGGTACCCCAGGAGAGTTCCAAATGTGTGTGTGGTAGAATATATATCCCACGGGGGAAAAATTGAAAAAAGTTGAAAAAAAATTTTTTTTGGACTTAGTAATTTTTCCGGCGTTTTTCAGACTTTCAGACAGGGGAAATGTCAGTGAGCGTTCCGATTTCAGTTCCAGAGCGATTCGCCCAATGAGTCCTTGATATTTAGTCGTTTTCAGCCAATTTGTTGGATTTTTGAAAATTTCACTTTTTTGTGAAAATATCCACTAAATGAGGGAATAATATGTGTGAGGGTACCCCAGGAGAGTTCCAAATGTGTGTGGGTAGAATATATATCCCACGGGGGTAAAATTGAAAAAAGTTGAAAAAAATATTTTTTTGGACTTAGTCATTTTTCCGGTGTTTATCAAACTTTCAGAAAGGGGAAATGTCAGTGACCGTTCCGATTTCAGTTCCAGAGTGATTCGCCCAATGATTCCTTGATATTTATTCGTTTTCAGCCAATTTCTGGATTTTTGAAAATTTCACTTTTTTGTGAAAATATCCACTAAATGAGGGAATAATATGTGTGAGGGTACCCCAGGAAAGTTAGAAATGTGTGTGGGTAGAATATATATCCCATGGGGGTAAAATTGAAAAAAGTTGAAAAAAATTTTTTTTTGGACTTAGTCATTCTTCCGCCGTTTATCACACTTTCTGATAGGACAAATGTCAGTGAGCATTCCGATTTCAGCTCCAGAGCGATTCGCCCAATGAGTCCTTGAAATTTAGTCGTTTTCAGCCAATTTCTGGATTTTTGAAAATTTCACTTTTTTGTGAAAATATCCACTAAATGAGGGAATAATATGTGTGAGGGTACCCCAGGAGAGTTCCAAATTTGTGTGGGTAGAATATATATCCCATGGGGGTAAAATTGAAAAAAGTTGAAAAAAAATTTTTTTTGGACTTAGTAATTTTTCCGGCGTTTATCAGAGTTTCAGACAGGGGAAATGTCAGTGAGCGTTCCGATTTCAGTTCCAGAGCGATTCGCCCAATGAGTCCTTGATATTTAGTCGTTTTCAGCCAATTTTCTGGATTTTTGAAAATTTCACTTTTTTGTGAAAATATCCACTAAATGAGGGAATAATATGTGTGAGGGTACCCCAGGAGAGTTCCAAATGTGTGTGGGTAGAATATATCTCCCATGGGGTTAAAATTGAAAAAGTTTAAAAAAAAATTTTTCTGGACTTAGTCATTTTTCCGGCGTTTATCAGACTTTCAGATAGGGGAAATATCAGTGAGCATTACAATTTCAGTTCCAGAGCGATTCGCCCAATGGGTCCTTGATATTTAGTCGTTTTCAGCAAATATTCTGGATTTTTTAAAATTTCACTTTTTTGTGAAAATATCCACTAAATGAGGGAATAATATGTGTGAGGGTACCCCAGGAGAGTTCCAAATGTGTGTGGGTAGAATATATATCCCACGGGGGTAAAATTGAAAAAAGTTGAAAAAAAATTTTTTTGGGACTTAGTCATTCTTCCGGCGTTTATCACACTTTCTGATAGGGCAAATGTCAGTGAGCATTCCGATTTCAGCTCCAGAGCGATTTGCCCAATGAGTCCTTGATATTTAGTCGTTTTCAGCCAATTTCTGGATTTTTGGAAATTTCACTTTTTTGTGAAAATATCCACTAAATGAGTGAATAATATGTGTGAGGGTACCCCAAGAGAGTTCCAAATGTGTGTGGGTAGAATATATATCCCACGGGGGTAAAATTGAAAAAAGTTGAAAAAATTTTTTTTTTGGACTTAGTCATTCTTCCGGAGTTTATCACACTTTCTGATAGGGCAAATGTCAGTGAGCATTCCGATTTCAGCTCCAGAGCGATTCGCCCAATGAGTCCTTGATATTTAGTCGTTTTCAGCCAATTTCTGGATTTTTGAAAATTTCACTTTTTTGTGAAAATATCCACTAAATGAGGGAATCATATGTGTGAGGGTACCCCAGGAGAGTTCCAAATGTGTGTGGGTAGAATATATATCCCACGGGGGTAAAATTGAAAAAAGTTTAAAAAAATATTTTTTTGGACTTAGTCATTTTTCCGGTGTTTATCAAACTTTCAGAAAGGGGAAATGTCAGTGAGCATTCAAATTTCAGTTCCAGAGCGATTCGCCCAATGAGTCTTTGATATTTAGTCGTTTTCAGCCAATTTTCTGGATTTTTGAAAATTTCACTCTTTTGTGAAAATATCCACTAAATGAGGGAATAATATGTGTGAGGGTACCCCAGGAGAGTTCCAAATGTGTGTGTGGTAGAATATATATCCCACGGGGGAAAAATTGAAAAAAGTTGAAAAAAAATTTTTTTTGGACTTAGTAATTTTTCCGGCGTTTTTCAGACTTTCAGACAGGGGAAATGTCAGTGAGCGTTCCGATTTCAGTTCCAGAGCGATTCGCCCAATGAGTCCTTGATATTTAGTCGTTTTCAGCCAATTTGTTGGATTTTTGAAAATTTCACTTTTTTGTGAAAATATCCACTAAATGAGGGAATAATATGTGTGAGGGTACCCCAGGAGAGTTCCAAATGTGTGTGGGTAGAATATATATCCCACGGGGGTAAAATTGAAAAAAGTTGAAAAAAATATTTTTTTGGACTTAGTCATTTTTCCGGTGTTTATCAAACTTTCAGAAAGGGGAAATGTCAGTGACCGTTCCGATTTCAGTTCCAGAGTGATTCGCCCAATGATTCCTTGATATTTATTCGTTTTCAGCCAATTTCTGGATTTTTGAAAATTTCACTTTTTTGTGAAAATATCCACTAAATGAGGGAATAATATGTGTGAGGGTACCCCAGGAAAGTTAGAAATGTGTGTGGGTAGAATATATATCCCATGGGGGTAAAATTGAAAAAAGTTGAAAAAAATTTTTTTTTGGACTTAGTCATTCTTCCGCCGTTTATCACACTTTCTGATAGGACAAATGTCAGTGAGCATTCCGATTTCAGCTCCAGAGCGATTCGCCCAATGAGTCCTTGAAATTTAGTCGTTTTCAGCCAATTTCTGGATTTTTGAAAATTTCACTTTTTTGTGAAAATATCCACTAAATGAGGGAATAATATGTGTGAGGGTACCCCAGGAGAGTTCCAAATTTGTGTGGGTAGAATATATATCCCATGGGGGTAAAATTGAAAAAAGTTGAAAAAATTTTTTTTTGGACTTAGTAATTTTTCCGGCGTTTATCAGACTTTCAGACAGGGGAAATGTCAGTGAGCGTTCCGATTTCAGTTCCAGAGTGATTCGACCAATGAGTCCTTGATATTTAGTCGTTTTCAGCCAATTTGTTGGATTTTTGAAAATTTCACTTTTTTGTGAAAATATCCACTAAATGAGGGAATAATATGTGTGAGGGTACCCCAGGAGAGTTCCAAATGTGTGTGGGTAGAATATATATCCCACGGGGGTAAAATTGAAAAAAGTTGAAAAAATTTTTTTTTCGGACTTAGTAATTTTTCCGGCGTTTTTCAGACTTTCAGACAGGGGAAATGTCAGTGACCGTTCCGATTTCAGTTCCAGAGCGATTCGACCAATGAGTCCTTGATATTTAGTCGTTTTCAGCCAATTTCTGGATTTTTGAAAATTTCACTTTTTTGTGAAAATATCCACTAAATGAGGGAATAATATGTGTGAGGGTACCCAAGGAGAGTTCCAAATGTGTGTGGGTAGAATATATATCCCAGGAGGTAAAATTGAAAAAAGTTGAAAAAAATTTTTTTTTGGACTTAGTCATTTTTCCGGTGTTTATCAAACTTTCAGAAAGGGGAAATGTCAGTGAGCATTCAGATTTCAGTTCCAGAGCGATTCGCCCAATGAGTCCTTGATGTTTAGTCGTTTTCAGCCAATTTTCTGGATTTTTGAAAATTTCACTTTTTTGTGAAAATATCCACTAAATGAGGGAATAATATGTGTGAGGGTAACCCACAAGAGTTCCAAATGTGTGTGTGGTAGAATATATATCCCACGGGGGAAAAATTGAAAAAAGTTGAAAAAAAATTTTTTTTGGACTTAGTAATTTTTCCGGCATTATTCAGACTTTCAGACAGGGGAAATGTCAGTGAGCGTTCCGATTTCAGTTCCAGAGCGATTCGCCCAATGAGTCCTTGATATTTAGTCGTTTTCAGCCAATTTGTTGGATTTTTGAAAATTTCAATTTTTTGTGAAAATATCCACTAAATGAGGGAATAATATGTGTGAGGGTACCCCAGGAGAGTTCCAAATGTGTGTGGGTAGAATATATATCCCACGGGGGTAAAATTGAAAAAAGTTGAAAAAAATATTTTTTTGGACTTAGTCATTTTTCCGGTGTTTATCAAACTTTCAGAAAGGGGAAATGTCAGTGACCGTTCCGATTTCAGTTCCAGAGTGATTCGCCCAATGATTCCTTGATATTTAGTCGTTTTCAGCCAATTTCTGGATTTTTGAAAATTTCACTTTTTTGTGAAAATATCCACTAAATGAGGGAATAATATGTGTGAGGGTACCCCAGGAAAGTTAGAAATGTGTGTGGGTAGAATATATATCCCATGGGGGTAAAATTGAAAAAAGTTGAAAAAAATTTTTTTTTGGACTTAGTCATTCTTCCGCCGTTTATCACACTTTCTGATAGGGCAAATGTCAGTGAGCATTCCGATTTCAGCTCCAGAGCGATTCGCCCAATGAGTCCTTGAAATTTAGTCGTTTTCAGCCAATTTCTGGATTTTTGAAAATTTCACTTTTTTGTGAAAATATCCACTAAATGAGGGAATAATATGTGTGAGGGTACCCCAGGAGAGTTCCAAATTTGTGTGGGTAGAATATATATCCCATGGGGTTATAATTGAAAAAAGTTGAAAAAATTTTTTTTTGGACTTAGTCATTCTTCCGGCGTTCATCACACTTTCTGATAGGGCAAATGTCAGTGAGCATTCCGATTTCAGTTCCAGAGTGATTCGCCCAATGATTCCTTGATATTTAGTCGTTTTCAGCCAATTTCTGGATTTTTGAAAATTTCACTTTTTTGTGAAAATATCCACTAAATGAGGGAATAATATGTGTGAGGGTACCCCAGGAGAGTTCCAAATGTGTGTGGGTAGAATATATATCCCACGGGGGTAAAATTGAAAAAAGTTGAAAAAAATTTTTTTTTGGACTTAGTCATTCTTCCGGAGTTTATCACACTTTCTGATAGGGGAAATGTCAGTGAGCGTTCCGATTTCAGTTCCAGAGCGATTCGCCCAATGAGTCCTTGATATTTAGTCGTTTTCAGCCAATTTCTGGATTTTTGAAAATTTCACTTTTTTGTGAAAATATCCACTAAATGAGGGAATAATATGTGTGAGGGTATCCCAGGAGAGTTCCAAATGTGTGTGGGTAGAATATATATCCCAGGGGGTAAAATTGAAAAAAGTTGAAAAAAATTTTTTTTGGGACTTAGTCATTCTTCCGGCGTTTATCACACTTTCTGATAGTGCAAATGTCAGTGAGCATTCCGATTTCAGCTCCAGAGCGATTCGCCCAATGAGTCCTTGATATTTAGTCGTTTTCAGCCAATTTCTGGATTTTTGAAAATTTCACTTTTTTGTGAAAATATCCACTAAATGAGGGAATAATATGTGTGAGGGTACCCCAGGAGAGTTCCAAATGTGTGTGGGTAGAATATATATCCCACGGGGGTAAAATTGAAAAAAGTTGAAAAAAATATTTTTTTGGGCTTAGTCATTTTTCCGGTGTTTATCAAACTTTCAGAAAGGGGAAATGTCAGTGAGCATTCAGATTTCAGTTCCAGAGCGATTCGCCCAATGAGTCCTTGATGTTTAGTCGTTTTCAGACAATTTTCTGGATTTTTGAAAATTTCACTTTTTTGTGAAAATATCCACTAAATGAGGGAATAATATGTGTGAGGGTAACCCAGGAGAGTTCCAAATGTGTGTGTGGTAGAATATATATCCCACGGGGGAAAAATTGAAAAAAGTTTAAAAAAAATTTTTTTTGGACTTAGTAATTTTTCCGGCATTTTTCAGACTTTCAGACAGGGGAAATGTCAGTGAGCGTTCCGATTTCAGTTCCAGAGCGATTCGCCCAATGAGTCCTTGATATTTAGTCGTTTTCAGCCAATTTTCTGGATTTTTGAAAATTTCACTTTTTTGTGAAAATATCCACTAAATGAGGGAATAATATGTGTGAGGGTACCCCAAGAGAGTTCCAAATGTGTGTGGGTAGAATATATATCCCACGGGGGTAAAATTGAAAAAAGTTGAAAAAATTTTTTTTTTGGACTTAGTCATTCTTCCGGAGTTTATCACACTTTCTGATAGGGCAAATGTCAGTGAGCATTCCGATTTCAGCTCCAGAGCGATTCGCCCAATGAGTCCTTGATATTTAGTCGTTTTCAGCCAATTTCTGGATTTTTGAAAATTTCACTTTTTTGTGAAAATATCCACTAAATGAGGGAATCATATGTGTGAGGGTACCCCAGGAGAGTTCCAAATGTGTGTGGGTACAATATATATCCCACGGGGGTAAAATTGAAAAAAGTTGAAAAAAATATTTTTTTGGACTTAGTCATTTTTCCGGTGTTTATCAAACTTTCAGAAAGGGGAAATGTCAGTGAGCGTTCCAATTTCAGTTCCAGAGCGATTCGCCCAATGAGTCCTTGATATTTAGTCGTTTTCAGCCAATTTCTGGATTTTTGAAAATTTCACTTTTTTGTGAAAATATCCACTAAATGAGGGAATAATATGTGTGAGGGTACCCCAGGAGAGTTCCAAATGTGTGTGGGTAGAATATATATCCCACGGGGGTAAAATTGAAAAAAGTTGAAAAAAATTTTTTTTTGGACTTAGTCATTCTTCCGGAGTTTATCACACTTTCTGATAGGGGAAATGTCAGTGAGCGTTCCGATTTCAGTTCCAGAGCGATTCGCCCAATGAGTCCTTGATATTTAGTCGTTTTCAGCCAATTTCTGGATTTTTGAAAATTTCACTTTTTTGTGAAAATATCCACTAAATGAGGGAATAATATGTGTGAGGGTATCCCAGGAGAGTTCCAAATGTGTGTGGGTAGAATATATATCCCAGGGGGTAAAATTGAAAAAAGTTGAAAAAAATTTTTTTTGGGACTTAGTCATTCTTCCGGCGTTTATCACACTTTCTGATAGTGCAAATGTCAGTGAGCATTCCGATTTCAGCTCCAGAGCGATTCGCCCAATGAGTCCTTGATATTTAGTCGTTTTCAGCCAATTTCTGGATTTTTGAAAATTTCACTTTTTTGTGAAAATATCCACTAAATGAGGGAATAATATGTGTGAGGGTACCCCAGGAGAGTTCCAAATGTGTGTGGGTAGAATATATATCCCACGGGGGTAAAATTGAAAAAAGTTGAAAAAAATATTTTTTTGGACTTAGTCATTTTTCCGGTGTTTATCAAACTTTCAGAAAGGGGAAATGTCAGTGAGCATTCAGATTTCAGTTCCAGAGCGATTCGCCCAATGAGTCCTTGATGTTTAGTCGTTTTCAGACAATTTTCTGGATTTTTGAAAATTTCACTTTTTTGTGAAAATATCCACTAAATGAGGGAATAATATGTGTGAGGGTAACCCAGGAGAGTTCCAAATGTGTGTGTGGTAGAATATATATCCCACGGGGGAAAAATTGAAAAAAGTTTAAAAAAAATTTTTTTTGGACTTAGTAATTTTTCCGGCATTTTTCAGACTTTCAGACAGGGGAAATGTCAGTGAGCGTTCCGATTTCAGTTCCAGAGCGATTCGCCCAATGAGTCCTTGATATTTAGTCGTTTTCAGCCAATTTGTTGGATTTTTGAAAATTTCACTTTTTTGTGAAAATATCCACTAAATGAGGGAATAATATGTGTGAGGGTACCCCAGGAGAGTTCCAAATGTGTGTGGGTAGAATATATATCCCACGGGGGTAAAATTGAAAAAAGTTGAAAAATTTTTTTTTTTGGACTTAGTCATTTTTCCGGCGTTTATCAGACTTTCAGATAGGGGAAATGTCAGTGAGCGTTCCAATTTCAGTTCCAGAGCGATTCGCCCAATGAGTCCTTGATATTTAGTCGTTTTCAGCCAATTTCTGGATTTTTGAAAATTTCACTTTTTTGTGAAAATATCCACTAAATGAGGGAATAATATGTGTGAGGGTACCCCAGGAGAGTTCCAAATGTGTGTGGGTAGAATATATATCCCACGGGGGTAAAATTGAAAAAAGTTGAAAAAAATTTTTTTTTGGACTTAGTCATTCTTCCGGAGTTTATCACACTTTCTGATAGGGGAAATGTCAGTGAGCGTTCCGATTTCAGTTCCAGAGCGATTTGCCCAATGAGTCCTTGATATTTAGTCGTTTTCAGCCAATTTCTGGATTTTTGAAAATTTCACTTTTTTGTGAAAATATCCACTAAATGAGGGAATAATATGTGTGAGGGTACCCCAGGAGAGTTCCAAATTTGTGTGGGTAGAATATATATCCCATGGGGGTAAAATTGAAAAAAGTTGAAAAAATTTTTTTTTGGACTTAGTAATTTTTCCGGCGTTTATCAGACTTTCAGACAGGGGAAATGTCAGTGAGCGTTCCGATTTCAGTTCCAGAGTGATTCGCCCAATGAGTCCTTGATATTTAGTCGTTTTCAGCCAATTTTTTGGATTTTTGAAAATTTCACTTTTTTGTGAAAATATCCACTAAATGAGGGAATAATATGTGTGAGGGTACCCCAAGAGAGTTCCAAATGTGTGTGGGTAGAATATATATCCCACGGGGGTAAAATTGAAAAAAGTTGAAAAAATTTTTTTTTTGGACTTAGTCATTCTTCCGGAGTTTATCACACTTTCTGATAGGGCAAATGTCAGTGAGCATTCCGATTTCAGCTCCAGAGCGATTCGCCCAATGAGTCCTTGATATTTAGTCGTTTTCAGCCAATTTCTGGATTTTTGAAAATTTCACTTTTTTGTGAAAATATCCACTAAATGAGGGAATCATATGTGTGAGGGTACCCCAGGAGAGTTCCAAATGTGTGTGGGTACAATATATATCCCACGGGGGTAAAATTGAAAAAAGTTGAAAAAAATATTTTTTTGGACTTAGTCATTTTTCCGGTGTTTATCAAACTTTCAGAAAGGGGAAATGTCAGTGAGCGTTCCAATTTCAGTTCCAGAGCGATTCGCCCAATGAGTCCTTGATATTTAGTCGTTTTCAGCCAATTTCTGGATTTTTGAAAATTTCACTTTTTTGTGAAAATATCCACTAAATGAGGGAATAATATGTGTGAGGGTACCCCAGGAGAGTTCCAAATGTGTGTGGGTAGAATATATATCCCACGGGGGTAAAATTGAAAAAAGTTGAAAAAAATTTTTTTTTGGACTTAGTCATTCTTCCGGAGTTTATCACACTTTCTGATAGGGGAAATGTCAGTGAGCGTTCCGATTTCAGTTCCAGAGCGATTCGCCCAATGAGTCCTTGATATTTAGTCGTTTTCAGCCAATTTCTGGATTTTTGAAAATTTCACTTTTTTGTGAAAATATCCACTAAATGAGGGAATAATATGTGTGAGGGTATCCCAGGAGAGTTCCAAATGTGTGTGGGTAGAATATATATCCCAGGGGGTAAAATTGAAAAAAGTTGAAAAAAATTTTTTTTGGGACTTAGTCATTCTTCCGGCGTTTATCACACTTTCTGATAGTGCAAATGTCAGTGAGCATTCCGATTTCAGCTCCAGAGCGATTCGCCCAATGAGTCCTTGATATTTAGTCGTTTTCAGCCAATTTCTGGATTTTTGAAAATTTCACTTTTTTGTGAAAATATCCACTAAATGAGGGAATAATATGTGTGAGGGTACCCCAGGAGAGTTCCAAATGTGTGTGGGTAGAATATATATCCCACGGGGGTAAAATTGAAAAAAGTTGAAAAAAATATTTTTTTGGACTTAGTCATTTTTCCGGTGTTTATCAAACTTTCAGAAAGGGGAAATGTCAGTGAGCATTCAGATTTCAGTTCCAGAGCGATTCGCCCAATGAGTCCTTGATGTTTAGTCGTTTTCAGACAATTTTCTGGATTTTTGAAAATTTCACTTTTTTGTGAAAATATCCACTAAATGAGGGAATAATATGTGTGAGGGTAACCCAGGAGAGTTCCAAATGTGTGTGTGGTAGAATATATATCCCACGGGGGAAAAATTGAAAAAAGTTTAAAAAAAATTTTTTTTGGACTTAGTAATTTTTCCGGCATTTTTCAGACTTTCAGACAGGGGAAATGTCAGTGAGCGTTCCGATTTCAGTTCCAGAGCGATTCGCCCAATGAGTCCTTGATATTTAGTCGTTTTCAGCCAATTTGTTGGATTTTTGAAAATTTCACTTTTTTGTGAAAATATCCACTAAATGAGGGAATAATATGTGTGAGGGTACCCCAGGAGAGTTCCAAATGTGTGTGGGTAGAATATATATCCCACGGGGGTAAAATTGAAAAAAGTTGAAAAATTTTTTTTTTTGGACTTAGTCATTTTTCCGGCGTTTATCAGACTTTCAGATAGGGGAAATGTCAGTGAGCGTTCCAATTTCAGTTCCAGAGCGATTCGCCCAATGAGTCCTTGATATTTAGTCGTTTTCAGCCAATTTCTGGATTTTTGAAAATTTCACTTTTTTGTGAAAATATCCACTAAATGAGGGAATAATATGTGTGAGGGTACCCCAGGAGAGTTCCAAATGTGTGTGGGTAGAATATATATCCCACGGGGGTAAAATTGAAAAAAGTTGAAAAAAATTTTTTTTTGGACTTAGTCATTCTTCCGGAGTTTATCACACTTTCTGATAGGGGAAATGTCAGTGAGCGTTCCGATTTCAGTTCCAGAGCGATTTGCCCAATGAGTCCTTGATATTTAGTCGTTTTCAGCCAATTTCTGGATTTTTGAAAATTTCACTTTTTTTTTTAAATATCCACTAAATGAGGGAATAATATGTGTGAGGGTACCCCAGGAGAGTTCCAAATGTGTGTGGCTAGAATATATATCCCACGGGGGTAAAATTGAAAAAAGTTGAAAAAAATTTTTTTTTGGACTTAGTCATTTTTCCGGTGTTTATCAAACTTTCAGAAAGGGGAAATGTCAGTGAGCGTTCCAATTTCAGTTCCAGAGCGATTCGCCCAATGAGTCCTTGATATTTAGTCGTTTTCAGCCAATTTCTGGATTTTTGAAAATTTCACTTTTTTGTGAAAATATCCACTAAATGAGGGAATAATATGTGTGAGGGTACCCCAGGAGAGTTCCAAATGTGTGTGGGTAGAATATATATCCCAGGAGGTAAAATTGAAAAAAGTTGAAAAAAATTTTTTTTTGGACTTAGTCATTTTTCCGGTGTTTATCAAACTTTCAGAAAGGGGAAATGTCAGTGAGCATTCAGATTTCAGTTCCAGAGCGATTCGCCCAATGAGTCCTTGATGTTTAGTCGTTTTCAGCCAATTTTTTGGATTTTTGAAAATTTCACTTTTTTGTGAAAATATCCACTAAATGAGGGAATAATATGTGTGAGGGTAACCCACGAGAGTTCCAAATGTGTGTGTGGTAGAATATATATCCCACGGGGGAAAAATTGAAAAAAGTTGAAAAAAAATTTTTTTTGGACTTAGTAATTTTTCCGGCATTATTCAGACTTTCAGACAGGGGAAATGTCAGTGAGCGTTCCGATTTCAGTTCCAGAGCGATTCGCCCAATGAGTCCTTGATATTTAGTCGTTTTCAGCCAATTTGTTGGATTTTTGAAAATTTCACTTTTTTGTGAAAATATCCACTAAATGAGGGAATAATATGTGTGAGGGTACCCCAGGAGAGTTCCAAATGTGTGTGGGTAGAATATATATCCCACGGGGGTAAAATTGAAAAAAGTTGAAAAAAATTTTTTTTTGGACTTAGTCATTCTTCCGGCGTTCATCACACTTTCTGATAGGGCAAAAGTCAGTGAGCATTCCGATTTCAGTTCCAGAGTGATTCGCCCAATGATTCCTTGATATTTAGTCGTTTTCAGCCAATTTGTTGGATTTTTGAAAATTTCACTTTTTTGTGAAAATATCCACTAAATGAGGGAATAATATGTGTGAGGGTACCCCAGGAAAGTTAGAAATGTGTGTGGGTAGAATATATATCCCATGGGGGTAAAATTGAAAAAAGTTGAAAAAAATTTTTTTTTGGCCTTAGTTATTCTTCCGCCGTTTATCACACTTTCTGATAGGGCAAATGTCAGTGAGCATTCCGATTTCAGCTCCAGAGCGATTCGCCCAATGAGTCCTTGAAATTTAGTCGTTTTCAGCCAATTTCTGGATTTTTGAAAATTTCACTTTTTTGTGAAAATATCCACTAAATGAGGGAATAATATGTGTGAGGGTACCCCAGGAGAGTTCCAAATTTGTGTGGGTAGAATATATATCCCATGGGGGTAAAATTGAAAAAAGTTGAAAAAATTTTTTTTTGGACTTAGTAATTTTTCCGGCGTTTATCAGACTTTCAGACAGGGGAAATGTCAGTGAGCGTTCCGATTTCAGTTCCAGAGTGATTCGACCAATGAGTCCTTGATATTTAGTCGTTTTCAGCCAATTTTCTGGATTTTTGAAAATTTCACTTTTTTTTTAAAATATCCACTAAATGAGGGAATAATATGTGTGAGGGTACCCCAGGAGAGTTCCAAATGTGTGTGGGTAGAATATATATCCCACGGGGGTAAAATTGAAAAAAGTTGAAAAATTTTTTTTTTTGGACTTAGTCATTTTTCCGGCGTTTATCAGACTTTCAGATAGGGGAAATGTCAGTGAGCGTTCCAATTTCAGTTCCAGAGCGATTCGGCCAATGAGTCCTTGATATTTAGTCGTTTTCAGCCAATTTCTGGATTTTTGAAAATTTCACTTTTTTGTGAAAATATCCACTAAATGAGGGAATAATATGTGTGAGGGTACCCCAGGAGAGTTCCAAATGTGTGTGGGTAGAATATATATCCCACGGGGGTAAAATTGAAAAAAGTTGAAAAAAATTTTTTTTTGGACTTAGTCATTCTTCCGGAGTTTATCACACTTTCTGATAGGGGAAATGTCAGTGAGCGTTCCGATTTCAGTTCCAGAGCGATTCGCCCAATGAGTCCTTGATATTTAGTCGTTTTCAGCCAATTTCTGGATTTTTGAAAATTTCACTTTTTTGTGAAAATATCCACTAAATGAGGGAATAATATGTGTGAGGGTACCCCAGGAGAGTTCCAAATGTGTGTGGGTAGAATATATATCCCACGGGGGTAAAATTGAAAAAAGTTGAAAAAAATATTTTTTTGGACTTAGTCATTTTTCCGGTGTTTATCAAACTTTCAGAAAGGGGAAATGTCAGTGAGCATTCAGATTTCAGTTCCAGAGCGATTCGCCCAATGAGTCCTTGATGTTTAGTCGTTTTCAGACAATTTTCTGGATTTTTGAAAATTTCACTTTTTTGTGAAAATATCCACTAAATGAGGGAATAATATGTGTGAGGGTACCCCAGGAGAGTTCCAAATGTGTGTGGGTAGAATATATATCCCACGGGGGTAAAATTGAAAAAAGTTGAAAAAAATTTTTTTTTGGACTTAGTCATTCTTCCGGAGTTTATCACACTTTCTGATAGGGGAAATGTCAGTGAGCGTTCCGATTTCAGTTCCAGAGCGATTCGCCCAATGAGTCCTTGATATTTAGTCGTTTTCAGCCAATTTTTTGGATTTTTGAAAATTTCACTTTTTTGTGAAAATATCCACTAAATGAGGGAATAATATGTGTGAGGGTACCCCAGGAGAGTTCCAAATGTGTGTGGGTAGAATATATATCCCACGGGGGTAAAATTGAAAAAAGTTGAAAAAAATTTTTTTTGGACTTAGTAATTTTTCCGGCGTTTTTCAGACTTTCAGACAGGGGAAATGTCAGTGAGCGTTCCGATTTCAGTTCCAGAGTGATTCGCCCAATGAGTCCTTGATATTTAGTCGTTTTCAGCCAATTTTTTGGATTTTTGAAAATTTCACTTTTTTTTTTAAATATCCACTAAATGAGGGAATAATATGTGTGAGGGTACCCCAGGAGAGTTCCAAATGTGTGTGGCTAGAATATATATCCCACGGGGGTAAAATTGAAAAAAGTTGAAAAAAATTTTTTTTTGGACTTAGTCATTTTTTCGGCGTTTATCAGACTTTCAGATACGGGAAATGTCAGTGAGCGTTCCAATTTCAGTTCCAGAGCGATTCGCCCAATGAGTCCTTGATATTTAGTCGTTTTCAGACAATTTGTTGGATTTTTGAAAATTTCACTTTTTTGTGAAAATATCCACTAAATGAGGGAATAATATGTGTGAGGGTACCCCAGGAGAGTTCCAAATGTGTGTGGGTAGAATATATATCCCACGGGGGTAAAATTGAAAAAAGTTGAAAAAAATTTTTTTTCGGACTTAGTAATTTTTCCGGCGTTTTTCAGACTTTCAGACAGGGGAAATGTCAGTGACCGTTCCGATTTCAGTTCCAGAGCGATTCGCCCAATGAGTCCTTGATATTTAGTCGTTTTCAGCCAATTTCTGGATTTTTGAAAATTTCACTTTTTTGTGAAAATATCCACTAAATGAGGGAATAATATGTGTGAGGGTACCCCAGGAGAGTTCCAAATGTGTGTGGGTAGAATATATATCCCAGGAGGTAAAATTGAAAAAAGTTGAAAAAAATTTTTTTTTGGACTTAGTCATTTTTCCGGTGTTTATCAAACTTTCAGAAAGGGGAAATGTCAGTGAGCATTCAGATTTCAGTTCCAGAGCGATTCGCCCAATGAGTCCTTGATGTTTAGTCGTTTTCAGCCAATTTTTTGGATTTTTGAAAATTTCACTTTTTTGTGAAAATATCCACTAAATGAGGGAATAATATGTGTGAGGGTAACCCACGAGAGTTCCAAATGTGTGTGTGGTAGAATATATATCCCACGGGGGAAAAATTGAAAAAAGTTGAAAAAAAATTTTTTTTGTACTTAGTAATTTTTCCGGCATTATTCAGACTTTCAGACAGGGGAAATGTCAGTGAGCGTTCCGATTTCAGTTCCAGAGCGATTCGCCCAATGAGTCCTTGATATTTAGTCGTTTTCAGCCAATTTGTTGGATTTTTGAAAATTTCACTTTTTTGTGAAAATATCCACTAAATGAGGGAATAATATGTGTGAGGGTACCCCAGGAGAGTTCCAAATGTGTGTGGGTAGAATATATATCCCACGGGGGTAAAATTGAAAAAAGTTGAAAAAAATTTTTTTTTGGACTTAGTCATTCTTCCGGCGTTCATCACACTTTCTGATAGGGCAAATGTCAGTGAGCATTCCGATTTCAGCTCCAGAGCGATTCGCCCAATGAGTCCTTGAAATTTAGTCGTTTTCAGCCAATTTCTGGATTTTTGAAAATTTCACTTTTTTGTGAAAATATCCACTAAATGAGGGAATAATATGTGTGAGGGTACCCCAGGAGAGTTCCAAATTTGTGTGGGTAGAATATATATCCCATGGGGGTAAAATTGAAAAAAGTTGAAAAAATTTTTTTTTGGACTTAGTAATTTTTCCGGCGTTTATCAGACTTTCAGACAGGGGAAATGTCAGTGAGCGTTCCGATTTCAGTTCCAGAGTGATTCGACCAATGAGTCCTTGATATTTAGTCGTTTTCAGCCAATTTTCTGGATTTTTGAAAATTTCACTTTTTTTTTAAAATATCCACTAAATGAGGGAATAATATGTGTGAGGGTACCCCAGGAGAGTTCCAAATGTGTGTGGGTAGAATATATATCCCACGGGGGTAAAATTGAAAAAAGTTGAAAAATTTTTTTTTTTGGACTTAGTCATTTTTCCGGCGTTTATCAGACTTTCAGATAGGGGAAATGTCAGTGAGCGTTCCAATTTCAGTTCCAGAGCGATTCGGCCAATGAGTCCTTGATATTTAGTCGTTTTCAGCCAATTTCTGGATTTTTGAAAATTTCACTTTTTTGTGAAAATATCCACTAAATGAGGGAATAATATGTGTGAGGGTACCCCAGGAGAGTTCCAAATGTGTGTGGGTAGAATATATATCCCACGGGGGTAAAATTGAAAAAAGTTGAAAAAAATTTTTTTTTGGACTTAGTCATTCTTCCGGAGTTTATCACACTTTCTGATAGGGGAAATGTCAGTGAGCGTTCCGATTTCAGTTCCAGAGCGATTCGCCCAATGAGTCCTTGATATTTAGTCGTTTTCAGCCAATTTCTGGATTTTTGAAAATTTCACTTTTTTGTGAAAATATCCACTAAATGAGGGAATAATATGTGTGAGGGTACCCCAGGAGAGTTCCAAATGTGTGTGGGTAGAATATATATCCCACGGGGGTAAAATTGAAAAAAGTTGAAAAAAATATTTTTTTGGACTTAGTCATTTTTCCGGTGTTTATCAAACTTTCAGAAAGGGGAAATGTCAGTGAGCATTCAGATTTCAGTTCCAGAGCGATTCGCCCAATGAGTCCTTGATGTTTAGTCGTTTTCAGACAATTTTCTGGATTTTTGAAAATTTCACTTTTTTGTGAAAATATCCACTAAATGAGGGAATAATATGTGTGAGGGTACCCCAGGAGAGTTCCAAATGTGTGTGGGTAGAATATATATCCCACGGGGGTAAAATTGAAAAAAGTTGAAAAAAATTTTTTTTTGGACTTAGTCATTCTTCCGGAGTTTATCACACTTTCTGATAGGGGAAATGTCAGTGAGCGTTCCGATTTCAGTTCCAGAGCGATTCGCCCAATGAGTCCTTGATATTTAGTCGTTTTCAGCCAATTTTTTGGATTTTTGAAAATTTCACTTTTTTGTGAAAATATCCACTAAATGAGGGAATAATATGTGTGAGGGTACCCCAGGAGAGTTCCAAATGTGTGTGGGTAGAATATATATCCCACGGGGGTAAAATTGAAAAAAGTTGAAAAAAATTTTTTTTGGACTTAGTAATTTTTCCGGCGTTTTTCAGACTTTCAGACAGGGGAAATGTCAGTGAGCGTTCCGATTTCAGTTCCAGAGTGATTCGACCAATGAGTCCTTGATATTTAGTCGTTTTCAGCCAATTTTCTGGATTTTTGAAAATTTCACTTTTTTTTTAAAATATCCACTAAATGAGGGAATAATATGTGTGAGGGTACCCCAGGAGAGCTCCAAATGTGTGTGGCTAGAATATATATCCCACGGGGGTAAAATTGAAAAAAGTTGAAAAAAATTTTTTTTTGGACTTAGTCATTTTTCCGGCGTTTATCAGACTTTCAGATAGGGGAAATGTCAGTGAGCGTTCCAATTTCAGTTCCAGAGCGATTCGCCCAATGAGTCCTTGATATTTAGTCGTTTTCAGCCAATTTTCTGGATTTTTGAAAATTTCACTTTTTTGTGAAAATATCCACTAAATGAGGGAATAATATGTGTGAGGGTACCCCAAGAGAGTTCCAAATGTGTGTGGGTAGAATATATATCCCACGGGGGTAAAATTGAAAAAAGTTGAAAAATTTTTTTTTTTGGACTTAGTCATTTTTCCGGCGTTTATCAGACTTTCAGATAGGGGAAATGTCAGTGAGCGTTCCAATTTCAGTTCCAGAGCGATTCGCCCAATGAGTCCTTGATATTTAGTCGTTTTCAGCCAATTTCTGGATTTTTGAAAATTTCACTTTTTTGTGAAAATATCCACTAAATGAGGGAATAATATGTGTGAGGGTACCCCAGGAGAGTTCCAAATGTGTGTGGGTAGAATATATATCCCACGGGGGTAAAATTGAAAAAAGTTGAAAAAAATTTTTTTTTGGACTTAGTCATTCTTCCGGAGTTTATCACACTTTCTGATAGGGGAAATGTCAGTGAGTGTTCCGATTTCAGTTCCAGAGCGATTCGCCCAATGAGTCCTTGATATTTAGTCGTTTTCAGCCAATTTGTTGGATTTTTGAAAATTTCACTTTTTTGTGAAAATATCCACTAAATGAGGGAATAATATGTGTGAGGGTACCCCAGGAGATTTCCAAATGTGTGTGGGTAGAATATATATCCCACGGGGGTAAAATTGAAAAAAGTTGAAAAAAATTTTTTTTGGACTTAGTAATTTTTCCGGCGTTTTTCAGACTTTCAGACAGGGGAAATGTCAGTGACCGTTCCGATTTCAGTTCCAGAGCGATTCGCCCAATGAGTCCTTGATATTTAGTCGTTTTCAGCCAATTTCTGGATTTTTGAAAATTTCACTTTTTTGTGAAAATATCCACTAAATGAGGGAATAATATGTGTGAGGGTACCCCAGGAGATTTCCAAATGTGTGTGGGTAGAATATATATCCCACGGGGGTAAAATTGAAAAAAGTTGAAAAAAATTTTTTTTGGACTTAGTAATTTTTCCGGCGTTTTTCAGACTTTCAGACAGGGGAAATGTCAGTGACCGTTCCGATTTCAGTTCCAGAGCGATTCGCCCAATGAGTCCTTGATATTTAGTCGTTTTCAGCCAATTTCTGGATTTTTGAAAATTTCACTTTTTTGTGAAAATATCCACTAAATGAGGGAATAATATGTGTGAGGGTACCCCAGGAGAGTTCCAAATGTGTGTGGGTAGAATATATATCCCAGGGGGTAAAATTGAAAAAAGTTGAAAAAAATTTTTTTTTGGACTTAGTCATTCTTCCGGCGTTTATCACACTTTCTGATAGGGCAAATGTCAGTGAGCATTCCGATTTCAGCTCCAGAGCGATTCGCCCAATGAGTCCTTGATATTTAGTCGTTTTCAGCCAATTTCTGGATTTTTGAAAATTTCACTTTTTTGTGAAAATATCCACTAAATGAGGGAATAATATGTGTGAGGGTACCCCAGGAGAGTTCCAAATGTGTGTGGGTAGAATATATATCCCACGGGGGTAAAATTGAAAAAAGTTGAAAAAAATATTTTTTTGGACTTAGTCATTTTTCCGGTGTTTATCAAACTTTCAGAAAGGGGAAATGTCAGTGAGCATTCAGATTTCAGTTCCAGAGCGATTCGCCCAATGAGTCCTTGATGTTTAGTCGTTTTCAGCCAATTTTCTGGATTTTTGAAAATTTCACTTTTTTGTGAAAATATCCACTAAATGAGGGAATAATATGTGTGAGGGTAACCCAGGAGAGTTCCAAATGTGTGTGGGTAGAATATATATCCCACGGGGTAAAATTGAAAAAAGTTGAAAAAAAATTTTTTTTGGACTTAGTTATTCTTCCGGCGTTTATCACACTTTCTGATAGGGCAAATGTCAGTGAGCATTCCGATTTCAGCTCCAGAGCGATTCGCCCAATGAGTCCTTGATATTTAGTCGTTTTCAGCCAATTTCTGGATTTTTGAAAATTTCACTTTTTTGTGAAAATATCCACTAAATGAGGGAATAATATGTGTGAGGGTACCCCAGGAGAGTTCCAAATGTGTGTGGGTAGAATATATATACCACGGGGGTAAAATTGAAAAAAGTTGAAAAAAATTTTTTTTTGGACTTAGTCATTTTTCTGGCATTTATCAGACTTTCAGATAGGGGAAATGTCAGTGAGCGTTCCAATTTCAGTTTCAGAGTGATTCGCCCAATGAGTCCTTGATATTTAGTCGTTTTCAGCCAATTTGTTGGATTTTTGAAAATTTCACTTTTTTGTGAAAATATCCACTAAATGAGGGAATAATATGTGTGAGGGTACCCCAGGAGAGTTCCAAATGTGTGTGGGTAGAATATATTTCCCACGGGGGTAAAATTGAAAAAAGTTGAAAAAAATTTTTTTTGGACTTAGTAATTTTTCCGGCGTTTTTCCGACTTTCAGACAGGGGAAATGTCAGTGACCATTCCGATTTCAGTTCCAGAGCGATTCGCCCAATGAGTCCTTGATATTTAGTCATTTTCAGCCAATTTCTGGATTTTTGAAAATTTCACTTTTTTGTGAAAATATCCACTAAATGAGGGAATAATATGTGTGAGGGTACCCCAGGAGAGTTCCAAATGTGTGTGGGTAGAATATATATCCCACGGGGGTAAAATTGAAAAAAGTTGAAAAAAATTTTTTTTTGGACTTAGTCATTCTTCCGGCGTTTATCACACTTTCTGATAGGGCAAATGTCAGTGAGCATTCCGATTTCAGCTTCAGAGCGATTCGCCCAATGAGTCCTTGATATTTAGTCGTTTTCAGCCAATTTCTGGATTTTTGAAAATTTCACTTTTTTGTGAAAATATCCACTAAATGAGGGAATAATATGTGTGAGGGTACCCCAGGAGAGTTCCAAATGTGTGTGGGTAGAATATATATCCCACGGGGGTAAAATTGAAAAAAGTTGAAAAAATTTTTTTTTTGGACTTAGTCATTCTTCCGGCGTTTATCACACTTTCTGATAGGGCAAATGTCAGTGAGCATTCCGATTTCAGCTCCAGAGCGATTCGCCCAATGAGTCCTTGATATTTAGTCGTTTTCAGCCAATTTCTGGATTTTTGAAAATTTCACTTTTTTGTGAAAATATCCACTAAATGAGGGAATAATATGTGTGAGGGTACCCCAGGAGAGTTCCAAATGTGTGTGGGTAGAATATATATCCCACGGGGGTAAAATTGAAAAAAGTTGAAAAAATTTTTTTTTTGGACTTAGTCATTCTTCCGGCGTTTATCACACTTTCTGATAGGGCAAATGTCAGTGAGCATTCCGATTTCAGCTCCAGAGCGATTCGCCCAATGAGTCCTTGATATTTAGTCGATTTCAGCCAATTTCTGTATTTTTGGAAATTTCACTTTTTTGTGAAAATATCCACTAAATGAGGGAATAATATGTGTGAGGGTACCCCAGGAGAGTTCCAAATGTGTGTGGGTAGAATATATATCCCACGGGGGTAAAATTGAAAAAAGTTGAAAAAAATTTTTTTTTGGACTTAGTCATTCTTCCGGCATTTATCACACTTTCTGATAGGGCAAATGTCAGTGAGCATTCCGATTTCAGCTCCAGAGCGATTTGCCCAATGAGTCCTTGATATTTAGTCGTTTTCAGCCAATTTCTGGATTTTTGGAAATTTCACTTTTTTGTGAAAATATCCACTAAATGAGGGAATAATATGTGTGAGGGTACCCCAAGAGAGTTCCAAATGTGTGTGGGTAGAATATATATCCCACGGGGGTAAAATTGAAAAAAGTTGAAAAATTTTTTTTTTTGGACTTAGTCATTTTTCCGGCATTTATCAGACTTTCAGATAGGGGAAATGTCAGTGAGCGTTCCAATTTCAGTTTCAGAGTGATTCGCCCAATGAGTCCTTGATATTTAGTCGTTTTCAGCCAATTTGTTGGATTTTTGAAAATTTCACTTTTTTGTGAAAATATCCACTAAATGAGGGAATAATATGTGTGAGGGTACCCCAGGAGAGTTCCAAATGTGTGTGGGTAGAATATATATCCCACGGGGGTAAAATTGAAAAAATTTTTTTTTGGACTTAGTAACTTTTCCGGCGTTTTTCCGACTTTCAGACAGGGGAAATGTCAGTGACCGTTCCGGTTTCAGTTCCAGAGCGATTCGCCCAATGAGTCCTTGATATTTAGTCGTTTTCAGCCAATTTCTGGATTTTTGAAAATTTCACTTTTTTGTGAATATATCCACTAAATGAGGGAATAATATGTGTGAGGGTACCCCAGGAGAGTTCCAAATGTGTGTGGGTAGAATATATATCCCACGGGGGTAAAATTGAAAAAAGTTGAAAAAAATTTTTTTTTGGACTTAGTCATTCTTCCGGCGTTTATCACACTTTCTGATAGGGCAAATGTCAGTGAGCATTCCGATTTCAGCTCCAGAGCGATTCGCCCAATGAGTCCTTGATATTTAGTCGTTTTCAGCCAATTTCTGGATTTTTGAAAATTTCACTTTTTTGTGAAAATATCCACTAAATGAGGGAATAATATGTGTGAGGGTACCCCAGGAGAGTTCCAAATGTGTGTGGGTAGAATATACATCCCACGGGGGTAAAATTGAAAAAAGTTGAAAAAATTTTTTTTTTGGACTTAGTCATTCTTCCGGCGTTTATCACACTTTCTGATAGGGCAAATGTCAGTGAGCATTCCGATTTCAGCTCCAGAGCGATTCGCCCAATGAGTCCTTGATATTTAGTCGTTTTCAGCCAATTTCTGGATTTTTGAAAATTTCACTTTTTTGTGAAAATATCCACTAAATGAGGGAATAATATGTGTGAGGGTACCCCAGGAGAGTTCCAAATGTGTGTGGGTAGAATATATATCCCACGGGGGTAAACATGAAAAAAGTTGAAAAAAATTTTTTTTTGGACTTAGTCATTCTTCCGGCATTTATCACACTTTCTGATAGGGCAAATGTCAGTGAGCATTCCGATTTCAGCTCCAGAGCGATTTGCCCAATGAGTCCTTGATATTTAGTCGTTTTCAGCCAATTTCTGGATTTTTGGAAATTTCACTTTTTTGTGAAAATATCCACTAAATGAGGGAATAATATGTGTGAGGGTACCCCAAGAGAGTTCCAAATGTGTGTGGGTAGAATATATATCCCACGGGGGTAAAATTGAAAAAAGTTGAAAAAATTTTTTTTTTGGACTTAGTCATTTTTCCGGCGTTTATCAGACTTTCAGATAGGGGAAATGTCAGTGAGCGTTCCAATTTCAGTTCCAGAGCGATTCACCCAATGAGTCCTTGATATTTCGTCGTTTTCAGCCAATTTTCTGGATTTTTGAAAATTTCACTTTTTTGTGAAAATATCCACTAAATGAGGGAATAATATGTGTGAGGGTACCCCAGGAGAGTTCCAAATGTGTGTGGGTAGAATATATATCCCACGGGGGTAAAATTGAAAAAAGTTGAAAAAATTTTTTTTTTGGACTTAGTCATTTTTCTGGCGTTAATCAAACTTTCAGAAATCGGAAATGTCAGTGAGCGTTCAGATTTTGGTTCCAGAGCGATTCGCCCAATTAGTCCTTTATATTTAGTCGTTTTCAGCCAATTTTCTGGATTTTTGAAAATTTCACTTTTTTGTGAAACTATCCACTAAATGAGGGAATAATATGTGTGAGGGTACCCCAGGAGAGTTCCAAATGTGTGTGGTAGAATACATATCCCACGGGGGTAAAATTGAAAAAAGTTGAAAAAAATTTTTTTTTGGACTTAGTAATTTTTCCGGCGTTTATCAGACTTTCAGACAGGGGAAATGTCAGTGAGCGTTCCGATTTCAGTTCCAGAGTGATTCGCCCAATGAGTCCTTGATATTTAGTCGTTTTCAGCCAATTTCTGGATTTTTGAAAATTTCACTTTTTTGTGAAAATATCCACTAAATGAGGGAATAATATGTGTGAGGGTACCCCAGGAGAGTTCCAAATGTGTGTGGGTAGAATATATATCCCACGGGGGTAAAATTGAAAAAAGTTGAAAAATTTTTTTTTTGGACTTAGTCATTTTTCTGGCGTTTATCAGACTTTCAGATAGGGGAAATGTCAGTGAGCGTTCCAATTTCAGTTCCAGAGCGATTCGCCCAATGAGTCCTTGATATTTAGTCGTTTTCAGCCAATTTCTGGATTTTTGAAAATTTCACTTTTTTGTGAAAATATCCACTAAATGAGGGAATAATATGTGTGAGGGTACCCCAGGAGAGCTCCAATGTGTGTGGGTAGAATATATATCCCACGGGGGTAAAATTGAAAAAAGTAGAAAAAATTTTTTTTTTGAACTTAGTCATTCTTCCGGCGTTTATCACACTTTCTGATAGGGCAAATGTCAGTGAGCATTCCGATTTCAGCTCCAGAGTGATTCGCCCAATGAGTCCTTGATATTTCGTCGTTTTCAGCCAATTTTCTGGATTTTTGAAAATTTCACTTTTTTGTGAAAATATCCACTAAATGAGGGAATAATATGTGTGAGGGTACCCCAGGAGAGTTCCAAATGTGTGTGGGTAGAATATATATCCCACGGGGGTAAAATTGAAAAAAGTTGAAAAAAATTTTTTTTTGGACTTAGTCATTTTTCTGGCGTTAATCAAACTTTCAGAAATCGGAAATGTCAGTGAGCGTTCAGATTTTGGTTCCAGAGCGATTCGCCCAATTAGTCCTTTATATTTAGTCGTTTTCAGCCAATTTTCTGGATTTTTGAAAATTTCACTTTTTTGTGAAACTATCCACTAAATGAGGGAATAATATGTGTGAGGGTACCCCAGGAGAGTTCCAAATGTGTGTGGTAGAATACATATCCCACGGGGGTAAAATTGAAAAAAGTTGAAAAAAATTTTTTTTTGGACTTAGTAAATTTTCCGGCGTTTATCAGACTTTCAGACAGGGGAAATGTCAGTGAGCGTTCCGATTTCAGTTCCAGAGCGATTCGCCCAATGAGTCCTTGATATTTAGTCGTTTTCAGCCAATTTTCTGGATTTTTGAAAATTTCACTTTTTTGTGAAAATATCCACTAAATGAGGGAATAATATGTGTGAGGGTACCCCAGGAGAGTTCCAAATGTGTGTGGTAGAATACATATCCCACGGGGGTAAAATTGAAAAAAGTTGAAAAAAATTTTTTTTTGGACTTAGTAATTTTTCCGGCGTTTATCAGACTTTCAGACAGGGGAAATGTCAGTGAGCGTTCCGATTTCAGTTCCAGAGCGATTCGCCCAATGAGTCCTTGATATTTAGTCGTTTTCAGCCAATTTTCTGGATTTTTGAAAATTTCACTTTTTTGTGAAAATATCCACTAAGTGAGGGAATAATATGTGTGAGGGTACCCCAGGAGAGTTCCAAATGCGTGTGGGTAGAATATATATCCCACGGGGGTAAAATTGAAAAAAGTTGAAAAAAAATTTTTTTTGGACTTAGTCATTTTTCCAGCGTTTATCAGACTTTCAGATGGGGGAAATGTCAGTGAGCGTTCCGATTTCAGTTCCAGAGCGATTCGCCAAATGAGTTCTTGATATTTAGTCGTTTTCAGACAATATTTAGGATTTTTGAAAATTTCACTTTTTTGTGAAAATATCCACTAAATGAGGGAATAATATGTGTGAGGGCACCCCAGGAGAGTTCAAAATGTGTGTGGGTAGAATATATATCCCACGGGGTTAAAATTGAAAAAAGTTGAAAAAATTTTTTTTTTGGACTTAGTCATTTTTCCGGCGTTTATCAGACTTTCAGATAGGGGAAATGTCAGTGAGCGTTCCGATTTCAGTTCCAGAGCGATTCGCCCAATGAGTTCTTGATATTTAGTCGTTATCAGACAATATTTATGATTTTTGAAAATTTCACTTTTTTGTGAAAATATCCACTAAATGAGGGAATAATATGTGTGAGGGCACCCCAGGAGAGTTCAAAATGTGTGTGGGTAGAATATATATCCCACGGGGGTAAAATTGAAAAAAGTTGAAAAATTTTTTTTTTTGGACTTAATCATTTTTCCGGCGTTTATCAGACTTTCAGATAGAGGAAATGTCAGTGAGCGTTACAATTTCAGTTCCAGAGCGATTCGCCCAATGAGTCCTTGATATTTAGTCGTTTTCAGCCAATTTTCTGGATTTTTGAAAATTTCACTTTTTTGTGAAAATATCCACTAAATGAGGGAATAATATGTGTGAGGGTACCCCAGGAGAGTTCCAAATATGTGTGGGTAGAATATATATCCCACGGGGGTAAAATTGAAAAAAGTTGAAAAAAATTTTTTTTTGGACTTAGTCATTTTTCTGGCGTTTATCAAACTTTCAGAAAGGGGAAATGTCAGTGAGCATTCAGATTTCAGTTCCAGAGTGATTCGCCCAATGAGTCCTTGATATTTAGTCGTTTTCAGCCAAATTTCTGGATTTTTGAAAATTTCACTTTTTCGTATAAATATCCGCTAAATGAGGAAATAATATGTGTGAGGGTACCCCAGGAGAGTTCCAAATGTGTGTGGGTAGAATATATATCCCACGGGGGTAAAATTGAAAAAAGTTGAAAAATTTTTTTTTTTGGGCTTAGTCATTTTTCCGGCGTTTATCAGACTTTCAGATAGGGGAAATGTCAGTGAGCGTTCCGATTTCAGTTCCAGAGCGATTTGCCCAATGAGTCCTTGACATTTCGTCGTTGTCAGGCATTTTTCTGAATTTTTGAAATTTCACTTTTTTGTGAAAATATTCACTAAATGAGGGAATAATATGTGTGAGGGTACCCCAGGAGAGTTCCAAATGTGTGTGGGTAGAATTTATATCCCACGGGGGTAAAATTGAAATAAGATGAAAAAAATTTTTTTGGGGACTTAGTCATTTTTCCGGCGTTTATCAGACTTTCAGATAGGGGAAATGTCAGTGAGCGTTTCGATTTCAGTTCCAGAGCGATTTGCCCAATGAGTCACTGATATTTCGTCATTTTCAGGCAATTTTCTGGATTTTTGAAAATTTAACTTTTTTGTGAAAATATCCACTAAATGAGGGAATAATATGTGTGAGGGTACCCCAGGAGAGTTACAAATGTATGTGGGTAGAATATATATCCCACGGGGGTAAAATTGAAAAAAGTTGAAAAAATTTTTTGTTTGGACTTAGTCTTTTTCTGGCATTTATCAGACTTTCAGATAGGGGAAATGTCAGTGAGCATTCCGATTTCAATTCCAGAGCGATTCGCCCAATGAGTCCTTGATAGATAGTCGGTTTCAGCCAATTTTCTGGATTTTTTAAAAATTTCACTTTTTTTATGAAAATATCCACTAAATGAGGGAATAATATGTGTGAGGGTACCCCAGGAGAGTTCCAAATGTGTGTGGGTAGAATATGTATCCCACGGGGGTAAAATTGAAAAAAGTTGAAAAAATTTTTTGTTTGGACTTAGTCATTTTCCGGCATTTATCAGACTTTCAGATAGGGGAAATGTCAGTGAGCATTCCGATTTCAGTTCCAGAGCGATTCGCCCAATGAGTCCTTGATAGATAGACATTTTCAGCCAATTTTCTGGATTTTTGTAAATTTCACTTTTTTGTGAAAATATCCACTAAATGAGGGAATAATATGTGTGAGGGTACCCCAGGAGAGTTCCAAATGTGTGTGGGTAGAATATATATCCCACGGGGTAAAATTGAAAAAAGTTGAAAAAATATTTTGTTTGGACTTAGTCATTTTTCCGGCGCTTATCAGAGTTTCAGATGGGGAAATGTCAGTGAGCGCTGAGATTTTAGTTCCAGAGCGATTCGCGCAATGAGTCACTGATATTTCGTCGTTTTCAGGCAATATTTTGGATTTTTGAAAATTTCACTTTTTTGTGAAAATATCCACTAAATGAGGGAATAATATGTGTGAGGGTACCCCAGGAGAGTTCCAAATGTGTGTGGGTAGAATATATATCCCACGGGGGTAAAATTGAAAAAAGTTGAAAAAAATTTTTTTTTTGACTTAGTTATTTTTCCGGCGTTTATCAGACTTTCAGATAGCGGAAATGTCAGCGAGCATTTCGATTTCAGTTCCAGAGCGATTCGACCAATGAGTCCTCGATATTTCATCGTTTTCAGCCAATTTTCTGGATTTTTGAAAATTTCACTTTTTTGTGAAAATATCCACTAAATGTGGGAATAATATGTGTGAGGGTACCCCAGGAGAGTTCCAAATGTGTGTGGGTAGAATATATATCCCACGGGGGTAAAATTGAAAAAAGTTGAAAAAATTTTTTTTTTGGACTTAGTCATTTTCCGGCATTTATCAGACTTTCAGATAGGGGAAATGTCAGTGAGCATTCCGAGTTCAGTTCCAGAGCTATTCGCCCAATGAGTCCTTGATAGATAGTCGGTTTCAGCCAATTTTCTGGATTTTTGAAAATTTCACTTTTTTGTGAAAATATCCACGAAATGAGGGAATAATATGTGTGAGGGTATCCCAGGAGAGTTCCAAATGTGTATGGGTAGAATATATATCCCACGGGAGTAAATTTGAAAAAAGTTGAAAAAAAATTTTGTTTGGATTTAGCATTTTTTTCGGCGTTTATCAGATTTTCAGATAGGGGAAATGTCAGTGAGCGCTCCGATTTCAGTTCCAGAGCGATTCACCCAATGAGTCCTTGATATTTAGTCATTTTCAGCCAATTTTCTGGATTTTTGAAAATTTCACTTTTTTGTGAAAATATCCACTAAATGAGGGAATAATATGTGTGAGGGTACCCCAGGAGAGTTCCAAATGTGTGTGGGTAGAATATATATCCCACAGGATTAAAATTGAAAAAAGTTGAAAAAAAATTTTTTTTTGGACTTAGTCATTTTTCCGGCGTTTATCAGACTTTCAGATAGGGAGTAAGCTAGGGAGTGAGCGTTCCGATTTCAGTTCCAGAGCGATTCGCCCAATGAGTCCTTGATATTTCGTCGTTGTCTGGCAATTTTATGAATTTTTGAAAATTTCACTTTTTTGTGAAAATATCCACGAAATGAGGGAATAATATGTGTGAGGGTATCCCAGGAGAGTTCCAAATGTGTGTGGGTAGAATATATATCCCACGGGGGTAAATTTGAAAAAAGTTGAAAAAAAATTTTGTTTGGATTTAGCATTTTTTTCGGCGTTTATCAGACTTTCAGATAGGGGAAATGTCAGTGAGCGCTCCGATTTCAGTTCCAGAGCGATTCACCCAATGAGTCCTTGATATTTAGTCCACTAAATGAGGGAATAATATGTGTGAGGGTACCCCAGGAGAGTTCCAAATGTGTGTGGGTAGAATATATATCCCACAGGGTTAATATTGAAAAAAGTTTAAAAAAAATTTTTTTTTGCACTTAGTCATTTTTCCGGCGTTTATCAGACTTTCAGATAGGGAGTGTAGCGTCGGCGTCCCTGCCTCCTGCTAGGCAGAGACGCTGTTCCCCTCACCTCTCCGCTCTGTGCCCGGCGTCTTCCTCCAGCTCTGCTGGCAGCGCGCGCTGCTTCCCGGCCACGGTGCTTAGGGCGCGCGCACGCTCCCCCTCTCTTAAAGGGGCCGCGCGCGCCGTCCTAAGGAGTCCCCGGCCACCTGCCTGTCCAGAGACTCTTGTCTGCTCACCTGGGAGCGCTCATCTGCTACCTGCCTACTAGCCTACCTGGAGGCTCCGCCGTCACTTGCCGTGACCACCTGCCTGTCCAGAGACTCTCGCCTGCTCACCTAGGAGCGCTCACCTGCTACCTGCCTGCTAGCCTACCTGGAGGCTCTGCCGTCAGTAGCCGTGACCACCTGCCTGTCCAGAGACTGTCCCTGTCACTTGCCGTAAGTACCCGTCCTTCTACCCAGAGACTGTCCCTGTCACTTGCCGTGACTACCTGCCCTTCTACCCAGAGACTGTCCCTGTCACTTGCCGTGACTACCTGCCCTTCTACCCAGAGACTGTCTCTGTCACTTGCCGTGATTTCCTGCCCGTCTTCCCTGGGAGCCACCCGCTTCCTTACAAGGACCGCCCCCTTGTATAGTTGCTCAGAGGTTCCGCCTCCCAGACCCATTACAGTTTGCTCGGGCCATGGAATCCGGTGGCACCCAAGCTGCATCGCTCTCAGACCTATGTCATGAACTGTCCCGTCAGAGGTCCCAACAGGAGTCCATCCTGAGTCACCTGCGGAGTGTCAACTCTCGCCTGGACACTCTGTCTGCTCCACCTGCAACCACCGCTAGTGTCATGACTCGCAACCCGGCAGCGCCGCTGCCCACCAATACCATGGTATCCTGTCCCGGACCCCGGTTTTCTGCACCTCCTCGTTTCGGAGGTGACTCCGCTCAAGCTCGGGGCTTCATAAACCAGTGCACCCTGCACTTTGAACTCTTGTCCCACCAGTTTATCTCCGACCGGTCCAAAGTAGCCTTTATCATGTCCCACCTCACGGGGGAGGCTCTGGCTTGGCTAAATCCTCTGTGGGAGAGAGGAGATCCCCTGGTGTCCGACCTGCCAGCCTTTCTCACGGCTTTCCGGAAAGTCTTCGACGAACCCGGATGGAAGACCTCATGCGCATCGTCTCTGCTACGCCTCCGTCAAGGAGATCTCACCGTGGGCCAATATGCCATACGGTTCCGTACCCTTGCTTCGGAGCTGGCCTGGGATAACGACGCTCTGGTGTCTGTCTTCTGGGAGGGTCTGTCCGGCCGTATTAAAGATGAACTCGCCGGTCGGGACATTCCTACTGTTATGTTCTGCTACCAGAGCTAAGGAAAGAGAGGAGATCTGTCCCTACGATAGAACTCAGCTTAATCCCTACGATGTAACAGGGGACCTGATCCTGTGATCAGACCTGCTAAAGTCCTAAGCTAGTCTGTACGGAGACCTATAGATGTGGGGAAGGAATCCCTACAAGTACTAAGGACTGGGAGGAATATGGGACACCTCCTAACAGAAATAGTAGCAGACAGACGAACAAACAAAATATATAGAACATAGAGGTCAGTAGACCAAGCAAACTAACAGAGCAAGACACAGAGCACAGGCTAGCTAGAAAGTAGATATACAATGAAGTCCAGCAAAGCCAGAAGGGCGGAGCAGGCTTAAATAGGCCAACAAGGTCATGTGACCAGCAAAGGAAAAAAAAACTAACAGCAAGGTTCTAACAGTACCCCCCCTTCTAAGAGGATCCTCCGGATCCCCTAGGACCAGGCTTATCAGGAAATCTCCTGTGAAACGCTCTGATAAGTCTGGACGCGGAAACATCATCCGACCTCACCCAAGAGTTATCCTCGGGTCCGAAACCTTTCCAGGCCACATGATACTGCAAACTACCTCTATACAGTCTAGAGTTAAGGATGCGAGAAATTTCATATTCCCTGTCCTCCACCACCGGAGGAACAGAGGCAGAGGCGTCACAATCCGATACAACAGCTTTTTTCAACAGAGAGACATGAAATACCGGATTAATTCTCCAGGAGGTAGGAACCTCCAACCTAACAGCAGATTGGTTGACAACCTGAAGCACCTTAAAGGGCCCTACAAACTTGGGACCCAATTTCTTAGAAGGAATCAGAAGGAATCCTCAACCGCAGATTCCTAGAGGACAACCAAACCATGTCACCAACAGCGAACAAAACCTCCTGTTGTTTCCTATCAAAGTAGTCCTTAGATTTTCTGTTGGCCTCCTGAAGATTACCACGCACATCCGTCCAAACTCTCTCCAAATCACCGGAAAAATTCTCCTCCTCAGGCACGGCAGATCCCAACTTGGAGAACGACCCAAACGACGGATGTCTCCCAGAACAACAAAAAAAAGGCGAACAACCAGCAGAAGAAGATGTATGATTGTTCAGAGCAAATTCAGCAAGTGGCAGAAACTCAGACCACCCCTCTTGATTGTCTGCCACAAAACAACGCAAAAACTGCTCAACATCCTGGTTTTTCCTTTCTGTCTGGCCATTAGATTCAGGATGATATCCGGACGAGAACGATAAATGAACTCCCAACCTGTCACAAAAGGCACGCCAAAAACGAGCCACGAACTGAGGACCCCTATCAGAAACAATGTCAGTAGGAACGCCATGAAGTCTGACAATTTCCTTGACAAAGGCCTTAGCGAGAGTTTTAGCGCAGGGCAGTTTGACAAAGGGAACCAAGTGACACATCTTGCTAAAACGGTCCACGACCACCCAGATGACAGTAAAACCCTCAGAGGGGGGAAGGTCAGTTATAAAGTCCATAGCCAAATGTGTCCAAGGAGCACTGGGAACCTCCAAAGGACAAAGCAACCCCGCAGCAGGAGTATGTGAGGACTTAGATCTAGCACATATAGTACATTGACGCACCCACTTAATGACTTCCTTCTGCCATCCAGGCCACCAAAAACTGCGACCCACCAGTCTCTTGGTCTCAGAGATTCCAGGATGAGCTGCCAACCGAGATTCGTGACACTCAACAAACAAATCTCTCCTAAAGGTCCCAGGCACAAACAACCTCCCATGAGGAGTGTTAGAAGGGGCATTCTCCTGTGCTTTAAGAATCTCATTTTCCAAAACGGAGTCCAAAGCAGCTATCACAACACCTTCTTGTAAAATGTTCTCCTCTTTCTCAGCACCGACTATGGGAGAAAAACTGCGAGACAAGGCATCCGCCTTAACATTCTTAGTACCAGGGATGTAAGTAACGGAGAAATTAAACCGCGAGAAAAACAGTGCCCACCTAGCCTGACGGGCATTCAGGCGCTTGGCAGCATCAAGATATATCAGATTTTTATGATCCGTAAGAACCTGAACGGGAAATTCCGCACCTTCCAAGAAGTGGCGCCAGTGTTCAAATGCGAGTTTAATAGCCAATAATTCCCGATTACCAATATCGTAATTCAGTTCAGTCTCCGAAAAATTTTTTGAAAAAAAGCCACAGGGATGTAATCCATCCCCGTTATCCTGAGACAAAACTGCGCGAACCCCCACAGAGGAAGCATCAACCTCAACCAAAAACGGCCTAGTAACATCAGGCTGCATAAGGATGGGAGCAGAGGTGAACCTCTCCTTGAGATACACAAAAGCTTCAATGGCCTCAGAAGACCACTGAACCGCATCAGCACCTTTCCTGGTGAGATCAGTCAGAGGTTTGACAATACTAGAAAAATTTTTTAGGAATTTTCTGTAGTAATTGGCGAAACCCAAAAACCTCTGTATCGATTTCAAACCAATAGGCCTAGGCTATTCCTACACAGCCTGAACCTTAACCGGATCCATCTCAAAACCTTTGCTGGAGATAATGTAGCCCAAAAAACTAATTCTCTGTACAGCGAACTCACATTTCTCCAGCTTAGCAAAAAGCGAATTGTCCATTAATAACTGTAATACCTCACGCACGCTCCGCCAATGAGACTCCAGATCCGGCGAATAAATCAAAATGTCATCCAAATACACAACCACATTTTTGCCGATCAAAGGTCTAAGGATGTCATTAATCAGATTCTGAAAAAATGCAGGAGCATTAGTAAGACCAAAAGGCATAACCAGATTCTCAAAATGACCCACAGGAGTGTTAAAAGCAGTCTTCCATTCGTCACCCTCCTTCATGCGCAACAGATTGTATGCCCCCTTAAGGTCAATTTTAGAGAACCACTTGGCCCCCATTAACTGGTTAAACAGATCAGGAATCAATGGCAGTGGGTAAGGATTGCGTACAGTAATTTTGTTAATCTCACGAAAATCCAGACAAGGACGTAAACCGCCGTCCTTTTTTTTTACAAAAAAAAATCCAACCGCCACAGGAGACTTAGAGGGCCTAATGTGACCGGCGGCCAAACTTGTCTGTATGTATTCCTCCAAAGCCTTCCTCTCAGGAATAGTAAGGTTAAATAAACGACTTTTAGGAAGAGTCGCTCCAGGGACAAATTCAATAGAACAATCATAGTCTCTATGGGGAGGCAAAACCTGCGATTCCTTCTCAGAAAAAACTCTCCAAAAATCCTGAATAGGAACAGGCAATTCTCCCCTATCCAAAGCTGCAATACGCCCGTTACAACACTTGTCATAACATTTATGGCTCCAGGATTTAATTTCACTGGTAGACCAATGCAGTACAGGATTGTGAAATTTTAACCAGGGCAATCCCAATATTACTGGAGAAGGCAAGTTATTCAACACTACCAAATCCAATTTCTCATGGTGAACACCATTAATAGTGAGAGGAAATTCACAGACCTTGAGAGTAATATTCTTCAAAGGGGAACCATCCACAGAAACCACAGCAATGGGGGATGATAAAGGTTCAGGTTTTAAATTGAGTCTTTCCACGAATCCCCCATCAATTACATTCAGAGTAGACCCGCAATCAACAAAAACCCGAAATTCCATTAATTTTTTCTGAGCAATCGTGGAAGCAGCTAAAAATATACCCTTGGAATTTAAACAGGCAATACGGGCGTGACTGACCATTTTTTTTTCTTTCTTCATACGAAGCTCACAACCTTTAATCAAATGACCAGATTTTCCGCAATAGAAACACAAGCCTTCAGAAAATCGACGGTCTTTTTCTTGAGAGCGAGGTGCCACCGATCCAATCTCCATCGGTTCACCACTGTTAGTACACACATTCTCATAACCAGAAACTGACATAGCAGAGGATTTGCTCTCATTAACCCTTGCACGCAGTCTTCTATCCACCGGTATAGCTAATTGCATAGCCTGTTGCAAATCTTCAGGTGTAGGATAAGCAATTAGCAGGTCTTTAACCCTTTCACTGAGCCCAGCAAGAAATAGACTTTTCAGAGCAGAATCGTTCCACCCTGTTTGAGTAGACCAACGACGGAAATGAGTGCAATATTTTTCCACATTACCTGATCCCTGTTTTAAACGTCTCAACTCAGTCTCAGCTGATGCGACACGGTCAGGATCATAATATAATAGTCCCAAAGCAGAAAAAAAAACTATCCACTGATCTGAAGCATGTATCACTAGGTTGCAAAGAAAAGGCCCACTCCTGAGGCTCTTTGCGCAAAAGTGACATTATGAACCCTACGCGCTGGGATTCATCCCCAGAGGACTTAGGTCTCAAACGAAAATACAATAAGCAAGCATTTTTAAATGAAAAAAATTCTCGGTGTTCACCAAAAAATAAATCCGGCAAACATACCTTAGGCTCCAATAAATATGCTCCAGGACAGTTACTCACGTGCTGACGGAGCTCGGCCACCTCCAGAGAGAGTCCCTGCAGGCGATGAACCAAATCCTGAACCGACACCATGATGGAACAGAAAAATCTTTCCTTAGAGAATTTGCGGGCTGGACTTACTGTTATGTTCTGCTACCAGAGCTAAGGAAAGAGAGGAGATCTGTCCCTACGATAGAACTCAGCTTAATCCCTACGATGTAACAGGGGACCTGATCCTGCGATCAGACCTGCTAAAGTCCTAAGCTAGTCTGTACGGAGACCTATAGATGTGGGGAAGGAATCCCTACAAGTACTAAGGACTGGGAGGAATATGGGACACCTCCTAACAGAAATAGTAGCAGACAGACGAACAAACAAAATATATAGAACATAGAGGTCAGTAGACCAAGCAAACTAACAGAGCAAGACACAGAGCACAGGCTAGCTAGAAAGTAGATATACAATGAAGTCCAGCAAAGCCAGAAGGGCGGAGCAGGCTTAAATAGGCCAACAAGGTCATGTGACCAGCAAAGGAAAAAAAAACTAAGAGCAAGGTTCTAACACCTACCACTCTCGACGACTTAATAACACTTGCCACCCGGATTGACATCCGATTCCAGGAGCGCGCCAAAGAGGTCACCCGTGAGAGGAGGTTTCCACGTCTAGCCCCCACCTTCCAGAAACCCGTCTCTCCCTCCGTTACTCCCCAGTCACACTCACCTGAGCCTATGCAGGTCGACCAGACCAAGATGGTCAAAACCCGTCAAGACTTACGCCGTGCCGAGGGGAGCTGCTTCTACTGTGGCAGTAAGGAGCACCGGATCCGTTCCTGCCCAGAGAGGTCGGGAAACGCCTGTGTCTAGGATCGCTCAGAGAGGTCGCCCTAGACAAAAGTAAACCCTATCCATCTCTGATGCTGTCAGTCTCTATCACCTGCGGAGAGAACCGCTATTTCGAACTGGCTCAACTTGACTCAGGAGCTGCTGGAAATCTCATTTCTCAGTCTCTGGTAGAGAAATACCGCATTCCCACTAAACCTCTGGCTGTACCCTTATCTGTCGCCGCCATGGATGGGGGCCTCTTACCACATCCCATCCAACTCATCACCGAATCCATAACTCTGCAGGTGGGAATGCTGCATTCTGAGAGCATCTCCTTTCATGTTCTGCCTGGACTCTCTCACGCACTCTTGTTAGGCCTACCTTGGCTCCAGAAACATGCACCCGTGCTTGACTGGCAGACCGGAGAAGTCCTTCGCTGGGGACAGGACTGCCATAGGACTTGTCTAGTTCTCGTTCATCCTGCTCGTCCTTCTCCTACCCCAGTCAGTCTACCCAGTCTACCGGTTCCCTATTGGTCTTATGCGGATGTCTTCAATAAAAAAGAAGCAGAGACATTACCCCCTCATAGACCATACGATTGTCCAATCGACCTGATACCCGGCTCTACACCTCCCCGTGGGCGTATCTACTCTTTGTCCGCAGCGGAGACCCGGTCCATGTCAGAATATATTGAGGAGAATCTGGCCCGGGGATTTATCTGGAAATCTACCTCCCCGGCGGGAGCAGGCTTCTTCTTCGTCAAAAAGAAGGACGGCTCACTCCGTCCATGTATAGATTATAGAGGCCTTAACCAGATTACAGTGAAGAATAAATGCCCCCTCCCGCTCATTCCTGAATTATTTGACCGCCTGAGGGGGGCTAGAATCTTCACCAAACTGGATCTCCGTGGGGCGTATAACCTGGTCCGTATCCATCAGGGGGATGAGTGGAAGACGGCATTCAACACCTGGGACGGCCACTATGAGTACCTTGTAATGCCCTTCGGTCTCTGTAACGCTCCTGCCGTCTTTCAAGAGTTGGTCAATGACATCTTCCGTGACCTTCTCTACTCCTGCGTGGTGGTGTACCTGGACGACATCTTGGTCTTCTCTCCGGACCTTCCTACTCACCGGAGGGATGTTCGTCAGGTCCTGCTCAGGCTCAGGCAGAACCACCCCTACGCTAAATATGAGAAGTGCATCTTTGAGCAGACCTCTCTTCCATTTCTGGGCTACATAAGCTCTCAGACCGGCCTACAAATGGATCCTGAGAAAATGTCTGCCATCCAGAAGTGGCCCCGACCAGAGGGGTTGAAGGCTATTCAGTGGTTCCTGGGCTTCGCCAACTATTACCGCCTCTTCATACCGCACTTCTCTTCCCGGACTGCCCCTATCTCTGCGCTCACTCGTAAGGGTACTAATCCCAGAAGATGGCCGCCCGAAGCTGAGGAGGCCTTTCTTTCCTTAAAACAGGCCTTCTCCTCCGCCCCGGTGCTGCATCGTCCGGACGGCAACAAACAATTCTTCCTAGAAGTTGACGCTTCCTCCTCCGGAGCCGGGGCGGTACTTACCCAAAAGTCATCTTCCGGGAGAATGGTAACCTGCAGTTTTTTCTCCAATCTCTTCTCCTCTTCTGAGCGTAACTATTCTATTGGAGATCGTGAATTATTAGCCATCAAGCTGGCACTGGAGGAGTGGCGTTCCCTGCTCGAGGGGGCTCTTCACCCGGGAATAATTTACACGGACCACAAGAACTTGGCTTACCTTCAGAGCGTCCAGAGACTTAACCCGCGCCAAGCCCGGTGGTCCTTGTTTTTTGCCCGCTTTGATTTTGTTCTTCATTTTCGCCCGGCAGACAAAAACATCAAAGCTGACGCCTTGTCCCGATCCTTCCTGGTGTCTGATCAAGAGGAGGAACCTAAGCACATCATTGATCCCGCCAGAGTAATGCAAGTGGCTCCCGTGAATCTAAATCGTCTCCCTCCTGGTAAGACGTTTGTAACTGTACCTGATCGGAAGAAGGTCCTACACTGGGGTCATTCGTCTAAGCTAGCTGGCCACGCCGGTCAGAAAAAGACCCTCCAGCTCATTACCCGGCATTACTGGTGGCCTACCCTGCACAAGGATGTAATAGACTTTGTTTCTGCCTGTGTGTCCTGCGCCCGCAACAAAGTTCCGAGACACTTGCCAGCCGGTCGCCTTCTTCCTCTTCCAGTACCTGCTGCCCCGTGGCAGCATATTGCTATGGACTTTATAACGGATCTTCCTGTCTCTGCCGGTTGTACGGTCATTTGGGTGGTCGCTGATCGCTTCTCCAAGATGGCGCACTTCATTCCCCTGCCGGGTCTCCCGTCTGCACCCGAACTGGCTAAAGACTTTATCCGCCACATCTTCCGTCTCCATGGCCTGCCCCTCCACATCGTGTCAGATCGTGGGGTTCAGTTCACCTCACGCTTCTGGAGAGCCACATGTAAGTTGCTTGACGTCACTCTGGACTTCTCCTCCGCTTACCATCCACAGTCCAATGGTCAAGTGGAGCGGATCAATCAGAACCTGACCAGTTACCTCCGGCACTTCATTAATGCCCACCATTCGGACTGGGTGGATCTCCTACCATGGGCCGAGTTCTCTTACAATAATCACGAGAGCGAATCTTCCTCCAAATCCCCGTTTTTTGTAGTCTTCGGTCAGCATCCTCGGATCCCATTTCCCGTCTCCACCTCGGTGGACAATCCGGCTGCAGAATCTCTCGTTCGCGAATTCTCCTCCATTTGGGAGAGTACACGATCCGCACTCCTTCAGTCGTCCGAACGGATGAAAAAACACGCTGACAAGAAACGCCTGGATCCTCCACAATTCCGTCCTGGAGATATAGTCTGGCTCTCGTCCAAATATGTCCGGCTCAAGATTCCCTCCTACAAGTTAGAGACTCGGTTCATCGGCCCACTGGAAGTAATCAAACAGATCAACCCGGTGGGCCTATAAATTAAAACTCCCGGCCAACATGCGGATCCATAACTCCTTCCATGTATCTCTCCTCAAACCCGTGGTACTTAACTCTTTTTCCAAGTCTACAGGTACGTCTCCTGCTCCGGTTTCCGCTGAGAACGAGTTTGAGGTAGAGAACATTCTGGCCAAAAAAAGGGTAAGAGGAAAAACCTTTTTTCTGGTAGATTGGAAGGGGTTTGGTCCTGAGGAGAGAACGTGGGAGCCCCGGGAGAACATCCATGCCCCTCTCATCCTTGATAAATTTCTGTCTGGCCTAAAAAAGGGGGGCCAAAGGGGGGGTACTGTAGCGTCGGCGTCCCTGCCTCCTGCTAGGCAGGGACGCTGTTCCCCTCACCTCTCCGCTCTGTGCCCGACGTCTTCCTCCCGCTCTGCTGGCAGCGCGCGCTGCTTCCCGGCCACGGTGCTTAGGGCGAGCGCGCGCGCGCCCCCCCTCTCTTAAAGGGGCCGCGCGCGCCGTCCTAAGGAGTCCCCGGCCAATGGCCGGAGGACTTCACCATATATAAGGCACCTCCTCCAAAATGGAGGTGCCCGAGCAATGTTGTTGCAAAGCCTTCACTCTGCTTCAGCCCTCAGGTTCCGTTTCCAGTTACCTGCCAGTCACCTGCCAGATTCCTGCCTGTTACCTGCCAGTTACCTGCCAGATTCCTGCTGTTACCTGCCAGTCACCTGCCAGATTCCTGCTTGATACCTGCCAGATATCCGTTTAACTGCTTGCAAGCCTGCGGTCCAACGGTCTGCCTTCCAACACCTGTCAGTCTGTCTATGGACCAGCCTGCCCGCTCACCTGGGAGCGTTCGTCTGCTACCTGCCTGCTAGCCTACCTGGAGGCTCTGCCGTCACTTGCCATGACCATCTGCCTGTCCAGAGGGGGGTAAAATTGAAAAAAGTTGAAAAAAAATTTTTTTGGGACTTAGTCATTTTTTCGGCGTTTATCAGACTTTCAGATAGGGAGTAAGCTAGGGAGTGAGCGTTCCGATTTCAGTTCCAGAGCGATTCGACCAATGAGTCCTTGATATTTAATCATTTTCAGCCAATATTTTGGATTTTTGAAAATTTCACTTTTTTGTGAAAATATCCACTAAATGAGGGAATAATATGTGTGAGGGTACCCCATGAGAGTTCCAAATGTGTGTGGGTAGAATATATATCCCACAGGGTTAAAATTGAAGAAAGTTAAAAAAAAATTTTTTTTTGCACTTAGTCATTTTTCCGGCGTTTATCAGACTTTCAGATAGGGCAAATGTCAGTGAGCGTTCCGATTTCACTTCCAGAGTGATTCGCCCAATGAGTCCATGATATTTAGTCGTTTTCAGCCAATTTTCTGGATTTTTGAAAATTTTACTATTTTGTGAAAATATCCACTAAATGAGGGAATAATATGTGTGAGGATACCCCAGGAGAGTTCCAAATGTGTGTGGGTAGAATATATATCCCACGGGGGTAAAATTGAAAAAAGTTAAAAAAAAATTTTTTTTTGCACTTAGTCATTTTTGCCGTGTTTATCAGACTTTCAGATAGGGCAAATGTGAGTGAGCGTTCCAATTTCAGTTCCAGAGCGATTCACCAAATGAGTCTTTGAAATGTAGTCGTTTTCAGCCAATTTTCTGGATTTTTGAAAATTTAACTTTTTTGTGAAAATATCCACTAAATGAGGGAATAATATGTGTGAGGGTACTCCAGGAGAGTTCCAAATGTGTGTGGGTAGAATATATATCCCACGGGGGTAAAATTGAAAAAGGTTGAAAAAATTTTTTTTTTGGGCTTAGTCATTTTTCCGTCATTCATCAGACTTTCAGATAGGGGAAATGTCAGTGAGCCTTCCGATTTCAGTTCCAGAGCGATTCAACCAATGAGTCCTTGATATTTAGTCATTTTCAGCCAATTTTCTGGATTTTTGAAAATTTCACTTTTTTGTGAAAATATCCACTAAATGAGGGAATAATATGTGTGAGGGTATCCCAGGAGAGTTCCAAATATGTGTGGGTAGAATATATATCCCACAGGATTAAAATTGAAAAAAGTTGAAAAAAAATTTTTTTTTGAACTTAGTCATTTTTCCGGCGTTTATCAGACTTTCAGATAGGGAGTAAGCTAGGGAGTGAGCGTTCCGATTTCAGTTCCAGAGCGATTCGCCCAATGAGTCCTTGATATTTCGTCGTTGTCTGGCAATTTTCTGAATTTTTGAAAATTTCACTTTTTTGTGAAAATATCCACGAAATGAGGGAATAATATGTGTGAGGGTATCCCAGGAGAGTTCCAAATGTGTGTGGGTAGAATATATATCCCACGGGGGTAAATTTGAAAAAAGTTGAAAAAAAATTTTGTTTGGATTTAGCATTTTTTTCGGCGTTTATCAGACTTTCAGATAGGGGAAATGTCAGTGAGCGCTCCGATTTCAGTTCCAGAGTGATTCACCCAATGAGTCCTTGATATTTAGTCATTTTCAGCCAATTTTCTGGATTTTTGAAAATTTCACTTTTTTGTGAAAATATCCACTAAATGAGGGAATAATATGTGTGAGGGTACCCCATGAGAGTTCCAAATGTGTGTGGGTAGAATATATATCCCACAGGGTTAATATTGAAAAAAGTTTAAAAAAAAATTTTTTTTGCACTTAGTCATTTTTCCGGCGTTTATCATACTTTCAGATAGGGGAAATGTCAGTGAGTGTTCCGATTTCAGTTCCAGAGCGATTCACCCAATGAGTCCTTGATATTTAGTCGTTTTCAGCCAATATTTAGGATTTTTGAAAATTTCACTTTTTTGTGAAAATATCCACTAAATGAGGGAATAATATGTGTGAGGGTACCACAGGAGAGTTCCAAATGTGTGTGTGTAGAATATATATCCCACGGGGGCAAAATTGAAAAAAGTTGAAAAAATTTTTTTTTGGACTTAGTAATTTTTCCGGCGTTTATCAGACTTTCAGATAGGGAGTGTAGCGTTGGAGTCCCTGCCTCCTGCTAGGCAGGGACGCTGTTCCCCTCACCTCTCCGCTCTGTGCCCGGCGTCTTCCTCCAGCTCTGCTGGCAGCGCGCGCTGCTTCCCGGCCACGGTGCTTAGGGCGCGCGCACGCTCCCCCTCTCTTAAAGGGGCCGCGAGCGCCATCCTAAGAAGTCCCCGGCCAATGGCCGGAGGACTTCACCATATATAAGGCACCTCCTCCAAAATGGAGGTGCCCGAGCAATGTTGTTGCAAAGCCTTCACTCTGCTTCAGCCCTCAGGTTCCGTTTCCAGTTACCTGCCAGTCACCTGCCTTTTACCTGCCAGTCACCTGCCAGATTCCTGCCTGTTACCTGCCAGTCACCTGCCAGATTCCTGCTTGATACCTGCCAGATATCCGTTTACCTGCTTGCAAGCCTGTGGTCCGACGGTCTGCCTTCCGACACCTGTCAGTCTGTCTATGGACCAGCCTGCCCGCTCACCTGGGAGCGCTCGTCTGCTACCTGCCTGCTAGCCTACCTGGAGGCTCCGCCGTCACTTGCCGTGACCACCTGGCTGTCCAGAGACTCTTGTCTGCTCACCTGGGAGCGCTCATCTGCTACCTGCCTGCTAGCCTACCTGGAGGTCCTGCCGTCACTTGCCGTGACCACCTGACTGTCCAGAGACTCTTGTCTGCTCACCTGGGAGCGCTCATCTGCTACCTGCCTGCTAGCCTACCTGGAGGCTCCGCCGTCACTTGCCGTGACCACCTGCCTGTCCAGAGACTCTCGCCAGCTCACCTAGGAGCGCTCATCTGCTACCTGCCTGTTAGCCTACCTGGAGGCTCTGCCATCACTAGCCGTGACCACCTGCCTGTCCAGAGACTGTCACTGTCACTTTCCGTGACTACCTGCCCTTCTACCCAGAGACTGTCCCTGTCACTTGCCGTGACAACCTGCCCTTCTACCCAGAGTCTGTCATTGTGACTTGCCGTGATTTCCTGGTCGTCTTCACTGGGAGCCACCCGCTTCCTTACAAGGACCGCCCCCTTGTATAGTTGCTCAGAGGTTCCGCCTCCCAGACCCGTTACAGGGAGTAAGCTAGGGAGTGAGCATTCCGATTTCAGTTCCAGAGCGATTTGCCCAATGAGTCCTTGATATTTCGTCGTTGTCAGGCAATTTTCTGAATTTTTGAAAATTTCACTTTTTTGTGAAAATATCCACTAAATGAGGGAATAATATGTGTGAGGGTACCCCAGGAGAGTTCCAAATGTGTGTGGGTAGAATATATATCCCACGGGGGTAAAATTGAAAAAAGTTGAAAAAATTTTTTTTTTGGACTTAGTCATTTTTCCGGCGTTTATCAGACTTTCAGATAGGGAGTAAGCTAGGGAGTCAGCATTCAGATTTCAGTTCCAGAGCGATTCGCCCAATGAGTCCTTGATATTTTGTCGTTGTCAGGCAATTTTTTGAATTTTTGAAAATTTCACTTTTTTGTGAAAATATCCACTAAATGAGGGAATAATATGTGTGAGGGTACCCCAGGAGAGTTCCAAATGTGTGTGGGTAGAATATATATCCCACGGGGGTAAAATTGAAAAAAGTTGAAAAAATTTTTTTTTTGGGCTTAGTCATTTTTCCGACGTTTATCAGACTTTCAGATAGGGGAAATGTCAGTGAGAATTCCGATTTCAGTTCTAGTGCGATTCGCCCAATGAGTCCTTGATATTTAGTCGTTTTCAGCCAATTTTGTGGATTTTTGAAAATTTCACTTTTTTGTGCAAATATACACTAAATGAGGGAATAATATGTGTGAGGGTACCCCAGGAGAGTTCCAAATGTGTGTGGGTAGAATATATATCTCACGGGGTAAAATTGAAAAAAGTTGAAAAAAACTTTTTTTGGGACTTTTTCATTTTTCTGACGTTTATAAGACTTTCAGATAGGGGAAATGTCAGTGAGAATTCCGATTTCAGTTCTAGTGCGATTAGCCCAATGAGTCCTTGATATTTAGTCGTTTTCAGCCAATTTTGTGGATTTTTGAAAATTTCACTTTTTTGTGAAAATATCCACTAAATGAGGGAATAATATGTGTGAGGGTACCCCAGGAGAGTTCCAAATGTGTGTGGGTATAATATATATCCCACTAGGTAAAATTGAAAAAAGAAGAAAAATATTTTTTTTTGGACTTATTAATTTTTCCGACGTTTATCAGACTTTCAGATAGGGCAAATGTCAGTGAGCATTCCGATTTCAGTTCCAGAGCAATTCGCCCAATGAGTCCTTGATATTTAGTCGTTTAAAGCCAATTTTCTGGATTTTTGAAAATTTCACTTTTTTTGTGAAAATATCCACTAAATGAGGGAATAATATGTGTGAGGGTAGGTACCCCAGGAGAGTTCCAAATGTGTGTCGTTAGAATACATATCCCACGGGGGTAAAATTGAAAAAAGTTGAAAAAAAAATTTTTTTGGACTTACTCATTTTTCCGGCGTTTATCAGACTTTCAGATAGGGGAAATGTCAGTGAGCGTTCCGATTTCAGTTCCAGAGCGGATCACACAATGAGTCCTTGATATTTAGTCGTTTTCAGCCAATTTTCTGGATTTTTGAAAATTTCACTTCTTTGTGAAAATATCCACTAAATGAGGGAATAATATGTGTGAGGGTACTCCAGGAGACTTCCAAATGTGTGTGGGTAGAATATATATCACACGGGGGGGTAAAATTGAAAAAAGTTGAAAAAAAATTTTTTTTGGACTTACTCATTTTTCCAGCGTTTATCAGACTTTCAGATAGGGCAAATGTCAGTGAGCGTTCCGATTTCAGTTCCAGAGCGGATCACACAATGAGTCCTTGATATTTAGTCGTTTTCAGCCAATTTTCTGGATTTTTGAAAATTTCACTTCTTTGTGAAAATATCCACTAAATGAGGGAATAATATGTGTGAGGGTACTCCAGGAGACTTCCAAATGTGTGTGTTTAGAATATATATCATACGTTGGGCTAAAATTGAAAAAAGTTGAAAAATTTTTTTTTTTGGACTTAGTCATTTTTCCGGCGTTTATCAGACTTTCAGATAGTGGAAATGTCAGTGAGCATTCCGATTTCAGTTCCAGAACAGATCGCACAATGAGTCCTTGATATTTAGTTGTTTTCAGCCAATTTTCTTGATTTTTGAAAAATTAACTTTTTTGTGAAAATATCCACTAAATGAGGGAATAATATGTGTGAGGTTACCCCAGGAGAGTTCCAAATGTGTGTGGGTAGAATACATATCCCTTGGGGGTAAAATTGAAAAAAGTTGAAAAAAATTTTTTTTTGGACTTATTCATTTTTCTGGCCTTTATCAGACTTTCAGATAGAGGAAATGTCAGTGAGCGTTCCGATTTCAGTTCCAGAGCGGATCGCACATTGAGTCCTTGATATTTAGTCGTTTTCAGCCAATTTTCTGGATTTTTGAAAATTTTACTTTTTTGTGAAAATATCCACTAAATGAGGGAATAATATGTGTGAGGGTACTCCAGTAGACTTCCAAATGTGTGTGGGTAGAATATATATCACACGGGGGGGTAAAATTAAAAAAAGTTGAAAAAAAATTTTTTTTGGACTTAGTCATTTTTCCGGCGTTTATCAGACTTTCAGATAGGGCAAATGTCAGTGAGCGTTCCGATTTCAGTTCCAGAGCGGATCACGCAATGAGTCCTTGATATTTAGTCGTTTTCAGCCAATTTTCTGGATTTTTGAAAATTTCACTTCTTTGTGAAAATATCCACTAAATGAGGGAATAATATGTGTGAGGGTAACCCACGAGAGTTCCAAATGTGTGTGGGTAGAATATATATCCCACGGGGTAAAATTGAAAAAAGTTGAAAAATTATTTTTTTTTGGACTTATTCATTTTTCCGACGTTTATCAGACTTTCAGATAGGGGAAATGTCAGTGAGAATTCCGATTTCAGTTCTAGAGCGATTCGCCCAATGAGTCCTTGATATTTAGTCGTTTTCAGCCAATTTTCTGGATTTTTGAAAATTTTACTTTTTTGTGAAAATATCCACTAAATGAGGGAATAATATGTCTGAGGTTACCCCAGGAGTCTTCCAAATGTGTGTGTGTAGAATATATATCACACGTTGGGCTGAAATTGAAAAAAGTTGAAAAATTTTTTTTTTTGGACTTAGTCATTTTTCCGCCGTTTATCAGACTTTCAGATAGGGGAAATGTCAGTGAGCGTTCCGATTTCAGTTCCAGAGCAGATCGCACAATGAGTCCTTGATATTTAGTTGTTTTCAGACAATTTTCTTGATTTTTGAAAATTTTACTTTTTTGTGAAAATATCCACTAAATGAGGGAATAATATGTGTGAGGTTACCCCAGGAGAGTTCCAAATGTGTGTGGTTAGAATACATATCCCAAGGGGTAAAATTGAAAAAAGTTGAAAAAATTTTTTTTTTTGGACTTAGTCATTTTTCTGGCATTCATCAGACTTTCAGATAGGGGAAATGTCAGTGAGCGATCCGATTTCAGTTCCAGAACGATTCACCCAATGAGTCCTTGATATTTAGTCGTTTTCAGCCAATTTTCTGGATTTTTGAAAATTTTACTTTTTTGCGAAAATATCCACTAAATGAGGGAATAATATGTGTGAGGGTACTCCAGGAGACTTCCAAATGTGTGTGGGTAGAATATATATCATACGGGGGGGTAAAATTGAAAAAAGTTTAAAAAAATTTTTTTTTGGACTTACTCATTTTTCCGGCGTTTATCAGACTTTAAGATAGGGCAAATGTCAGTAAGCGTTCTGATTTCAGTTCCAGAGCGATTTGCCCAATGAGTCCTTAATATTTATTCTTTTTTAGCCAATTTTCTGGATTTTTGAAAATTTCACTTTTTTGTGAAAATATCCACTAAATGAGGGAATAATATATGTGAGGGTACCCCAGGAGAGTTCCAAATGTGTGTGGGTAGAATATATATCCCACGTGGGTAAAATTGAAAAAAGTTAAAAAAAAATTTTTTTTGGACTTAGTCAATTTTTCGGCGTTTATCAGACTTTCAGATAGGGGAAATGTCAGTGAGAATTCCAATTTCAGTTCTACAGCGATTCGCCTAATGAGTCCTTGATATTTAGTTGTTTTCAGCCAATTTTCTGGATTTTTGAAAATTTCACTTTTTTTGTGAAAATATCCACTAAATGAGGGAATAATATGTGTGAGGGTACTCCAGGAGACTTACAAATGTGTGTGGGTAGAATTGAAAAAAGTTGAAAAAAATTTTTTTTGGACTTACTCATTTTTCCGGCGTTTACCAGACTTTCAGATGGGGCAAATTTCAGTGAGCCGATTTCAGTTCCAGAGCGATTCGCCCAATGCGTTCTTGATATTTAGTCTTTTTCAGCCAATTTTCAGGATTTTTGAAAATTTCACTTTTTTGTGAAAATATCCACTAAATGAGGGAATAATATGTGTGAGGGTACCCCAGGAGAGTTCCAAATGTGTGTGGGTAGAATATATATCCCACAGTGGTAAAACTGAAAAAAGTTGAACAAATTTTTTTTTGGACTTAGTCATTTTTCAGGCGTTTATCACACTTTCAGATAGGGCAAATGTCAGTGAGTGTTCCGATTTCAGTTCCAGAGCGATTCGCCCAATGAGTCCTTGATATTTAGAATTTTTCAGCCAATTTTCTGGACTTTTGAAAATTTCACTTTTTTGTGAAAATATCCACTAAATGAGGGAATAATATGTGTGAGGGTACCCCAGGAGAGTTCCAAATGTGTGTGGGTAGAATATATATCCCACGGGTGTAAAATTGAAAAAACTTGAAAAAAAATTTTTTTTGGACTTAGTCATTTTTCCGGCATTTATCAGACTTTCAGATAGGGCAAATGTCAGTGAGCGTTCCGATTTCAGTTCCAGAGCGATTCACCCAATGAGTCCTTGATATTTAGAATTTTTCAGCCAATTTTCTGGACTTTTGAAAATTTCACTTTTTTGTGAAAATATCCACTAAATGAGGGAATAATATTTGTGAGGGTACCCCAGGAGAGTTCCAAATGTGTGTGGGTAGATTATATATCCCATAGGGGTAAAATTGAAAAAAGTTGAAAAAAAATTTTTTTGGGACTTAGTCTTTTTTCCAGCGTTTATCTGACTTTCAGATAGGGGAAATGTCAGTGAGCATTCCGATTTCAGTTCCAGAGCATATCGCACAATGAGTCCTTGATATTTAGTCGTTTTCAGCCAATATTTTGGATTTTTCAAAACTTAACTTTTTTTGTGAAAATATCCACTAAATGAGGGAATAATATGTGCGAGGGTACCCCAGGAGAGTTCCAAATGTGTGTGGGTAGAATATATATCCCACTAGGTAAAAATGAAAAAAGTTGAAAATAAATTTTTTTGGGACTTAGTCTTTTTTCCAGCGTTTATCAGACTTTCAGATAGGGGAAATGTCAGTGAGCGTTCCAATTTCAGTTCCAGAGCATATCGCACAATGAGTCCTTGATATTTAGTGGTTTTCAGCCAATATTTTGGATTTTTCAAAACTTCACTTTTTTTGTGAAAATATCCTCTAAATGAGGGAATAATATGTGTGAGGGTACCCCAGGAGAGTTCCAAATGTGTGTGGGTAGAATATATATCCCACTAGGTAAAATTGAAAAAAGTTGAAAAATTTTTTTTTTGGGACTTATTAATTTTTCCGACGTTTATCAGACTTTCAGATAGGGCAAATGTCAGTGAGCGTTCCGATTTCAGTTCCAGAGCGATTCGCCCAATGAGTCCTGGATATTTAGTCGTTTTCAGCCAATTTTCTGGATTTTTGAAAATTTCACTTTTTTGTGAAAATATCCACTAAATGAGGGAATAATATGTGTGAGGGTACCCCAGGAGAGTTTCAAATGTGTTTGGGTAGAATATATATCCCACAGGGGTAAAATTGAAAAAAGTTTAAAAAATTTTTTTTGGGACTTAGTCTTTTTTCCAGCGTTTATCAGACTTTCAGATAGGGGAAATGTCAGTGAGCATTCCGATTTCAGTTCCAGAGCATATCGCACAATGAGTCCTTGATATTTAGTCGTTTTCAGCCAATATTTTGGATTTTTCAAAACTTAACTTTTTTTGTGAAAATATACACTAAATGAGGGAATAATATGTGCGAGGGTACCCCAGGAGAGTTCCAAATGTGTGTGGGTAGAATATATATCCCACTAGGTAAAAATGAAAAAAGTTGAAAATAAATTTTTTTGGGACTTAGTCTTTTTTCCAGCGTTTATCAGACTTTCAGATAGGGGAAATGTCAGTGAGCGTTCCAATTTCAGTTCCAGAGCATATCGCACAATGAGTCCTTGATATTTAGTGGTTTTCAGCCAATATTTTGGATTTTTCAAAACTTCACTTTTTTTGTGAAAATATCCTCTAAATGAGGGAATAATATGTGTGAGGGTACCCCAGGAGAGTTCCAAATGTGTGTGGGTAGAATATATATCCCACTAGGTAAAATTGAAAAAAGTTGAAAAATTTTTTTTTTGGGACTTATTAATTTTTCCGACGTTTATCAGACTTTCAGATAGGGCAAATGTCAGTGAGCGTTCCGATTTCAGTTCCAGAGCGATTCGCCCAATGAGTCCTGGATATTTAGTCGTTTTCAGCCAATTTTCTGGATTTTTGAAAATTTCACTTTTTTGTGAAAATATCCACTAAATGAGGGAATAATATGTGTGAGGGTACCCCAGGAGAGTTTCAAATGTGTTTGGGTAGAATATATATCCCACAGGGGTAAAATTGAAAAAAGTTTAAAAAATTTTTTTTTTGGACTTAGTCATTTTTCCGGCGTTTAACAGACTTTCAGATAGGGGAAATGTCAGTGAGCGTTCCGATTTCAGTTCCAGAGCAGATCGCACAATGAGTCCTTGATATTTAGTCGTTTTCAGGAAATTTTCTGGATTTTTGAAAATTTCACTTTTTTGTGAAAATATCCACTAAATGAGGGAATAATATGTGTGAGGGTACCCCAGGAGAGTTCCAAATGTGTGTGGGTAGAATATATATCCCATGGGGGTAAAATTGAAAAAAGTTGCAAAAAAATTTTTTTGGGACTTAGTCTTTTTTCCAGCGTTTATCAGACTTTCAGATAAGGGAAATGTCAGTGAGCGTTCCGATTTCAGTTCCAGAGCATATCGCACAATGAGTCCTTGTTATTTAGTCGTTTTCAGCCAATATTTTGGATTTTTCAAAACTTCACTTTTTTTGTGAAAATATCCACTAAATGAGGGAATAATATGTGTGAGGGTACCCCAGGAGAGTTCCAAATGTGTATGGGTAGAATATGTATCCCACAGGGGTAAAATTGAAAAAAGTTGAAAAAATTTTTTTTTTGGCACTTAGTCATTTTTCCGGCATTTATCAGACTTTCAGATAGGGCAAATGTCAGTGAGCGATCCGATTTCAGTTCCAGAGCGATTCGCCCAATGAGTCCTTGATATTTAGTCGTTTTCAGCCAATTTTCTGGGTTTTTGAAAATTTCACTTTTTTGTGAAAATATCCACTAAATGAGGGAATAATATGTGTGAGGGTACCCCAGGAGAGTTCCAAATGTGTGTGGGTAGAATATATATCCCATGGGGGTAAAATTGAAAAAAGTTGAAAAAATTTTTTTTTGGGACTTAGTCTTTTTTCCAGCTTTTATCAGACTTTCAGATAGGGGAAATGTCAATAAGCTTTCCGATTTCAGTTTCAGAGCATATCGCACAATGAGTCCTTGATATTTAGTCGTTTTCAGCCAATATTTTGGATTTTTCAAAACTTCACTTTTTTTGTGAAAATATCCACTAAATGAGGGAATAATATGTGTGAGGGTACCCCAGGAGAGTTCCAAATGTGTGTGGGTAGAATATATATCCCACTAGGTAAAATTGAAAAAAGTTGAAAAAAATTTTTTTTGGGACTTATTAATTTTTCCAACGTTTATCAGACTTTCAGATAGGGCAAATGTCAGTGAGCGTTCCGATTTCAGTTCCAGAGCGATTCGCCCAATGAGTCCTGGATATTTAGTCGTTTTCAGCCAATATTTTGGATTTTTGAAAAATTTCACTTTTTTGTGAAAATATCCACTAAATGAGGGAATAATATGTGTGAGGGTACCCTAGGAGAGTTTCAAATGTGTGTGGGTAGAATATATATCCCACGGGGGTAAAATTGAAAAAATGTTTAAAAAAATTTTTTTTTGGACTTAGTCATTTTTCCGGCGTTTATCAGACTTTCAGATAGGGGAAATGTCAGTGAGAATTCCGATTTCAGTTCCAGAGCGATTCGCCCAATGAGTCTTTTATATCTAGTCGTTTTCAGCCAATTTTCTGAATTTTTGAAAATTTCACTTTTTTTGTGAAAATATCCACTAAATGAGGGAATAATATGTGTGAGGGTACCCCAGGAGAGTTCCAAATGTGTGTGGGTAGAATATATATCCCACTAGGTAAAATTGAAAAAAGTTGAAAAAAATTTTTTTGGGGACTTATTAATTTTTCCGACGTTTATCAGACTTTCAGATAGGGCAAATGTCAGTGAGCGTTCCGATTTCAGTCCAGAGCGATTTGCCCAATGAGTCCTGGATATTTAGTCTTTTCAGCCAATTTTCTGGATTTTTGAAAATTTCACTTTTTTGTGAAAATATCCACTAAATGAGGGAATAATATGTGTGAGGGTACCCCAGGAGAGTTTCAAATGTGTGTGGGTAGAACATATATCCCACGGGGGTAAAATTGAAAAAAGTTGAAAAAAATTTTTTTTTGGACTTAGTCATTTTTCCGGCGTTTATCAGACTTTCAGATAGGGGAAATGTCAGAGAGATTTCCCATTTCAGTTCTAGAGCGATTCGCCCAATGACTCCTTGATATTTAGTCGTTTTCAGCCAATTTTCTGGATTTTTGAAAATTTCACTTTTTTGTGAAAATATCCACTAAATGAGGGAATAATATGTGTGAGGGTACCCCAGGAGAGTTCCAAATGTGTGTGGGTAGAATATATATCCCATGGGGGTAAAATTGAAAAAAGTTGAAAAAAAATTTTTTTGGGACTTAGTCACTTTTCCTGCATTCATCAGACTTTCAGATAGGGGAAATGTCAGTGAGCGTTCCGATTTCAGTTCCAGATCGGATCGCACAATTAGTCCTTGATATTTAGTCATTTTCAGCTGATTTTCTGGATTTTTGAAAATTTCACTTTTTTGTGAAAATAACCACTAAATGAGGGAATAATATGTGTGAGGGTACCCCAGGAGAGTTCCAAATGTGTGTGGGTAGATTATATATCCCACGCGAGTAAAATTTAAAAAAGTTTAAAAAAATTTTATTTTGGACTTAATCATTTTTCCGGCGTTTATCAGACTTTCAGATAGGGGAAATGTCAGTGAGAATTCCGATTTCAGTTCCAGAGCAGATCGCACAATGAGTCCCTGATATTTAGTCGCTTTCAGCCAATATTTTGGATTTTTGAAAATTTCACTTTTTTGTGAAAATATCCACTAAATGAGGGAATAATATGTGTGAGGGTACCCCAGGAGAGTTCCAAATGTGTGTGGGTAGAATATATATCCCACAGGGTTAAAATTGAAAAAAGTTGAAAAAATTTTTTTTTTTGCACTTAGTCATTTTTCCTGCATTCATCAGACTTTCAGATAGGGGAAATGTCAGTGAGCGTTCCGATTTCAGTTCGAGAGCAGATCGCACAATCAGTCCTTGAAATTTAGTCGTTTTCAGCCAATTTTCTGGATTTTTGAAAATTTCACTTTTTTTGTGAAAATATCCACTAAATGAGGGAATAATATGTGTGAGGGTACCCCAGGAGAGTTCCAAATGTGTGTGGGTAGAATATATATGCTACGGGGGTAAAATTGAAAAAAGTTGAAAAAAATTTTTTTTGGGGCTTAATCATTTTTCCGGCATTCATCAGACTTTCAGATAGGGGAAATGTCAGTGAGCGTTCCGATTTCAGTTCCAGAGCGGATCGCACAATGAGTCCTTGATATTTAGACGTTTTCAGCCAATTTTCTGGATTTTTGAAAATTTCACTTTTTTGTGAAAATATCCACTAAATGAGGGAATAATATGTGTGAGGGTACTCCAGGAGACTTCCAAATGTGTGTGGGTAGAATATATATCCCATGGGGGTAAAATTGAAAAAAGTTGAAAAAAATTTTTTTTGGGACTTAGTCACTTTTCCTGCATTCATCAGACTTTCAGATAGCGGAAATGTCAGTGAGCGTTCCGATTTCAGTTCCAGATCGGATCGCACAATTAGTCCTTGATATTTAGTCATTTTCAGCTGATTTTCTGGATTTTTGAAAATTTCACTTTTTTGTGAAAATATCCACTAAATGAGGGAATAATATGTGTGAGGGTACCCCAGGAGAGTTCCAAATGTGTGTGGGTAGAATATATATCCCACTAGGTAAAATTGAAAAAAGTTTAAAAAAATTTTTTTGGGGACTTATTAATTTTTCCGACGTTTATCAGACTTTCAGATAGGGCAAATGTCAGTGAGCGTTCCGATTTCAGTCCCAGAGCGATTCGCCCAATGAGTCCTGGATATTTAGTCGTTTTCAGTCAATATTTTGGATTTTTGAAAATTTCACTTTTTTGTGAAAATATCCACTAAATGAGGGAATAATATATGTGAGGGTACCCCAGGAGAGTTCCAAATGTGTGTGGGTAGAATATATATGCTACCGGGGTAAAATTGAAAAAAGTTGAAAAAAATTTTTTTTTGGGCTTAGTCATTTTTCCGGCATTCATCAGATTTTCAGATAGGGGAAATGTCAGTGAGCGTTCCGATTTCAGTTCCAGATCGGATCGCACAATTAGTCGATGATATTTAGTCGTTTTCAGCCAATTTTCTTCATTTTTGAAAATTTCACTTTTTTGTAAAAATATCCACTAAATGAGGGAATAATATGTGTGAGGGTACCCAAGGAGAGTTCCAAATGTGTGTGGGTAGAATATATATCCCACAGGGTTAAAATTGAAAAAAGTTGAAAAAAATTTTTTTTTTGCACTTAGTCATTTTTCCAGCGTTTATCAGACTTTCAGATAGGGCAAATGTCAGTGAGCATTCCGATTTCAGTTCCAGAGCGGATCGCACAATCAGTCCTTGATATTTAGTCGTTTTCAGCCAATTTTCTGGATTTTTGAAAATTTCACTTTTTTGTGAAAATATCCACTAAATGAGGGAATAATATGTGTGAGGGTACTCCAGGAGACTTCCAAATGTGTGTGGGTAGAATATATATCACACTAGGTAAAATTGAAAAAAGTTGAAAAAAATTTTTTTTGGGACTTATTAATTTTTCCGACGTTTATCAGACTTTCAGATAGGGTAAATGTCAGTGAGCGTTCCGATTTCAGTCCCAGAGCGATTCGCCCAATGAGTCCTGGATATTTAGTCGTTTTCAGTCAATATTTTGGATTTTTGAAAATTTCACTTTTTTGTGAAAATATCCACTAAATGAGGGAATAATATGTGTGAGGGTACCCCAGGAGAGTTCCAAATGTGTGTGGGTAGAATATATATGCTACGGCAGTAAAATTGAAAAAAGTTGAAAAAAATTTTTTTTTGGGCTTAGTCATTTTTCCGGCATTCATCAGACTTTCAGATAGGGGAAATGTCAGTGAGCGTTCCGATTTCAGTTCCAGAGCGGATCGCACAATGAGTCCTTGATATTTAGACGTTTTCAGCCAATTTTCTGGATTTTTGAAAATTTCACTTTTTTGTGAAAATATCCACTAAATGAGGGAATAATATGTGTGAGGGTACTCCAGGAGACTTCCAAATGTGTGTGGGTAGAATATATATCACACGGGGGGGTAAAACTGAAAAAAGTTTAAAAAAATTTTTTTTTGGACTTACTAATTTTTCCGGCGTTTATCAGACTTTCAGATAGGGCAAATGTCAGTGAGCGTTCCGATTTCAGTTCCAGAGCGATTCGCCCAATGAGTCCTTGATATTTAGTCTTTTTCAGCCATTTTTCTGGATTTTTGAAAATTTCACTTTTTTGTGAAAATATCCACTAAATGAGGGAATAATATGTGTGAGGGTACCCCAGGAGAGTTCCAAATGTGTGTCGGTAGAAAATATATCCCATGGGGGTAAAATTAAAAAAAGTTTAAAAAAAATTTTTTTTGGACTTAGTCATTTTTCCGGCGTTTAGCAGATTTTCCGACAGGGGAAATGTCAGTGAGCGTTCCGATTTCAGTTCCAGAGCAATTTGCCCAATGAGTCCTTGATATTTTGTCATTTTCAGCCAATTTTCTGGATTTTTGAAAATTTCACTTTTTGTGAAAATATCCACTAAAAAAGGGAATAATATGTGTGAGGGTACCCCAGGAGAGTTCCAAATGTGTGTCGGTAGAATATATATCCCACGGGGGTAAACTTGAAAAAAGTTGAAAACATTTTTTTTTGGACTTAGTCATTTTTCCGCATTTATCAGACTTTCAGATAGGGCAAATGTCAGTGAGCGTTTCGATTTCAGTTCCAGAGCGATTCGCCCAATGAGTCCTTGATATTAAGTCGTTTTCAGCCAATTTTCTGGATTTTTGAAAATTTCACTTTTTTGTGAAAATATCCACTAAATTAGAGAATAATATGTGTGAGGGTACCCCAGGAGAGTTCCAAATGTGTGTGGGTAGAATATATATCCCACGGGGGTAAAATTGAAAAAAGTTTTAAAAAAAATTTTTTTGGACATAGTCATTTTTCCGGCATTTATCAGACTTTCAGATAGGGGAAATGTCAATGAGCGTTTCGATTTCAGTTCCAGAGCGATTCGCCCAATGAGTGCTTGATGATATTAAGTCGTTTTCCGCCAATTTTCTGGATTTTTGAAAATTTCACTTTTTTGTGAAAATATCCACTAAATGAGGGAATGTGTGAGGGTACCCCAGGAGAGTTCCAAATGTGTGTGGGTAGAATATATATCCCACGTGGGTAAAATTGAAAAAAGTTTAAAAAAATTTTTTTTGGACTTAGTCATTTTTCCGGCATTTATCAGACTTTCAGATAGGGGATATGTCAGTGAGCGTTCCAATTTCAGTTCCAGAGCGATTCGCCAAATGAGTCCTTGATGATATTAAGTCGTTTTCAGCCAATTTTCTGGATTTTTGAAAATGGCACTTTTTTGGGAAAATATCCACTAAATGAGGGAATAATATGTGTGAGGGTACCCCAGGAGAGTTCCAAATGTGTGTGGGTAGAATATATATCCCACGGGGGTAAAATTGAAAAAAGTTTAAAAAAAATTTTTTTTGGACATAGTCATTTTTCCGGCATTTATCAGACTTTCAGATAGGGGAAATGTCAGTGAGCGTTTCGATTTCAGTTCCAGAGCGATTCGGCCAATGAGTGCTTGATGTTATTAAGTCGTTTTCAGCCAATTTTCCGGATTTTTGAAAATTTCACTTTTTTGTGAAAATATCCACTAAATGAGGGAATGTGTGAGGGTACCCCAGGAGAGTTCCAAATGTGTATGGGTAGAATATATATCAGAAGGGGGTAAAATTTTAAAAAAATTAAAAAAATTTTTTTTTGGACTTAGTCATTTTTCCAGAGTTTATCAGACTTTCACATAGGGCAAATTTCAGTGGGCGTTCCGATTTCAATTCCAGAGCGATTCGCCCAATGAGTCCTTGATATTTAGTCGTTTTCAGCCAATTTTCAGGATTTTTGAAAATTTCACTTTTTTGTGAAAATATCCACTAAATGAGGGAATAATATGTGTGAGGGTACCCCAGGAGAGTTAAAAATGTGTGTGGGTAGAATATATATCCCACGGGGGTAAAATTGAAAAAAGTTGAAAAAAAAATTTTTTGGGACTTAATCTTTTTTACAGCGTTTATCAGACTTTCAGATAGGGGAAATGTCAGTGAGCATTCCGATTTCAGTTCCAGAGCGATTCGCCCAATGAGTCCTTGATATTAAGTCGTTTTCAGCCAATTTTCTGGATTTTTGAAAATTTCACTTTTTTTGTGAAAATATCCACTAAATGAGGGAATAATATGTGTGAGGGTACCCCAGGAGAGTTCCAAATGTGTGTGGGTAGAATATATATCCCACGGGGGTAAAATTGAAAAAAGTTGAAAAAAAATTTTTTTGGGACTTACTCATTTTTCCAGCGTTTATCAGACTTTCAGATAGGGGAAATGTCAGTGAGCATTCCGATTTCAGTTCCAGAGCGATTCGCCCAATGAGTCCTTGATATTAAGTCGTTTTCAGCCAATTTTCTGGATTTTTGAAAATTTCACTTTTTTTGTGAAAAGATCCACTAAATGAGGGAATAATATGTGTGAGGGTACCCCAGGAGAGTTCCAAATGTGTGTGGGTAGAATATATATCCCAAAGGGGTAAAATTGAAAAAAATAGAAAAACATTTTTTTTGGACTTAGTCATTTTTCCAGCGTTTATAAGACTTTCAGATAGGGGAAATGTCAGTGAGCATTCCGATTTCAGTTCCAAAGCGATTCGCCCAATGAGTCCTGGATATTTAGTCGTTTTCAGCCAATTTTCAGGATTTTTGAAAATTTCACTTTTTTGTGAAAATATCCACTAAATGAGGGAATAATATGTGTGAGGGTACCCCAGGAGAGTTCCAAATGTGTGTCGGTAGAATATATATCCCACGGGGGTAAAATTGAAAAAAGTTGAAAAAAAATTTTTTTGGGACTAAATCATTTTTCCGGCATTTATCAGACTTTCAGATAGGGCAAATGTCAGTGAGCGTTCCGATTTCAGTTCCAGAGCGATTCGCCCATTGAGTTCTTGATATTAAGTCGTTTTCAGCCAATTTTCTGGATTTTTGAAAATGTCACTTTTTTGTGAAAATATCCACTAAATGAGGGAATAATATGTGTGAGGGTACCCCAGGAGAGTTCCAAATGTGTGTGGGTAGAATATATATCCCACGGGGGTAAAATTGAAAAAAGTAAAAAAAAATTTTTTTTTGGACATAGTCATTTTTCCGGCGTTTATCAGACTTTCAGATAGGGGAAATGTCAGTGAGCGTTTCGATTTCAGTTCCAGAGCGATTCGGCCAATGAGTGCTTGATGTTATTAAGTCGTTTTCAGCCAATTTTCCGGATTTTTGAAAATTTCACTTTTTTGTGAAAATATCCACTAAATGAGGGAATGTGTGAGGGTACCCCAGGAGAGTTCCAAATGTGTATGGGTAGAATATATATCAGAAGGGGGTAAAATTTTAAAAAAATTAAAAAAATTTTTTTTTGGACTTAGTCATTTTTCCAGAGTTTATCAGACTTTCACATAGGGCAAATTTCAGTGGGCGTTCCGATTTCAATTCCAGAGCGATTCGCCCAATGAGTCCTTGATATTTAGTCGTTTTCAGCCAATTTTCAGGATTTTTGAAAATTTCACTTTTTTGTGAAAATATCCACTAAATGAGGGAATAATATGTGTGAGGGTACCCCAGGAGAGTTAAAAATGTGTGTGGGTAGAATATATATCCCACGGGGGTAAAATTGAAAAAAGTTGAAAAAAAAATTTTTTGGGACTTAATCTTTTTTACAGCGTTTATCAGACTTTCAGATAGGGGAAATGTCAGTGAGCATTCCGATTTCAGTTCCAGAGCGATTCGCCCAATGAGTCCTTGATATTAAGTCGTTTTCAGCCAATTTTCTGGATTTTTGAAAATTTCACTTTTTTTGTGAAAATATCCACTAAATGAGGGAATAATATGTGTGAGGGTACCCCAGGAGAGTTCCAAATGTGTGTGGGTAGAATATATATCCCACGGGGGTAAAATTGAAAAAAGTTGAAAAAAAATTTTTTTGGGACTTACTCATTTTTCCAGCGTTTATCAGACTTTCAGATAGGGGAAATGTCAGTGAGCATTCCGATTTCAGTTCCAGAGCGATTCGCCCAATGAGTCCTTGATATTAAGTCGTTTTCAGCCAATTTTCTGGATTTTTGAAAATTTCACTTTTTTTGTGAAAAGATCCACTAAATGAGGGAATAATATGTGTGAGGGTACCCCAGGAGAGTTCCAAATGTGTGTGGGTAGAATATATATCCCAAAGGGGTAAAATTGAAAAAAATAGAAAAACATTTTTTTTGGACTTAGTCATTTTTCCAGCGTTTATAAGACTTTCAGATAGGGGAAATGTCAGTGAGCATTCCGATTTCAGTTCCAAAGCGATTCGCCCAATGAGTCCTGGATATTTAGTCGTTTTCAGCCAATTTTCAGGATTTTTGAAAATTTCACTTTTTTGTGAAAATATCCACTAAATGAGGGAATAATATGTGTGAGGGTACCCCAGGAGAGTTCCAAATGTGTGTCGGTAGAATATATATCCCACGGGGGTAAAATTGAAAAAAGTTGAAAAAAAATTTTTTTGGGACTAAATCATTTTTCCGGCATTTATCAGACTTTCAGATAGGGCAAATGTCAGTGAGCGTTCCGATTTCAGTTCCAGAGCGATTCGCCCATTGAGTTCTTGATATTAAGTCGTTTTCAGCCAATTTTCTGGATTTTTGAAAATGTCACTTTTTTGTGAAAATATCCACTAAATGAGGGAATAATATGTGTGAGGGTACCCCAGGAGAGTTCCAAATGTGTGTGGGTAGAATATATATCCCACGGGGGTAAAATTGAAAAAAGTAAAAAAAAATTTTTTTTTGGACATAGTCATTTTTCCGGCGTTTATCAGACTTTCAGATAGGGGAAATGTCAGTGAGCGTTTCGATTTCAGTTCCAGAGCGATTCGCCCAATGAGTCCTTGATGATATTAATTCGTTTTCAGCCAATTTTCTGGATTTTTGAAAATGTCACTTTTTTGTGAAAATATCCACTAAATGAGGGAATAATATGTGTGAGGGTACCCCAGGAGAGTTCCAAATGTGTGTGTGTAGAATATATATCCCACGGGGGTAAAATTGAAAAAAGATGAAAAAAATTTTTTTGGGGACTTACTCTTTTTTACGGCGTTTATCAGACTTTCAGATAGGGGAAATGTCAGTGAGCATTCCGATTTCAGTTCCAGAGCGATTCGCCCAATGAGTCCTTGATATTAAGTCGTTTTGAGCCAATTTTCTGGATTTTTGAAATTTTCACTTTTTTGTGAAAATATCCACTAAATGAGGGAATGTGTGAGGGTAACCCAGGAGAGTTCCAAATGTGTATGGGTAGAATATATATCCCACGGGGGTAAAATTGAAAAAAGTTGAAAACATTTTTTTTTTGGACTTAGTCATTTTTCCGGCATTTATCAGACTTTCAGATAGGGCAAATGTCAGTGAGCGTTTCGATTTCAGTTCCAGAGCGATTCGCCCATTGAGTTCTTGATATTAAGTCGTTTTCAGCCAATTTTCTGGATTTTTGAAAATGTCACTTTTTTGTGAAAATATCCACTAAATGAGGGAATAATATGTGTGAGGGTACCTCAGGAGAGTTCCAAATGTGTGTGGGTAGAATATATATCCCACGGGGGTAAAATTGCTAAAAGTTTAAAAAAATTTTTTTTTGGACATAGTCATTTTTCCGGCGTTTATCAGACTTTCAGATAGGGGAAATGTCAGTGAGCGTTTCGATTTCAGTTCCAGAGCGATTCGCCCAATGAGACCTTGATGATATTAATTTGTTTTCAGCCAATTTTCTGGATTTTTGAAAATGTCACTTTTTTGTGAAAATATCCACTAAATGAGGGAATAATATGTGTGAGGGTACCCCAGGAGAGTTCCAAATGTGTGTGTGTAGAATATATATCCCACGGGGGTAAAATTGAAAAAAGTTGAAAAAAAATTTTTTGGGGACATACTCTTTTTTACGGCGTTTATCAGACTTTCAGATAGGGGAAATGTCAGTGAGCATTCCGATTTCAGTTCCAGAGCGATTCGCCCAATGAGTCCTTGATATTAAGTCGTTATCAGCCAATTTTCTGGATTTTTGAAATTTTCACTTTTTTGTGAAAATATCCACTAAATGAGGGAATGTGTGAGGGTACCCCAGGAGAGTTCCAAATGTGTATGGGTAGAATATATATCCCACGGGGGTAAAATTGAAAAAAGTTGAAAACATTTTTTTTTTTGGACTTAGTCTTTTTTCCGGCATTTATCAGACTTTCAGATAGGGGATATGTCAGTAAGCGTTCCAATTTCAGTTCCAGAGCGATTCACCCAATGAGTCCTTGATGATATTAAATCGTTTTCAGCCAATTTTCTGGATTTTTGAAAATGTCACTTTTTTGTGAAAATATCCACTAAATGAGGGAATAATATGAGTGAGGGTACCCCTGGAGAGTTCCAAATGTGTGTGGGTAGAATATGTATCCCACGGGGGTAAAATTGAAAAAAGTTTAAAAAAATTTTTTTTTGGACATAGTCATTTTTCCGGCATTTATCAGACTTTCAGATAGGGCAAATGTCAGTGAGCGTTTCGATTTCAGTTCCAGAGCGATTCGCCCAATGAGTGCTTGATGATATTAAGTCGTTTTCAGCCAATTTTCGGGATATTTGAAAATTTCATTTTTTTGTGAAAATATCCACTAAATGAGGGAATGTGTGAGGGTACCCCAGGAGAGTTCCAAATGTGTATGGGTAGAATATATATCCCAAGGGGGTAAAATTTTAAAAAAATTAAAAGAATTTTTTTTTGGACTTAGTCATTTTTCCAGAGTTTATCAGACTTTCACATAGGGCAAATTTCAGTGGGCGTTCCGATTTCAATTCCAGAGCGATTCACCCAATGAGTCCTTGATATTTAGTCGTTTTCAGCCAATTTTCTTTATTTTTGAAAATTTCACTTTTTTGTGAAAATATCCACTAAATGAGGGAATAATATGTGTGAGGGTACCCCAGGAGAGTTCCAAATGTGTGTCAGTAGAATACATATCCCACGGGGGTAAAATTGAAAAAAGTTGAAAAAAAATTTTTTTTTGCACTAAATCATTTTTCCGGCATTTATCAGACTTTCAGATAGGGAAAATGTCAGTGAGCGTTTCGATTTCAGTTCCAGAGCGATTCGCCCAATGAGTCCTTGATATTACGTCGTTTTCAGCCAATTTTCTGGATTTTTGAAAATTTCACTTTTTTGTGAAAATATCTACTAAATGAGGGAATAATATGTGTTAGGGTACACCAGGAGAGTTCCAAATGTGTGTAGGTAGAATATATATCCCACATGGGTAAAATTGAAAAAGGTTTAAAAAATTTTTTTGGACTTATTCATTTTTCCGGCGTTTATCAGTCTTACAGATAGGGGATATGTCAGGGAGCGTTCCGATTTCAGTTCCAGAGCGATTCGCCCAATGAGTCCTTGATATTTAGTCGTTTTCAGCCATTTTTCTGGATTTTTGAAAATTTTACTTTTTTGTGAAAATATCCACTAAATGAGGGAATAATATGTGTGAGGGTACCCGAGGAGAGTTCCAAATGTGTGTGGGTAGAATATATATCCCACGGGGGTAAAATAAAAAAATAAAAGAAAAAAAAATTTTTTGGAATTAGTCATTTTTCCGACATTTATCAGACTTTCAGATAGGGGAAATGTCAGTGAGCATTCCGCTTTCAGTTTCAGAGCAATTTTCCCAATGAGTCTTTGGTATTTAGTCATTTTCAGCCAATTTTCTGTATTTTTGAAAATTTCACTTTTTTTGTGAAAATATCCATTAAATGAGGGAATAATATGTGTGAGGGTACCCGAGGAGAGTTCCAAATGTGTGCGGGTAGAATATATATCCCACGGGGGTAAAATTGAAAAAAGTCGAAAAAAATTTTTTTTTGGACTTAGTCATTTTTCCGGCGTTTATCAGACTTTCAGATAGGGGATATGTCAGTGAGCGTTCCAATTTCAGTTCCAGAGCGATTCGCCCAATGAGTCCTTGATATTTAGTCATTTTCAGCCAATTTTCAGGATTTTTGAAAATTTCACTTTTTTGTGAAAATATCCACTAAATGAGGGAATAATATGTATGAGGGTACCCCAGGAGAGTTCCAAATGTGTGTCGGTAGAAAATATATCCCACGGGGGTAAAATTAAAAAAAGTTTAAAAAAAATATTTTTTGGACTTAGTCATTTTTCCGGCGTTTATCAGACTTTCAGATAGTGCAAATGTCAGTGAGCATTCCGATTTCAGTTCCACAGCGATTCGCCCATTGAGTCCTTGATATTAAGTCGTTTTCAGCCAATTTTCTGGATTTTTGAAAATGTCACTTTTTTGTGAAAATATCCACTAAATGAGGGAATAATATGTGTGAGGGTACCCCAGGAGAGTTCCAAATGTGTGTGGGTAGAATATACATCCCACGGGGTAAAATTGAAAAAAGTTAAAAAAAACTTTTTTTGGACTTAGTCATTTTTCCGGCGTTTATAGGACTTTCAGATAGGGGAAATGTCAGTGAGCGTTCCGATTTCAGTTCCAGAGCGATTTGCCCAATGAGTCCTTGATATTTAGTCATTTTCAGCCAATTTTCTGGATTTTTGAAAATTTCACTTTTTTGTGAAAATATCCACTAAATGAGGGAATAATATGTGTGAGGGTACCCCAGGAGAGTTCCAAATGTGTGTCGGTAGAATATATATCCCACGGGGGTAAACTTGAAAAAAGTTGAAAACATTTTTTTTTTGGACTTAGTCATTTTTCCGGCATTTATCAGACTTTCAGATAGGGGATATGTCAGTGAGCGTTCCAATTTCAGTTCCAGAGCGATTCGCCCAATGAGTCCTTGATATTAAGTCGTTTTCAGCCAATTTTCTGGATTTTTGAAATTTTCACTTTTTTGTGAAAATATCCACTAAATGAGGGAATGTGTGAGGGTACCCCAGGAGAGTTCCAAATGTGTATGCGTAGAATATATATCCCACGGGGGTAAAATTGAAAAAAGTTGAAAACATTTTTTTTTTGGACTTAGTCATTTTTCCGGCATTTATCAGACTTTCAGATAGGGGATATGTCAGTGAGCATTCCAATTTCAGTTCCAGAGCGATTCGCCCAATGAGTCCTTGATGATATTAAGTCGTTTTCAGCCAATTTTCTGGATTTTTGAAAATGTCACTTTTTTGTGAAAATATCCACTAAATGAGGGAATAATATGTGTGAGGGTACCCCAGGAGAGTTCCAAATGTGTGTGGGTAGAATATATATCCCACGGGGGTAAAATTGAAAAAAGTTTAAAAAAATTTTTTTTTGGACATAGTCATTTTTCCGGCATTTATCAGACTTTCAGATAGGGCAAATGTCAGTGAACGTTCCGATTTCAGTTCCAGAGCGATTCGCCCAATGAGTCCTTGATATTTAGTCATTTTCAGCCAATTTTCTGGATTTTTGAAAATTTCACTTTTTTGTGAAAATATCCACTAAATGAGGGAATAATATGTGTGAGGGTACCCCAGGAGAGTTCCAAATGTGTGTCAGTAGAATACATATCCCACGGGGGTAAAATTGAAAAAAGTTGAAAACATTTTTTTTTGAACATAGTCATTTTTCCGGCGTTTATCAAACTTTCAGATAGGGGAAATGTCAGTGAGCGTTTCGATTTCAGTTCCAGAGCAATTCGCCCAATGAGTCCTTGATATTTAGTCATTTTCAGCCAATTTTCTGGACTTTTGAAAATTTCACTTTTTTGTGAAAATATCCACTAAATGAGGGAATAATATGTGTGAGGGTACCCCAGGAGAGTTCCAAATGTGTGTCGGTAGAATATATATCCCACGGGGGTAAAATTGAAAAAAGTTGAAAAAAATTTTTTTTGGGACTAAATCATTTTTCCGGCATTTATCAGACTTTCAGATAGGGCAAATGTCAGTGAGCGTTCCGATTTCAGTTCCAGAGCGATTCGCCCATTGAGTTCTTGATATTAAGTCGTTTTCAGCCAATTTTCTGGATTTTTGAAAATGTCACTTTTTTGTGAAAATATCCACTAAATGAGGGAATAATATGTGTGAGGGTACCTCAGGAGAGTTCCAAATGTGTGTGGGTAGAATATATATCCCACGGGGGTAAAATTGCTAAAAGTTTAAAAAAATTTTTTTTTGGACATAGTCATTTTTCCGGCGTTTATCAGACTTTCAGATAGGGGAAATGTCAGTGAGCGTTTCGATTTCAGTTCCAGAGCGATTCGCCCAATGAGACCTTGATGATATTAATTTGTTTTCAGCCAATTTTCTGGATTTTTGAAAATGTCACTTTTTTGTGAAAATATCCACTAAATGAGGGAATAATATGTGTGAGGGTACCCCAGGAGAGTTCCAAATGTGTGTGTGTAGAATATATATCCCACGGGGGTAAAATTGAAAAAAGTTGAAAAAAAATTTTTTGGGGACATACTCTTTTTTACGGCGTTTATCAGACTTTCAGATAGGGGAAATGTCAGTGAGCATTCCGATTTCAGTTCCAGAGCGATTCGCCCAATGAGTCCTTGATATTAAGTCGTTATCAGCCAATTTTCTGGATTTTTGAAATTTTCACTTTTTTGTGAAAATATCCACTAAATGAGGGAATGTGTGAGGGTACCCCAGGAGAGTTCCAAATGTGTATGGGTAGAATATATATCCCACGGGGGTAAAATTGAAAAAAGTTGAAAACATTTTTTTTTTTGGACTTAGTCTTTTTTCCGGCATTTATCAGACTTTCAGATAGGGGATATGTCAGTAAGCGTTCCAATTTCAGTTCCAGAGCGATTCACCCAATGAGTCCTTGATGATATTAAATCGTTTTCAGCCAATTTTCTGGATTTTTGAAAATGTCACTTTTTTGTGAAAATATCCACTAAATGAGGGAATAATATGAGTGAGGGTACCCCTGGAGAGTTCCAAATGTGTGTGGGTAGAATATGTATCCCACGGGGGTAAAATTGAAAAAAGTTTAAAAAAATTTTTTTTTGGACATAGTCATTTTTCCGGCATTTATCAGACTTTCAGATAGGGCAAATGTCAGTGAGCGTTTCGATTTCAGTTCCAGAGCGATTCGCCCAATGAGTGCTTGATGATATTAAGTCGTTTTCAGCCAATTTTCGGGATATTTGAAAATTTCATTTTTTTGTGAAAATATCCACTAAATGAGGGAATGTGTGAGGGTACCCCAGGAGAGTTCCAAATGTGTATGGGTAGAATATATATCCCAAGGGGGTAAAATTTTAAAAAAATTAAAAGAATTTTTTTTTGGACTTAGTCATTTTTCCAGAGTTTATCAGACTTTCACATAGGGCAAATTTCAGTGGGCGTTCCGATTTCAATTCCAGAGCGATTCACCCAATGAGTCCTTGATATTTAGTCGTTTTCAGCCAATTTTCTTTATTTTTGAAAATTTCACTTTTTTGTGAAAATATCCACTAAATGAGGGAATAATATGTGTGAGGGTACCCCAGGAGAGTTCCAAATGTGTGTCAGTAGAATACATATCCCACGGGGGTAAAATTGAAAAAAGTTGAAAAAAAATTTTTTTTTGCACTAAATCATTTTTCCGGCATTTATCAGACTTTCAGATAGGGAAAATGTCAGTGAGCGTTTCGATTTCAGTTCCAGAGCGATTCGCCCAATGAGTCCTTGATATTACGTCGTTTTCAGCCAATTTTCTGGATTTTTGAAAATTTCACTTTTTTGTGAAAATATCTACTAAATGAGGGAATAATATGTGTTAGGGTACACCAGGAGAGTTCCAAATGTGTGTAGGTAGAATATATATCCCACATGGGTAAAATTGAAAAAGGTTTAAAAAATTTTTTTGGACTTATTCATTTTTCCGGCGTTTATCAGTCTTACAGATAGGGGATATGTCAGGGAGCGTTCCGATTTCAGTTCCAGAGCGATTCGCCCAATGAGTCCTTGATATTTAGTCGTTTTCAGCCATTTTTCTGGATTTTTGAAAATTTTACTTTTTTGTGAAAATATCCACTAAATGAGGGAATAATATGTGTGAGGGTACCCGAGGAGAGTTCCAAATGTGTGTGGGTAGAATATATATCCCACGGGGGTAAAATAAAAAAATAAAAGAAAAAAAAATTTTTTGGAATTAGTCATTTTTCCGACATTTATCAGACTTTCAGATAGGGGAAATGTCAGTGAGCATTCCGCTTTCAGTTTCAGAGCAATTTTCCCAATGAGTCTTTGGTATTTAGTCATTTTCAGCCAATTTTCTGTATTTTTGAAAATTTCACTTTTTTTGTGAAAATATCCATTAAATGAGGGAATAATATGTGTGAGGGTACCCGAGGAGAGTTCCAAATGTGTGCGGGTAGAATATATATCCCACGGGGGTAAAATTGAAAAAAGTCGAAAAAAATTTTTTTTTGGACTTAGTCATTTTTCCGGCGTTTATCAGACTTTCAGATAGGGGATATGTCAGTGAGCGTTCCAATTTCAGTTCCAGAGCGATTCGCCCAATGAGTCCTTGATATTTAGTCATTTTCAGCCAATTTTCAGGATTTTTGAAAATTTCACTTTTTTGTGAAAATATCCACTAAATGAGGGAATAATATGTATGAGGGTACCCCAGGAGAGTTCCAAATGTGTGTCGGTAGAAAATATATCCCACGGGGGTAAAATTAAAAAAAGTTTAAAAAAAATATTTTTTGGACTTAGTCATTTTTCCGGCGTTTATCAGACTTTCAGATAGTGCAAATGTCAGTGAGCATTCCGATTTCAGTTCCACAGCGATTCGCCCATTGAGTCCTTGATATTAAGTCGTTTTCAGCCAATTTTCTGGATTTTTGAAAATGTCACTTTTTTGTGAAAATATCCACTAAATGAGGGAATAATATGTGTGAGGGTACCCCAGGAGAGTTCCAAATGTGTGTGGGTAGAATATACATCCCACGGGGTAAAATTGAAAAAAGTTAAAAAAAACTTTTTTTGGACTTAGTCATTTTTCCGGCGTTTATAGGACTTTCAGATAGGGGAAATGTCAGTGAGCGTTCCGATTTCAGTTCCAGAGCGATTTGCCCAATGAGTCCTTGATATTTAGTCATTTTCAGCCAATTTTCTGGATTTTTGAAAATTTCACTTTTTTGTGAAAATATCCACTAAATGAGGGAATAATATGTGTGAGGGTACCCCAGGAGAGTTCCAAATGTGTGTCGGTAGAATATATATCCCACGGGGGTAAACTTGAAAAAAGTTGAAAACATTTTTTTTTTGGACTTAGTCATTTTTCCGGCATTTATCAGACTTTCAGATAGGGGATATGTCAGTGAGCGTTCCAATTTCAGTTCCAGAGCGATTCGCCCAATGAGTCCTTGATATTAAGTCGTTTTCAGCCAATTTTCTGGATTTTTGAAATTTTCACTTTTTTGTGAAAATATCCACTAAATGAGGGAATGTGTGAGGGTACCCCAGGAGAGTTCCAAATGTGTATGCGTAGAATATATATCCCACGGGGGTAAAATTGAAAAAAGTTGAAAACATTTTTTTTTTGGACTTAGTCATTTTTCCGGCATTTATCAGACTTTCAGATAGGGGATATGTCAGTGAGCATTCCAATTTCAGTTCCAGAGCGATTCGCCCAATGAGTCCTTGATGATATTAAGTCGTTTTCAGCCAATTTTCTGGATTTTTGAAAATGTCACTTTTTTGTGAAAATATCCACTAAATGAGGGAATAATATGTGTGAGGGTACCCCAGGAGAGTTCCAAATGTGTGTGGGTAGAATATATATCCCACGGGGGTAAAATTGAAAAAAGTTTAAAAAAATTTTTTTTTGGACATAGTCATTTTTCCGGCATTTATCAGACTTTCAGATAGGGCAAATGTCAGTGAACGTTCCGATTTCAGTTCCAGAGCGATTCGCCCAATGAGTCCTTGATATTTAGTCATTTTCAGCCAATTTTCTGGATTTTTGAAAATTTCACTTTTTTGTGAAAATATCCACTAAATGAGGGAATAATATGTGTGAGGGTACCCCAGGAGAGTTCTAAATGTGTGTCAGTAGAATACATATCCCACGGGGGTAAAATTGAAAAAAGTTGAAAACATTTTTTTTTGAACATAGTCATTTTTCCGGCGTTTATCAAACTTTCAGATAGGGGAAATGTCAGTGAGCGTTTCGATTTCAGTTCCAGAGCAATTCGCCCAATGAGTCCTTGATATTTAGTCATTTTCAGCCAATTTTCTGGACTTTTGAAAATTTCACTTTTTTGTGAAAATATCCACTAAATGAGGGAATAATATGTGTGAGGGTACCCCAGGAGAGTTCCAAATGTGTGTCGGTAGAATATATATCCCACGGGGGTAAAATTGAAAAAAGTTGAAAAAAATTTTTTTTGGGACTAAATCATTTTTCCGGCATTTATCAGACTTTCAGATAGGGCAAATGTCAGTGAGCGTTCCGATTTCAGTTCCAGAGCGATTCGCCCATTGAGTTCTTGATATTAAGTCGTTTTCAGCCAATTTTCTGGATTTTTGAAAATGTCACTTTTTTGTGAAAATATCCACTAAATGAGGGAATAATATGTGTGAGGGTACCCCAGGAGAGTACCAAATGTGTGTGGGTAGAATATATATCCCACGGGGGTAAAATTGAAAAAAGTTAAAAAAATTTTTTTTTTGGACATAGTCATTTTTCCGGCGTTTATCAGACTTTCAGATAGGGGAAATGTCAGTGAGCGTTTCGATTTCAGTTCCAGAGCGATTCGCCCAATGAGTCCTTGATGATATTAATTCGTTTTCAGCCAATTTTCTGGATTTTTGAAATTTTCACTTTTTTGTGAAAATATCCACTAAATGAGGGAATGTGTGAGGGTACCCCAGGAGAGTTCCAAATGTGTATGGGTAGAATATATATCCCACGGGGGTAATATTGAAAAAAGTTGAAAACATTTTTTTTTTGGACTTAGTCATTTTTCCGGCATTTATCAGACTTTCAGATAGTGCAAATGTCAGTGAGCATTCCGATTTCAGTTCCACAGCGATTCGCCCATTGAGTCCTTGATATTAAGTCGTTTTCAGCCAATTTTCTGGATTTTTGAAAATGTCACTTTTTTGTGAAAATATCCACTAAATGAGGGAATAATATGTGTGAGGGTACCCCAGGAGAGTTCCAAATGTGTGTGGGTAGAATATACATCCCACGGGGTAAAATTGAAAAAAGTTAAAAAAAACTTTTTTTGGACTTAGTCATTTTTCCGGCGTTTATAGGACTTTCAGATAGGGGAAATGTCAGTGAGCGTTCCGATTTCAGTTCCAGAGCGATTTGCCCAATGAGTCCTTGATATTTAGTCATTTTCAGCCAATTTTCTGGATTTTTGAAAATTTCACTTTTTTGTGAAAATATCCACTAAATGAGGGAATAATATGTGTGAGGGTACCCCAGGAGAGTTCCAAATGTGTGTCGGTAGAATATATATCCCACGGGGGTAAACTTGAAAAAAGTTGAAAACATTTTTTTTTTGGACTTAGTCATTTTTCCGGCATTTATCAGACTTTCAGATAGGGGATATGTCAGTGAGCGTTCCAATTTCAGTTCCAGAGCGATTCGCCCAATGAGTCCTTGATATTAAGTCGTTTTCAGCCAATTTTCTGGATTTTTGAAATTTTCACTTTTTTGTGAAAATATCCACTAAATGAGGGAATGTGTGAGGGTACCCCAGGAGAGTTCCAAATGTGTATGGGTAGAATATATATCCCACGGGGGTAAAATTGAAAAAAGTTGAAAACATTTTTTTTTTGGACTTAGTCATTTTTCCGGCATTTATCAGACTTTCAGATAGGGGATATGTCAGTGAGCATTCCAATTTCAGTTCCAGAGCGATTCGCCCAATGAGTCCTTGATGATATTAAGTCGTTTTCAGCCAATTTTCTGGATTTTTGAAAATGTCACTTTTTTGTGAAAATATCCACTAAATGAGGGAATAATATGTGTGAGGGTACCCCAGGAGAGTTCCAAATGTGTGTCGGTAGAATATATATCCCACGGGGGTAAAATTGAAAAAAGTTTAAAAAAAATTTTTTTTTGGACATAGTCATTTTTCCGGCATTTATCAGACTTTCAGATAGGGCAAATGTCAGTGAACGTTCCGATTTCAGTTCCAGAGCGATTCGCCCAATGAGTCCTTGATATTTAATCATTTTCAGCCAATTTTCTGGATTTTTGAAAATTTCACTTTTTTGTGAAAATATCCACTAAATGAGGGAATAATATGTGTGAGGGTACCCCAGGAGAGTTCCAAATGTGTGTCAGTAGAATACATATCCCACGGGGGTAAAATTGAAAAAAGTTGAAAACATTTTTTTTTGAACATAGTCATTTTTCCGGCGTTTATCAAACTTTCAGATAGGGGAAATGTCAGTGAGCGTTTCGATTTCAGTTCCAGAGCAATTCGCCCAATGAGTCCTTGATATTTAGTCATTTTCAGCCAATTTTCTGGACTTTTGAAAATTTCACTTTTTTGTGAAAATATCCACTAAATGAGGGAATAATATGTGTGAGGGTACCCCAGGAGAGTTCCAAATGTGTGTCGGTAGAATATATATCCCACGGGGGTAAAATTGAAAAAAGTTGAAAAAAATTTTTTTTGGGACTAAATCATTTTTCCGGCATTTATCAGACTTTCAGATAGGGCAAATGTCAGTGAGCGTTCCGATTTCAGTTCCAGAGCGATTCGCCCATTGAGTTCTTGATATTAAGTCGTTTTCAGCCAATTTTCTGGATTTTTGAAAATGTCACTTTTTTGTGAAAATATCCACTAAATGAGGGAATAATATGTGTGAGGGTACCCCAGGAGAGTACCAAATGTGTGTGGGTAGAATATATATCCCACGGGGGTAAAATTGAAAAAAGTTAAAAAAATTTTTTTTTTGGACATAGTCATTTTTCCGGCGTTTATCAGACTTTCAGATAGGGGAAATGTCAGTGAGCGTTTCGATTTCAGTTCCAGAGCGATTCGCCCAATGAGTCCTTGATGATATTAATTCGTTTTCAGCCAATTTTCTGGATTTTTGAAATTTTCACTTTTTTGTGAAAATATCCACTAAATGAGGGAATGTGTGAGGGTACCCCAGGAGAGTTCCAAATGTGTATGGGTAGAATATATATCCCACGGGGGTAAAATTGAAAAAAGTTGAAAACATTTTTTTTTTGGACTTAGTCATTTTTCCGGCATTTATCAGACTTTCAGATAGGGGATATGTCAGTGAGCGTTCCAATTTCAGTTCCAGAGCGATTCGCCCAATGAGTCCTTGATGATATTAAGTCGTTTTCAGCCAATTTTCTGGATTTTTGAAAATGTCACTTTTTTGTGAAAATATCCACTAAATGAGGGAATAATATGTGTGAGGGTACCCCAGGAGTGTTCCAAATGTGTGTGGGTAGAATATATATCCCACGGGGGTAAAATTGAAAAAAGGTTAAAAATATTTTTTTTTGGACATAGTCATTTTTCCGGCGTTTATCAGACTTTCAGATAGGGGAAATGTCAGTGAGCGTTTCGATTTCAGTTCCAGAGCGATTCGCCCAATGAGTCCTTGATATTTAGTCATTTTCAGCCAATTTTCTGGATTTTTGAAAATTTCACTTTTTTGTGAAAATATCCACTAAATGAGGGAATAATATGTGTGAGGGTACCCCAGGAGAGTTCCAAATGTGTGTCAGTAGAATACATATCCCACGGGGGTAAAATTGAAAAAAGTTGAAAACATTTTTTTTTGAACATAGTCATTTTTCCGGCGTTTATCAAACTTTCAGATAGGGGAAATGTCAGTGAGCGTTTCGATTTCAGTTCCAGAGCAATTCGCCCAATGAGTCCTTGATATTCAGTCATTTTCAGCCAATTTTCTGGACTTTTGAAAATTTCACTTTTTTGTGAAAATATCCACTAAATGAGGGAATAATATGTGTGAGGGTACCCCAGGAGAGTTCCAAATGTGTGTCAGTAGAATACATATCCCACGGGGGTAAAATTGAAAAAAGTTAAAAAAAATTTTTTTTTGGACATAGTCATTTTTCCGGCGTTTATCAGACTTTCAGATAGGGGAAATGTCAGTGAGCGTTTCGATTTCAGTTCCAGAGCGATTCGCCCAATGAGTACTTGATGATATTAATTCGCTTTCAGCCAATTTTCTGGACTTTTGAAAATTTCACTTTTTTGTGAAAATATCCACTAAATGAGGGAATAATATGTGTGAGGGTACCCCAGGAGAGTTCCAAATGTGTGTCGGTAGAATATATATCCCACGGGAGTAAAATTGAAAAAAGTTGAAAAAAATTTTTTTTGGGACTAAATCATTTTTCCGGCATTTATCAGACTTTCAGATAGGGCAAATGTCAGTGAGCGTTCCGATTTCAGTTCCAGAGCGATTCGCCCATTGAGTTCTTGATATTAAGTCGTTTTCAGCCAATTTTCTGGATTTTTGAAAATGTCACTTTTTTGTGAAAATATCCACTAAATGAGGGAATAATATGTGTGAGGGTACCCCAGGAGAGTTCCAAATGTGTGTGGGTAGAATATATATCCCACGGGGGTAAAATTGAAAAAAGTTAAAAAAAATTTTTTTTTGGACATAGTCATTTTTCCGGCGTTTATCAGACTTTCAGATAGGGGAAATGTCAGTGAGCGTTTCGATTTCAGTTCCAGAGCGATTCGCCCAATGAGTCCTTGATGATATTAATTCGTTTTCAGCCAATTTTCTGGATTTTTGAAAATGTCACTTTTTTGTGAAAATATCCACTAAATGAGGGAATAATATGTGTGAGGGTACCCCAGGAGAGTTCCAAATGTGTGTGTGTAGAATATATATCCCACGGGGGTAAAATTGAAAAAAGTTGAAAAAAATTTTTTTGGGGACTTACTCTTTTTTACGGCGTTTATCAGACTTTCAGATAGGGGAAATGTCAGTGAGCATTCCGATTTCAGTTCCAGAGCGATTCGCCCAATGAGTCCTTGATATTAAGTCGTTTTCAGCCAATTTTCTGGATTTTTGAAAATTTCACTTTTTTTGTGAAAATATCCATTAAATGAGGGAATAATATGTGTGAGGGTACCCGAGGAGAGTTCCAAATGTGTGCGGGTAGAATATATATCCCACGGGGGTAAAATTGAAAAAAGTCGAAAAAATTTTTTTTTTGGACTTAGTCTTTTTTCCGGCATTTATCAGACTTTCAGATAGGGCAAATGTCAGTGAGCGTTTCAATTTCAGTTCCAGAGCGATTCGCCCAATGAGTCCTTGATATTAAATAGTTTTCAGCCAATTTTCTGGATTTTTGAAAATTTCACTTTTTTGTGAAATTATCCACTAAATGAGGGAATAATATGTGTGAGGGTACCCCAGGAGAGTTCCAAATGTGTGTGTGTAGAATATATATCCCACGGGGGTAAAATTGAAAAAAGTTGAAAAAATTTTTTGGGGGGACTTACTCTTTTTTACGGCGTTTATCAGACTTTCAGATAGTGGAAATGTCAGTGAGCATTCCGATTTCAGTTCCAGAGCGATTCGCCCAATGAGTCCTTGATATTAAGTCGTTTTCAGCCAATTTTCTGGATTTTTGAAATTTTCACTTTTTTGTGAAAATATCCACTAAATGAGGGAATGTGTGAGGGTACCCCAGGAGAGATCCAAATGTGTATGGGTAGAATATATATCCCACGGGGGTAAAATTGAAAAAAGTTGAAAACATTTTTTTTTTGGACTTTGTCATTTTTCCGGCATTTATCAGACTTTCAGATAGGGGATATGTCAGTGAGCGTTCCAATTTCAGTTCCAGAGCGATTCGCCCAATGAGTCCTTGATGATATTAAGTCGTTTTCAGCCAATTTTCTGGATTTTTGAAAATGTCACTTTTTTGTGAAAATATCCACTAAATGAGGGAATAATATGTGTGAGGGTACTCCAGGAGAGTTCCAAATGTGTGTGGGTAGAATATATATCCCACGGGGGTAAAATTGAAAAAGTTAAAAAAAAATTTTTTTTGAACATAGTCATTTTTCCGGCGTTTATCAGACTTTCAGATAGGGGAAATGTCAGTGAGCATTTCGATTTCAGTTCCAGAGCGATTCGCCCAATGAGTTCTTGATGATATTAAGTCGTTTTCAGCCAATTTTCTGGATTTTTGAAAATTTCACTTTTTTATGAAAATATCCACTAAATGAGGGAATAATATGTGTGAGGGTACACCAGGAGAGTTCCAAATGTGTGTGGGTAGAATATATATCCCACGGCAGTAAAATTGAAAAAAGTAAAAAAAAACCTTTTTTTGGACTTAGTCATTTTTCCGGCATTTATCGGACTTTCAGATAGGGGAAATGTCAGTGAGCGTTCCGATTTCAGTTCCAGAGCGATTCGCCCAATGAGTCCTTGGTATTAAGTAGTTTTCAGCCAATTTTCTTGATTTTTGAAAATTTCACTTTTTTGTGAAAATATCCACTAAATGAGGGAATAATATGTGTGAGGGTACCCGAGGAGAGTTCCAAATGTGTGTGGGTAGAATATATATCCCACGGGGGTAAAATTGAAAAAGGTTTAAAAAATTTTTTTGGGGACTTAGTCATTTTTCCTGCGTTTATCAGACTTTCAGATAGGGAATATGTCAGTGAGCGTTCTGATTTCAGTTCCAGAGCGATTCGACCATTGAGTTCTTGATATTAAGTCGTTTTCAGCCAATTTTCTGGATTTTTGAAAATTTCACTTTTTTGTGAAAATATCCACTAAATGAGGGAATAATAAGTGTGAGGGTACCCCAGGAGAGTTCCAAATGTGTGTCGGTGGAATACATATCCCACGGGGGTAAATTTGAAAAAAAATTTTTTTTGGACTTATTCATTTTTCCGACATTTATCAGACTTTCAGATAGGGGAAATGTCAGTGAGCGTTCTGTTTTCAGTTCCAGAGCGATTCGCCCAATGAGTCCTTGATATTTAGTCATTTTCAGCCAATTTTCTGGATTTTTGAAAATTTCACTTTTTTGTGAAAATATCCACTAAATGAGAGAACAATATGTGTGAGGGTACCCCAGGAGAGCTCCAAATGTGTGTGTGTAGAATATATATCCCACGGGGGTAAAATTGAAAAAAGTTGAAAAAAATTTTTTTGGGGACTTACTCTTTTTTACGGCGTTTATCAGACTTTCAGATAGGGGAAATGTCAGTGAGCATTCCGATTTCAGTTCCAGAGCGATTCGCCCAATGAGTCCTTGATATTAAGTCGTTTTCAGCCAATTTTCTGGATTTTTGAAAATTTCACTTTTTTTGTGAAAATATCCATTAAATGAGGGAATAATATGTGTGAGGGTACCCGAGGAGAGTTCCAAATGTGTGCGGGTAGAATATATATCCCACGGGGGTAAAATTGAAAAAAGTCGAAAAAATTTTTTTTTTGGACTTAGTCTTTTTTCCGGCATTTATCAGACTTTCAGATAGGGCAAATGTCAGTGAGCGTTTCAATTTCAGTTCCAGAGCGATTCGCCCAATGAGTCCTTGATATTAAATAGTTTTCAGCCAATTTTCTGGATTTTTGAAAATTTCACTTTTTTGTGAAATTATCCACTAAATGAGGGAATAATATGTGTGAGGGTACCCCAGGAGAGTTCCAAATGTGTGTGTGTAGAATATATATCCCACGGGGGTAAAATTGAAAAAAGTTGAAAAAATTTTTTGGGGGGACTTACTCTTTTTTACGGCGTTTATCAGACTTTCAGATAGTGGAAATGTCAGTGAGCATTCCGATTTCAGTTCCAGAGCGATTCGCCCAATGAGTCCTTGATATTAAGTCGTTTTCAGCCAATTTTCTGGATTTTTGAAATTTTCACTTTTTTGTGAAAATATCCACTAAATGAGGGAATGTGTGAGGGTACCCCAGGAGAGATCCAAATGTGTATGGGTAGAATATATATCCCACGGGGGTAAAATTGAAAAAAGTTGAAAACATTTTTTTTTTGGACTTTGTCATTTTTCCGGCATTTATCAGACTTTCAGATAGGGGATATGTCAGTGAGCGTTCCAATTTCAGTTCCAGAGCGATTCGCCCAATGAGTCCTTGATGATATTAAGTCGTTTTCAGCCAATTTTCTGGATTTTTGAAAATGTCACTTTTTTGTGAAAATATCCACTAAATGAGGGAATAATATGTGTGAGGGTACTCCAGGAGAGTTCCAAATGTGTGTGGGTAGAATATATATCCCACGGGGGTAAAATTGAAAAAGTTAAAAAAAAATTTTTTTTGAACATAGTCATTTTTCCGGCGTTTATCAGACTTTCAGATAGGGGAAATGTCAGTGAGCATTTCGATTTCAGTTCCAGAGCGATTCGCCCAATGAGTTCTTGATGATATTAAGTCGTTTTCAGCCAATTTTCTGGATTTTTGAAAATTTCACTTTTTTATGAAAATATCCACTAAATGAGGGAATAATATGTGTGAGGGTACACCAGGAGAGTTCCAAATGTGTGTGGGTAGAATATATATCCCACGGCAGTAAAATTGAAAAAAGTAAAAAAAAACCTTTTTTTGGACTTAGTCATTTTTCCGGCATTTATCGGACTTTCAGATAGGGGAAATGTCAGTGAGCGTTCCGATTTCAGTTCCAGAGCGATTCGCCCAATGAGTCCTTGGTATTAAGTAGTTTTCAGCCAATTTTCTTGATTTTTGAAAATTTCACTTTTTTGTGAAAATATCCACTAAATGAGGGAATAATATGTGTGAGGGTACCCGAGGAGAGTTCCAAATGTGTGTGGGTAGAATATATATCCCACGGGGGTAAAATTGAAAAAGGTTTAAAAAATTTTTTTGGGGACTTAGTCATTTTTCCTGCGTTTATCAGACTTTCAGATAGGGAATATGTCAGTGAGCGTTCTGATTTCAGTTCCAGAGCGATTCGACCATTGAGTTCTTGATATTAAGTCGTTTTCAGCCAATTTTCTGGATTTTTGAAAATTTCACTTTTTTGTGAAAATATCCACTAAATGAGGGAATAATATGTGTGAGGGTACCCCAGGAGAGTTCCAAATGTGTGTCGGTGGAATACATATCCCACGGGGGTAAATTTGAAAAAAAATTTTTTTTGGACTTATTCATTTTTCCGACATTTATCAGACTTTCAGATAGGGGAAATGTCAGTGAGCGTTCTGTTTTCAGTTCCAGAGCGATTCGCCCAATGAGTCCTTGATATTTAGTCATTTTCAGCCAATTTTCTGGATTTTTGAAAATTTCACTTTTTTGTGAAAATATCCACTAAATGAGGGAATAATATGTGTGAGGGTACCCCAGGAGAGTTCCAAATGTGTGTGGGTAGAATATATATCCCACGGGGGTAAAATTGAAAAAAGTTGAGAAATTTATTTTTTTTGGACTTAGTCATTTTTCCGGCGTTTATCAGACTTTCGGATAGGGCAAATGTCAGTGAGCATTTCGATTTCAGTTCCAGAGTGATTCGCCCAATGAGTCCTTGATATTTAGTCATTTTCAGAAAATTTTCTGGATTTTTGAAAATTTCACTTTTTTGTGAAAATATCCACTAAATGAGGGAATAATATGTGTGAGGGTACCCGAGGAGAGTTCCATATGTGTGTGGGTAGAATATATATCCCATGGGGGTAAAATTGAAAAAAGTTGAAAAATTATTTTTTTTTGGACTTAGTCATTTTTCCAGCGTTTATCAGACTTTCAGATAGGGGAACTGTCAGTGAGCGTTCCGATTTCAGTTCCAGAGCGATTCGCCCAATGAGTCCTTGATATTTAGTTGTTTTCAGCCAATTTTCTGAATTTTTGAAAATTTTACTTTTTTTGTGAAAATATCCACTAAATGAGGGAATAATATGTGTGAGGGTACCCGAGGAGAGTTCCAAATGTGTGAGGGTAGAATATATATCCCACGGGGGTAAAATTGAAAAAAGTTAAAAACATTTTTTTTTTGGACTTAGTCATTTTTCCGGCATTTATCAGACTTTCAGATAGGGCAAATGTCAGTGAGCGTTTCGATTTCAGTTCCAGATCGATTCGCCCAATGAGTCCTTGATATTAAGTCGTTTTCAGCCAATTTTCTGGATTTTTGAAAATTTCACTTTTTTGTGAAAATATCCACTAAATGAGGGAATAATATGTGTGAGGGTACCCCAGGAGAGTTCCAAATGTGTGTCGGTAGAATACATATCCCACGGGGGTAAAATTAAAAGAAGTTGAAATAACATTTTTTTTGAACTTAGTCATTTTTCCGGCGTTTATCAGACTTTCAGATAGGGCAAATGTCAGTGAGCGTTCCGATTTCAGTTCCAGAGCGATTCGCCCAATGAGTCCTTGATATTTAGTCGTTTTCAGCCAATTTTCTGGATTTTTGAAAATTTCACTTTTTTGTGAAAATATCCACTAAATGAGGGAATAATATGTGTGAGGGTACCCCAGGAGAGTTCCAAATGTGTGTGGGTAGAATATATATCCCACGGGGGTAAAATTGAAAAAAGTTGAAAAAATGTTTTTTTTGGACTTAGTCATTTTTCCGGCGTTTATAAGATTTTCAGACAGGGGAAATGTCAGTGAGCGTTCCGATTTCAGTTCTAGAGCGATTTGCCCAATGAGTCCTTGATATTTAGTCATTTTCAGCCAATTTTCTGGATTTTTGAAAATTTCACTTTTTGTGAAAATATCCACTAAATGAGGGAATAATATGTGTGAGAGTACCGCAGGAGAGTTCCAAATGTGTGTGGGTAGAATATATATCCCACGGGGTAAAATTGAAAAAAGTTTAAAAAAATTTTTTTTTGGACTTAGTAATTTCTCCGGCTTTTATCAGACTTTCTGACAGGGGAAATGTCAGTGAGCGTTCCGATTTCAGTTCCAGAGCGATTTGCCCAATGAGTCCTTGATATTTAGTTGTTTTCAGCCAATTTTCTGGATTTTTGAAACTTTCACTTTTCGTGAAAATATCCACTAAATGGGGGAATAATATGTGTGAGGGTACCCCAGGAGAGTTCCAAATGTGTGTGGGTAGAATATATATCCCATGGGGGTAAAATTGAAAAAAGTTGAAAAAATTTTTTTGGGGACTTAGTCATTTTTCCGGCGTTTATCAGACTTTCAGATAGGGAAAATGTCAGTGAGCGTTCCGATTTCAGTTCCAGAGCAATTCGCCCAATGAGTCCTCGATATTTAGTCGTTTTCAGCCAATTTTCTGGATTCTTGATAATTTCACTTTTTTGTGAAAATATCCACTAAATGAGGGAATAATATGTGTGAGGGTACCCCAGGAGAGTTCCAAATGTGTGTGGGTAGAATATATATCCCACAGGGGTTAAATTGAAAAGGGTTGAAAAAAAATTTTTTTGGACTTAGTCATTTTTCCGGCGTTTATCAGACTTCAAGATAAGGGAAATGTCAGTGAGCGTTCCGATTTCAGTTCCAGAGCGATTCGCCCAATGAGTCCTTGATATTTAGTCGTTTTCAGCCAATATTTTGGATTTTTGAAAATTTCACTATTTTGTGAAAATATCCACTAAATGAGGGAATAATGTATGTGAGGGTACCCCAGGAGAGTTCCAAATGTGTGTGGGTACAATATATATCCCACAGGGGTAAAATTGAAAAAAATTGAAAACATTTTTTTTTTGGACTTAGTCATTTTTCTGGTGTTTATCAGACTTTCAGAGAGGGGAAATATCAGTGAGTGTTCCGATTTCAGTTCCAGAGCGATTCGCCCAATGAGTCCTTGATATTTAGTCGTTTTCAGCCAATATTTTGGATTTTTGAAAATTTCACTATTTTGTGAAAATATCCACTAAATGAGGGAATAATGTATGTGAGGGTACCCCAGGAGAGTTCCAAATGTGTGTGGGTACAATATATATCCCACAGGGGTAAAATTGAAAAAAATTGAAAACATTTTTTTTTTGGACTTAGTCATTTTTCTGATATTTATCAGACTTTCAGAGAGGGGAAATATCAGTGAGTGTTCCGATTTCAGTTCCAGAGCGATTCGCCCAATGAGTCCTTGATATTTAGTCGTTTTCAGCCAATATTTTGGATTTTTGAAAATTTTACTTTTTTGTGAAAATATCCACTAAATGAGGGAATAATATGTGTGAGGGTACCCCAGGAGAGTTCCAAATGTGTGTGGGTAGAATATATATCCCATGAGGGTAAAATTGAAAAAAGTTGAAAAATTTTTTTTTTGGACTTAGTCATTTTTCCGTCGTTTATCAGACTTTCAGATAGGGAAAATGTCAGTGAGCATTCCGATTTCAGTTCCAGAGCGATTCGCCCAATGAGTCCTTGATATTTAGTCGTTTTCAGCGAATATTTTGGATTTTTGAAAATTTCACTTTTTTGTGAAAATATCTACTAAATGAGGGAATAATATATGTGAGGGTACCCCAGGAGAGTTCCAAATGTGTGTGGGTAGAATATATATCCCACAGGGGTAAAATTGAAAAAAAGTTGAAAACATTTTTTTTTGGACTTAGTCATTTTTCCGGCGTTTATCAGACTTTCAGATAGGGGAAATGTCAGTGAGCGTTCCGATTTCAGTTCCAGAGCGATTCGCCCAATGAGTCCTTGATATTTAGTCGTTTTCAGCCAATTTTCTGGATTTTTGAAACTTTCACTTTTTTGTGAAAATATCCTCTAAATGAGGGAATAATATGTGTGAGGGTACCCCAGGAGAGTTCCAAATGTGTGTGGGTAGAATATATATCCCACGGGGTAAAATTGAAAAAAGTTGAAAAAAATTTTTTTTTGGACTTAGTAATTTCTCCGGCGTTTATCAGACTTTCAGAAAGGGGAAGTGTCAGTGAGCGTTCCGATTTCAGTTCCAGAGCAATTCGCCCAATGAGTCCTTGATATTTAGTCGTTTTCAGCCAATATTTTGGATTTTTGAAAATTTCACTTTTTTGTGAAAATATCCACTAAATGAGGGAATAATATGTGTGAGGGTACCCCAGGAGAGTTCCAAATGTGTGTGGGTACAATATATATCCCACAGGGGTAAAATTGAAAAAAATTGGAAACATTTTTTTTTTGGACTCAGTCATTTTTCTGGCGTTTATCAGACTTTCAGACAGGGGAAATGTCAGTGAGCATTCCGATTTCAGTTCCAGAGCGATTCGCCCAATGAATCCTTGATATTTAGTCGTTTTCAGCCAATTTTCTGGATTTTTGAAAATTTCACTTTTTTGTGAAAATATCCACTAAATGAGAGAATAATATGTGTGAGGGTACCCCAGGAGAGCTCCAAATGTGTGTGGGTAGAATATATATCCCACGGGGGTAAAATTGAAAAAAGTTGAAACATTTTTTTTTTGGACTTAGTCATTTTTCCAGCGTTTATCCGACTTTCAGATAGGTGAAATGTCAGTGAGCATTCCGATTTCAGTTCCAGAGCGATTAGCCCAATGAGTCCTTGATATTTAGTCTTTTTCAGCCAATATTTTAGACTTTTGAAAATTTTATTTTTTTGTGAAAATATCCACTAAATGAGGGAATAATATGTGTGAGGGTACCCCAGGAGAGTTCCAAATGTGTGTGGGTAGAATATATATCCCACGGGGGTAAAATTGAAAAAAGTTGAAACATTTTTTTTTTGGACTTAGTCATTTTTCCGGCGTTTATCAGACTTTCAGATAGGGGAAATGTCAGTGAGCGTTCCGATTTCAGTTCCAGAGCGATTCGCCCAATGAGTCCTTGATATTTAGTCGTTTTCAGCCAATTTTCTAAATTTTTGAAAATTTCACTTTTTTGTGAAAATATCCACTAAATGAGAGAACAATATGTGTGAGGGTACCCCAGGAGAGCTCCAAATGTGTGTGGGTAGAATATATATCCCACGGGGGTAAAATTGAAAAAAGTTGAAAAAATTTTTTTTTGGACTTAGTCATTTTTCCGGCATTTATCAGACTTTCAGATACGGGAAATGTCAGTAAGCATTCCGATTTCAGTTCCAGAGCGATTCGCCCAATGAGTCCTTGATATTTAGTCGTTTTCAGCCAATTTTCTGGATATTTGAAACTTTCACTTTTTTGTGAAAATATCCACTAAATGAGGGAATAATATGTGTGAGGGTACCCCAGGAGAGTTCCAAATGTGTGTGGGTAGAATATATATTCCTCGGGGGTAAAATTGAAAAAAGTTGAAACATTTTTTTTTTTGGACTTAGTCATTTTTCCGGCGTTTATCAGACTTTCAGATAGGGGAAATGTCAGTGAGCGTTCCGATTTCAGTTCCAGAGCGATTCGCCCAATGAGTCCTTGATATTTAGTCGTTTTCAGCCAATTTTCTCAATTTTTGAAAAGTTCACTTTTTTGTGAAAATATCCACTAAATGAGAGAATAATATGTGTGAGGGTACCCCAGGAGAGTTCCAAATGTGTGTGGGTAGAATATATATCCCAGGGGGGTAAAATTGAAAAAAGTTGAAAACATTTTTTTTTTGGACTTAATCATTTTTCCAGTGTTTATCAGACTTTCCGATAGTACAAATGTCAGTGAGCGTTCCGATTTCAGTTCCAGAGCGATTCGCCCAATGAGTCCTTGATATTTAGTCGATTTCAGCCAATATTTTGGATTTTTGAAAATTTAACTTTTTTGTGAAAATATCCACTAAATGAGAGAATAATATGTGTGAGGGTACCCCAGGAGAGTTCCAAATGTGTGTGGGTAGAATATATATTCCTCGGGGGTAAAATTGAAAAAAGTTGAAACATTTTTTTTTTTGGACTTAGTCATTTTTCCGTCGTTTATCAGACTTTCAGATAGGGGAAATGTCAGTGAGCGTTCCGATTTCAGTTCCAGAGCGATTCGCCCAATGAGTCCTTGATATTTAGTCGTTTTCAGCCAATTTTCTCAATTTTTGAAAAGTTCACTTTTTTGTGAAATTATCCACTAAATGAGGGAATAATATGTGTGAGGGTACCGCAGGAGAGTTCCAAATGTCTGTGGGTAGAATATATATCCCACGGGGGTAAAATTGAAAAAAGTTGAAAACATTTTTTTTTTGGACTTAGTCATTTTTCCGGCGTTTATCAGACTTTCAGATAGGGGAAATGTCAGTGAGCATTCCGATTTCAGTTCCAGAGCGATTCTCCCAATGAATCCTTGATATTTAGTCGTTTTCAGCCAATTTTCTGGATTTTTGAAAATTTCACTTTTTTGTGAAAATATCCACTAAATGAGAGAATAATATGTGTGAGGGTACCCCAGGAGAGCTCCAAATGTGTGTGGGTAGAATATATATCCCACGGGGGTAAAATTGAAAAAAGTTGAAACATTTTTTTTTTGGACTTAGTCATTTTTCCGGCGTTTATCAGACTTTCAGATAGGGGAAATGTCAGTGAGCGTTCCGATTTCAGTTCCAGAGCGATTCGCCCAATGAGTCCTTGATATTTAGTCGTTTTCAGCCAATTTTCTAGATTTTTGAAATTTTCACTTTTTTGTGAAAATATCCACTAAATGAGAGAACAATATGTGTGAAGGTACCCCAGGAGAGCTCCAAATGTGTGTGGGTAGAATATATATCCCACGGGGGTAAAATTGAAAAAAGTTGAAAAAATTTTTTTTTGGACTTAGTCATTTTTCCGGCATTTATCAGACTTTCAGATACGGGAAATGTCAGTAAGCATTCCGATTTCAGTTCCAGAGCGATTCGCCCAATGAGTCCTTGATATTTAGTCGTTTTCAGCCAATTTTCTGGATATTTGAAACTTTCACTTTTTTGTGAAAATATCCACTAAATGAGGGAATAATATGTGTGAGGGTACCCCTGGAGAGTTCCAAATGTGTGTGGGTAGAATATATATTCCTCGGGGGTAAAATTGAAAAAAGTTGAAACATTTTTTTTTTTGGACTTAGTCATTTTTCCGGCGTTTATCAGACTTTCAGATAGGGGAAATGTCAGTGAGCGTTCCGATTTCAGTTCCAGAGCGATTCGCCCAATGAGTCCTTGATATTTAGTCGTTTTCAGCCAATTTTCTCAATTTTTGAAAAGTTCACTTTTTTGTGAAAATATCCACTAAATGAGAGAATAATATGTGTGAGGGTACCCCAGGAGAGTTCCAAATGTGTGTGGGTAGAATATATATCCCAGGGGGGTAAAATTGAAAAAAGTTGAAAACATTTTTTTTTTGGACTTAATCATTTTTCCAGTGTTTATCAGACTTTCCGATAGTACAAATGTCAGTGAGCGTTCCGATTTCAGTTCCAGAGCGATTCGCCCAATGAGTCCTTGATATTTAGTCGATTTCAGCCAATATTTTGGATTTTTGAAAATTTCACTTTTTTGTGAAAATATCCACTAAATGAGAGAATAATATGTGTGAGGGTACCCCAGGAGAGTTCCAAATGTGTGTGGGTAGAATATATATTCCTCGGGGGTAAAATTGAAAAAAGTTGAAACATTTTTTTTTTTGGACTTAGTCATTTTTCCGTCGTTTATCAGACTTTCAGATAGGGGAAATGTCAGTGAGCGTTCCGATTTCAGTTCCAGAGCGATTCGCCCAATGAGTCCTTGATATTTAGTCGTTTTCAGCCAATTTTCTAGATTTTTGAAAATTTCACTTATTTGTGAATATATCCACTAAATGAGAGAACAATATGTGTGAGGGTACCCCAGGAGAGCTCCAAATGTGTGTGGGTAGAATATATATCCCACGGGGGTAAAATTGAAAAAAGTTGAAAACATTTTTTTTTTGGACTTAATCATTTTTCCAGTGTTTATCAGACTTTCAGATAGGGGAAATGTCAGTGAGCGTTCTGATTTCAGTTCCAGAGCGATTCGCCCAATGAGTCCTTGATATTTAGTCGTTTTCAGCCAATTTTCTGGATTTTTGAAAACTTCACTTTTTTGTGAAAATATCCACTAAATGAGTTAATAATATGTGTGAGGGTACCCCAGGAGAGTTCCAAATGTGTGTGGGTAGAATATATATCCCACGGGGGTAAAATTGAAAAAAGTTGAAACATTTTTTTTTTGGACTTAGTCATTTTTCCGGCGTTTATCAGACTTTCAGATAGGGCAAATGTCAGTGAGCATTCCGATTTCAGTTCCAGAGCGATTCACCCATTGAGTCCTTGATATTTAGTCATTTTCAGCCAATATTTGGGATTTTTGAAAATTTTACTTTTTTGTGAAAATATCCACTAAATGAGGGAATCATATGTGTGAGGGTACCCCAGGAGAGTTCCAAATGTGTGCGGGTAGAATATATATCCCACGGGGGTAAAATTGAAAAAAGTTGAAACATTTTTTTTTGGACTTAGTCATTTTTCCAGCGTTTATCAGACTTTCAGATAGGGGAAATGTCAGTGAGCATTCCGATTTCAGTTCCAGAGCGGTTCGCCGAATGAGTCCTTGATATTTAGTCGATTTCAGCCAATATTTTGGATTTTTGAAAATTTTACTTTTTTGTGAAATTATCCACTAAATGAGGGAATAATATGTGTGAGGGTACCACAGGAGAGATCCAAATGTGTGTGGGTAGAATATATATCCCACGGGGGTAAAATTGAAAAAAGTTTAAAAAATTTTATTTTGGGACTTAGTCATTTTTTCAGCGTTTATCAGACTTTCAGATAGGGGAAATGTCAGTGAGCATTCCGATTTCAGTTCCAGAGCGATTCTCCCAATGAGTCCTTGATATTTAGTCGTTTTCAGCCAATTTTCTGGATTTTTGAAACTTTCACTTTTTTGTGAAAATATCCACTAAATGAGGGAATAATATGTGTGAGGGTACCCCAGGAGAGTTCCAAATGTGTGTGGGTAGAATATATATCCCACGGGGGTAAAATTGAAAAAAGTTGAAACATTTTTTTTTTGGACTTAGTCATTTTTCCGGCGTTTATCAGACTTTCAGATAGGGGAAATGTCAGTGAGCGTTCCGATTTCAGTTCCAGAGCGATTCGCCCAATGAGTCCTTGATATTTAGTCGTTTTCAGCCAATTTTCTCAATTTTTGAAAAGTTCACTTTTATGTGAAATTATCCACTAAATGAGGGAATAATATGTGTGAGGGTACCGCAGGAGAGTTCCAAATGTCTGTGGGTAGAATATATATCCCACGGGGGTAAAATTGAAAAAAGTTGAAAACATTTTTTTTTTGGACTTAGTCATTTTTCCGGCGTTTATCAGACTTTCAGATAGGGGAAATGTCAGTGAGCATTCCGATTTCAGTTCCAGAGCGATTCTCCCAATGAATCCTTGATATTTAGTCGTTTTCAGCCAATTTTCTGGATTTTTGAAAATTTCACTTTTTTGTGAAAATATCCACTAAATGAGAGAATAATATGTGTGAGGGTACCCCAGGAGAGCTCCAAATGTGTGTGGGTAGAATATATATCCCACGGGGGTAAAATTGAAAAAAGTTGAAAACATTTTTTTTTTGGACTTAGTCATTTTTCCGGCGTTTATCCGACTTTCAGATAGGGGAAATGTCAGTGAGCATTCCGATTTCAGTTCCAGAGCGATTCGCCCAATGAGTCCTTGATATTTAGTCGTTTTCAGCCAATTTTCTAGATTTTTGAAAATTTCACTTATTTGTGAATATATCCACTAAATGAGAGAACAATATGTGTGAGGGTACCCCAGGAGAGCTCCAAATGTGTGTGGGTAGAATATATATCCCACGGGGGTAAAATTGAAAAAAGTTGAAAACATTTTTTTTTTGGACTTAATCATTTTTCCAGTGTTTATCAGACTTTCAGATAAGGGAAATGTCAGTGAGCGTTCTGATTTCAGTTCCAGAGCGATTCGCCCAATGAGTCCTTGATATTTAGTCGTTTTCAGCCAATATTTGGGATTTTTGAAAATTTTACTTTTTTGTGAAAATATCCACTAAATGAGGGAATCATATGTGTGAGGGTACCCCAGGAGAGTTCCAAATGTGTGCGGGTAGAATATATATCCCACGGGGGTAAAATTGAAAAAAGTTGAAACATTTTTTTTTGGACTTAGTCATTTTTCCAGCGTTTATCAGACTTTCAGATAGGGGAAATGTCAGTGAGCATTCCGATTTCAGTTCCAGAGCGGTTCGCCGAATGAGTCCTTGATATTTAGTCGATTTCAGCCAATATTTTGGATTTTTGAAAATTTTACTTTTTTGTGAAATTATCCACTAAATGAGGGAATAATATGTGTGAGGGTACCACAGGAGAGATCCAAATGTGTGTGGGTAGAATATATATCCCACGGGGGTAAAATTGAAAAAAGTTTAAAAAATTTTATTTTGGGACTTAGTCATTTTTCCGGCGTTTATCAGACTTTCAGATAGGGGAAATGTCAGTGAGCATTCCGATTTCAGTTCCAGAGCGATTCTCCCAATGAGTCCTTGATATTTAGTCGTTTTCAGCCAATTTTCTGGATATTTGAAACTTTCACTTTTTTGTGAAAATATCCACTAAATGAGGGAATAATATGTGTGAGGGTACCCCAGGAGAGTTCCAAATGTGTGTGAGTAGAATATATATCCCACAGGGGTAAAATTGAAAAAAGTTGAAAAAAAATTTTTTTTTGGACTTAGTAATTTTTCTGGCGTTTATCAGACTTTCAGATAGGGCAAATGTCAGTGAGCATTCCGATTTCAGTTCCAGAGCGATTCGCCCAATGAGTCCTTGATATTTAGTCGTTTTCAGCCAATATTTTAGACTTTTGAAAATTTTACTTTTTTGTGAAAATATCCACTAAATGAGGGAATAATATGTGTGAGGGTACCCCAGGAGAGTTCCAAATGTGTGTGGGTAGAATATATATTCCTCGGGGGTAAAATTGAAAAAAGTTGAAACATTTTTTTTTTTGGACTTAGTCATTTTTCCGTCGTTTATCAGACTTTCAGATAGGGGAAATGTCAGTGAGCGTTCCGATTTCAGTTCCAGAGCGATTCGCCCAATGAGTCCTTGATATTTAGTCGTTTTCAGCCAATTTTCTAGATTTTTGAAAATTTCACTTATTTGTGAATATATCCACTAAATGAGAGAACAATATGTGTGAGGGTACCCCAGGAGAGCTCCAAATGTGTGTGGGTAGAATATATATCCCACGGGGGTAAAATTGAAAAAAGTTGAAAACATTTTTTTTTTGGACTTAATCATTTTTCCAGTGTTTATCAGACTTTCAGATAGGGGAAATGTCAGTGAGCGTTCTGATTTCAGTTCCAGAGCGATTCGCCCAATGAGTCCTTGATATTTAGTCGTTTTCAGCCAATTTTCTGGATTTTTGAAAACTTCACTTTTTTGTGAAAATATCCACTAAATGAGTTAATAATATGTGTGAGGGTACCCCAGGAGAGTTCCAAATGTGTGTGGGTAGAATATATATCCCACGGGGGTAAAATTGAAAAAAGTTGAAACATTTTTTTTTTGGACTTAGTCATTTTTCCGGCGTTTATCAGACTTTCAGATAGGGCAAATGTCAGTGAGCATTCCGATTTCAGTTCCAGAGCGATTCACCCATTGAGTCCTTGATATTTAGTCATTTTCAGCCAATATTTGGGATTTTTGAAAATTTTACTTTTTTGTGAAAATATCCACTAAATGAGGGAATCATATGTGTGAGGGTACCCCAGGAGAGTTCCAAATGTGTGCGGGTAGAATATATATCCCACGGGGGTAAAATTGAAAAAAGTTGAAACATTTTTTTTTGGACTTAGTCATTTTTCCAGCGTTTATCAGAATTTCAGATAGGGGAAATGTCAGTGAGCATTCCGATTTCAGTTCCAGAGCGGTTCGCCGAATGAGTCCTTGATATTTAGTCGATTTCAGCCAATATTTTGGATTTTTGAAAATTTTACTTTTTTGTGAAATTATCCACTAAATGAGGGAATAATATGTGTGAGGGTACCACAGGAGAGATCCAAATGTGTGTGGGTAGAATATATATCCCACGGGGGTAAAATTGAAAAAAGTTTAAAAAATTTTATTTTGGGACTTAGTCATTTTTTCAGCGTTTATCAGACTTTCAGATAGGGGAAATGTCAGTGAGCATTCCGATTTCAGTTCCAGAGCGATTCTCCCAATGAGTCCTTGATATTTAGTCGTTTTCAGCCAATTTTCTGGATTTTTGAAACTTTCACTTTTTTGTGAAAATATCCACTAAATGAGGGAATAATATGTGTGAGGGTACCCCAGGAGAGTTCCAAATGTGTGTGGGTAGAATATATATCCCACGGGGGTAAAATTGAAAAAAGTTGAAACATTTTTTTTTTGGACTTAGTCATTTTTCCGGCGTTTATCAGACTTTCAGATAGGGGAAATGTCAGTGAGCGTTCCGATTTCAGTTCCAGAGCGATTCGCCCAATGAGTCCTTGATATTTAGTCGTTTTCAGCCAATTTTCTCAATTTTTGAAAAGTTCACTTTTTTGTGAAATTATCCACTAAATGAGGGAATAATATGTGTGAGGGTACCGCAGGAGAGTTCCAAATGTCTGTGGGTAGAATATATATCCCACGGGGGTAAAATTGAAAAAAGTTGAAAACATTTTTTTTTTGGACTTAGTCATTTTTCCGGCGTTTATCAGACTTTCAGATAGGGGAAATGTCAGTGAGCATTCCGATTTCAGTTCCAGAGCGATTCTCCCAATGAATCCTTGATATTTAGTCGTTTTCAGCCAATTTTCTGGATTTTTGAAAATTTCACTTTTTTGTGAAAATATCCACTAAATGAGAGAATAATATGTGTGAGGGTACCCCAGGAGAGCTCCAAATGTGTGTGGGTAGAATATATATCCCACGGGGGTAAAATTGAAAAAAGTTGAAAACATTTTTTTTTTGGACTTAGTCATTTTTCCGGCGTTTATCCGACTTTCAGATAGGGGAAATGTCAGTGAGCATTCCGATTTCAGTTCCAGAGCGATTCGCCCAATGAGTCCTTGATATTTAGTCGTTTTCAGCCAATTTTCTAGATTTTTGAAAATTTCACTTATTTGTGAATATATCCACTAAATGAGAGAACAATATGTGTGAGGGTACCCCAGGAGAGCTCCAAATGTGTGTGGGTAGAATATATATCCCACGGGGGTAAAATTGAAAAAAGTTGAAAACATTTTTTTTTTGGACTTAATCATTTTTCCAGTGTTTATCAGACTTTCAGATAGGGGAAATGTCAGTGAGCGTTCTGATTTCAGTTCCAGAGCGATTCGCCCAATGAGTCCTTGATATTTAGTCGTTTTCAGCCAATATTTGGGATTTTTGAAAATTTTACTTTTTTGTGAAAATATCCACTAAATGAGGGAATCATATGTGTGAGGGTACCCCAGGAGAGTTCCAAATGTGTGCGGGTAGAATATATATCCCACGGGGGTAAAATTGAAAAAAGTTGAAACATTTTTTTTTGGACTTAGTCATTTTTCCAGCGTTTATCAGACTTTCAGATAGGGGAAATGTCAGTGAGCATTCCGATTTCAGTTCCAGAGCGGTTCGCCGAATGAGTCCTTGATATTTAGTCGATTTCAGCCAATATTTTGGATTTTTGAAAATTTTACTTTTTTGTGAAATTATCCACTAAATGAGGGAATAATATGTGTGAGGGTACCACAGGAGAGATCCAAATGTGTGTGGGTAGAATATATATCCCACGGGGGTAAAATTGAAAAAAGTTTAAAAAATTTTATTTTGGGACTTAGTCATTTTTCCGGCGTTTATCAGACTTTCAGATAGGGGAAATGTCAGTGAGCATTCCGATTTCAGTTCCAGAGCGATTCTCCCAATGAGTCCTTGATATTTAGTCGTTTTCAGCCAATTTTCTGGATATTTGAAACTTTCACTTTTTTGTGAAAATATCCACTAAATGAGGGAATAATATGTGTGAGGGTACCCCAGGAGAGTTCCAAATGTGTGTGAGTAGAATATATATCCCACAGGGGTAAAATTGAAAAAAGTTGAAAAAAAATTTTTTTTTGGACTTAGTAATTTTTCTGGCGTTTATCAGACTTTCAGATAGGGCAAATGTCAGTGAGCATTCCGATTTCAGTTCCAGAGCGATTCGCCCAATGAGTCCTTGATATTTAGTCGTTTTCAGCCAATATTTTAGACTTTTGAAAATTTTACTTTTTTGTGAAAATATCCACTAAATGAGGGAATAATATGTGTGAGGGTACCCCAGGAGAGTTCCAAATGTGTGTGGGTAGAATATATATCCCACGGGGGTAAAATTGAAAAAAGTTGAAACATTTTTTTTTTGGACTTAGTCATTTTTCCGGCGTTTATCAGACTTTCAGATAGGGGAAATGTCAGTGAGCGTTCCGATTTCAGTTCCAGAGCGATTCGCCCAATGAGTCCTTGATATTTAGTCGATTTCAGCCAATATTTTGGATTTTTGAAAATTTCACTTTTTTGTGAAAATATCCACTAAATGAGGGAATCATATGTGTGAGGGTACCCCAGGAGAGTTCCAAATGTGTGTGGGTAGAATATATATCCCACGGGTGTAAAATTGAAAAAAGTTGAAACATTTTTTTTTGGACTTAGTCATTTTTCCGGTGTTTATCAGACTTTCAGATAGGGGAAATGTCAGTGAGCATTCCGATTTCAGTTCCAGAGCGATTCACCCATTGAGTCCTTGATATTTAGTCATTTTCAGCCAATATTTTGGATTTTTGAAAATTTTACTTTTTTTGTGAAAATATCCACTAAATGAGAGAATAATATGTGTGAGGGTACCCCAGGAGAGTTCCAAATGTGTGTGGGTAGAATATATATTCCTCGGGGGTAAAATTGAAAAAAGTTGAAACATTTTTTTTTTTGGACTTAGTCATTTTTCCGGCGTTTATCAGACTTTCAGATAGGGGAAATGTCAGTGAGCGTTCCGATTTCAGTACCAGAGCGATTCGCCCAATGAGTCCTTGATATTTAGTCGTTTTCAGCCAATTTTCTCAATTTTTGAAAAGTTCACTTTTTTGTGAAATTATCCACTAAATGAGGGAATAATATGTGTGAGGGTACCGCAGGAGAGTTCCAAATGTCTGTGGGTAGAATATATATCCCACGGGGGTAAAATTGAAAAAAGTTGAAAACATTTTTTTTTTGGACTTAGTCATTTTTCCGGCGTTTATCAGACTTTCAGATAGGGGAAATGTCAGTGAGCATTCCGATTTCAGTTCCAGAGCGATTCTCCCAATGAATCCTTGATATTTAGTCGTTTTCAGCCAATTTTCTGGATTTTTGAAAATTTCACTTTTTTGTGAAAATATCCACTAAATGAGAGAATAATATGTGTGAGGGTACCCCAGGAGAGCTCCAAATGTGTGTGGGTAGAATATATATCCCACGGGGGTAAAATTGAAAAAAGTTGAAAACATTTTTTTTTTGGACTTAGTCATTTTTCCGGCGTTTATCCGACTTTCAGATAGGGGAAATGTCAGTGAGCATTCCGATTTCAGTTCCAGAGCGATTCGCCCAATGAGTCCTTGATATTTAGTCGTTTTCAGCCAATTTTCTAGATTTTTGAAAATTTCACTTATTTGTGAATATATCCACTAAATGAGAGAACAATATGTGTGAGGGTACCCCAGGAGAGCTCCAAATGTGTGTGGGTAGAATATATATCCCACGGGGGTAAAATTGAAAAAAGTTGAAAACATTTTTTTTGGACTTAATCATTTTTCCAGTGTTTATCAGACTTTCAGATAGGGGAAATGTCACTGAGCGTTCTGATTTCAGTTCCAGAGCGATTCGCCCAATGAGTCCTTGATATTTAGTCGTTTTCAGCCAATTTTCTGGATTTTTGAAAATTTCACTTTTTTGTGAAAATATCCACTAAATGAGTTAATAATATGTGTGAGGGTACCCCAGGAGAGTTCCAAATGTGTGTGGGTAGAATATATATCCCACGGGGGTAAAATTGAAAAAAGTTGAAACATTTTTTTTTTGGACTTAGTCATTTTTCCGGCGTTTATCAGACTTTCAGATAGGGCAAATGTCAGTGAGCATTCCGATTTCAGTTCCAGAGCGATTCACCCATTGAGTCCTTGATATTTAGTCATTTTCAGCCAATATTTGGGATTTTTGAAAATTTTACTTTTTTGTGAAAATATCCACTAAATGAGGGAATCATATGTGTGAGGGTACCCCAGGAGAGTTCCAAATGTGTGCGGGTAGAATATATATCCCACGGGGGTAAAATTGAAAAAAGTTGAAACTTTTTTTTTGGACTTAGTCATTTTTCCGGCGTTTATCAGACTTTCAGATAGGGGAAATGTCAGTGAGCGTTCCGATTTCAGTTCCAGAGCGATTCGCCCAATGAGTCCTTGATATTTAGTCGTTTTCAGCCAATTTTCTCAATTTTTGAAAAGTTCACTTTTTTGTGAAATTATCCACTAAATGAGGGAATAATATGTGTGAGGGTACCGCAGGAGAGTTCCAAATGTCTGTGGGTAGAATATATATCCCACGGGGGTAAAATTGAAAAAAGTTGAAAACATTTTTTTTTTGGACTTAGTCATTTTTCCGGCGTTTATCAGACTTTCAGATAGGGGAAATGTCAGTGAGCATTCCGATTTCAGTTCCAGAGCGATTCTCCCAATGAATCCTTGATATTTAGTCGTTTTCAGCCAATTTTCTGGATTTTTGAAAATTTCACTTTTTTGTGAAAATATCCACTAAATGAGAGAATAATATGTGTGAGGGTACCCCAGGAGAGCTCCAAATGTGTGTGGGTAGAATATATATCCCACGGGGGTAAAATTGAAAAAAGTTGAAAACATTTTTTTTTTGGACTTAGTCATTTTTCCGGCGTTTATCCGACTTTCAGATAGGGGAAATGTCAGTGAGCATTCCGATTTCAGTTCCAGAGCGATTCGCCCAATGAGTCCTTGATATTTAGTCGTTTTCAGCCAATTTTCTAGATTTTTGAAAATTTCACTTATTTGTGAATATATCCACTAAATGAGAGAACAATATGTGTGAGGGTACCCCAGGAGAGCTCCAAATGTGTGTGGGTAGAATATATATCCCACGGGGGTAAAATTGAAAAAAGTTGAAAACATTTTTTTTGGACTTAATCATTTTTCCAGTGTTTATCAGACTTTCAGATAGGGGAAATGTCACTGAGCGTTCTGATTTCAGTTCCAGAGCGATTCGCCCAATGAGTCCTTGATATTTAGTCGTTTTCAGCCAATTTTCTGGATTTTTGAAAATTTCACTTTTTTGTGAAAATATCCACTAAATGAGTTAATAATATGTGTGAGGGTACCCCAGGAGAGTTCCAAATGTGTGTGGGTAGAATATATATCCCACGGGGGTAAAATTGAAAAAAGTTGAAACATTTTTTTTTTGGACTTAGTCATTTTTCCGGCGTTTATCAGACTTTCAGATAGGGCAAATGTCAGTGAGCATTCCGATTTCAGTTCCAGAGCGATTCACCCATTGAGTCCTTGATATTTAGTCATTTTCAGCCAATATTTGGGATTTTTGAAAATTTTACTTTTTTGTGAAAATATCCACTAAATGAGGGAATCATATGTGTGAGGGTACCCCAGGAGAGTTCCAAATGTGTGCGGGTAGAATATATATCCCACGGGGGTAAAATTGAAAAAAGTTGAAACTTTTTTTTGGACTTAGTCATTTTTCCAGCGTTTATCAGACTTTCAGATAGGGGAAATGTCAGTGAGCATTCCGATTTCAGTTCCAGAGCGGTTCGCGGAATGAGTCCTTGATATTTAGTCGATTTCAGCCAATATTTTGGATTTTTGAAAATTTTACTTTTTTGTGAAATTATCCACTAAATGAGGGAATAATATGTGTGAGGGTACCACAGGAGAGATCCAAATGTGTGTGGGTAGAATATATATCCCACGGGGGTAAAATTGAAAAAAGTTTAAAAAATTTTATTTTGGGACTTAGTCATTTTTCCGGCGTTTATCAGACTTTCAGATAGGGGAAATGTCAGTGAGCATTCCGATTTCAGTTCCAGAGCGATTCTCCCAATGAGTCCTTGATATTTAGTCGTTTTCAGCCAATTTTCTGGATATTTGAAACTTTCACTTTTTTGTGAAAATATCCACTAAATGAGGGAATAATATGTGTGAGGGTACCCCAGGAGAGTTCCAAATGTGTGTGAGTAGAATATATATCCCACAGGGGTAAAATTGAAAAAAGTTGAAAAAAAATTTTTTTTTGGACTTAGTAATTTTTCTGGCGTTTATCAGACTTTCAGATAGGGCAAATGTCAGTGAGCATTCCGATTTCAGTTCCAGAGCGATTCGCCCAATGAGTCCTTGATATTTAGTCGTTTTCAGCCAATATTTTAGACTTTTGAAAATTTTACTTTTTTGTGAAAATATCCACTAAATGAGGGAATCATATGTGTGAGGGTACCCCAGGAGAGTTCCAAATGTGTGTGGGTAGAATATATATCCCACGGGTGTAAAATTGAAAAAAGTTGAAACATTTTTTTTTGGACTTAGTCATTTTTCCGGTGTTTATCAGACTTTCAGATAGGGGAAATGTCAGTGAGCATTCCGATTTCAGTTCCAGAGCGATTCACCCATTGAGTCCTTGATATTTAGTCATTTTCAGCCAATATTTTGGATTTTTGAAAATTTTACTTTTTTTGTGAAAATATCCACTAAATGAGGGAATCATATGTGTGAGGGTACCCCAGGAGAGTTCCAAATGTGTGTGGGTAGAATATATATCCCACGGGTGTAAAATTGAAAAAAGTTGAAACATTTTTTTTTGGACTTAGTCATTTTTCCGGTGTTTATCAGACTTTCAGATAGGGGAAATGTCAGTGAGCATTCCGATTTCAGTTCCAGAGCGGTTCGCCGAATGAGTCCTTGATATTTAGTCGTTTTCAGCCAATATTTTCGACTTTTGAAAATTTTACTTTTTTGTGAAAATATACACTAAATGAGGGAATAATATGTGTGAGGGTACCCCAGGAGAGTTCCAAATGTGTGTGGGTAGAATATATATCCCACGGGGGTAAAATTGAAAAAAGTTGAAACATTTTTTTTTTGGACTTAATCATTTTTCCAGTGTTTATCAGACTTTCAGATAGGGGAAATGTCAGTGAGCGTTCTGATTTCAGTTCCAGAGCGATTCGCCCAATGAGTCCTTGATATTTAGTCGTTTTCAGCCAATTTTCTGGATTTTTGAAAATTTAACTTTTTTGTGAAATTATCCACTAAATGAGGGAATAATATGTGTGAGGGTACCGCAGGAGAGTTCCAAATGTCTGTGGGTAGAATATATATCCCACGGGGGTAAAATTGAAAAAAGTTGAAACATTTTTTTTTTGGACTTAGTCATTTTTCCGGCGTTTATCAGACTTTCAGATAGGGCAAATGTCAGTGAGCATTCCGATTTCAGTTCCAGAGCGATTCACCCATTGAGTCCTTGATATTTAGTCATTTTCAGCCAATATTTGGGATTTTTGAAAATTTTACTTTTTTGTGAAAATATCCACTAAATGAGGGAATCATATGTGTGAGGGTACCCCAGGAGAGTTCCAAATGTGTGCGGGTAGAATATATATCCCACGGGGGTAAAATTGAAAAAAGTTGAAACTTTTTTTTTGGACTTAGTCATTTTTCCAGCGTTTATCAGACTTTCAGATAGGGGAAATGTCAGTGAGCATTCCGATTTCAGTTCCAGAGCGGTTCGCCGAATGAGTCCTTGATATTTAGTCGATTTCAGCCAATATTTTGGATTTTTGAAAATTTTACTTTTTTGTGAAATTATCCACTAAATGAGGGAATAATATGTGTGAGGGTACCACAGGAGAGATCCAAATGTGTGTGGGTAGAATATATATCCCACGGGGGTAAAATTGAAAAAAGTTTAAAAAATTTTATTTTGGGACTTAGTCATTTTTCCGGCGTTTATCAGACTTTCAGATAGGGGAAATGTCAGTGAGCATTCCGATTTCAGTTCCAGAGCGATTCTCCCAATGAGTCCTTGATATTTAGTCGTTTTCAGCCAATTTTCTGGATATTTGAAACTTTCACTTTTTTGTGAAAATATCCACTAAATGAGGGAATAATATGTGTGAGGGTACCCCAGGAGAGTTCCAAATGTGTGTGAGTAGAATATATATCCCACAGGGGTAAAATTGAAAAAAGTTGAAAAAAAATTTTTTTTTGGACTTAGTAATTTTTCTGGCGTTTATCAGACTTTCAGATAGGGCAAATGTCAGTGAGCATTCCGATTTCAGTTCCAGAGCGATTCGCCCAATGAGTCTTTGATATTTAGTCGTTTTCAGCCAATATTTTAGACTTTTGAAAATTTTACTTTTTTGTGAAAATATCCACTAAATGAGGGAATAATATGTGTGAGGGTACCCCAGGAGAGTTCCAAATGTGTGTGGGTAGAATATATATCCCACGGGGGTAAAATTGAAAAAAGTTGAAACATTTTTTTTTTGGACTTAGTCATTTTTCCGGCGTTTATCAGACTTTCAGATAGGGGAAATGTCAGTGAGCGTTCCGATTTCAGTTCCAGAGCGATTCGCCCAATGAGTCCTTGATATTTAGTCGATTTCAGCCAATATTTTGGATTTTTGAAAATTTCACTTTTTTGTGAAAATATCCACTAAATGAGGGAATCATATGTGTGAGGGTACCCCAGGAGAGTTCCAAATGTGTGTGGGTAGAATATATATCCCACGGGTGTAAAATTGAAAAAAGTTGAAACATTTTTTTTTGGACTTAGTCATTTTTCCGGTGTTTATCAGACTTTCAGATAGGGGAAATGTCAGTGAGCATTCCGATTTCAGTTCCAGAGCGATTCACCCATTGAGTCCTTGATATTTAGTCATTTTCAGCCAATATTTTGGATTTTTGAAAATTTTACTTTTTTTGTGAAAATATCCACTAAATGAGGGAATCATATGTGTGAGGGTACCCCAGGAGAGTTCCAAATGTGTGTGGGTAGAATATATATCCCACGGGTGTAAAATTGAAAAAAGTTGAAACATTTTTTTTTGGACTTAGTCATTTTTCCGGTGTTTATCAGACTTTCAGATAGGGGAAATGTCAGTGAGCATTCCGATTTCAGTTCCAGAGCGGTTCGCCGAATGAGTCCTTGATATTTAGTCGTTTTCAGCCAATATTTTCGACTTTTGAAAATTTTACTTTTTTGTGAAAATATACACTAAATGAGGGAATAATATGTGTGAGGGTACCCCAGGAGAGTTCCAAATGTGTGTGGGTAGAATATATATCCCACGGGGGTAAAATTGAAAAAAGTTGAAACATTTTTTTTTTGGACTTAATCATTTTTCCAGTGTTTATCAGACTTTCAGATAGGGGAAATGTCAGTGAGCGTTCTGATTTCAGTTCCAGAGCGATTCGCCCAATGAGTCCTTGATATTTAGTCGTTTTCAGCCAATTTTCTGGATTTTTGAAAATTTCACTTTTTTGTGAAATTATCCACTAAATGAGGGAATAATATGTGTGAGGGTACCGCAGGAGAGTTCCAAATGTCTGTGGGTAGAATATATATCCCACAGGGGTAAAATTGAAAAAAGTTGAAAACATTTTTTTTTTGGACTTAGTCATTTTTCCGGCGTTTATCAGACTTTCAGATAGGGGAAATGTCAGTGAGCATTCCGATTTCAGTTCCAGAGCGATTCACCCATTGAGTCCTTGATATTTAGTCATTTTCAGCCAATATTTGGGATTTTTGAAAATTTTACTTTTTTGTGAAAATATCCACTAAATGAGGGAATCATATGTGTGAGGGTACCCCAGGAGAGTTCCAAATGTGTGCGGGTAGAATATATATCCCACGGGGGTAAAATTGAAAAAAGTTGAAACATTTTTTTTTGGACTTAGTCATTTTTCCAGCGTTTATCAGACTTTCAGATAGGGGAAATGTCAGTGAGCATTCCGATTTCAGTTCCAGAGCGGTTCGCCGAATGAGTCCTTGATATTTAGTCGTTTTCAGCCAATTTTCTGGATATTTGAAACTTTCACTTTTTTGTGAAAATATCCACTAAATGAGGGAATAATATGTGTGAGGGTACCCCAGGAGAGTTCCAAATGTGTGTGAGTAGAATATATATCCCACAGGGGTAAAATTGAAAAAAGTTAAAAAAAAATTTTTTTTTGGACTTAGTAATTTTTCTGGCGTTTATCAGACTTTCAGATAGGGCAAATGTCAGTGAGCATTCCGATTTCAGTTCCAGAGCGATTCGCCCAATGAGTCCTTGATATTTAGTCGTTTTCAGCCAATATTTTAGACTTTTGAAAATTTTACTTTTTTGTGAAAATATCCACTAAATGAGGGAATAATATGTGTGAGGGTACCCCAGGAGAGTTCCAAATGTGTGTGGGTAGAATATATATCCCACGGGGGTAAAATTGAAAAAAGTTGAAACATTTTTTTTTTGGACTTAGTCATTTTTCCGGCGTTTATCAGACTTTCAGATAGGGGAAATGTCAGTGAGCGTTCCGATTTCAGTTCCAGAGCGATTCGCCCAATGAGTCCTTGATATTTAGTCGATTTCAGCCAATATTTTGGATTTTTGAAAATTTCACTTTTTTGTGAAAATATCCACTAAATGAGGGAATCATATGTGTGAGGGTACCCCAGGAGAGTTCCAAATGTGTGTGGGTAGAATACATATCCCACGGGTGTAAAATTGAAAAAAGTTGAAACATTTTTTTTTGGACTTAGTCATTTTTCCGGTGTTTATCAGACTTTCAGATAGGGGAAATGTCAGTGAGCATTCCGATTTCAGTTCCAGAGCGGTTCGCCGAATGAGTCCTTGATATTTAGTCGTTTTCAGCCAATTTTCTGGATTTTTGAAAATTTCACTTTTTTGTGAAAATATCCACTAAATGAGTGAATAATATGTGTGAGGGTACTCCAGGAGAGTTCCAAATGTGTGTGGGTAGAATATATATCCCACGGGGGTAAAATTGAAAAAAGTTGAAACGTTTTTTTTTTGGACTTAGTCATTTTTCCGGCGTTTATCAGACTTTCAGATAGGGCAAATGTCAGTGAGCATTCCGATTTCAGTTCCAGAGCGATTCACCCATTGAGTCCTTGATATTTAGTCATTTTCAGCCAATATTTGGGATTTTTGAAAATTTTACTTTTTTGTGAAAATATCCACTAAATGAGGGAATCATATGTGTGAGGGTACCCCAGGAGAGTTCCAAATGTGTGCGGGTAGAATATATATCCCACGGGGGTAAAATTGAAAAAAGTTGAAACATTTTTTTTTGGACTTAGTCATTTTTCCAGCGTTTATCAGACTTTCAGATAGGGGAAATGTCAGTGAGCATTCCGATTTCAGTTCCAGAGCGGTTCGCCGAATGAGTCCTTGATATTTAGTCGATTTCAGCCAATATTTTGGATTTTTGAAAATTTTACTTTTTTGTGAAATTATCCACTAAATGAGGGAATAATATGTGTGAGGGTACCACAGGAGAGATCCAAATGTGTGTGGGTAGAATATATATCCCACGGGGGTAAAATTGAAAAAAGTTTAAAAAATTTTATTTTGGGACTTAGTCATTTTTCCGGCGTTTATCAGACTTTCAGATAGGGGAAATGTCAGTGAGCATTCCGATTTCAGTTCCAGAGCGATTCGCCCAATGAGTCCTTGATATTTAGTCGTTTTCAGCCAATATTTTAGACTTTTGGAAATTTTACTTTTTTGTGAAAATATCCACTAAATGAGGGAATAATATGTGTGAGGGTACCGCAGGAGAGTTCCAAATGTCTGTGGGTAGAATATATATCCCACGGGGGTAAAATTGAAAAAAGTTGAAAACATTTTTTTTTTGGACTTAGTCATTTTTCCGGCGTTTATCAGACTTTCAGATAGGGTAAATGTCAGTAAGCGTTCCGATTTCAGTTCCAGAGCGATTCGCCCAATGAGTCCTTGATATTTAGTCGTTTTCAGCCAATTTTCTGGATATTTGAAACTTTCACTTTTTTGTGAAAATATCCACTAAATGAGGGAATAATATGTGTGAGGGTACCCCAGGAGAGTTCCAAAATGTGTGTGGGTAGAATATATATCCAACAGGGGTAAAATTGAAAAAAGTTGAAAAAAAATTTTTTTTTGGACTTAGTCATTTTTCCGGCGTTTATCAGACTTTCAGATAGGGCAAATGTCAGTGAGCATTCCGATTTCAGTTCCTGAGCGATTCGCCCAATGAGTCCTTGATATTTAGTCGTTTTCAGCCAATATTTTAGACTTTTGAAAATTTTACTTTTTTGTGAAAATATCCACTAAATGAGGGAATAATATGTGTGAGGGTACCCCAGGAGAGTTCCAAATGTGTGTGGGTAGAATATATATCCCACGGGGGTAAAATTGAAAAAAGTTGAAACATTTTTTTTTTGGACTTAGTCATTTTTCCGGCGTTTATCAGACTTTCAGATAGGGGAAATGTCAGTGAGCGTTCCGATTTCAGTTCCAGAGCGATTCGCCCAATGAGTCCTTGATATTTAGTCGTTTTCAGCCAATTTTCTGAATTTTTGAAAATTTCACTTTTTTTGTGAAAATATCCACTAAATGAGAGAATAATATGTGTGAGGGTACCCCAGGAGAGTTCCAAATGTGTGTGGGTAGAATATATATCCCACGGGGGTAAAATTGAAAAAAGTTGAAAACATTTTTTTTTTGGACTTAATCATTTTTCCAGTGTTTATCAGACTTTCAGATAGGACAAATGTCAGTGAGCGTTCCGATTTCAGTTCCAGAGCGATTCGCCCAATGAGTCCTTGATATTTAGTCGATTTCAGCCAATATTTTGGATTTTTGAAAATTTCACTTTTTTGTGAAAATATCCACTAAATGAGGGAATCATATGTGTGAGGGTACCCCAGGAGAGTTCCAAATGTGTGTGGGTAGAATATATATCCCACGGGTGTAAAATTGAAAAAAGTTGAAACATTTTTTTTTGGACTTAGTCATTTTTCCGGTGTTTATCAGACTTTCAGATAGGGGAAATGTCAGTGAGCATTCCGATTTCAGTTCCAGAGCGATTCACCCATTGAGTCCTTGATATTTAGTCATTTTCAGCCAATATTTTGGATTTTTGAAAATTTTACTTTTTTTGTGAAAATATCCACTAAATGAGGGAATCATATGTGTGAGGGTACCCCAGGAGAGTTCCAAATGTGTGTGGGTAGAATATATATCCCACGGGTGTAAAATTGAAAAAAGTTGAAACATTTTTTTTTGGACTTAGTCATTTTTCCGGTGTTTATCAGACTTTCAGATAGGGGAAATGTCAGTGAGCATTCCGATTTCAGTTCCAGAGCGGTTCGCCGAATGAGTCCTTGATATTTAGTCGTTTTCAGCCAATATTTTAGACTTTTGAAAATTTTACTTTTTTGTGAAAATATCCACTAAATGAGGGAATAATATGTGTGAGGGTACCCCAGGAGAGTTCCAAATGTGTGTGGGTAGAATATATATCCCACGGGGGTAAAATTGAAAAAAGTTGAAACATTTTTTTTTTGGACTTAATCATTTTTCCAGTGTTTATCAGACTTTCAGATAGGGGAAATGTCAGTGAGCGTTCTGATTTCAGTTCCAGAGTGATTCGCCCAATGAGTCCTTGATATTTAGTCATTTTCAGCCAATTTTCTGGATTTTTGAAAATTTCACTTTTTTGTGAAAATATCCACTAAATGAGTGAATAATATGTGTGAGGGTACCCCAGGAGAGTTCCAAATGTGTGCGGGTAGAATATATATCCCACGGGGGTAAAATTGAAAAAAGTTGAAACATTTTTTTTTGGACTTAGTCATTTTTCCAGCGTTTATCAGACTTTCAGATAGGGGAAATGTCAGTGAGCATTCCGATTTCAGTTCCAGAGCGGTTCGCCGAATGAGTCCTTGATATTTAGTCGATTTCAGCCAATATTTTGGATTTTTGAAAATTTTACTTTTTTGTGAAATTATCCACTAAATGAGGGAATAATATGTGTGAGGGTACCACAGGAGAGATCCAAATGTGTGTGGGTAGAATATATATCCCACGGGGGTAAAATTGAAAAAAGTTTAAAAAAATTTATTTTGGGACTTAGTCATTTTTCCGGCGTTTATCAGACTTTCAGATAGGGGAAATGTCAGTGAGCATTCCGATTTCAGTTCCAGAGCGATTCTCCCAATGAGTCCTTGATATTTAGTCGTTTTCAGCCAATTTTCTGGATATTTGAAACTTTCACTTTTTTGTGAAAATATCCACTAAATGAGGGAATAATATGTGTGAGGGTACCCCAGGAGAGTTCCAAATGTGTGTGAGTAGAATATATATCCCACAGGGGTAAAATTGAAAAAAGTTGAAAAAAAATTTTTTTTTGGACTTAGTAATTTTTCTGGCGTTTATCAGACTTTCAGATAGGGCAAATGTCAGTGAGCATTCCGATTTCAGTTCCAGAGCGATTCGCCCAATGAGTCCTTGATATTTAGTCGTTTTCAGCCAATATTTTAGACTTTTGAAAATTTTACTTTTTTGTGAAAATATCCACTAAATGAGGGAATAATATGTGTGAGGGTACCCCAGGAGAGTTCCAAATGTGTGTGGGTAGAATATATATCCCACGGGTGTAAAATTGAAAAAAGTTGAAACATTTTTTTTTGGACTTAGTCATTTTTCCGGTGTTTATCAGACTTTCAGATAGGGGAAATGTCAGTGAGCATTCCGATTTCAGTTCCAGAGCGATTCGCCCAATGAGTCCTTGATATTTAGTCGTTTTCAGCCAATTTTCTGAATTTTTGAAAATTTCACTTTTTTTGTGAAAATATCCACTAAATGAGAGAATAATATGTGTGAGGGTACCCCAGGAGAGTTCCAAATGTGTGTGGGTAGAATATATATCCCACGGGGGTAAAATTGAAAAAAGTTGAAAACATTTTTTTTTTGGACTTAATCATTTTTCCAGTGTTTATCAGACTTTCAGATAGGACAAATGTCAGTGAGCGTTCCGATTTCAGTTCCAGAGCGATTCGCCCAATGAGTCCTTGATATTTAGTCATTTTCAGCCAATATTTGGTATTTTTGAAAATTTTACTTTTTTGTGAAAGTATCCACTAAATGAGGGAATCATATGTGTGAGGGTACCCCAGGAGAGTTCCAAATGTGTGTGGGGAGAATATATATCCCACGGGTGTAAAATTGAAAAAAGTTGAAACATTTTTTTTTGGACTTAGTCATTTTTCCGGTGTTTAGCAGACTTTCAGATAGGGGAAATGTCAGTGAGCGTTCTGATTTCAGTTCCAGAGCGATTCGCCCAATGAGTCCTTGATATTTAGTCGTTTTCAGCCAATTTTCTGGATTTTTGAAAATTTCACTTTTTTGTGAAAATATCCACTAAATGAGTGAATAATATGTGTGAGGGTACCCCAGGAGAGTTCCAAATGTGTGTGGGTAGAATACATATCCCACGGGGGTAAAATTGAAAAAAGTTGAAACATTTTTTTTTTGGACTTAGTCATTTTTCCGGCGTTTATCAGACTTTCAGACAGGGCAAATGTCAGTGAGCATTCTGATTTCAGTTCCAGAGCGATTCACCCATTGAGTCCTTGATATTTAGTCGTTTTCAGCCAATATTTTGGATTTTTGAAAATTTCACTTTTTTGTGAAATTATCCACTAAATGAGGGAATAATATGTGTGAGGGTACCACAGGAGAGATCCAAATGTGTGTGGGTAGAATATATATCCCACGGGGGTAAAATTGAAAAAAGTTTAAAACATTTTTTTTTGGGACTTAGTCATTTTTCCGGCGTTTATCAGACTTTCAGACAGGGGAAATGTCAGTGAGCATTCCGATTTCAGTTCCAGAGCGATTCGCCCAATGAGTCCTTGATATTTAGTCGTTTTCAGCCAATTTTCTGGATATTTGAAACTTTCACTTTTTTGTGAAAATATCCACTAAATGAGGGAATAATATGTGTGAGGGTACCCCAGGAGAGTTCCAAATGTGTGTGGGTAGAATATATATCCCACGGGGGAAAAATTGAAAAAAGTTGAAACATTTTTTTTTTGGACTTAGTCATTTTTCCGGCGTTTATCAGACTTTCAGATAGGGGAAATGTCAGTGAGCGTTCCGATTTCAGTTCCAGAGCGATTCGCCCAATGAGTCCTTGATATTTAGTCGTTTTCAGCCAATTTTCTGGATTTTTGAAAATTTTACTTTTTTGTGAAAATATCCACTAAATGAGGGAATAATATGTGTGAGGGTACCCCAGGAGAGTTCCAAATGTGTTTGGGTAGAATATATATCCCACGGGGGTAAAATTGAAAAAAGTTGAACAAATTTTTTTTTGGACTTAGTCATTTTTCCAGCGTTTATCAGACTTTCAGATAGGGGAAATGTCAGTGAGCGTTCCGATTTCAGTTCCTGAGCGATTCGCCCAATGAGTCCTTGATATTTAGTCGTTTTCAGCCAATATTTTAGACTTTTGAAAATTTTACTTTTTTGTGAAAATATCCACTAAATGAGGGAATAATATGTGTGAGGGTACCCCAGGAGAGTTCCAAATGTGTGTGGGTAGAATATATATCCCACGGGGGTAAAATTGAAAAAAGATGAAAAAAAATTTTTTATTTGGACTTAGTAATTTCTCCGGCGTTTAGCAGACTTTCAGATAGGGGAAATGTCAGTGAGCGTTCTGATTTCAGTTCCAGAGCGATTCGCCCAATGAGTCCTTGATATTTAGTCGTTTTCAGCCAATTTTCTGGATTTTTGAAAATTTCACTTTTTTGTGAAAATATCCACTAAATGAGTGAATAATATGTGTGAGGGTACCCCAGGAGAGTTCCAAATGTGTGTGGGTAGAATGCATATCCCACGGGGTTAAAATTGAAAAAAGTTGAAACATTTTTTATTTGGACTTAGTCATTTTTCCGGCGTTTATCAGACTTTCAGATAGGGCAAATGTCAGTGAGCATTCCGATTTCAGTTCCAGAGCGATTCGCCCAATGAGTCCTTGATATTTAGTCGTTTTCAGCCATTTTCCTGGATTTTTGAAAATTTCACTTTTTTGTGAAAATATCCACTAAACGAGGGAATAATATGTGTGAGGGTACCCCAGGAGAGTTCCAAATGTGTTTGGGTAGAATATATATCCCACGGGGGTAAAATTGAAAAAAGTTGAAAAAAAATTTTTTTTGGACTTAGTCATTTTTCCGGCGTTTATCAGACTTTCAGAAAGGGGAAATGTCAGTGAGCGTTCCGATTTCAGTTCCAGAGCGATTCGCCCAATGAGTACTTGATATTTAGTCGTTTTCAGCCAATTTCCTGGATTTTTGAAAATTTCACTTTTTTGTGAAAATATCCACTAAATGAGGGAATAATATGTGTGAGGGTACCCCAGGAGAGTTCCAAATGTGTGTGGGTAGAATATATTTCCCACGGGGGTAAAATTGAAAAAAGTTGAAAAAATGTTTTTTTTGGACTTAGTCTTTTTTCCGGCGTTTATCAGACTTTCAGAAAGGGGAAATGTCAGTGAGCGTTCCGATTTCAGTTCCAGAGCAATTTGCCCAATGGGTCCTTGATATTTAGTCGTTTTCAGCCAATTTTCTGGATTTTTGAAAATTTCACTTTTTTGTGAAAATATCCACAAAATGAGGGAATAATATGTGTGAGGGTACCCCAGGAGAGTTCCAAATGTGTGTGGGTAGAATATATATCCCACTGGGGTAAAATTGAAAAAAGTTGAAAAAAATTTTTTTTTGGACTTAGTCATTTTTCCGGCGTTTATCAGACTTTCAGATAGGGGAAATGTCAGTGAGCATTCCGATTTCAGTTCCAGAGCGATTTGCCCAATAAGTCCTTGATATTTAGTCATTTTCAGCCAATAATTTGGATTTTTGAAAATTTCACTTTTTTGTGAAAATATCCACTAAATGAGGGAATAATATGTGTGAGGGTACCCCAGGAGAGTTCCAAATGTGTGTGGGTAGAATATATATCCCACGGGGGTAAAATTGAAAAAAGTTGAAAAAAATTTTTTTTTGGACTTAGTCATTTTTCCGTCGTTTATCAGACTTTCAGATAGGGGAAATGTCAATGAGCGCTCCGATTTCAGTTCCAGAGCAATTCGCCCAATGAGTCCTTGATATGTAGTCGTTTTCAGCCATTTTTCTGGATTTTTGAAAATTTCACTTTTTTGTGAAAATATCCACTAAATGAGGGAATAATATGTGTGAGGGTACCCCAGGAGAGTTCCAAATGTGTGTGGGTAGAATATATATCCCACGGGGGTAAAATTGAGAAAAGTTGAAAAAATTTTTTTTTTTGGACTTAGTCATTTTTCCGCCGTTTATCAGACTTTCAGATAGGGGAAATGTGAGAGACCATTCCGATTTCAGTTCCAGAGTGATTCGCCCAATGAGTCCTTGATATTTAGTCGTTTTCAGCCAATTTTCTGGATTTTTGAAAATTTCACTTTTTTGTGAAAATATCCACTAAACGAGGGAATAATATGTGTGCGGGTACCCCAGGAGAGTTCGAAATGTGTGTGGGTAGAATATATATCTCACGGTGGTAAAATTGAAAAAAGTTGAAAAAAAATTTTTTTGGGACTTAGTCATTTTTCCGGCGTTTATCAGACTTTCAGATAGGGGAAATGTGAGTGAGCATTCCGATTTCAGTTCCAGAGCAATTCGCCCAATGATTCCTTGATATTTAGTCGTTTTCAGCCATTTTTCTGGATTTTTGAAAATTTCACTTTTTTGTGAAAATATCCACTAAATGAGGGAATAATATGTGTGAGGGTACCCCAGGAGAGTTCCAAATGTGTGTGGGTAGAATATATATCCCACAGGGGTAAAATTGAAAAAAGTTGAACAAATTTTTTTTTGGACTTAGTCATTTTTCCAGCGTTTATCAGAATTTCAGATAGGGGAAATGTCAGTGAGCGTTCCGATTTCAGTTCCAGAGCGATTCGCCCAATTAGTACTTGATATTTAGTCGTTTTCAGCCAATTTCCTGGATTTTTGAAAATTTCACTTTTTTGTGAAAATATCCACTAAACGAGGGAATAATATGTGTGAGGGTACCCCAGGAGAGTTCCAAATGTGTTTGGGTAGAATATATATCCCACGGGGGTAAAATTGAAAAAAGTTTAAAAAAAATTTTTTTTGGACTTAGTCATTTTTCCGTCGTTTATCAGACTTTCAGATAGGGGAAATGTCAGTGAGCATTCCGATTTCAGTTCCAGAGCGATTCGCCCAATGAGTCCTTGATATTTAGTCGTTTTCAGCCAATTTTCTGGATTTTTGAAAATTTCACTTTTTTGTGAAAATATCCACTAAATGAGGGAATAATATGTGTAAGGGTACCCCAGGAGAGTTCCAAATGTGTGTGGGTAGAATATATTTCCCATGGGGGTAAAATTGAAAAAAGTTGAAAAAATTTTTTTTTTGGACTTAGTCATTTTTCCGGCGTTTATCAGACTTTCAGAAAGGGGAAATGTCAGTGAGCGTTCCGATTTCAGTTCCAGAGCAATTCGCCCAATGGGTCCTTGATATTTAGTCGTTTTCAGCCAATTTTCTGGATTTTTGAAAATTTCACTTTTTTGTGAAAATATCCACTAAATGAGGGAATAATATGTGTGAGGGTACCCCAGGAGAGTTCCAAATGTGTGTGGGTAGAATATATATCCCACTGGGGTAAAATTGAAAAAAGTTTAAAAAAATTTTTTTTTGGACTTAGTCATTTTTCCGGCGTTTATCAGACTTTCAGATAGGGGAAATGTCAGTGAGCATTCCGATTTCAGTTCCAGAGCGATTCGCCCAATGAGTCCTTGATATTTAGTCGTTTTCAGCCAATATTTTAGACTTTTGGAAATTTTACTTTTTTGTGAAAATATCCACTAAATGAGGGAATAATATGTGTGAGGGTACCGCAGGAGAGTTCCAAATGTCTGTGGGTAGAATATATATCCCACGGGGGTAAAATTGAAAAAAGTTGAAAACATTTTTTTTTTGGACTTAGTCATTTTTCCGGCGTTTATCAGACTTTCAGATAGGGTAAATGTCAGTAAGCGTTCCGATTTCAGTTCCAGAGCGATTCGCCCAATGAGTCCTTGATATTTAGTCGTTTTCAGCCAATTTTCTGGATATTTGAAACTTTCACTTTTTTGTGAAAATATCCACTAAATGAGGGAATAATATGTGTGAGGGTACCCCAGGAGAGTTCCAAAATGTGTGTGGGTAGAATATATATCCAACAGGGGTAAAATTGAAAAAAGTTGAAAAAAAATTTTTTTTTGGACTTAGTCATTTTTCCGGCGTTTATCAGACTTTCAGATAGGGCAAATGTCAGTGAGCATTCCGATTTCAGTTCCTGAGCGATTCGCCCAATGAGTCCTTGATATTTAGTCGTTTTCAGCCAATATTTTAGACTTTTGAAAATTTTACTTTTTTGTGAAAATATCCACTAAATGAGGGAATAATATGTGTGAGGGTACCCCAGGAGAGTTCCAAATGTGTGTGGGTAGAATATATATCCCACGGGGGTAAAATTGAAAAAAGTTGAAACATTTTTTTTTTGGACTTAGTCATTTTTCCGGCGTTTATCAGACTTTCAGATAGGGGAAATGTCAGTGAGCGTTCCGATTTCAGTTCCAGAGCGATTCGCCCAATGAGTCCTTGATATTTAGTCGTTTTCAGCCAATTTTCTGAATTTTTGAAAATTTCACTTTTTTTGTGAAAATATCCACTAAATGAGAGAATAATATGTGTGAGGGTACCCCAGGAGAGTTCCAAATGTGTGTGGGTAGAATATATATCCCACGGGGGTAAAATTGAAAAAAGTTGAAAACATTTTTTTTTTGGACTTAATCATTTTTCCAGTGTTTATCAGACTTTCAGATAGGACAAATGTCAGTGAGCGTTCCGATTTCAGTTCCAGAGCGATTCGCCCAATGAGTCCTTGATATTTAGTCGATTTCAGCCAATATTTTGGATTTTTGAAAATTTCACTTTTTTGTGAAAATATCCACTAAATGAGGGAATCATATGTGTGAGGGTACCCCAGGAGAGTTCCAAATGTGTGTGGGTAGAATATATATCCCACGGGTGTAAAATTGAAAAAAGTTGAAACATTTTTTTTTGGACTTAGTCATTTTTCCGGTGTTTATCAGACTTTCAGATAGGGGAAATGTCAGTGAGCATTCCGATTTCAGTTCCAGAGCGATTCACCCATTGAGTCCTTGATATTTAGTCATTTTCAGCCAATATTTTGGATTTTTGAAAATTTTACTTTTTTTGTGAAAATATCCACTAAATGAGGGAATCATATGTGTGAGGGTACCCCAGGAGAGTTCCAAATGTGTGTGGGTAGAATATATATCCCACGGGTGTAAAATTGAAAAAAGTTGAAACATTTTTTTTTGGACTTAGTCATTTTTCCGGTGTTTATCAGACTTTCAGATAGGGGAAATGTCAGTGAGCATTCCGATTTCAGTTCCAGAGCGGTTCGCCGAATGAGTCCTTGATATTTAGTCGTTTTCAGCCAATATTTTAGACTTTTGAAAATTTTACTTTTTTGTGAAAATATCCACTAAATGAGGGAATAATATGTGTGAGGGTACCCCAGGAGAGTTCCAAATGTGTGTGGGTAGAATATATATCCCACGGGGGTAAAATTGAAAAAAGTTGAAACATTTTTTTTTTGGACTTAATCATTTTTCCAGTGTTTATCAGACTTTCAGATAGGGGAAATGTCAGTGAGCGTTCTGATTTCAGTTCCAGAGTGATTCGCCCAATGAGTCCTTGATATTTAGTCATTTTCAGCCAATTTTCTGGATTTTTGAAAATTTCACTTTTTTGTGAAAATATCCACTAAATGAGTGAATAATATGTGTGAGGGTACCCCAGGAGAGTTCCAAATGTGTGCGGGTAGAATATATATCCCACGGGGGTAAAATTGAAAAAAGTTGAAACATTTTTTTTTGGACTTAGTCATTTTTCCAGCGTTTATCAGACTTTCAGATAGGGGAAATGTCAGTGAGCATTCCGATTTCAGTTCCAGAGCGGTTCGCCGAATGAGTCCTTGATATTTAGTCGATTTCAGCCAATATTTTGGATTTTTGAAAATTTTACTTTTTTGTGAAATTATCCACTAAATGAGGGAATAATATGTGTGAGGGTACCACAGGAGAGATCCAAATGTGTGTGGGTAGAATATATATCCCACGGGGGTAAAATTGAAAAAAGTTTAAAAAAATTTATTTTGGGACTTAGTCATTTTTCCGGCGTTTATCAGACTTTCAGATAGGGGAAATGTCAGTGAGCATTCCGATTTCAGTTCCAGAGCGATTCTCCCAATGAGTCCTTGATATTTAGTCGTTTTCAGCCAATTTTCTGGATATTTGAAACTTTCACTTTTTTGTGAAAATATCCACTAAATGAGGGAATAATATGTGTGAGGGTACCCCAGGAGAGTTCCAAATGTGTGTGAGTAGAATATATATCCCACAGGGGTAAAATTGAAAAAAGTTGAAAAAAAATTTTTTTTTGGACTTAGTAATTTTTCTGGCGTTTATCAGACTTTCAGATAGGGCAAATGTCAGTGAGCATTCCGATTTCAGTTCCAGAGCGATTCGCCCAATGAGTCCTTGATATTTAGTCGTTTTCAGCCAATATTTTAGACTTTTGAAAATTTTACTTTTTTGTGAAAATATCCACTAAATGAGGGAATAATATGTGTGAGGGTACCCCAGGAGAGTTCCAAATGTGTGTGGGTAGAATATATATCCCACGGGTGTAAAATTGAAAAAAGTTGAAACATTTTTTTTTGGACTTAGTCATTTTTCCGGTGTTTATCAGACTTTCAGATAGGGGAAATGTCAGTGAGCATTCCGATTTCAGTTCCAGAGCGATTCGCCCAATGAGTCCTTGATATTTAGTCGTTTTCAGCCAATTTTCTGAATTTTTGAAAATTTCACTTTTTTTGTGAAAATATCCACTAAATGAGAGAATAATATGTGTGAGGGTACCCCAGGAGAGTTCCAAATGTGTGTGGGTAGAATATATATCCCACGGGGGTAAAATTGAAAAAAGTTGAAAACATTTTTTTTTTGGACTTAATCATTTTTCCAGTGTTTATCAGACTTTCAGATAGGACAAATGTCAGTGAGCGTTCCGATTTCAGTTCCAGAGCGATTCGCCCAATGAGTCCTTGATATTTAGTCGATTTCAGCCAATATGTTGGATTTTTGAAAATTTCACTTTTTTGTGAAAATATCCACTAAATGAGGGAATCATATGTGTGAGGGTACCCCAGGAGAGTTCCAAATGTGTGTGGGTAGAATATATATCCAACAGGGGTAAAATTGAAAAAAGTTGAAAACATTTTTTTTTTGGACTTAGTCATTTTTCCGGCGTTTATCAGACTTTCAGATAGGGTAAATGTCAGTAAGCGTTCCGATTTCAGTTCCAGAGCGATTCGCCCAATGAGTCCTTGATATTTAGTCGTTTTCAGCCAATTTTCTGGATATTTGAAACTTTCACTTTTTTGTGAAAATATCCACTAAATGAGGGAATAATATGTGTGAGGGTACCCCAGGAGAGTTCCAAAATGTGTGTGGGTAGAATATATATCCAACAGGGGTAAAATTGAAAAAAGTTGAAAAAAAATTTTTTTTTGGACTTAGTCATTTTTCCGGCGTTTATCAGACTTTCAGATAGGGCAAATGTCAGTGAGCATTCCGATTTCAGTTCCTGAGCGATTCGCCCAATGAGTCCTTGATATTTAGTCGTTTTCAGCCAATATTTTAGACTTTTGAAAATTTTACTTTTTTGTGAAAATATCCACTAAATGAGGGAATAATATGTGTGAGGGTACCCCAGGAGAGTTCCAAATGTGTGTGGGTAGAATATATATCCCACGGGGGTAAAATTGAAAAAAGTTGAAACATTTTTTTTTTGGACTTAGTCATTTTTCCGGCGTTTATCAGACTTTCAGATAGGGGAAATGTCAGTGAGCGTTCCGATTTCAGTTCCAGAGCGATTCGCCCAATGAGTCCTTGATATTTAGTCGTTTTCAGCCAATTTTCTGAATTTTTGAAAATTTCACTTTTTTTGTGAAAATATCCACTAAATGAGAGAATAATATGTGTGAGGGTACCCCAGGAGAGTTCCAAATGTGTGTGGGTAGAATATATATCCCACGGGGGTAAAATTGAAAAAAGTTGAAAACATTTTTTTTTTGGACTTAATCATTTTTCCAGTGTTTATCAGACTTTCAGATAGGACAAATGTCAGTGAGCGTTCCGATTTCAGTTCCAGAGCGATTCGCCCAATGAGTCCTTGATATTTAGTCGATTTCAGCCAATATTTTGGATTTTTGAAAATTTCACTTTTTTGTGAAAATATCCACTAAATGAGGGAATCATATGTGTGAGGGTACCCCAGGAGAGTTCCAAATGTGTGTGGGTAGAATATATATCCCACGGGTGTAAAATTGAAAAAAGTTGAAACATTTTTTTTTGGACTTAGTCATTTTTCCGGTGTTTATCAGACTTTCAGATAGGGGAAATGTCAGTGAGCATTCCGATTTCAGTTCCAGAGCGATTCACCCATTGAGTCCTTGATATTTAGTCATTTTCAGCCAATATTTTGGATTTTTGAAAATTTTACTTTTTTTGTGAAAATATCCACTAAATGAGGGAATCATATGTGTGAGGGTACCCCAGGAGAGTTCCAAATGTGTGTGGGTAGAATATATATCCCACGGGTGTAAAATTGAAAAAAGTTGAAACATTTTTTTTTGGACTTAGTCATTTTTCCGGTGTTTATCAGACTTTCAGATAGGGGAAATGTCAGTGAGCATTCCGATTTCAGTTCCAGAGCGGTTCGCCGAATGAGTCCTTGATATTTAGTCGTTTTCAGCCAATATTTTAGACTTTTGAAAATTTTACTTTTTTGTGAAAATATCCACTAAATGAGGGAATAATATGTGTGAGGGTACCCCAGGAGAGTTCCAAATGTGTGTGGGTAGAATATATATCCCACGGGGGTAAAATTGAAAAAAGTTGAAACATTTTTTTTTTGGACTTAATCATTTTTCCAGTGTTTATCAGACTTTCAGATAGGGGAAATGTCAGTGAGCGTTCTGATTTCAGTTCCAGAGTGATTCGCCCAATGAGTCCTTGATATTTAGTCATTTTCAGCCAATTTTCTGGATTTTTGAAAATTTCACTTTTTTGTGAAAATATCCACTAAATGAGTGAATAATATGTGTGAGGGTACCCCAGGAGAGTTCCAAATGTGTGCGGGTAGAATATATATCCCACGGGGGTAAAATTGAAAAAAGTTGAAACATTTTTTTTTGGACTTAGTCATTTTTCCAGCGTTTATCAGACTTTCAGATAGGGGAAATGTCAGTGAGCATTCCGATTTCAGTTCCAGAGCGGTTCGCCGAATGAGTCCTTGATATTTAGTCGATTTCAGCCAATATTTTGGATTTTTGAAAATTTTACTTTTTTGTGAAATTATCCACTAAATGAGGGAATAATATGTGTGAGGGTACCACAGGAGAGATCCAAATGTGTGTGGGTAGAATATATATCCCACGGGGGTAAAATTGAAAAAAGTTTAAAAAAATTTATTTTGGGACTTAGTCATTTTTCCGGCGTTTATCAGACTTTCAGATAGGGGAAATGTCAGTGAGCATTCCGATTTCAGTTCCAGAGCGATTCTCCCAATGAGTCCTTGATATTTAGTCGTTTTCAGCCAATTTTCTGGATATTTGAAACTTTCACTTTTTTGTGAAAATATCCACTAAATGAGGGAATAATATGTGTGAGGGTACCCCAGGAGAGTTCCAAATGTGTGTGAGTAGAATATATATCCCACAGGGGTAAAATTGAAAAAAGTTGAAAAAAAATTTTTTTTTGGACTTAGTAATTTTTCTGGCGTTTATCAGACTTTCAGATAGGGCAAATGTCAGTGAGCATTCCGATTTCAGTTCCAGAGCGATTCGCCCAATGAGTCCTTGATATTTAGTCGTTTTCAGCCAATATTTTAGACTTTTGAAAATTTTACTTTTTTGTGAAAATATCCACTAAATGAGGGAATAATATGTGTGAGGGTACCCCAGGAGAGTTCCAAATGTGTGTGGGTAGAATATATATCCCACGGGTGTAAAATTGAAAAAAGTTGAAGCATTTTTTTTTGGACTTAGTCATTTTTCCGGTGTTTATCAGACTTTCAGATAGGGGAAATGTCAGTGAGCATTCCGATTTCAGTTCCAGAGCGATTCGCCCAATGAGTCCTTGATATTTAGTCGTTTTCAGCCAATTTTCTGAATTTTTGAAAATTTCACTTTTTTTGTGAAAATATCCACTAAATGAGAGAATAATATGTGTGAGGGTACCCCAGGAGAGTTCCAAATGTGTGTGGGTAGAATATATATCCCACGGGGGTAAAATTGAAAAAAGTTGAAAACATTTTTTTTTTGGACTTAATCATTTTTCCAGTGTTTATCAGACTTTCAGATAGGACAAATGTCAGTGAGCGTTCCGATTTCAGTTCCAGAGCGATTCGCCCAATGAGTCCTTGATATTTAGTCGATTTCAGCCAATATGTTGGATTTTTGAAAATTTCACTTTTTTGTGAAAATATCCACTAAATGAGGGAATCATATGTGTGAGGGTACCCCAGGAGAGTTCCAAATGTGTGTGGGTAGAATATATATCCCACGGGTGTAAAATTGAAAAAAGTTGAAACATTTTTTTTTGGACTTAGTCATTTTTCCGGTGTTTATCAGACTTTCAGATAGGGGAAATGTCAGTGAGCATTCCGATTTCAGTTCCAGAGCGATTCACCCATTGAGTCCTTGATATTTAGTCATTTTCAGCCAATATTTGGTATTTTTGAAAATTTTACTTTTTTGTGAAAGTATCCACTAAATGAGGGAATCATATGTGTGAGGGTACCCCAGGAGAGTTCCAAATGTGTGTGGGGAGAATATATATCCCACGGGTGTAAAATTGAAAAAAGTTGAAACATTTTTTTTTGGACTTAGTCATTTTTCCGGTGTTTAGCAGACTTTCAGATAGGGGAAATGTCAGTGAGCGTTCTGATTTCAGTTCCAGAGCGATTCGCCCAATGAGTCCTTGATATTTAGTCGTTTTCAGCCAATTTTCTGGATTTTTGAAAATTTCACTTTTTTGTGAAAATATCCACTAAATGAGTGAATAATATGTGTGAGGGTACCCCAGGAGAGTTCCAAATGTGTGTGGGTAGAATACATATCCCACGGGGGTAAAATTGAAAAAAGTTGAAACATTTTTTTTTTGGACTTAGTCATTTTTCCGGCGTTTATCAGACTTTCAGACAGGGCAAATGTCAGTGAGCATTCTGATTTCAGTTCCAGAGCGATTCACCCATTGAGTCCTTGATATTTAGTCGTTTTCAGCCAATATTTTGGATTTTTGAAAATTTCACTTTTTTGTGAAATTATCCACTAAATGAGGGAATAATATGTGTGAGGGTACCACAGGAGAGATCCAAATGTGTGTGGGTAGAATATATATCCCACGGGGGTAAAATTGAAAAAAGTTTAAAACATTTTTTTTTGGGACTTAGTCATTTTTCCGGCGTTTATCAGACTTTCAGACAGGGGAAATGTCAGTGAGCATTCCGATTTCAGTTCCAGAGCGATTCGCCCAATGAGTCCTTGATATTTAGTCGTTTTCAGCCAATTTTCTGGATATTTGAAACTTTCACTTTTTTGTGAAAATATCCACTAAATGAGGGAATAATATGTGTGAGGGTACCCCAGGAGAGTTCCAAATGTGTGTGGGTAGAATATATATCCCACGGGGGAAAAATTGAAAAAAGTTGAAACATTTTTTTTTTGGACTTAGTCATTTTTCCGGCGTTTATCAGACTTTCAGATAGGGGAAATGTCAGTGAGCGTTCCGATTTCAGTTCCAGAGCGATTCGCCCAATGAGTCCTTGATATTTAGTCGTTTTCAGCCAATTTTCTGGATTTTTGAAAATTTTACTTTTTTGTGAAAATATCCACTAAATGAGGGAATAATATGTGTGAGGGTACCCCAGGAGAGTTCCAAATGTGTTTGGGTAGAATATATATCCCACGGGGGTAAAATTGAAAAAAGTTGAACAAATTTTTTTTTGGACTTAGTCATTTTTCCAGCGTTTATCAGACTTTCAGATAGGGGAAATGTCAGTGAGCGTTCCGATTTCAGTTCCTGAGCGATTCGCCCAATGAGTCCTTGATATTTAGTCGTTTTCAGCCAATATTTTAGACTTTTGAAAATTTTACTTTTTTGTGAAAATATCCACTAAATGAGGGAATAATATGTGTGAGGGTACCCCAGGAGAGTTCCAAATGTGTGTGGGTAGAATATATATCCCACGGGGGTAAAATTGAAAAAAGATGAAAAAAAATTTTTTATTTGGACTTAGTAATTTCTCCGGCGTTTAGCAGACTTTCAGATAGGGGAAATGTCAGTGAGCGTTCTGATTTCAGTTTCAGAGCGATTCGCCCAATGAGTCCTTGATATTTAGTCGTTTTCAGCCAATTTTCTGGATTTTTGAAAATTTCACTTTTTTGTGAAAATATCCACTAAATGAGTGAATAATATGTGTGAGGGTACCCCAGGAGAGTTCCAAATGTGTGTGGGTAGAATGCATATCCCACGGGGTTAAAATTGAAAAAAGTTGAAACATTTTTTTTTTGGACTTAGTCATTTTTCCGGCGTTTATCAGACTTTCAGATAGGGCAAATGTCAGTGAGCATTCCGATTTCAGTTCCAGAGCGATTCGCCCAATGAGTCCTTGATATTTAGTCATTTTCAGCCATTTTCCTGGATTTTTGAAAATTTCACTTTTTTGTGAAAATATCCACTAAACGAGGGAATAATATGTGTGAGGGTACCCCAGGAGAGTTCCAAATGTGTTTGGGTAGAATATATATCCCACGGGGGTAAAATTGAAAAAAGTTGAAAAAAAATTTTTTTTGGACTTAGTCATTTTTCCGGCGTTTATCAGACTTTCAGAAAGGGGAAATGTCAGTGAGCGTTCCGATTTCAGTTCCAGAGCGATTCGCCCAATGAGTACTTGATATTTAGTCGTTTTCAGCCAATTTCCTGGATTTTTGAAAATTTCACTTTTTTGTGAAAATATCCACTAAATGAGGGAATAATATGTGTGAGGGTACCCCAGGAGAGTTCCAAATGTGTGTGGGTAGAATATATTTCCCACGGGGGTAAAATTGAAAAAAGTTGAAAAAATGTTTTTTTTGGACTTAGTCTTTTTTCCGGCGTTTATCAGACTTTCAGAAAGGGGAAATGTCAGTGAGCGTTCCGATTTCAGTTCCAGAGCAATTTGCCCAATGGGTCCTTGATATTTAGTCGTTTTCAGCCAATTTTCTGGATTTTTGAAAATTTCACTTTTTTGTGAAAATATCCACAAAATGAGGGAATAATATGTGTGAGGGTACCCCAGGAGAGTTCCAAATGTGTGTGGGTAGAATATATATCCCACTGGGGTAAAATTGAAAAAAGTTGAAAAAAATTTTTTTTTGGACTTAGTCATTTTTCCGGCGTTTATCAGACTTTCAGATAGGGGAAATGTCAGTGAGCATTCCGATTTCAGTTCCAGAGTGATTTGCCCAATAAGTCCTTGATATTTAGTCATTTTCAGCCAATAATTTGGATTTTTGAAAATTTCACTTTTTTGTGAAAATATCCACTAAATGAGGGAATAATATGTGTGAGGGTACCCCAGGAGAGTTCCAAATGTGTGTGGGTAGAATATATATCCCACGGGGGTAAAATTGAAAAAAGTTGAAAAAAATTTTTTTTTGGACTTAGTCATTTTTCCGTCGTTTATCAGACTTTCAGATAGGGGAAATGTCAATGAGCGCTCCGATTTCAGTTCCAGAGCAATTCGCCCAATGAGTCCTTGATATGTAGTCGTTTTCAGCCATTTTTCTGGATTTTTGAAAATTTCACTTTTTTGTGAAAATATCCACTAAATGAGGGAATAATATGTGTGAGGGTACCCCAGGAGAGTTCCAAATGTGTGTGGGTAGAATATATATCCCACGGGGGTAAAATTGAGAAAAGTTGAAAAAATTTTTTTTTTTGGACTTAGTCATTTTTCCGCCGTTTATCAGACTTTCAGATAGGGGAAATGTGAGAGACCATTCCGATTTCAGTTCCAGAGTGATTCGCCCAATGAGTCCTTGATATTTAGTCGTTTTCAGCCAATTTTCTGGATTTTTGAAAATTTCACTTTTTTGTGAAAATATCCACTAAACGAGGGAATAATATGTGTGCGGGTACCCCAGGAGAGTTCGAAATGTGTGTGGGTAGAATATATATCTCACGGTGGTAAAATTGAAAAAAGTTGAAAAAAAATTTTTTTGGGACTTAGTCATTTTTCCGGCGTTTATCAGACTTTCAGATAGGGGAAATGTGAGTGAGCATTCCGATTTCAGTTCCAGAGCAATTCGCCCAATGATTCCTTGATATTTAGTCGTTTTCAGCCATTTTTCTGGATTTTTGAAAATTTCACTTTTTTGTGAAAATATCCACTAAATGAGGGAATAATATGTGTGAGGGTACCCCAGGAGAGTTCCAAATGTGTGTGGGTAGAATATATATCCCACAGGGGTAAAATTGAAAAAAGTTGAACAAATTTTTTTTTGGACTTAGTCATTTTTCCAGCGTTTATCAGAATTTCAGATAGGGGAAATGTCAGTGAGCGTTCCGATTTCAGTTCCAGAGCGATTCGCCCAATTAGTACTTGATATTTAGTCGTTTTCAGCCAATTTCCTGGATTTTTGAAAATTTCACTTTTTTGTGAAAATATCCACTAAACGAGGGAATAATATGTGTGAGGGTACCCCAGGAGAGTTCCAAATGTGTGCGGGTAGAATATATATCCCACGGGGGTAAAATTGAAAAAAGTTGAAACATTTTTTTTTGGACTTAGTCATTTTTCCAGCGTTTATCAGACTTTCAGATAGGGGAAATGTCAGTGAGCATTCCGATTTCAGTTCCAGAGCGGTTCGCCGAATGAGTCCTTGATATTTAGTCGATTTCAGCCAATATTTTGGATTTTTGAAAATTTTACTTTTTTGTGAAATTATCCACTAAATGAGGGAATAATATGTGTGAGGGTACCACAGGAGAGATCCAAATGTGTGTGGGTAGAATATATATCCCACGGGGGTAAAATTGAAAAAAGTTTAAAAAAATTTATTTTGGGACTTAGTCATTTTTCCGGCGTTTATCAGACTTTCAGATAGGGGAAATGTCAGTGAGCATTCCGATTTCAGTTCCAGAGCGATTCTCCCAATGAGTCCTTGATATTTAGTCGTTTTCAGCCAATTTTCTGGATATTTGAAACTTTCACTTTTTTGTGAAAATATCCACTAAATGAGGGAATAATATGTGTGAGGGTACCCCAGGAGAGTTCCAAATGTGTGTGAGTAGAATATATATCCCACAGGGGTAAAATTGAAAAAAGTTGAAAAAAAATTTTTTTTTGGACTTAGTAATTTTTCTGGCGTTTATCAGACTTTCAGATAGGGCAAATGTCAGTGAGCATTCCGATTTCAGTTCCAGAGCGATTCGCCCAATGAGTCCTTGATATTTAGTCGTTTTCAGCCAATATTTTAGACTTTTGAAAATTTTACTTTTTTGTGAAAATATCCACTAAATGAGGGAATAATATGTGTGAGGGTACCCCAGGAGAGTTCCAAATGTGTGTGGGTAGAATATATATCCCACGGGTGTAAAATTGAAAAAAGTTGAAGCATTTTTTTTTGGACTTAGTCATTTTTCCGGTGTTTATCAGACTTTCAGATAGGGGAAATGTCAGTGAGCATTCCGATTTCAGTTCCAGAGCGATTCGCCCAATGAGTCCTTGATATTTAGTCGTTTTCAGCCAATTTTCTGAATTTTTGAAAATTTCACTTTTTTTGTGAAAATATCCACTAAATGAGAGAATAATATGTGTGAGGGTACCCCAGGAGAGTTCCAAATGTGTGTGGGTAGAATATATATCCCACGGGGGTAAAATTGAAAAAAGTTGAAAACATTTTTTTTTTGGACTTAATCATTTTTCCAGTGTTTATCAGACTTTCAGATAGGACAAATGTCAGTGAGCGTTCCGATTTCAGTTCCAGAGCGATTCGCCCAATGAGTCCTTGATATTTAGTCGATTTCAGCCAATATGTTGGATTTTTGAAAATTTCACTTTTTTGTGAAAATATCCACTAAATGAGGGAATCATATGTGTGAGGGTACCCCAGGAGAGTTCCAAATGTGTGTGGGTAGAATATATATCCCACGGGTGTAAAATTGAAAAAAGTTGAAACATTTTTTTTTGGACTTAGTCATTTTTCCGGTGTTTATCAGACTTTCAGATAGGGGAAATGTCAGTGAGCATTCCGATTTCAGTTCCAGAGCGATTCACCCATTGAGTCCTTGATATTTAGTCATTTTCAGCCAATATTTGGTATTTTTGAAAATTTTACTTTTTTGTGAAAGTATCCACTAAATGAGGGAATCATATGTGTGAGGGTACCCCAGGAGAGTTCCAAATGTGTGTGGGGAGAATATATATCCCACGGGTGTAAAATTGAAAAAAGTTGAAACATTTTTTTTTGGACTTAGTCATTTTTCCGGTGTTTAGCAGACTTTCAGATAGGGGAAATGTCAGTGAGCGTTCTGATTTCAGTTCCAGAGCGATTCGCCCAATGAGTCCTTGATATTTAGTCGTTTTCAGCCAATTTTCTGGATTTTTGAAAATTTCACTTTTTTGTGAAAATATCCACTAAATGAGTGAATAATATGTGTGAGGGTACCCCAGGAGAGTTCCAAATGTGTGTGGGTAGAATACATATCCCACGGGGGTAAAATTGAAAAAAGTTGAAACATTTTTTTTTTGGACTTAGTCATTTTTCCGGCGTTTATCAGACTTTCAGACAGGGCAAATGTCAGTGAGCATTCTGATTTCAGTTCCAGAGCGATTCACCCATTGAGTCCTTGATATTTAGTCGTTTTCAGCCAATATTTTGGATTTTTGAAAATTTCACTTTTTTGTGAAATTATCCACTAAATGAGGGAATAATATGTGTGAGGGTACCACAGGAGAGATCCAAATGTGTGTGGGTAGAATATATATCCCACGGGGGTAAAATTGAAAAAAGTTTAAAACATTTTTTTTTGGGACTTAGTCATTTTTCCGGCGTTTATCAGACTTTCAGACAGGGGAAATGTCAGTGAGCATTCCGATTTCAGTTCCAGAGCGATTCGCCCAATGAGTCCTTGATATTTAGTCGTTTTCAGCCAATTTTCTGGATATTTGAAACTTTCACTTTTTTGTGAAAATATCCACTAAATGAGGGAATAATATGTGTGAGGGTACCCCAGGAGAGTTCCAAATGTGTGTGGGTAGAATATATATCCCACGGGGGAAAAATTGAAAAAAGTTGAAACATTTTTTTTTTGGACTTAGTCATTTTTCCGGCGTTTATCAGACTTTCAGATAGGGGAAATGTCAGTGAGCGTTCCGATTTCAGTTCCAGAGCGATTCGCCCAATGAGTCCTTGATATTTAGTCGTTTTCAGCCAATTTTCTGGATTTTTGAAAATTTTACTTTTTTGTGAAAATATCCACTAAATGAGGGAATAATATGTGTGAGGGTACCCCAGGAGAGTTCCAAATGTGTTTGGGTAGAATATATATCCCACGGGGGTAAAATTGAAAAAAGTTGAACAAATTTTTTTTTGGACTTAGTCATTTTTCCAGCGTTTATCAGACTTTCAGATAGGGGAAATGTCAGTGAGCGTTCCGATTTCAGTTCCTGAGCGATTCGCCCAATGAGTCCTTGATATTTAGTCGTTTTCAGCCAATATTTTAGACTTTTGAAAATTTTACTTTTTTGTGAAAATATCCACTAAATGAGGGAATAATATGTGTGAGGGTACCCCAGGAGAGTTCCAAATGTGTGTGGGTAGAATATATATCCCACGGGGGTAAAATTGAAAAAAGATGAAAAAAAATTTTTTATTTGGACTTAGTAATTTCTCCGGCGTTTAGCAGACTTTCAGATAGGGGAAATGTCAGTGAGCGTTCTGATTTCAGTTTCAGAGCGATTCGCCCAATGAGTCCTTGATATTTAGTCGTTTTCAGCCAATTTTCTGGATTTTTGAAAATTTCACTTTTTTGTGAAAATATCCACTAAATGAGTGAATAATATGTGTGAGGGTACCCCAGGAGAGTTCCAAATGTGTGTGGGTAGAATGCATATCCCACGGGGTTAAAATTGAAAAAAGTTGAAACATTTTTTTTTTGGACTTAGTCATTTTTCCGGCGTTTATCAGACTTTCAGATAGGGCAAATGTCAGTGAGCATTCCGATTTCAGTTCCAGAGCGATTCGCCCAATGAGTCCTTGATATTTAGTCATTTTCAGCCATTTTCCTGGATTTTTGAAAATTTCACTTTTTTGTGAAAATATCCACTAAACGAGGGAATAATATGTGTGAGGGTACCCCAGGAGAGTTCCAAATGTGTTTGGGTAGAATATATATCCCACGGGGGTAAAATTGAAAAAAGTTGAAAAAAAATTTTTTTTGGACTTAGTCATTTTTCCGGCGTTTATCAGACTTTCAGAAAGGGGAAATGTCAGTGAGCGTTCCGATTTCAGTTCCAGAGCGATTCGCCCAATGAGTACTTGATATTTAGTCGTTTTCAGCCAATTTCCTGGATTTTTGAAAATTTCACTTTTTTGTGAAAATATCCACTAAATGAGGGAATAATATGTGTGAGGGTACCCCAGGAGAGTTCCAAATGTGTGTGGGTAGAATATATTTCCCACGGGGGTAAAATTGAAAAAAGTTGAAAAAATGTTTTTTTTGGACTTAGTCTTTTTTCCGGCGTTTATCAGACTTTCAGAAAGGGGAAATGTCAGTGAGCGTTCCGATTTCAGTTCCAGAGCAATTTGCCCAATGGGTCCTTGATATTTAGTCGTTTTCAGCCAATTTTCTGGATTTTTGAAAATTTCACTTTTTTGTGAAAATATCCACAAAATGAGGGAATAATATGTGTGAGGGTACCCCAGGAGAGTTCCAAATGTGTGTGGGTAGAATATATATCCCACTGGGGTAAAATTGAAAAAAGTTGAAAAAAATTTTTTTTTGGACTTAGTCATTTTTCCGGCGTTTATCAGACTTTCAGATAGGGGAAATGTCAGTGAGCATTCCGATTTCAGTTCCAGAGTGATTTGCCCAATAAGTCCTTGATATTTAGTCATTTTCAGCCAATAATTTGGATTTTTGAAAATTTCACTTTTTTGTGAAAATATCCACTAAATGAGGGAATAATATGTGTGAGGGTACCCCAGGAGAGTTCCAAATGTGTGTGGGTAGAATATATATCCCACGGGGGTAAAATTGAAAAAAGTTGAAAAAAATTTTTTTTTGGACTTAGTCATTTTTCCGTCGTTTATCAGACTTTCAGATAGGGGAAATGTCAATGAGCGCTCCGATTTCAGTTCCAGAGCAATTCGCCCAATGAGTCCTTGATATGTAGTCGTTTTCAGCCATTTTTCTGGATTTTTGAAAATTTCACTTTTTTGTGAAAATATCCACTAAATGAGGGAATAATATGTGTGAGGGTACCCCAGGAGAGTTCCAAATGTGTGTGGGTAGAATATATATCCCACGGGGGTAAAATTGAGAAAAGTTGAAAAAATTTTTTTTTTTGGACTTAGTCATTTTTCCGCCGTTTATCAGACTTTCAGATAGGGGAAATGTGAGAGACCATTCCGATTTCAGTTCCAGAGTGATTCGCCCAATGAGTCCTTGATATTTAGTCGTTTTCAGCCAATTTTCTGGATTTTTGAAAATTTCACTTTTTTGTGAAAATATCCACTAAACGAGGGAATAATATGTGTGCGGGTACCCCAGGAGAGTTCGAAATGTGTGTGGGTAGAATATATATCTCACGGTGGTAAAATTGAAAAAAGTTGAAAAAAAATTTTTTTGGGACTTAGTCATTTTTCCGGCGTTTATCAGACTTTCAGATAGGGGAAATGTGAGTGAGCATTCCGATTTCAGTTCCAGAGCAATTCGCCCAATGATTCCTTGATATTTAGTCGTTTTCAGCCATTTTTCTGGATTTTTGAAAATTTCACTTTTTTGTGAAAATATCCACTAAATGAGGGAATAATATGTGTGAGGGTACCCCAGGAGAGTTCCAAATGTGTGTGGGTAGAATATATATCCCACAGGGGTAAAATTGAAAAAAGTTGAACAAATTTTTTTTTGGACTTAGTCATTTTTCCAGCGTTTATCAGAATTTCAGATAGGGGAAATGTCAGTGAGCGTTCCGATTTCAGTTCCAGAGCGATTCGCCCAATTAGTACTTGATATTTAGTCGTTTTCAGCCAATTTCCTGGATTTTTGAAAATTTCACTTTTTTGTGAAAATATCCACTAAACGAGGGAATAATATGTGTGAGGGTACCCCAGGAGAGTTCCAAATGTGTTTGGGTAGAATATATATCCCACGGGGGTAAAATTGAAAAAAGTTTAAAAAAAATTTTTTTTGGACTTAGTCATTTTTCCGTCGTTTATCAGACTTTCAGATAGGGGAAATGTCAGTGAGCATTCCGATTTCAGTTCCAGAGCGATTCGCCCAATGAGTCCTTGATATTTAGTCGTTTTCAGCCAATTTTCTGGATTTTTGAAAATTTCACTTTTTTGTGAAAATATCCACTAAATGAGGGAATAATATGTGTAAGGGTACCCCAGGAGAGTTCCAAATGTGTGTGGGTAGAATATATTTCCCATGGGGGTAAAATTGAAAAAAGTTGAAAAAATTTTTTTTTTGGACTTAGTCATTTTTCCGGCGTTTATCAGACTTTCAGAAAGGGGAAATGTCAGTGAGCGTTCCGATTTCAGTTCCAGAGCAATTCGCCCAATGGGTCCTTGATATTTAGTCGTTTTCAGCCAATTTTCTGGATTTTTGAAAATTTCACTTTTTTGTGAAAATATCCACTAAATGAGGGAATAATATGTGTGAGGGTACCCCAGGAGAGTTCCAAATGTGTGTGGGTAGAATATATATCCCACTGGGGTAAAATTGAAAAAAGTTTAAAAAAAATTTTTTTTGGACTTAGTCATTTTTCCGGCGTTTATCAGACTTTCAGATAGGGGAAATGTCAGTGAGCATTCCGATTTCAGTTCCAGAGCGATTCGCCCAATAAGTCCTTGATATTTAGTCATTTTCAGCCAATAATTTGGATTTTTGAAAATTTCACTTTTTGGTGAAAATATCCACTAAATGAGGGAATAATATGTATGAGGGTACCCCAGGAGAGTTCCAAATGTGTGTGGGTAGAATATATATCCCACGGGGGTAAAATTGAAAAAAGTTGAAAAAAATTTTTTTTTTGGACTTAGTCATTTTTCCGCCGTTCATCAGACTTTCAGATAGGGGAAATGTGAGAGACCATTCCGATTTCAGTTCCGGAGTGATTCGCCCAATGAGTCCTTGATATTTAGTCGTTTTCAGCCAATTTTCTGGATTTTTGAAAATTTCACTTTTTTGTGAAAATATCCACTAAACGAGGGAATAATATGTGTGAGGGTACCCCAGGAGAGTTCCAAATGTGTGTGGGTAGAATATATTTCCCACGGGGGTAAAATTGAAAAAAGTTGAAAAAATTTTTTTTTTGGACTTAGTCATTTTTCCGGCGTTTATCAGACTTTCAGATAGGGGAAATGTCAGTGAGCATTCCGATTTCAGTTCCAGAGCGATTCGCCCAATAAGTCCTTGATATTTAGTCATTTTCAGCCAATAATTTGGATTTTTGAAAATTTCAATTTTGGTGAAAATATCCACTAAATGAGGGAATAATATGTGTGAGGGTACCCCAGGAGAGTTCCAAATGTGTGTGGGTAGAATATATATCCCACGGGGGTAAAATTGAATAAAGTTGAAAAAATTTTTTTTTTTGGACTTAGTCATTTTTCCGCCGTTTATCAGACTTTCAGATAGGGGAAATGTCAGTGAGCATTCCGATTTCAGTTCCAGAGCGATTCGCCCAATTAGTACTTGATATTTAGTCGTTTTCAGCCAATTTCCTGGATTTTTGAAAATTTCACTTTTTTGTGAAAATATCCACTAAACGAGGGAATAATATGTGTGAGGGTACCCCAGGAGAGTTCCAAATGTGTGTGGGTAGAATATATATCCCACAGGGGTAAAATTGAAAAAAGTTGAACAAATTTTTTTTTGGACTTAGTCATTTTTCCAGCGTTTATCAGAATTTCAGATAGGGGAAATGTCAGTGAGCGTTCCGATTTCAGTTCCAGAGCGATTCGCCCAATTAGTACTTGATATTTAGTCGTTTTCAGCCAATTTCCTGGATTTTTGAAAATTTCACTTTTTTGTGAAAATATCCACTAAACGAGGGAATAATATGTGTGAGGGTACCCCAGGAGAGTTCCAAATGTGTTTGGGTAGAATATATATCCCACGGGGGTAAAATTGAAAAAAGTTTAAAAAAAATTTTTTTTGGACTTAGTCATTTTTCCGTCGTTTATCAGACTTTCAGATAGGGGAAATGTCAGTGAGCATTCCGATTTCAGTTCCAGAGCGATTCGCCCAATGAGTCCTTGATATTTAGTCGTTTTCAGCCAATTTTCTGGATTTTTGAAAATTTCACTTTTTTGTGAAAATATCCACTAAATGAGGGAATAATATGTGTAAGGGTACCCCAGGAGAGTTCCAAATGTGTGTGGGTAGAATATATTTCCCATGGGGGTAAAATTGAAAAAAGTTGAAAAAATTTTTTTTTTGGACTTAGTCATTTTTCCGGCGTTTATCAGACTTTCAGAAAGGGGAAATGTCAGTGAGCGTTCCGATTTCAGTTCCAGAGCAATTCGCCCAATGGGTCCTTGATATTTAGTCGTTTTCAGCCAATTTTCTGGATTTTTGAAAATTTCACTTTTTTGTGAAAATATCCACTAAATGAGGGAATAATATGTGTGAGGGTACCCCAGGAGAGTTCCAAATGTGTGTGGGTAGAATATATATCCCACTGGGGTAAAATTGAAAAAAGTTTAAAAAAAATTTTTTTTGGACTTAGTCATTTTTCCGGCGTTTATCAGACTTTCAGATAGGGGAAATGTCAGTGAGCATTCCGATTTCAGTTCCAGAGCGATTCGCCCAATAAGTCCTTGATATTTAGTCATTTTCAGCCAATAATTTGGATTTTTGAAAATTTCACTTTTTGGTGAAAATATCCACTAAATGAGGGAATAATATGTATGAGGGTACCCCAGGAGAGTTCCAAATGTGTGTGGGTAGAATATATATCCCACGGGGGTAAAATTGAAAAAAGTTGAAAAAAATTTTTTTTTTGGACTTAGTCATTTTTCCGCCGTTCATCAGACTTTCAGATAGGGGAAATGTGAGAGACCATTCCGATTTCAGTTCCGGAGTGATTCGCCCAATGAGTCCTTGATATTTAGTCGTTTTCAGCCAATTTTCTGGATTTTTGAAAATTTCACTTTTTTGTGAAAATATCCACTAAACGAGGGAATAATATGTGTGAGGGTACCCCAGGAGAGTTCCAAATGTGTGTGGGTAGAATATATTTCCCACGGGGGTAAAATTGAAAAAAGTTGAAAAAATTTTTTTTTTGGACTTAGTCATTTTTCCGGCGTTTATCAGACTTTCAGATAGGGGAAATGTCAGTGAGCATTCCGATTTCAGTTCCAGAGCGATTCGCCCAATAAGTCCTTGATATTTAGTCATTTTCAGCCAATAATTTGGATTTTTGAAAATTTCAATTTTGGTGAAAATATCCACTAAATGAGGGAATAATATGTGTGAGGGTACCCCAGGAGAGTTCCAAATGTGTGTGGGTAGAATATATATCCCACGGGGGTAAAATTGAATAAAGTTGAAAAAATTTTTTTTTTTGGACTTAGTCATTTTTCCGCCGTTTATCAGACTTTCAGATAGGGGAAATGTCAGTGAGCATTCCGATTTCAGTTCCAGAGCAATTCGCCCAATGAGTCCTTGATATTTAGTCGTTTTCAGCCAATTTTCTGGATTTTTGAAAATTTCACTTTTTTGTGAAAATATCCACTAAACGAGGGAATAATATGTGTGAGGGTACCCCAGGAGAGTTCCAAATGTGTGTGGGTAGAATATATTTCCCACGGGGGTAAAATTGAAAAAAGTTGAAAAAAAATTTTTTTTGGACTTAGTCATTTTTCCGGCGTTTATCAGACTTTCAGAAAGGGGAAATGTCAGTGAGCGTTCCGATTTCAGTTCCAGAGCAATTCGCCCAATGGGTCCTTGATATTTAGTCGTTTTCAGCCAATTTTCTGGATTTTTGAAAATTTCACTTTTTTGTGAAAATATCCACTAAATGAGGGAATAATATGTGTGAGGGTACCCCAGGAGAGTTCCAAATGTGTGTGGGTAGAATATATATCCCACGGGGGTAAAATTGAAAAAAGATGAAAAAAATTTTTTTATTTGGACTTAGTAATTTCTCCGGCGTTTAGCAGACTTTCAGATAGGGGAAATGTCAGTGAGCGTTCTGATTTCAGTTCCAGAGCGATTCGCCTAATGAGTCCTTGATATTTAGTCGTTTTCAGCCAATTTTCTGGATTTTTGAAAATTTCACTTTTTTGTGAAAATATCCACTAAATGAGTGAATAATATGTGTGAGGGTACCCCAGGAGAGTTCCAAATGTGTGTGGGTAGAATACATATCCCACGGGGGTAAAATTGAAAAAAGTTGAAACATTTTTTTTTTGGACTTAGTCATTTTTCCGGCGTTTATCAGACTTTCAGATAAGGCAAATGTCAGTGAGCATTCTGATTTCAGTTCCAGAGCGATTCGCCCAATGAGTACTTGATATTTAGTCGTTTTCAGCCAATTTCCTGGATTTTTGAAAATTTCACTTTTTTGTGAAAATATCCACTAAACGAGGGAATAATATGTGTGAGGGTACCCCAGGAGAGTTCCAAATGTGTTTGGGTAGAATATATATCCCACGGGGGTAAAATTGAAAAAAGTTGAAAAAAAATTTTTTTTGGACTTAGTCATTTTTCCGGCGTTTCTCAGACTTTCAGAAAGGGGAAATGTCAGTGAGCGTTCCGATTTCAGTTCCAGAGCGATTCGCCCAATAAGTCCTTGATATTTAGTCATTTTCAGCCAATAATTTGGATTTTTGAAAATTTCAATTTTGGTGAAAATATCCACTAAATGAGGGAATAATATGTGTGAGGGTACCCCAGGAGAGTTCCAAATGTGTGTGGGTAGAATATATATCCCACGGGGGTAAAATTGAAAAAAGTTGAAAAAAATTTTTTTTTTGGACTTAGTCATTTTTCCGCCGTTTATCAGACTTTCAGATAGGGGAAATGTGAGTGAGCATTCCGATTTCAGTTCCAGAGCAATTCGCCCAATGAGTCCTTGATATTTAGTCTTTTCAGCCAATTTTCTGGATTTTTGAAAATTTCACTTTTTTGTGAAAATATCCACTAAACGAGGGAATAATATGTGTGAGGGTACCCCAGGAGAGTTCCAAATGTGTGTGGGTAGAATATATTTCCCACGGGGGTAAAATTGAAAAAAGTTGAAAAAAATTTTTTTTTGGACTTAGTCATTTTTCCGGCGTTTATCAGACTTTCAGATAGGGGAAATGTCAGTGAGCATTCCGATTTCAGTTCCAGAGCGATTCGCCCAATAAGTCCTTGATATTTAGTCATTTTCAGCCAATAATTTGGATTTTTGAAAATTTCAATTTTGGTGAAAATATCCACTAAATGAGGGAATAATATGTGTGAGGGTACCCCAGGAGAGTTCCAAATGTGTGTGGGTAGAATATATATCCCACGGGGGTAAAATTGAAAAAAGTTGAAAAAATTTTTTTTTTTGGACTTAGTCATTTTTCCGGCGTTTATCAGACTTTCAGATAGGGGAAATGTCAATGAGCGCTCCGATTTCAGTTCCAGAGCAATTCGCCCAATGAGTCCTTGATATGTAGTCGTTTTCAGCCATTTTTCTGGATTTTTGAAAATTTCACTTTTTTGTGAAAATATCCACTAAATGAGGGAATAATATGTGTGAGGGTACCCCAGGAGAGTTCCAAATGTGTGTGGGTAGAATATATATCCCACGGGGGTAAAATTGAGAAAAGTTGAAAAAATTTTTTTTTTTGGACTTAGTCATTTTTCCGCCGTTTATCAGACTTTCAGATAGGGGAAATGTGAGAGACCATTCCGATTTCAGTTCCAGAGTGATTCGCCCAATGAGTCCTTGATATTTAGTCGTTTTCAGCCAATTTTCTGGATTTTTGAAAATTTCACTTTTTTGTGAAAATATCCACTAAACGAGGGAATAATATGTGTGCGGGTACCCCAGGAGAGTTCCAAATGTGTGTGGGTAGAATATATATCTCACGGTGGTAAAATTGAAAAAAGTTGAAAAAAAATTTTTTTTGGACTTAGTCATTTTTCCGGCGTTTATCAGACTTTCAGATAGGGGAAATGTGAGTGAGCATTCCGATTTCAGTTCCAGAGCAATTCGCCCAATGATTCCTTGATATTTAGTCGTTTTCAGCCAATTTTCTGGATTTTTGAAAATTTCACTTTTTTGTGAAAATATCCACTAAATGAGGGAATAATATGTGTGAGGGTACCCCAGGAGAGTTCCAAATGTGTGTGGGTAGAATATATATCCCACAGGGGTAAAATTGAAAAAAGTTGAACAAATTTTTTTTTGGACTTAGTCATTTTTCCAGCGTTTATCAGAATTTCAGATAGGGGAAATGTCAGTGAGCGTTCCGATTTCAGTTCCAGAGCGATTCGCCCAATAAGTCCTTGATATTTAGTCATTTTCAGCCAATAATTTGGATTTTTGAAAATTTCACTTTTTGGTGAAAATATCCACTAAATGAGGGAATAATATGTATGAGGGTACCCCAGGAGAGTTCCAAATGTGTGTGGGTAGAATATATATCCCACGGGGGTAAAATTGAAAAAAGTTGAAAAAAATTTTTTTTTTGGACTTAGTCATTTTTCCGCCGTTCATCAGACTTTCAGATAGGGGAAATGTGAGAGACCATTCCGATTTCAGTTCCGGAGTGATTCGCCCAATGAGTCCTTGATATTTAGTCGTTTTCAGCCAATTTTCTGGATTTTTGAAAATTTCACTTTTTTGTGAAAATATCCACTAAATGAGGGAATAATATGTGTGAGGGTACCCCAGGAGAGTTCCAAATGTGTTTGGGTAGAATATATATCCCACGGGGGTAAAATTGAAAAAAGTTGAAAAAATTTTTTTTCTGGACTTAGTCATTTTTCCGTCGTTTATCAGACTTTCAGATAGGGGAAATGTCAGTGAGCGTTCCGATTTCAGTTCCAGAGCGATTCGCCCAATGAGTCCTTGATATTTAGTCGTTTTCAGCCAATTTTCTGGATTTTTGAAAATTTCACTTTTTTGTGAAAATATCCACTAAATGAGTGAATAATATGTGTGAGGGTACCCCAGGAGAGTTCCAAATGTGTGTGGGTAGAATACATATCCCACGGGGGTAAAATTGAAAAAAGTTGAAACATTTTTTTTTTGGACTTAGTCATTTTTCCGGCGTTTATCAGACTTTCAGATAGGGCAAATGTCAGTGAGCATTCTGATTTCAGTTCCAGAGCGATTCGCCCAATGAGTACTTGATATTTAGTCGTTTTCAGCCAATTTCCTGGATTTTTGAAAATTTCACTTTTTTGTGAAAATATCCACTAAACGAGGGAATAATATGTGTGAGGGTACCCCAGGAGAGTTCCAAATGTGTTTGGGTAGAATATATATCCCACGGGGGTAAAATTGAAAAAAGTTGAAAAAAAATTTTTTTTGGACTTAGTCATTTTTCCGGCGTTTCTCAGACTTTCAGAAAGGGGAAATGTCAGTGAGCGTTCCGATTTCAGTTCCAGAGCGATTCGCCCAATAAGTCCTTGATATTTAGTCATTTTCAGCCAATAATTTGGATTTTTGAAAATTTCAATTTTGGTGAAAATATCCACTAAATGAGGGAATAATATGTGTGAGGGTACCCCAGGAGAGTTCCAAATGTGTGTGGGTAGAATATATATCCCACGGGGGTAAAATTGAAAAAAGTTGAAAAAAATTTTTTTTTTGGACTTAGTCATTTTTCCGCCGTTTATCAGACTTTCAGATAGGGGAAATGTGAGTGAGCATTCCGATTTCAGTTCCAGAGCAATTCGCCCAATGAGTCCTTGATATTTAGTCTTTTCAGCCAATTTTCTGGATTTTTGAAAATTTCACTTTTTTGTGAAAATATCCACTAAACGAGGGAATAATATGTGTGAGGGTACCCCAGGAGAGTTCCAAATGTGTGTGGGTAGAATATATTTCCCACGGGGGTAAAATTGAAAAAAGTTGAAAAAAATTTTTTTTTGGACTTAGTCATTTTTCCGGCGTTTATCAGACTTTCAGATAGGGGAAATGTCAGTGAGCATTCCGATTTCAGTTCCAGAGCGATTCGCCCAATAAGTCCTTGATATTTAGTCATTTTCAGCCAATAATTTGGATTTTTGAAAATTTCAATTTTGGTGAAAATATCCACTAAATGAGGGAATAATATGTGTGAGGGTACCCCAGGAGAGTTCCAAATGTGTGTGGGTAGAATATATATCCCACGGGGGTAAAATTGAAAAAAGTTGAAAAAATTTTTTTTTTTGGACTTAGTCATTTTTCCGGCGTTTATCAGACTTTCAGATAGGGGAAATGTCAATGAGCGCTCCGATTTCAGTTCCAGAGCAATTCGCCCAATGAGTCCTTGATATGTAGTCGTTTTCAGCCATTTTTCTGGATTTTTGAAAATTTCACTTTTTTGTGAAAATATCCACTAAATGAGGGAATAATATGTGTGAGGGTACCCCAGGAGAGTTCCAAATGTGTGTGGGTAGAATATATATCCCACGGGGGTAAAATTGAGAAAAGTTGAAAAAATTTTTTTTTTTGGACTTAGTCATTTTTCCGGCGTTTATCAGACTTTCAGATAGGGGAAATGTGAGTGAGCATTCCGATTTCAGTTCCAGAGCAATTCGCTCAATGATTCCTTGATATTTAGTCGTTTTCAGCCAATTTTCTGGATTTTTGAAAATTTCACTTTTTTGTGAAAATATCCACTAAATGAGGGAATAATATGTGTGAGGGTACCCCAGGAGAGTTCCAAATGTGTGTGGGTAGAATATATATCCCACAGGGGTAAAATTGAAAAAAGTTGAACAAATTTTTTTTTGGACTTAGTCATTTTTCCAGCGTTTATCAGAATTTCAGATAGGGGAAATGTCAGTGAGCGTTCCGATTTCAGTTCCAGAGCGATTCGCCCAATAAGTCCTTGATATTTAGTCATTTTCAGCCAATAATTTGGATTTTTGAAAATTTCACTTTTTGGTGAAAATATCCACTAAATGAGGGAATAATATGTATGAGGGTACCCCAGGAGAGTTCCAAATGTGTGTGGGTAGAATATATATCCCACGGGGGTAAAATTGAAAAAAGTTGAAAAAAATTTTTTTTTTGGACTTAGTCATTTTTCCGCCGTTCATCAGACTTTCAGATAGGGGAAATGTGAGAGACCATTCCGATTTCAGTTCCGGAGTGATTCGCCCAATGAGTCCTTGATATTTAGTCGTTTTCAGCCAATTTTCTGGATTTTTGAAAATTTCACTTTTTTGTGAAAATATCCACTAAATGAGGGAATAATATGTGTGAGGGTACCCCAGGAGAGTTCCAAATGTGTTTGGGTAGAATATATATCCCACGGGGGTAAAATTGAAAAAAGTTGAAAAAATTTTTTTTCTGGACTTAGTCATTTTTCCGTCGTTTATCAGACTTTCAGATAGGGGAAATGTCAGTGAGCGTTCCGATTTCAGTTCCAGAGCGATTCGCCCAATGAGTCCTTGATATTTAGTCGTTTTCAGCCAATTTTCTGGATTTTTGAAAATTTCACTTTTTTGTGAAAATATCCACTAAATGAGGGAATAATATGTGTGAGGGTACCCCAGGAGAGTTCCAAATGTGTGTGGGTAGAATATATTTCCCATGGGGGTAAAATTGAAAAAAGTTGAAAAAATTTTTTTTTTGGACTTAGTCATTTTTCCGGCGTTTATCAGACTTTCAGAAAGGGGAAATGTCAGTGAGCGTTCCGATTTCAGTTCCAGAGCAATTCGCCCAATGGGTCCTTGATATTTAGTCGTTTTCAGCCAATTTTCTGGATTTTTGAAAATTTCACTTTTTTGTGAAAATATCCACTAAACGAGGGAATAATATGTGTGAGGGTACCCCAGGAGAGTTCCAAATGTGTGTGGGTAGAATATATTTCCCACGGGGGTAAAATTGAAAAAAGTTGAAAAAATTTTTTTTTTGGACTTAGTCATTTTTCTGGCGTTTATCAGACTTTCAGATAGGGGAAATGTCAGTGAGCATTCCGATTTCAGTTCCAGAGCGATTCGCCCAATAAGTCCTTGATATTTAGTCATTTTCAGCCAATAATTTGGATTTTTGAAAATTTGACTTTTTTGTGAAAATATCCACTAAATGAGGGAATAATATGTGTGAGGGTACCCCAGGAGAGTTCCAAATGTGTGTGGGTAGAATATATATCCCACAGGGGTAAAATTGAAAAAAGTTGAACAAATTTTTTTTTGGACTTAGTCATTTTTCCAGCGTTTATCAGAATTTCAGATAGGGGAAATGTCAGTGAGCGTTCCGATTTCAGTTCCAGAGCGATTCGCCCAATGAGTACTTGATATTTAGTCGTTTTCAGCCAATTTCCTGGATTTTTGAAAATTTCACTTTTTTGTGAAAATATCCACTAAACGAGGGAATAATATGTGTGAGGGTACCCCAGGAGAGTTCCAAATGTGTTTGGGTAGAATATATATCCCACGGGGGTAAAATTGAAAAAAGTTTAAAAAAATTTTTTTTTGGACTTAGTCATTTTTCCGTCGTTTATCAGACTTTCAGATAGGGGAAATGTCAGTGAGCATTCCGATTTCAGTTCCAGAGCGATTCGCCCAATGAGTCCTTGATATTTAGTCGTTTTCAGCCAATTTTCTGGATTTTTGAAAATTTCACTTTTTTGTGAAAATATCCACTAAATGAGGGAATAATATGTGTGAGGGTACCCCAGGAGAGTTCCAAATGTGTTTGGGTAGAATATATATCCCACGGGGGTAAAATTGAAAAAAGTTGAAAAAATTTTTTTTCTGGACTTAGTCATTTTTCCGTCGTTTATCAGACTTTCAGATAGGGGAAATGTCAGTGAGCGTTCCGATTTCAGTTCCAGAGCGATTCGCCCAATGAGTCCTTGATATTTAGTCGTTTTCAGCCAATTTTCTGGATTTTTGAAAATTTCACTTTTTTGTGAAAATATCCACTAAATGAGGGAATAATATGTGTGAGGGTACCCCAGGAGAGTTCCAAATGTGTGTGGGTAGAATATATTTCCCATGGGGGTAAAATTGAAAAAAGTTGAAAAAATTTTTTTTTTGGACTTAGTCATTTTTCCGGCGTTTATCAGACTTTCAGAAAGGGGAAATGTCAGTGAGCGTTCCGATTTCAGTTCCAGAGCAATTCGCCCAATGGGTCCTTGATATTTAGTCGTTTTCAGCCAATTTTCTGGATTTTTGAAAATTTCACTTTTTTGTGAAAATATCCACTAAACGAGGGAATAATATGTGTGAGGGTACCCCAGGAGAGTTCCAAATGTGTGTGGGTAGAATATATTTCCCACGGGGGTAAAATTGAAAAAAGTTGAAAAAATTTTTTTTTTGGACTTAGTCATTTTTCTGGCGTTTATCAGACTTTCAGATAGGGGAAATGTCAGTGAGCATTCCGATTTCAGTTCCAGAGCGATTCGCCCAATAAGTCCTTGATATTTAGTCATTTTCAGCCAATAATTTGGATTTTTGAAAATTTCACTTTTTTGTGAAAATATCCACTAAATGAGGGAATAATATGTGTGAGGGTACCCCAGGAGAGTTCCATATGTGTGTGGGTAGAATATATATCCCACGGGGGTAAAATTGAAAAAAGTTGAAAAAAAAATTTTTTTGGACTTAGTCATTTTTCCGGCGTTTATCAGACTTTCAGAAAGGGGAAATGTCAGTGAGCGTTCCAATTTCAGTTCCAGAGCGATTCGCCCAATGAGTCCTTGATATTTAGTCGTTTTCAGCCAATTTTCTGGATTTTTGAAAATTTCACTTTTTTGTGAAAATATCCACTAAATGAGGGAATAATATGTGTGAGGGTACCCCAGGAGAGTTCCAAATGTGTGTGGGTAGAATATATATCCCACTGGGGTAAAATTGAAAAAAGTTGAAAAAAAATTTTTTTTGGACTTAGTCATTTTTCCGGCGTTTATCAGACTTTCAGATAGGGGAAATGTCAGTGAGCATTCCGATTTCAGTTCCAGAGCGATTCGCCCAATAAGTCCTTGATATTTAGTCATTTTCAGCCAATAATTTGGATTTTTGAAAATTTCAATTTTGGTGAAAATATCCACTAAATGAGGGAATAATATGTGTGAGGGTACCCCAGGAGAGTTCCAAATGTGTGTGGCTAGAATATATATCCCACGGGGGTAAAATTGAAAAAAGTTGAAAAAATTTTTTTTTTTGGACTTAGTCATTTTTCCGCCGTTTATCAGACTTTCAGATAGGGGAAATGTGAGTGAGCATTCCGATTTCAGTTCCAGAGCAATTCGCCCAATGAGTCCTTGATATTTAGTCGTTTTCAGCCAATTTTCTGGATTTTTGAAAATTTCACTTTTTTGTGAAAATATCCACTAAACGAGGGAATAATATGTGTGAGGGTACCCCAGGAGAGTTCCAAATGTGTGTGGGTAGAATATATTTCCCACGGGGGTAAAATTGAAAAAAGTTGAAAAAAATTTTTTTTTGGACTTAGTCATTTTTCCGGCGTTTATCAGAGTTTCAGATAGGGGAAATGTCAGTGAGCATTCCGATTTCAGTTCCAGAGCGATTCGCCCAATAAGTCCTTGATATTTAGTCATTTTCAGCCAATAATTTGGATTTTTGAAAATTTCAATTTTGGTGAAAATATCCACTAAATGAGGGAATAATATGTGTGAGGGTACCCCAGGAGAGTTCCAAATGTGTGTGGGTAGAATATATATCCCACGGGGGTAAAATTGAAAAAAGTTGAAAAAAATTTTTTTTTTGGACTTAGTCATTTTTCCGCCGTTTATCAGACTTTCAGATAGGGGAAATGTCAGTGAGCATTCCGATTTCAGTTCCAGAGCAATTCGCCCAATGAGACCTTGATATTTAGTCGTTTTCAGCCAATTTTCTGGATTTTTGAAAATTTCACTTTTTTGTGAAAATATCCACTAAACGAGGGAATAATATGTGTGAGGGTACCCCAGGAGAGTTCCAAATGTGTGTGGGTAGAATATATTTCCCACGGGGGTAAAATTGAAAAAAGTTGAAAAAAAAATTTTTTTGGACTTAGTCATTTTTCCGGCGTTTATCAGACTTTCAGAAAGGGGAAATGTCAGTGAGCGTTCCGATTTCAGTTCCAGAGCAATTCGCCCAATGGGTCCTTGATATTTAGTCGTTTTCAGCCAATTTTCTGGATTTTTGAAAATTTCACTTTTTTGTGAAAATATCCACTAAATGAGGGAATAATATGTGTGAGGGTACCCCAGGAGAGTTCCAAATGTGTGTGGGTAGAATATATATCCCACGGGGGTAAAATTGAAAAAAGTTGAAAAAAAATTTTTTTTGGACTTAGTCATTTTTCCGGCTTTTATCAGACTTTCAGAAAGGGGAAATGTCAGTGAGCGTTCCGATTTCAGTTCCAGAGCAATTCGCCCAATGGGTCCTTGATATTTAGTCATTTTCAGCCAATAATTTGGATTTTTGAAAATTTCACTTTTTTGTGAAAATATCCACTAAATGAGGGAATAATATGTGTGAGGGTACCCCAGGAGAGTTCCAAATGTGTGTGGGTAGAATATATATCCCACGGGGGTAAAATTGAAAAAAGTTGAAAAAAAATTTTTTTTTAACTTAGTCATTTTTCCGGCGTTTATCAGACTTTCAGAAAGGGGAAATGTCAGTGAGCGTTCCAATTTCAGTTCCAGAGCGATTCGCCCAATGAGTCCTTGATATTTAGTCGTTTTCAGCCAATTTTCTGGATTTTTGAAAATTTCACTTTTTTGTGAAAATATCCACTAAACGAGGGAATAATATGTGTGAGGGTACCCCAGGAGAGTTCCAAATGTGTTTGAGTAGAATATATATCCCACGGGGGTAAAATTGAAAAAAGTTGAAAAAAATTTTTTTTTGGACTTAGTCATTTTTCCGTCGTTTATCAGACTTTCAGATAGGGGAAATGTCAGTGAGCATTCCAATTTCAGTTCCAGAGCGATTCGCCCAATGAGTCCTTGATATTTAGTCGTTTTCAGCCAATTTTCTGGATTTTTGAAAATTTCACTTTTTTGTGAAAATATCCACTAAATGAGGGAATAATATGTGTGAGGGTACCCCAGGAGAGTTCCAAATGTGTTTGGGTAGAATATATATCCCACGGGGGTAAAATTGAAAAAAGTTGAAAAAAATTTTTTTTTGGACTTAGTCATTTTTCCGTCGTTTATCAGACTTTCAGATAGGGGAAATGTCAGTGAGCGTTCCGATTTCAGTTCCAGAGCGATTCGCCCAATGAGTCCTTGATATTTAGTCGTTTTCAGCCAATTTTCTGGATTTTTGAAAATTTCACTTTTTTGTGAAAATATCCACTAAATGAGGGAATAATATGTGTGAGGGTACCCCAGGAGAGTTCCAAATGTGTGTGGGTAGAATATATATCCCACTGGGGTAAAATTGAAAAAAGTTGAAAAAAAATTTTTTTTGGACTTAGTCATTTTTCCGGCGTTTATCAGACTTTCAGATAGGGGAAATGTCAGTGAGCATTCCGATTTCAGTTCCAGAGCGATTCGCCCAATAAGTCCTTGATATTTAGTCATTTTCAGCCAATAATTTGGATTTTTGAAAATTTCACTTTTTGGTGAAAATATCCACTAAATGAGGGAATAATATGTGTGAGGGTACCCCAGGAGAGTTCCAAATGTGTGTGGGTAGAATATATATCCCACTGGGGTAAAATTGAAAAAAGTTGAAAAAAAATTTTTTTGGGACTTAGTCATTTTTCCGGCGTTTATCAGACTTTCAGATAGGGGAAATGTCAGTGAGCATTCCGATTTCAGTTCCAGAGCGATTCGCCCAATAAGTCCTTGATATTTAGTCATTTTCAGCCAATAATTTGAATTTTTGAAAATTTCACTTTTTGGTGAAAATATCCACTAAATGAGGGAATAATATGTATGAGGGTACCCCAGGAGAGTTCCAAATGTGTGTGGGTAGAATATATATCCCACGGGGGTAAAATTGAAAAAAGTTGAAAAAAATTTTTTTTTTGGACTTAGTCATTTTTCCGCCGTTCATCAGACTTTCAGATAGGGGAAATGTGAGAGACCATTCCGATTTCAGTTCCGGAGTGATTCGCCCAATGAGTCCTTGATATTTAGTCGTTTTCAGCCAATTTTCTGGATTTTTGAAAATTTCACTTTTTTGTGAAAATATCCACTAAACGAGGGAATAATATGTGTGAGGGTACCCCAGGAGAGTTCCAAATGTGTGTGGGTAGAATATATTTCCCACGGGGGTAAAATTGAAAAAAGTTGAAAAAATTTTTTTTTTGGACTTAGTCATTTTTCCGCCGTTTATCAGACTTTCAGATAGGGGAAATGTCAGTGAGCATTCCGATTTCAGTTCCAGAGCAATTCGCCCAATGAGACCTTGATATTTAGTCGTTTTCAGCCAATTTTCTGGATTTTTGAAAATTTCACTTTTTTGTGAAAATATCCACTAAACGAGGGAATAATATGTGTGAGGGTACCCCAGGAGAGTTCCAAATGTGTGTGGGTAGAATATATTTCCCACGGGGGTAAAATTGAAAAAAGTTGAAAAAAAAATTTTTTTGGACTTAGTCATTTTTCCGGCGTTTATCAGACTTTCAGAAAGGGGAAATGTCAGTGAGCGTTCCGATTTCAGTTCCAGAGCAATTCGCCCAATGGGTCCTTGATATTTAGTCGTTTTCAGCCAATTTTCTGGATTTTTGAAAATTTCACTTTTTTGTGAAAATATCCACTAAATGAGGGAATAATATGTGTGAGGGTACCCCAGGAGAGTTCCAAATGTGTGTGGGTAGAATATATATCCCACGGGGGTAAAATTGAAAAAAGTTGAAAAAAAAATTTTTTTGGACTTAGTCATTTTTCCGGCTTTTATCAGACTTTCAGAAAGGGGAAATGTCAGTGAGCGTTCCGATTTCAGTTCCAGAGCAATTCGCCCAATGGGTCCTTGATATTTAGTCATTTTCAGCCAATAATTTGGATTTTTGAAAATTTCACTTTTTTGTGAAAATATCCACTAAATGAGGGAATAATATGTGTGAGGGTACCCCAGGAGAGTTCCAAATGTGTGTGGGTAGAATATATATCCCACGGGGGTAAAATTGAAAAAAGTTGAAAAAAAATTTTTTTTTAACTTAGTCATTTTTCCGGCGTTTATCAGACTTTCAGAAAGGGGAAATGTCAGTGAGCGTTCCAATTTCAGTTCCAGAGCGATTCGCCCAATGAGTCCTTGATATTTAGTCGTTTTCAGCCAATTTTCTGGATTTTTGAAAATTTCACTTTTTTGTGAAAATATCCACTAAACGAGGGAATAATATGTGTGAGGGTACCCCAGGAGAGTTCCAAATGTGTTTGAGTAGAATATATATCCCACGGGGGTAAAATTGAAAAAAGTTGAAAAAAATTTTTTTTTGGACTTAGTCATTTTTCCGTCGTTTATCAGACTTTCAGATAGGGGAAATGTCAGTGAGCATTCCAATTTCAGTTCCAGAGCGATTCGCCCAATGAGTCCTTGATATTTAGTCGTTTTCAGCCAATTTTCTGGATTTTTGAAAATTTCACTTTTTTGTGAAAATATCCACTAAATGAGGGAATAATATGTGTGAGGGTACCCCAGGAGAGTTCCAAATGTGTTTGGGTAGAATATATATCCCACGGGGGTAAAATTGAAAAAAGTTGAAAAAAATTTTTTTTTGGACTTAGTCATTTTTCCGTCGTTTATCAGACTTTCAGATAGGGGAAATGTCAGTGAGCGTTCCGATTTCAGTTCCAGAGCGATTCGCCCAATGAGTCCTTGATATTTAGTCGTTTTCAGCCAATTTTCTGGATTTTTGAAAATTTCACTTTTTTGTGAAAATATCCACTAAATGAGGGAATAATATGTGTGAGGGTACCCCAGGAGAGTTCCAAATGTGTGTGGGTAGAATATATATCCCACTGGGGTAAAATTGAAAAAAGTCGAAAAAAAATTTTTTTTGGACTTAGTCATTTTTCCGGCGTTTATCAGACTTTCAGATAGGGGAAATGTCAGTGAGCATTCCGATTTCAGTTCCAGAGCGATTCGCCCAATAAGTCCTTGATATTTAGTCATTTTCAGCCAATAATTTGGATTTTTGAAAATTTCACTTTTTGGTGAAAATATCCACTAAATGAGGGAATAATATGTGTGAGGGTACCCCAGGAGAGTTCCAAATGTGTGTGGGTAGAATATATATCCCACTGGGGTAAAATTGAAAAAAGTTGAAAAAAAATTTTTTTGGGACTTAGTCATTTTTCCGGCGTTTATCAGACTTTCAGATAGGGGAAATGTCAGTGAGCATTCCGATTTCAGTTCCAGAGCGATTCGCCCAATAAGTCCTTGATATTTAGTCATTTTCAGCCAATAATTTGAATTTTTGAAAATTTCACTTTTTGGTGAAAATATCCACTAAATGAGGGAATAATATGTATGAGGGTACCCCAGGAGAGTTCCAAATGTGTGTGGGTAGAATATATATCCCACGGGGGTAAAATTGAAAAAAGTTGAAAAAAATTTTTTTTTTGGACTTAGTCATTTTTCCGCCGTTCATCAGACTTTCAGATAGGGGAAATGTGAGAGACCATTCCGATTTCAGTTCCGGAGTGATTCGCCCAATGAGTCCTTGATATTTAGTCGTTTTCAGCCAATTTTCTGGATTTTTGAAAATTTCACTTTTTTGTGAAAATATCCACTAAACGAGGGAATAATATGTGTGAGGGTACCCCAGGAGAGTTCCAAATGTGTGTGGGTAGAATATATTTCCCACGGGGGTAAAATTGAAAAAAGTTGAAAAAATTTTTTTTTTGGACTTAGTCATTTTTCCGGCGTTTATCAGACTTTCAGATAGGGGAAATGTCAGTGAGCATTCCGATTTCAGTTCCAGAGCGATTCGCCCAATAAGTCCTTGATATTTAGTCATTTTCAGCCAATAATTTGGATTTTTGAAAATTTCACTTTTTGGTGAAAATATCCACTAAATGAGGGAATAATATGTGTGAGGGTACCCCAGGAGAGTTCCAAATGTGTGTGGGTAGAATATATATCCCACTGGGGTAAAATTGAAAAAAGTTGAAAAAAATTTTTTTTGGGACTTAGTCATTTTTCCGGCGTTTATCAGACTTTCAGATAGGGGAAATGTCAGTGAGCATTCCGATTTCAGTTCCAGAGCGATTCGCCCAATAAGTCCTTGATATTTAGTCATTTTCAGCCAATAATTTGAATTTTTGAAAATTTCACTTTTTGGTGAAAATATCCACTAAATGAGGGAATAATATGTATGAGGGTACCCCAGGAGAGTTCCAAATGTGTGTGGGTAGAATATATATCCCACGGGGGTAAAATTGAAAAAAGTTGAAAAAAATTTTTTTTTTGGACTTAGTCATTTTTCCGCCGTTCATCAGACTTTCAGATAGGGGAAATGTGAGAGACCATTCCGATTTCAGTTCCGGAGTGATTCGCCCAATGAGTCCTTGATATTTAGTCGTTTTCAGCCAATTTTCTGGATTTTTGAAAATTTCACTTTTTTGTGAAAATATCCACTAAACGAGGGAATAATATGTGTGAGGGTACCCCAGGAGAGTTCCAAATGTGTGTGGGTAGAATATATTTCCCACGGGGGTAAAATTGAAAAAAGTTGAAAAATTTTTTTTTTTGGACTTAGTCATTTTTCCGGCGTTTATCAGACTTTCAGATAGGGGAAATGTCAGTGAGCATTCCGATTTCAGTTCCAGAGCGATTCGCCCAATAAGTCCTTGATATTTAGTCATTTTCAGCCAATAATTTGGATTTTTGAAAATTTCACTTTTTTGTGAAAATATCCACTAAATGAGGGAATAATATGTGTGAGGGTACCCCAGGAGAGTTCCAAATGTGTATGGGTAGAATATATATCCCACTGGGGTAAAATTGAAAAAAGTTGAAAAAAAATTTTTTTGGGACTTAGTCATTTTTCCGGCGTTTATCAGACTTTCAGATAGGGGAAATGTCAGTGAGCATTCCGATTTCAGTTCCAGAGCGATTCGCCCAATAAGTCCTTGATATTTAGTCATTTTCAGCCAATAATTTGGATTTTTGAAAATTTCACTTTTTGGTGAAAATATCCACTAAATGAGGGAATAATATGTGTGAGGGTACCCCAGGAGAGTTCCAAATGTGTGTGGGTAGAATATATATCCCACTGGGGTAAAATTGAAAAAAGTTGAAAAAAAATTTTTTTGGGACTTAGTCATTTTTCCGGCCTTTATCAGACTTTCAGATAGGGGAAATGTCAGTGAGCATTCCGATTTCAGTTCCAGAGCGATTCGCCCAATAAGTCCTTGATATTTAGTCATTTTCAGCCAATAATTTGGATTTTTGAAAATTTCACTTTTTGGTGAAAATATCCACTAAATGAGGGAATAATATGTATGAGGGTACCCCAGGAGAGTTCCAAATGTGTGTGGGTAGAATATATATCCCACGGGGGTAAAATTGAAAAAAGTTGAAAAAAATTTTTTTTTTGGACTTAGTCATTTTTCCGCCGTTTATCAGACTTTCAGATAGGGGAAATGTGAGTGAGCATTCCGATTTCAGTTCCAGAGCAATTCGCCCAATGAGTCCTTGATATTTAGTCGTTTTCAGCCAATTTTCTGGATTTTTGAAAATTTCACTTTTTTGTGAAAATATCCACTAAACGAGGGAATAATATGTGTGAGGGTACCCCAGGAGAGTTCCAAATGTGTGTGGGTAGAATATATTTCCCACGGGGGTAAAATTGAAAAAAGTTGAAAAAAAATTTTTTTTGGACTTAGTCATTTTTCCGGCGTTTATCAGACTTTCAGAAAGGGGAAATGTCAGTGAGCGTTCCGATTTCAGTTCCAGAGCAATTCGCCCAATGGGTCCTTGATATTTAGTCGTTTTCAGCGAATTTTCTGGATTTTTGAAAATTTCACTTTTTTGTGAAAATATCCACTAAACGAGGGAATAATATGTGTGAGGGTACCCCAGGAGAGTTCCAAATGTGTGTGGGTAGAATATATATCCCACTGGGGTAAAATTGAAAAAAGTTGAAAAAAAATTTTTTTTGGACTTAGTCATTTTTCCGGCGTTTATCAGACTTTCAGATAGGGGAAATGTCAGTGAGCATTCCGATTTCAGTTCCAGAGCGATTCGCCCAATAAGTCCTTGATATTTAGTCATTTTCAGCCAATAATTTGGATTTTTGAAAATTTCACTTTTGGTGAAAATATCCACTAAATGAGGGAATAATATGTGTGAGGGTACCCCAGGAGAGTTCCAAATGTGTGTGGGTAGAATATATATCCCACGGGGGTAAAATTGAAAAAAGTTGAAAAAATTTTTTTTTTTGGACTTAGTCATTTTTCCGCCGTTTATCAGACTTTCAGATAGGGGAAATGTCAGTGAGCATTCCGATTTCAGTTCCAGAGCAATTCGCCCAATGAGTCCTTGATATTTAGTCGTTTTCAGCCAATTTTCTGGATTTTTGAAAATTTCACTTTTTTGTGAAAATATCCACTAAACGAGGGAATAATATGTGTGAGGGTACCCCAGGAGAGTTCCAAATGTGTGTGGGTAGAATACATTTCCCACGGGGGTAAAATTGAAAAAAGTTGAAAAAAAATTTTTTTTGGACTTAGTCATTTTTCCCGTGTTTATCAGACTTTCAGAAAGGGGAAATGTCAGTGAGCGTTCCGATTTCAGTTCCAGAGCAATTCGCCCAATGGGTCCTTGATATTTAGTCGTTTTCAGCCAATTTTCTGGATTTTTGAAAATTTCACTTTTTTGTGAAAATATCCACTAAATGAGGGAATAATATGTGTGAGGGTACCCCAGGAGAGTTCCACATGTGTGTGGGTAGAATATATATCCCACGGGGGTAAAATTGAAAAAAGTTGAAAAAATTTTTTTTTTGGACTTAGTCATTTTTCCGGCGTTCATCAGACTTTCAGATAGGGGAAATGTCAGTGAGCATTCCGATTTCAGTTCCAGAGCGATTCGCCCAATAAGTCCTTGATATTTAGTCATTTTCAGCCAATAATTTGTATTTTTGAAAATTTCACTTTTTTGTGAAAATATCCACTAAATGAGGGAATAATATGTGTGAGGGTACCCCAGGAGAGTTCCAAATGTGTATGGGTAGAATATATATCCCACTGGGGTAAAATTGAAAAAAGTTGAAAAAAAATTTTTTTTGGACTTAGTCATTTTTCCGGCGTTTATCAGACTTTCAGATAGGGGAAATGTCAGTGAGCATTCCGATTTCAGTTCCAGAGCGATTCGCCCAATAAGTCCTTGATATTTAGTCATTTTCAGCCAATAATTTGGATTTTTGAAAATTTCAATTTTGGTGAAAATATCCACTAAATGAGGGAATAATATGTGTGAGGGTACCCCAGGAGAGTTCCAAATGTGTGTGGGTAGAATATATATCCCACGGGGGTAAAATTGAAAAAAGTTGAAAAAATTTTTTTTTTTGTACTTAGTCATTTTTCCGCCGTTTATCAGACTTTCAGATAGGGGAAATGTGAGTGAGCATTCCGATTTCAGTTCCAGAGCAATTTGCCCAATGAGTCCTTGATATTTAGTCGTTTTCAGCCAATTTTCTGGATTTTTGAAAATTTCACTTTTTTGTGAAAATATCCACTAAACGAGGGAATAATATGTGTGAGGGTACCCCAGGAGAGTTCCAAATGTGTGTGGGTAGAATACATTTCCCACGGGGGTAAAATTGAAAAAAGTTGAAAAAAAATTTTTTTTGGACTTAGTCATTTTTCCGGCGTTTATCAGACTTTCAGAAAGGGGAAATGTCAGTGAGCGTTCCGATTTCAGTTCCAGAGCAATTCGCCCAATGGGTCCTTGTTATTTAGTCGTTTTCAGCCAATTTTCTGGATTTTTGAAAATTTCACTTTTTTGTGAAAATATCCACTAAACGAGGGAATAATATGTGTGAGGGTACCCCAGGAGAGTTCCAAATGTGTGTGGGTAGAATATATTTCCCACGGGGGTAAAATTGAAAAAAGTTGAAAAAAATTTTTTTTTGGACTTAGTCATTTTTCCGGCGTTTATCAGACTTTCAGAAAGGGGAAATGTCAGTGAGCGTTCCGATTTCAGTTCCAGAGCAATTCGCCCAATGGGTCCTTGATATTTAGTCGTTTTCAGCCAATTTTCTGGATTTTTGAAAATTTCACTTTTTTGTGAAAATATCCACTAAATGAGGGAATAATATGTGTGAGGGTACCCCAGGAGAGTTCCAAATGTGTGTGGGTAGAATATATATCCCACTGGGGTAAAATTGAAAAAAGTTGAAAAAAAATTTTTTTTGGACTTAGTCATTTTTCCGGCGTTTATCAGACTTTCAGATAGGGGAAATGTCAGTGAGCATTCCGATTTCAGTTCCAGAGCGATTCGCCCAATAAGTCCTTGATATTTAGTCATTTTCAGCCAATAATTTGGATTTTTGAAAATTTCACTTTTGGTGAAAATATCCACTAAATGAGGGAATAATATGTGTGAGGGTACCCCAGGAGAGTTCCAAATGTGTGTGGGTAGAATATATATCCCACGGGGGTAAAATTGAAAAAAGTTGAAAAAATTTTTTTTTTTGGACTTAGTCATTTTTCCGCCGTTTATCAGACTTTCAGATAGGGGAAATGTCAGTGAGCATTCCGATTTCAGTTCCAGAGCAATTCGCCCAATGAGTCCTTGATATTTAGTCGTTTTCAGCCAATTTTCTGGATTTTTGAAAATTTCACTTTTTTGTGAAAATATCCACTAAACGAGGGAATAATATGTGTGAGGGTACCCCAGGAGAGTTCCAAATGTGTGTGGGTAGAATATATTTCCCACGGGGGTAAAATTGAAAAAAGTTGAAAAAAATTTTTTTTTGGACTTAGTCATTTTTCCGGCGTTTATCAGACTTTCAGAAAGGGGAAATGTCAGTGAGCGTTCCGATTTCAGTTCCAGAGCAATTCGCCCAATGGGTCCTTGATATTTAGTCGTTTTCAGCCAATTTTCTGGATTTTTGAAAATTTCACTTTTTTGTGAAAATATCCACTAAATGAGGGAATAATATGTGTGAGGGTACCCCAGGAGAGTTCCAAATGTGTGTGGGTAGAATATATTTCCCACGGGGGTAAAATTGAAAAAAGTTGAAAAAATTTTTTTTTTGGACTTAGTCATTTTTCCGGCGTTTATCAGACTTTCAGATAGGGGAAATGTCAGTGAGCATTCCGATTTCAGTTCCAGAGCGATTCGCCCAATAAGTCCTTGATATTTAGTCATTTTCAGCCAATAAATTGGATTTTTGAAAATTTCACTTTTTTGTGAAAATATCCACTAAATGAGGGAATAATATGTGTGAGGGTACCCCAGGAGAGTTCCAAATGTGTATGGGTAGAATATATATCCCACTGGGGTAAAATTGAAAAAAGTTGAAAAAAAATTTTTTTTGGACTTAGTCATTTTTCCGGCGTTTATCAGACTTTCAGATAGGGGAAATGTCAGTGAGCATTCCGATTTCAGTTCCAGAGCGATTCGCCCAATAAGTCCTTGATATTTAGTCATTTTCAGCCAATAATTTGGATTTTTGAAAATTTCAATTTTGGTGAAAATATCCACTAAATGAGGGAATAATATGTGTGAGGGTACCCCAGGAGAGTTCCAAATGTGTGTGGGTAGAATATATATCCCACGGGGGTAAAATTGAAAAAAGTTGAAAAAATTTTTTTTTTTGGACTTAGTCATTTTTCCGCCGTTTATCAGACTTTCAGATAGGGGAAATGTGAGTGAGCATTCCGATTTCAGTTCCAGAGCAATTCGCCCAATGAGTCCTTGATATTTAGTCGTTTTCAGCCAATTTTCTGGATTTTTGAAAATTTCACTTTTTTGTGAAAATATCCACTAAACGAGGGAATAATATGTGTGAGGGTACCCCAGGAGAGTTCCAAATGTGTGTGGGTAGAATACATTTCCCACGGGGGTAAAATTGAAAAAAGTTGAAAAAAAATTTTTTTTGGACTTAGTCATTTTTCCGGCGTTTATCAGACTTTCAGAAAGGGGAAATGTCAGTGAGCGTTCCGATTTCAGTTCCAGAGCAATTCGCCCAATGGGTCCTTGATATTTAGTCGTTTTCAGCCAATTTTCTGGATTTTTGAAAATTTCACTTTTTTGTGAAAATATCCACTAAACGAGGGAATAATATGTGTGAGGGTACCCCAGGAGAGTTCCAAATGTGTGTGGGTAGAATATATTTCCCACGGGGGTAAAATTGAAAAAAGTTGAAAAAAATTTTTTTTTGGACTTAGTCATTTTTCCGGCGTTTATCAGACTTTCAGAAAGGGGAAATGTCAGTGAGCGTTCCGATTTTAGTTCCAGAGCAATTCGCCCAATGGGTCCTTGATATTTAGTCGTTTTCAGCCAATTTTCTGGATTTTTGAAAATTTCACTTTTTTGTGAAAATATCCACTAAATGAGGGAATAATATGTGTGAGGGTACCCCAGGAGAGTTCCAAATGTGTGTGGGTAGAATATATATCCCACTGGGGTAAAATTGAAAAAAGTTGAAAAAAAATTTTTTTTGGACTTAGTCATTTTTCCGGCGTTTATCAGACTTTCAGATAGGGGAAATGTCAGTGAGCATTCCGATTTCAGTTCCAGAGCGATTCGCCCAATAAGTCCTTGATATTTAGTCATTTTCAGCCAATAATTTGGATTTTTGAAAATTTCACTTTTGGTGAAAATATCCACTAAATGAGGGAATAATATGTGTGAGGGTACCCCAGGAGAGTTCCAAATGTGTGTGGGTAGAATATATATCCCACGGGGGTAAAATTGAAAAAAGTTGAAAAAATTTTTTTTTTTGGACTTAGTCATTTTTCCGCCGTTTATCAGACTTTCAGATAGGGGAAATGTCAGTGAGCATTCCGATTTCAGTTCCAGAGCAATTCGCCCAATGAGTCCTTGATATTTAGTCGTTTTCTGCCAATTTTCTGGATTTTTGAAAATTTCACTTTTTTGTGAAAATATCCACTAAACGAGGGAATAATATGTGTGAGGGTACCCCAGGAGAGTTCCAAATGTGTGTGGGTAGAATACATTTCCCACGGGGGTAAAATTGAAAAAAGTTGAAAAAAAATTTTTTTTGGACTTAGTCATTTTTCCCGTGTTTATCAGACTTTCAGAAAGGGGAAATGTCAGTGAGCGTTCCGATTTCAGTTCCAGAGCAATTCGCCCAATGGGTCCTTGATATTTAGTCGTTTTCAGCCAATTTTCTGGATTTTTGAAAATTTCACTTTTTTGTGAAAATATCCACTAAATGAGGGAATAATATGTGTGAGGGTACCCCAGGAGAGTTCCAAATGTGTGTGGGTAGAATATATATCCCACTGGGGTAAAATTGAAAAAAGTTGAAAAAAAATTTTTTTTGGACTTAGTCATTTTTCCGGCGTTTATCAGACTTTCAGATAGGGGAAATGTCAGTGAGCATTCCGATTTCAGTTCCAGAGCGATTCGCCCAATAAGTCCTTGATATTTAGTCATTTTCAGCCAATAATTTGGATTTTTGAAAATTTCAATTTTGGTGAAAATATCCACTAAATGAGGGAATAATATGTGTGAGGGTACCCCAGGAGAGTTCCAAATGTGTGTGGGTAGAATATATATCCCACGGGGGTAAAATTGAAAAAAGTTGAAAAAATTTTTTTTTTTGGACTTAGTCATTTTTCCGCCGTTTATCAGACTTTCAGATAGGGGAAATGTGAGTGAGCATTCCGATTTCAGTTCCAGAGCAATTCGCCCAATGAGTCCTTGATATTTAGTCGTTTTCAGCCAATTTTCTGGATTTTTGAAAATTTCACTTTTTTGTGAAAATATCCACTAAACGAGGGAATAATATGTGTGAGGGTACCCCAGGAGAGTTCCAAATGTGTGTGGGTAGAATATATTTCCCACGGGGGTAAAATTGAAAAAAGTTGAAAAAAATTTTTTTTTGGACTTAGTCATTTTTCCGGCGTTTATCAGACTTTCAGAAAGGGGAAATGTCAGTGAGCGTTCCGATTTCAGTTCCAGAGCAATTCGCCCAATGGGTCCTTGATATTTAGTCGTTTTCAGCCAATTTTCTGGATTTTTGAAAATTTCACTTTTTTGTGAAAATATCCACTAAATGAGGGAATAATATGTGTGAGGGTACCCCAGGAGAGTTCCAAATGTGTGTGGGTAGAATATATATCCCACTGGGGTAAAATTGAAAAAAGTTGAAAAAAAATTTTTTTGGGACTTAGTCATTTTTCCGGCGTTTATCAGACTTTCAGATAGGGGAAATGTCAGTGAGCATTCCGATTTCAGTTCCAGAGCGATTCGCCCAATAAGTCCTTGATATTTAGTCATTTTCAGCCAATAATTTGGATTTTTGAAAATTTCACTTTTTGGTGAAAATATCCACTAAATGAGGGAATAATATGTGTGAGGGTACCCCAGGAGAGTTCCAAATGTGTGTGGGTAGAATATATATCCCACGGGGGTAAAATTGAAAAAAGTTGAAAAAAATTTTTTTTTTGGACTGTCATTTTTCCGCCGTTTATCAGACTTTCAGATAGGGGAAATGTGAGTGAGCATTCCGATTTCAGTTCCAGAGCAATTCGCCCAATGAGTCCTTGATATTTAGTCGTTTTCAGCCAATTTTCTGGATTTTTGAAAATTTCACTTTTTTGTGAAAATATCCACTAAACGAGGGAATAATATGTGTGAGGGTACCCCAGGAGAGTTCCAAATGTGTGTGGGTAGAATATATTTCCCACGGGGGTAAAATTGAAAAAAGTTGAAAAAAATTTTTTTTTGGACTTAGTCATTTTTCCGGCGTTTATCAGACTTTCAGAAAGGGGAAATGTCAGTGAGCGTTCCGATTTCAGTTCCAGAGCAATTCGCCCAATGGGTCCTTGATATTTAGTCGTTTTCAGCCAATTTTCTGGATTTTTGAAAATTTCACTTTTTTGTGAAAATATCCACTAAATGAGGGAATAATATGTGTGAGGGTACCCCAGGAGAGTTCCAAATGTGTGTGGGTAGAATATATATCCCACTGGGGTAAAATTGAAAAAAGTTGAAAAAAAATTTTTTTTGGACTTAGTCATTTTTCCGGCGTTTATCAGACTTTCAGAAAGGGGAAATGTCAGTGAGCGTTCCAATTTCAGTTCCAGAGCGATTCGCCCAATAAGTCCTTGATATTTAGTCATTTTCAGCCAATAATTTGGATTTTTGAAAATTTCAATTTTGGTGAAAATATCCACTAAATGAGGGAATAATATGTGTGAGGGTACCCCAGGAGAGTTCCACATGTGTGTGGGTAGAATATATATCCCACGGGGGTAAAATTGAAAAAAGTTGAAAAAATTTTTTTTTTGGACTTAGTCATTTTTCCGGCGTTCATCAGACTTTCAGATAGGGGAAATGTCAGTGAGCATTCCGATTTCAGTTCCAGAGCGATTCGCCCAATAAGTCCTTGATATTTAGTCATTTTCAGCCAATAATTTGTATTTTTGAAAATTTCACTTTTTTGTGAAAATATCCACTAAATGAGGGAATAATATGTGTGAGGGTACCCCAGGAGAGTTCCAAATGTGTATGGGTAGAATATATATCCCACTGGGGTAAAATTGAAAAAAGTTGAAAAAAAATTTTTTTTGGACTTAGTCATTTTTCCGGCGTTTATCAGACTTTCAGATAGGGGAAATGTCAGTGAGCATTCCGATTTCAGTTCCAGAGCGATTCGCCCAATAAGTCCTTGATATTTAGTCATTTTCAGCCAATAATTTGGATTTTTGAAAATTTCAATTTTGGTGAAAATATCCACTAAATGAGGGAATAATATGTGTGAGGGTACCCCAGGAGAGTTCCAAATGTGTGTGGGTAGAATATATATCCCACGGGGGTAAAATTGAAAAAAGTTGAAAAAATTTTTTTTTTTGTACTTAGTCATTTTTCCGCCGTTTATCAGACTTTCAGATAGGGGAAATGTGAGTGAGCATTCCGATTTCAGTTCCAGAGCAATTTGCCCAATGAGTCCTTGATATTTAGTCGTTTTCAGCCAATTTTCTGGATTTTTGAAAATTTCACTTTTTTGTGAAAATATCCACTAAACGAGGGAATAATATGTGTGAGGGTACCCCAGGAGAGTTCCAAATGTGTGTGGGTAGAATACATTTCCCACGGGGGTAAAATTGAAAAAAGTTGAAAAAAAATTTTTTTTGGACTTAGTCATTTTTCCGGCGTTTATCAGACTTTCAGAAAGGGGAAATGTCAGTGAGCGTTCCGATTTCAGTTCCAGAGCAATTCGCCCAATGGGTCCTTGATATTTAGTCGTTTTCAGCCAATTTTCTGGATTTTTGAAAATTTCACTTTTTTGTGAAAATATCCACTAAACGAGGGAATAATATGTGTGAGGGTACCCCAGGAGAGTTCCAAATGTGTGTGGGTAGAATATATTTCCCACGGGGGTAAAATTGAAAAAAGTTGAAAAAAATTTTTTTTTGGACTTAGTCATTTTTCCGGCGTTTATCAGACTTTCAGAAAGGGGAAATGTCAGTGAGCGTTCCGATTTCAGTTCCAGAGCAATTCGCCCAATGGGTCCTTGATATTTAGTCGTTTTCAGCCAATTTTCTGGATTTTTGAAAATTTCACTTTTTTGTGAAAATATCCACTAAATGAGGGAATAATATGTGTGAGGGTACCCCAGGAGAGTTCCAAATGTGTGTGGGTAGAATATATATCCCACTGGGGTAAAATTGAAAAAAGTTGAAAAAAAATTTTTTTTGGACTTAGTCATTTTTCCGGCGTTTATCAGACTTTCAGATAGGGGAAATGTCAGTGAGCATTCCGATTTCAGTTCCAGAGCGATTCGCCCAATAAGTCCTTGATATTTAGTCATTTTCAGCCAATAATTTGGATTTTTGAAAATTTCACTTTTGGTGAAAATATCCACTAAATGAGGGAATAATATGTGTGAGGGTACCCCAGGAGAGTTCCAAATGTGTGTGGGTAGAATATATATCCCACGGGGGTAAAATTGAAAAAAGTTGAAAAAATTTTTTTTTTTGGACTTAGTCATTTTTCCGCCGTTTATCAGACTTTCAGATAGGGGAAATGTCAGTGAGCATTCCGATTTCAGTTCCAGAGCAATTCGCCCAATGAGTCCTTGATATTTAGTCGTTTTCAGCCAATTTTCTGGATTTTTGAAAATTTCACTTTTTTGTGAAAATATCCACTAAACGAGGGAATAATATGTGTGAGGGTACCCCAGGAGAGTTCCAAATGTGTGTGGGTAGAATACATTTCCCACGGGGGTAAAATTGAAAAAAGTTGAAAAAAAATTTTTTTTGGACTTAGTCATTTTTCCCGTGTTTATCAGACTTTCAGAAAGGGGAAATGTCAGTGAGCGTTCCGATTTCAGTTCCAGAGCAATTCGCCCAATGGGTCCTTGATATTTAGTCGTTTTCAGCCAATTTTCTGGATTTTTGAAAATTTCACTTTTTTGTGAAAATATCCACTAAATGAGGGAATAATATGTGTGAGGGTACCCCAGGAGAGTTCCAAATGTGTGTGGGTAGAATATATATCCCACTGGGGTAAAATTGAAAAAAGTTGAAAAAAAATTTTTTTTGGACTTAGTCATTTTTCCGGCGTTTATCAGACTTTCAGATAGGGGAAATGTCAGTGAGCATTCCGATTTCAGTTCCAGAGCGATTCGCCCAATAAGTCCTTGATATTTAGTCATTTTCAGCCAATAATTTGGATTTTTGAAAATTTCAATTTTGGTGAAAATATCCACTAAATGAGGGAATAATATGTGTGAGGGTACCCCAGGAGAGTTCCAAATGTGTGTGGGTAGAATATATATCCCACGGGGGTAAAATTGAAAAAAGTTGAAAAAATTTTTTTTTTTGGACTTAGTCATTTTTCCGCCGTTTATCAGACTTTCAGATAGGGGAAATGTGAGTGAGCATTCCGATTTCAGTTCCAGAGCAATTCGCCCAATGAGTCCTTGATATTTAGTCGTTTTCAGCCAATTTTCTGGATTTTTGAAAATTTCACTTTTTTGTGAAAATATCCACTAAACGAGGGAATAATATGTGTGAGGGTACCCCAGGAGAGTTCCAAATGTGTGTGGGTAGAATATATTTCCCACGGGGGTAAAATTGAAAAAAGTTGAAAAAAATTTTTTTTTGGACTTAGTCATTTTTCCGGCGTTTATCAGACTTTCAGAAAGGGGAAATGTCAGTGAGCGTTCCGATTTCAGTTCCAGAGCAATTCGCCCAATGGGTCCTTGATATTTAGTCGTTTTCAGCCAATTTTCTGGATTTTTGAAAATTTCACTTTTTTGTGAAAATATCCACTAAATGAGGGAATAATATGTGTGAGGGTACCCCAGGAGAGTTCCAAATGTGTGTGGGTAGAATATATATCCCACTGGGGTAAAATTGAAAAAAGTTGAAAAAAAATTTTTTTGGGACTTAGTCATTTTTCCGGCGTTTATCAGACTTTCAGATAGGGGAAATGTCAGTGAGCATTCCGATTTCAGTTCCAGAGCGATTCGCCCAATAAGTCCTTGATATTTAGTCATTTTCAGCCAATAATTTGGATTTTTGAAAATTTCACTTTTTGGTGAAAATATCCACTAAATGAGGGAATAATATGTGTGAGGGTACCCCAGGAGAGTTCCAAATGTGTGTGGGTAGAATATATATCCCACGGGGGTAAAATTGAAAAAAGTTGAAAAAAATTTTTTTTTTGGACTGTCATTTTTCCGCCGTTTATCAGACTTTCAGATAGGGGAAATGTGAGTGAGCATTCCGATTTCAGTTCCAGAGCAATTCGCCCAATGAGTCCTTGATATTTAGTCGTTTTCAGCCAATTTTCTGGATTTTTGAAAATTTCACTTTTTTGTGAAAATATCCACTAAACGAGGGAATAATATGTGTGAGGGTACCCCAGGAGAGTTCCAAATGTGTGTGGGTAGAATATATTTCCCACGGGGGTAAAATTGAAAAAAGTTGAAAAAAATTTTTTTTTGGACTTAGTCATTTTTCCGGCGTTTATCAGACTTTCAGAAAGGGGAAATGTCAGTGAGCGTTCCGATTTCAGTTCCAGAGCAATTCGCCCAATGGGTCCTTGATATTTAGTCGTTTTCAGCCAATTTTCTGGATTTTTGAAAATTTCACTTTTTTGTGAAAATATCCACTAAATGAGGGAATAATATGTGTGAGGGTACCCCAGGAGAGTTCCAAATGTGTGTGGGTAGAATATATATCCCACTGGGGTAAAATTGAAAAAAGTTGAAAAAAAATTTTTTTTGGACTTAGTCATTTTTCCGGCGTTTATCAGACTTTCAGAAAGGGGAAATGTCAGTGAGCGTTCCAATTTCAGTTCCAGAGCGATTCGCCCAATAAGTCCTTGATATTTAGTCATTTTCAGCCAATAATTTGGATTTTTGAAAATTTCAATTTTGGTGAAAATATCCACTAAATGAGGGAATAATATGTGTGAGGGTACCCCAGGAGAGTTCCACATGTGTGTGGGTAGAATATATATCCCACGGGGGTAAAATTGAAAAAAGTTGAAAAAATTTTTTTTTTGGACTTAGTCATTTTTCCGGCGTTCATCAGACTTTCAGATAGGGGAAATGTCAGTGAGCATTCCGATTTCAGTTCCAGAGCGATTCGCCCAATAAGTCCTTGATATTTAGTCATTTTCAGCCAATAATTTGTATTTTTGAAAATTTCACTTTTTTGTGAAAATATCCACTAAATGAGGGAATAATATGTGTGAGGGTACCCCAGGAGAGTTCCAAATGTGTATGGGTAGAATATATATCCCACTGGGGTAAAATTGAAAAAAGTTGAAAAAAAATTTTTTTTGGACTTAGTCATTTTTCCGGCGTTTATCAGACTTTCAGATAGGGGAAATGTCAGTGAGCATTCCGATTTCAGTTCCAGAGCGATTCGCCCAATAAGTCCTTGATATTTAGTCATTTTCAGCCAATAATTTGGATTTTTGAAAATTTCAATTTTGGTGAAAATATCCACTAAATGAGGGAATAATATGTGTGAGGGTACCCCAGGAGAGTTCCAAATGTGTGTGGGTAGAATATATATCCCACGGGGGTAAAATTGAAAAAAGTTGAAAAAATTTTTTTTTTTGTACTTAGTCATTTTTCCGCCGTTTATCAGACTTTCAGATAGGGGAAATGTGAGTGAGCATTCCGATTTCAGTTCCAGAGCAATTTGCCCAATGAGTCCTTGATATTTAGTCGTTTTCAGCCAATTTTCTGGATTTTTGAAAATTTCACTTTTTTGTGAAAATATCCACTAAACGAGGGAATAATATGTGTGAGGGTACCCCAGGAGAGTTCCAAATGTGTGTGGGTAGAATACATTTCCCACGGGGGTAAAATTGAAAAAAGTTGAAAAAAAATTTTTTTTGGACTTAGTCATTTTTCCGGCGTTTATCAGACTTTCAGAAAGGGGAAATGTCAGTGAGCGTTCCGATTTCAGTTCCAGAGCAATTCGCCCAATGGGTCCTTGATATTTAGTCGTTTTCAGCCAATTTTCTGGATTTTTGAAAATTTCACTTTTTTGTGAAAATATCCACTAAACGAGGGAATAATATGTGTGAGGGTACCCCAGGAGAGTTCCAAATGTGTGTGGGTAGAATATATTTCCCACGGGGGTAAAATTGAAAAAAGTTGAAAAAAATTTTTTTTTGGACTTAGTCATTTTTCCGGCGTTTATCAGACTTTCAGAAAGGGGAAATGTCAGTGAGCGTTCCGATTTCAGTTCCAGAGCAATTCGCCCAATGGGTCCTTGATATTTAGTCGTTTTCAGCCAATTTTCTGGATTTTTGAAAATTTCACTTTTTTGTGAAAATATCCACTAAATGAGGGAATAATATGTGTGAGGGTACCCCAGGAGAGTTCCAAATGTGTGTGGGTAGAATATATATCCCACTGGGGTAAAATTGAAAAAAGTTGAAAAAAAATTTTTTTTGGACTTAGTCATTTTTCCGGCGTTTATCAGACTTTCAGATAGGGGAAATGTCAGTGAGCATTCCGATTTCAGTTCCAGAGCGATTCGCCCAATAAGTCCTTGATATTTAGTCATTTTCAGCCAATAATTTGGATTTTTGAAAATTTCACTTTTGGTGAAAATATCCACTAAATGAGGGAATAATATGTGTGAGGGTACCCCAGGAGAGTTCCAAATGTGTGTGGGTAGAATATATATCCCACGGGGGTAAAATTGAAAAAAGTTGAAAAAATTTTTTTTTTTGGACTTAGTCATTTTTCCGCCGTTTATCAGACTTTCAGATAGGGGAAATGTCAGTGAGCATTCCGATTTCAGTTCCAGAGCAATTCGCCCAATGAGTCCTTGATATTTAGTCGTTTTCAGCCAATTTTCTGGATTTTTGAAAATTTCACTTTTTTGTGAAAATATCCACTAAACGAGGGAATAATATGTGTGAGGGTACCCCAGGAGAGTTCCAAATGTGTGTGGGTAGAATATATTTCCCACGGGGGTAAAATTGAAAAAAGTTGAAAAAAATTTTTTTTTGGACTTAGTCATTTTTCCGGCGTTTATCAGACTTTCAGAAAGGGGAAATGTCAGTGAGCGTTCCGATTTCAGTTCCAGAGCAATTCGCCCAATGGGTCCTTGATATTTAGTCGTTTTCAGCCAATTTTCTGGATTTTTGAAAATTTCACTTTTTTGTGAAAATATCCACTAAATGAGGGAATAATATGTGTGAGGGTACCCCAGGAGAGTTCCAAATGTGTGTGGGTAGAATATATTTCCCACGGGGGTAAAATTGAAAAAAGTTGAAAAAATTTTTTTTTTGGACTTAGTCATTTTTCCGGCGTTTATCAGACTTTCAGATAGGGGAAATGTCAGTGAGCATTCCGATTTCAGTTCCAGAGCGATTCGCCCAATAAGTCCTTGATATTTAGTCATTTTCAGCCAATAAATTGGATTTTTGAAAATTTCACTTTTTTGTGAAAATATCCACTAAATGAGGGAATAATATGTGTGAGGGTACCCCAGGAGAGTTCCAAATGTGTATGGGTAGAATATATATCCCACTGGGGTAAAATTGAAAAAAGTTGAAAAAAAATTTTTTTTGGACTTAGTCATTTTTCCGGCGTTTATCAGACTTTCAGATAGGGGAAATGTCAGTGAGCATTCCGATTTCAGTTCCAGAGCGATTCGCCCAATAAGTCCTTGATATTTAGTCATTTTCAGCCAATAATTTGGATTTTTGAAAATTTCAATTTTGGTGAAAATATCCACTAAATGAGGGAATAATATGTGTGAGGGTACCCCAGGAGAGTTCCAAATGTGTGTGGGTAGAATATATATCCCACGGGGGTAAAATTGAAAAAAGTTGAAAAAATTTTTTTTTTTGGACTTAGTCATTTTTCCGCCGTTTATCAGACTTTCAGATAGGGGAAATGTGAGTGAGCATTCCGATTTCAGTTCCAGAGCAATTCGCCCAATGAGTCCTTGATATTTAGTCGTTTTCAGCCAATTTTCTGGATTTTTGAAAATTTCACTTTTTTGTGAAAATATCCACTAAACGAGGGAATAATATGTGTGAGGGTACCCCAGGAGAGTTCCAAATGTGTGTGGGTAGAATACATTTCCCACGGGGGTAAAATTGAAAAAAGTTGAAAAGAAATTTTTTTTGGACTTAGTCATTTTTCCGGCGTTTATCAGACTTTCAGAAAGGGGAAATGTCAGTGAGCGTTCCGATTTCAGTTCCAGAGCAATTCGCCCAATGGGTCCTTGATATTTAGTCGTTTTCAGCCAATTTTCTGGATTTTTGAAAATTTCACTTTTTTGTGAAAATATCCACTAAACGAGGGAATAATATGTGTGAGGGTACCCCAGGAGAGTTCCAAATGTGTGTGGGTAGAATATATTTCCCACGGGGGTAAAATTGAAAAAAGTTGAAAAAAATTTTTTTTTGGACTTAGTCATTTTTCCGGCGTTTATCAGACTTTCAGAAAGGGGAAATGTCAGTGAGCGTTCCGATTTTAGTTCCAGAGCAATTCGCCCAATGGGTCCTTGATATTTAGTCGTTTTCAGCCAATTTTCTGGATTTTTGAAAATTTCACTTTTTTGTGAAAATATCCACTAAATGAGGGAATAATATGTGTGAGGGTACCCCAGGAGAGTTCCAAATGTGTGTGGGTAGAATATATATCCCACTGGGGTAAAATTGAAAAAAGTTGAAAAAAAATTTTTTTTTGGACTTAGTCATTTTTCCGGCGTTTATCAGACTTTCAGATAGGGGAAATGTCAGTGAGCATTCCGATTTCAGTTCCAGAGCGATTCGCCCAATAAGTCCTTGATATTTAGTCATTTTCAGCCAATAATTTGGATTTTTGAAAATTTCAATTTTGGTGAAAATATCCACTAAATGAGGGAATAATATGTGTGAGGGTACCCCAGGAGAGTTCCAAATGTGTGTGGGTAGAATATATATCCCACGGGGGTAAAATTGAAAAAAGTTGAAAAAATTTTTTTTTTTGGACTTAGTCATTTTTCCGCCGTTTATCAGACTTTCAGATAGGGGAAATGTGAGTGAGCATTCCGATTTCAGTTCCAGAGCAATTCGCCCAATGAGTCCTTGATATTTAGTCGTTTTCAGCCAATTTTCTGGATTTTTGAAAATTTCACTTTTTTGTGAAAATATCCACTAAACGAGGGAATAATATGTGTGAGGGTACCCCAGGAGAGTTCCAAATGTGTGTGGGTAGAATATATTTCCCACGGGGATAAAATTGAAAAAAGTTGAAAAAAATTTTTTTTTGGACTTAGTCATTTTTCCGGCGTTTATCAGACTTTCAGAAAGGGGAAATGTCAGTGAGCGTTCCGATTTCAGTTCCAGAGCAATTCGCCCAATGGGTCCTTGATATTTAGTCGTTTTCAGCCAATTTTCTGGATTTTTGAAAATTTCACTTTTTTGTGAAAATATCCACTAAATGAGGGAATAATATGTGTGAGGGTACCCCAGGAGAGTTCCAAATGTGTGTGGGTAGAATATATATCCCACTGGGGTAAAATTGAAAAAAGTTGAAAAAAAATTTTTTTTGGACTTAGTCATTTTTCCGGCGTTTATCAGACTTTCAGATAGGGGAAATGTCAGTGAGCATTCCGATTTCAGTTCCAGAGCAATTCGCCCAATAAGTCCTTGATATTTAGTCATTTTCAGCCAATAATTTGGATTTTTGAAAATTTCACTTTTTGGTGAAAATATCCACTAAATGAGGGAATAATATGTGTGAGGGTACCCCAGGAGAGTTCCAAATGTGTGTGGGTAGAATATATATCCCACGGGGGTAAAATTGAAAAAAGTTGAAAAAATTTTTTTTTTTGGACTTAGTCATTTTTCCGCCGTTTATCAGACTTTCAGATAGGGGAAATGTCAGTGAGCATTCCGATTTCAGTTCCAGAGCAATTCGCCCAATGAGTCCTTGATATTTAGTCGTTTTCAGCCAATTTTGTGGATTTTTGAAAATTTCACTTTTTTGTGAAAATATCCACTAAACGAGGGAATAATATGTGTGAGGGTACCCCAGGAGAGTTCCAAATGTGTGTGGGTAGAATATATTTCCCACGGGGGTAAAATTGAAAAAAGTTGAAAAAAAATTTTTTTTGGACTTAGTCATTTTTCCGGCGTTTATCAGACTTTCAGATAGCGGAAATGTCAGTGAGCATTCCGATTTCAGTTCCAGAGCGATTCGCCCAATAAGTCCTTGATATTTAGTCATTTTCAGCCAATAATTTGGATTTTTGAAAATTTCAATTTTGGTGAAAATATCCACTAAATGAGGGAATAATATGTGTGAGGGTACCCCAGGAGAGTTCCAAATGTGTGTGGGTAGAATATATATCCCACGGGGGTAAAATTGAAAAAAGTTGAAAAAAATTTTTTTTTTGGACTGTCATTTTTCCGCCGTTTATCAGACTTTCAGATAGGGGAAATGTCAGTGAGCATTCCGATTTCAGTTCCAGAGCGATTCGCCCAATAAGTCCTTGATATTTAGTCATTTTCAGCCAATAAATTGGATTTTTGAAAATTTCACTTTTTTGTGAAAATATCCACTAAATGAGGGAATAATATGTGTGAGGGTACCCCAGGAGAGTTCCAAATGTGTATGGGTAGAATATATATCCCACTGGGGTAAAATTGAAAAAAGTTGAAAAAAAATTTTTTTTGGACTTAGTCATTTTTCCGGCGTTTATCAGACTTTCAGATAGGGGAAATGTCAGTGAGCATTCCGATTTCAGTTCCAGAGCGATTCGCCCAATAAGTCCTTGATATTTAGTCATTTTCAGCCAATAATTTGGATTTTTGAAAATTTCAATTTTGGTGAAAATATCCACTAAATGAGGGAATAATATGTGTGAGGGTACCCCAGGAGAGTTCCAAATGTGTGTGGGTAGAATATATATCCCACGGGGGTAAAATTGAAAAAAGTTGAAAAAATTTTTTTTTTTGGACTTAGTCATTTTTCCGCCGTTTATCAGACTTTCAGATACGGGAAATGTGAGTGAGCATTCCGATTTCAGTTCCAGAGCAATTCGCCCAATGAGTCCTTGATATTTAGTCGTTTTCAGCCAATTTTCTGGATTTTTGAAAATTTCACTTTTTTGTGAAAATATCCACTAAACGAGGGAATAATATGTGTGAGGGTACCCCAGGAGAGTTCCAAATGTGTGTGGGTAGAATACATTTCCCACGGGGGTAAAATTGAAAAAAGTTGAAAAAAAATTTTTTTTGGACTTAGTCATTTTTCCGGCGTTTATCAGACTTTCAGATAGGGGAAATGTCAGTGAGCATTCCGATTTCAGTTCCAGAGCAATTCGCCCAATAAGTCCTTGATATTTAGTCATTTTCAGCCAATAATTTGGATTTTTGAAAATTTCACTTTTTGGTGAAAATATCCACTAAATGAGGGAATAATATGTGTGAGGGTACCCCAGGAGAGTTCCAAATGTGTGTGGGTAGAATATATATCCCACGGGGGTAAAATTGAAAAAAGTTGAAAAAATTTTTTTTTTTGGACTTAGTCATTTTTCCGCCGTTTATCAGACTTTCAGATAGGGGAAATGTCAGTGAGCATTCCGATTTCAGTTCCAGAGCAATTCGCCCAATGAGTCCTTGATATTTAGTCGTTTTCAGCCAATTTTGTGGATTTTTGAAAATTTCACTTTTTTGTGAAAATATCCACTAAACGAGGGAATAATATGTGTGAGGGTACCCCAGGAGAGTTCCAAATGTGTGTGGGTAGAATATATTTCCCACGGGGGTAAAATTGAAAAAAGTTGAAAAAAAATTTTTTTTGGACTTAGTCATTTTTCCGGCGTTTATCAGACTTTCAGATAGCGGAAATGTCAGTGAGCATTCCGATTTCAGTTCCAGAGCGATTCGCCCAATAAGTCCTTGATATTTAGTCATTTTCAGCCAATAATTTGGATTTTTGAAAATTTCAATTTTGGTGAAAATATCCACTAAATGAGGGAATAATATGTGTGAGGGTACCCCAGGAGAGTTCCAAATGTGTGTGGGTAGAATATATATCCCACGGGGGTAAAATTGAAAAAAGTTGAAAAAAATTTTTTTTTTGGACTGTCATTTTTCCGCCGTTTATCAGACTTTCAGATAGGGGAAATGTCAGTGAGCATTCCGATTTCAGTTCCAGAGCGATTCGCCCAATAAGTCCTTGATATTTAGTCATTTTCAGCCAATAAATTGGATTTTTGAAAATTTCACTTTTTTGTGAAAATATCCACTAAATGAGGGAATAATATGTGTGAGGGTACCCCAGGAGAGTTCCAAATGTGTATGGGTAGAATATATATCCCACTGGGGTAAAATTGAAAAAAGTTGAAAAAAAATTTTTTTTGGACTTAGTCATTTTTCCGGCGTTTATCAGACTTTCAGATAGGGGAAATGTCAGTGAGCATTCCGATTTCAGTTCCAGAGCGATTCGCCCAATAAGTCCTTGATATTTAGTCATTTTCAGCCAATAATTTGGATTTTTGAAAATTTCAATTTTGGTGAAAATATCCACTAAATGAGGGAATAATATGTGTGAGGGTACCCCAGGAGAGTTCCAAATGTGTGTGGGTAGAATATATATCCCACGGGGGTAAAATTGAAAAAAGTTGAAAAAATTTTTTTTTTTGGACTTAGTCATTTTTCCGCCGTTTATCAGACTTTCAGATACGGGAAATGTGAGTGAGCATTCCGATTTCAGTTCCAGAGCAATTCGCCCAATGAGTCCTTGATATTTAGTCGTTTTCAGCCAATTTTCTGGATTTTTGAAAATTTCACTTTTTTGTGAAAATATCCACTAAACGAGGGAATAATATGTGTGAGGGTACCCCAGGAGAGTTCCAAATGTGTGTGGGTAGAATACATTTCCCACGGGGGTAAAATTGAAAAAAGTTGAAAAAAAATTTTTTTTGGACTTAGTCATTTTTCCGGCGTTTATCAGACTTTCAGAAAGGGGAAATGTCAGTGAGCGTTCCGATTTCAGTTCCAGAGCAATTCGCCCAATGGGTCCTTGATATTTAGTCGTTTTCAGCCAATTTTCTGGATTTTTGAAAATTTCACTTTTTTGTGAAAATATCCACTAAACGAGGGAATAATATGTGTGAGTGTACCCCAGGAGAGTTCCAAATGTGTGTGGGTAGAATATATTTCCCACGGGGGTAAAATTGAAAAAAGTTGAAAAAAATTTTTTTTTGGACTTAGTCATTTTTCCGGCGTTTATCAGACTTTCAGAAAGGGGAAATGTCAGTGAGCGTTCCGATTTTAGTTCCAGAGCAATTCGCCCAATGGGTCCTTGATATTTAGTCGTTTTCAGCCAATTTTCTGGATTTTTGAAAATTTCACTTTTTTGTGAAAATATCCACTAAATGAGGGAATAATATGTGTGAGGGTACCCCAGGAGAGTTCCAAATGTGTGTGGGTAGAATATATATCCCACTGGGGTAAAATTGAAAAAAGTTGAAAAAAAATTTTTTTTGGACTTAGTCATTTTTCCGGCGTTTATCAGACTTTCAGATAGGGGAAATGTCAGTGAGCATTCCGATTTCAGTTCCAGAGCGATTCGCCCAATAAGTCCTTGATATTTAGTCATTTTCAGCCAATAATTTGGATTTTTGAAAATTTCAATTTTGGTGAAAATATCCACTAAATGAGGGAATAATATGTGTGAGGGTACCCCAGGAGAGTTCCAAATGTGTGTGGGTAGAATATATATCCCACGGGGGTAAAATTGAAAAAAGTTGAAAAAATTTTTTTTTTTGGACTTAGTCATTTTTCCGCCGTTTATCAGACTTTCAGATAGGGGAAATGTGAGTGAGCATTCCGATTTCAGTTCCAGAGCAATTCGCCCAATGAGTCCTTGATATTTAGTCGTTTTCAGCCAATTTTCTGGATTTTTGAAAATTTCACTTTTTTGTGAAAATATCCACTAAACGAGGGAATAATATGTGTGAGGGTACCCCAGGAGAGTTCCAAATGTGTGTGGGTAGAATATATTTCCCACGGGGGTAAAATTGAAAAAAGTTGAAAAAAATTTTTTTTTGGACTTAGTCATTTTTCCGGCGTTTATCAGACTTTCAGAAAGGGGAAATGTCAGTGAGCGTTCCGATTTCAGTTCCAGAGCAATTCGCCCAATGGGTCCTTGATATTTAGTCGTTTTCAGCCAATTTTCTGGATTTTTGAAAATTTCACTTTTTTGTGAAAATATCCACTAAATGAGGGAATAATATGTGTGAGGGTACCCCAGGAGAGTTCCAAATGTGTGTGGGTAGAATATATATCCCACTGGGGTAAAATTGAAAAAAGTTGAAAAAAAATTTTTTTTGGACTTAGTCATTTTTCCGGCGTTTATCAGACTTTCAGATAGGGGAAATGTCAGTGAGCATTCCGATTTCAGTTCCAGAGCAATTCGCCCAATAAGTCCTTGATATTTAGTCATTTTCAGCCAATAATTTGGATTTTTGAAAATTTCACTTTTTGGTGAAAATATCCACTAAATGAGGGAATAATATGTGTGAGGGTACCCCAGGAGAGTTCCAAATGTGTGTGGGTAGAATATATATCCCACGGGGGTAAAATTGAAAAAAGTTGAAAAAATTTTTTTTTTTGGACTTAGTCATTTTTCCGCCGTTTATCAGACTTTCAGATAGGGGAAATGTCAGTGAGCATTCCGATTTCAGTTCCAGAGCAATTCGCCCAATGAGTCCTTGATATTTAGTCGTTTTCAGCCAATTTTGTGGATTTTTGAAAATTTCACTTTTTTGTGAAAATATCCACTAAACGAGGGAATAATATGTGTGAGGGTACCCCAGGAGAGTTCCAAATGTGTGTGGGTAGAATATATTTCCCACGGGGGTAAAATTGAAAAAAGTTGAAAAAAATTTTTTTTTGGACTTAGTCATTTTTCCGGCGTTTATCAGACTTTCAGAAAGGGGAAATGTCAGTGAGCGTTCCGATTTCAGTTCCAGAGCAATTCGCCCAATGGGTCCTTGATATTTAGTCGTTTTCAGCCAATTTTCTGGATTTTTGAAAATTTCACTTTTTTGTGAAAATATCCACTAAATGAGGGAATAATATGTGTGAGGGTACCCCAGGAGAGTTCCAAATGTGTGTGGGTAGAATATATATCCCACTGGGGTAAAATTGAAAAAAGTTGAAAAAAAATTTTTTTTGGACTTAGTCATTTTTCCGGCGTTTATCAGACTTTCAGATAGGGGAAATGTCAGTGAGCATTCCGATTTCAGTTCCAGAGCAATTCGCCCAATAAGTCCTTGATATTTAGTCATTTTCAGCCAATAATTTGGATTTTTGAAAATTTCACTTTTTGGTGAAAATATCCACTAAATGAGGGAATAATATGTGTGAGGGTACCCCAGGAGAGTTCCAAATGTGTGTGGGTAGAATATATATCCCACGGGGGTAAAATTGAAAAAAGTTGAAAAAATTTTTTTTTTTGGACTTAGTCATTTTTCCGCCGTTTATCAGACTTTCAGATAGGGGAAATGTCAGTGAGCATTCCGATTTCAGTTCCAGAGCAATTCGCCCAATGAGTCCTTGATATTTAGTCGTTTTCAGCCAATTTTGTGGATTTTTGAAAATTTCACTTTTTTGTGAAAATATCCACTAAACGAGGGAATAATATGTGTGAGGGTACCCCAGGAGAGTTCCAAATGTGTGTGGGTAGAATATATTTCCCACGGGGGTAAAATTGAAAAAAGTTGAAAAAAAATTTTTTTTGGACTTAGTCATTTTTCCGGCGTTTATCAGACTTTCAGATAGCGGAAATGTCAGTGAGCATTCCGATTTCAGTTCCAGAGCGATTCGCCCAATAAGTCCTTGATATTTAGTCATTTTCAGCCAATAATTTGGATTTTTGAAAATTTCAATTTTGGTGAAAATATCCACTAAATGAGGGAATAATATGTGTGAGGGTACCCCAGGAGAGTTCCAAATGTGTGTGGGTAGAATATATATCCCACGGGGGTAAAATTGAAAAAAGTTGAAAAAAATTTTTTTTTTGGACTGTCATTTTTCCGCCGTTTATCAGACTTTCAGATAGGGGAAATGTGAGTGAGCATTCCGATTGCAGTTCCAGAGCAATTCGCCCAATGAGTCCTTGATATTTAGTCGTTTTCAGCCAATTTTCTGGATTTTTGAAAATTTCACTTTTTTGTGAAAATATCCACTAAACGAGGGAATAATATGTGTGAGGGTACCCCAGGAGAGTTCCAAATGTGTGTGGGTAGAATATATTTCCCAAGGGGGTAAAATTGAAAAAAGTTGAAAAACATTTTTTTTTGGACTTAGTCATTTTTCCGGCGTTTATCAGACTTTCAGAAAGGGGAAATGTCAGTGAGCGTTCCGATTTCAGTTCCAGAGCAATTCGCCCAATGGGTCCTTGATATTTAGTCGTTTTCAGCCAATTTTCTGGATTTTTGAAAATTTCACTTTTTTGTGAAAATATCCACTAAACGAGGGAATAATATGTGTGAGGGTACCCCAGGAGAGTTCCAAATGTGTGTGGGTAGAATATATTTCCCACGGGGGTAAAATTGAAAAAAGTTGAAAAAAATTTTTTTTTGGACTTAGTCATTTTTCCGGCGTTTATCAGACTTTCAGATAGGGGAAATGTCAGTGAGCATTCCGATTTCAGTTCCAGAGCGATTCGCCCAATAAGTCCTTGATATTTAGTCATTTTCAGCCAATAATTTGGATTTTTGAGAATTTCAATTTTGGTGAAAATATCCACTAAATGAGGGAATAATATGTGTGAGGGTACCCCAGGAGAGTTCCAAATGTGTGTGGGTAGAATATATATCCCACGGGGGTAAAATTGAAAAAAGTTGAAAAAAATTTTTTTTTTGGACTGTCATTTTTCCGCCGTTTATCAGACTTTCAGATAGGGGAAATGTGAGTGAGCATTCCGATTTCAGTTCCAGAGCAATTCGCCCAATGAGTCCTTGATATTTAGTCGTTTTCAGCCAATTTTCTGGATTTTTGAAAATTTCACTTTTTTGTGAAAATATCCACTAAACGAGGGAATAATATGTGTGAGGGTACCCCAGGAGAGTTCCAAATGTGTGTGGGTAGAATATATTTCCCACGGGGGTAAAATTGAAAAAAGTTGAAAAAAATTTTTTTTTGGACTTAGTCATTTTTCCGGCGTTTATCAGACTTTCAGAAAGGGGAAATGTCAGTGAGCGTTCCGATTTCAGTTCCAGAGCAATTCGCCCAATGTGTCCTTGATATTTAGTCGTTTTCAGCCAATTTTCTGGATTTTTGAAAATTTCACTTTTTTGTGAAAATATCCACTAAATGAGGGAATAATATGTGTGAGGGTACCCCAGGAGAGTTCCAAATGTGTGTGGGTAGAATATATATCCCACTGGGGTAAAATTGAAAAAAGTTGAAAAAAAATTTTTTTTGGACTTAGTCATTTTTCCGGCGTTTATCAGACTTTCAGAAAGGGGAAATGTCAGTGAGCGTTCCAATTTCAGTTCCAGAGCGATTCGCCCAATGAGTCCTTGATATTTAGTCGTTTTCAGCCAATTTTCTGGATTTTTGAAAATTTCACTTTTTTGTGAAAATATCCACTAAATGAGGGAATAATATGTGTGAGGGTACCCCAGGAGAATTCCAAATGTGTGTGGGTAGAATATATATCCCACTGGGGTAAAATTGAAAAAAGTTGAAAAAAATTTTTTTTTGGACTTAGTCATTTTTCCGGCGTTTATCAGACTTTCAGATAGGGGAAATGTCAGTGAGCATTCCGATTGCAGTTCCAGAGCGATTCGCCCAATAAGTCCTTGATATTTAGTCATTTTCAGCCAATAATTTGGATTTTTGAAAATTTCAATTTTGGTGAAAATATCCACTAAATGAGGGAATAATATGTGTGAGGGTACCCCAGGAGAGTTCCACATGTGTGTGGGTAGAATATATATCCCACGGGGGTAAAATTGAAAAAAGTTGAAAAAATTTTTTTTTTTGGACTTAGTAATTTTTCCGCCGTTCATCAGACTTTCAGATTGGGGAAATGTGAGAGACCATTTCGATTTCAGTTCCAGAGCAATTCGCCCAATGAGTCCTTGATATTTAGTCGTTTTCAGCCAATTTTCTGGATTTTTGAAAATTTCACTTTTTTGTGAAAATATCCACTAAACGAGGGAATAATATGTGTGAGGGTACCCCAGGAGAGTTCCAAATGTGTGTGGGTAGAATATATTTCCCAAGGGGGTAAAATTGAAAAAAGTTGAAAAACATTTTTTTTTGGACTTAGTCATTTTTCCGGCGTTTATCAGACTTTCAGAAAGGGGAAATGTCAGTGAGCGTTCCGATTTCAGTTCCAGAGCAATTCGCCCAATGGGTCCTTGATATTTAGTCGTTTTCAGCCAATTTTCTGGATTTTTGAAAATTTCACTTTTTTGTGAAAATATCCACTAAACGAGGGAATAATATGTGTGAGGGTACCCCAGGAGAGTTCCAAATGTGTGTGGGTAGAATATATTTCCCACGGGGGTAAAATTGAAAAAAGTTGAAAAAAAATTTTTTTTGGACTTAGTCATTTTTCCGGCGTTTATCAGACTTTCAGATAGGGGAAATGTCAGTGAGCATTCCGATTTCAGTTCCAGAGCGATTCGCCCAATAAGTCCTTGATATTTAGTCATTTTCAGCCAATAATTTGGATTTTTGAAAATTTCAATTTTGGTGAAAATATCCACTAAATGAGGGAATAATATGTGTGAGGGTACCCCAGGAGAGTTCCAAATGTGTGTGGGTAGAATATATATCCCACGGGGGTAAAATTGAAAAAAGTTGAAAAAAATTTTTTTTTTGGACTGTCATTTTTCCGCCGTTTATCAGACTTTCAGATAGGGGAAATGTGAGTGAGCATTCCGATTTCAGTTCCAGAGCAATTCGCCCAATGAGTCCTTGATATTTAGTCGTTTTCAGCCATTTTTCTGGATTTTTGAAAATTTCACTTTTTTGTGAAAATATCCACTAAACGAGGGAATAATATGTGTGAGGGTACCCCAGGAGAGTTCCAAATGTGTGTGGGTAGAATATATTTCCCACGGGGGTAAAATTGAAAAAAGTTGAAAAAAATTTTTTTTTGGACTTAGTCATTTTTCCGGCGTTTATCAGACTTTCAGAAAGGGGAAATGTCAGTGAGCGTTCCGATTTCAGTTCCAGAGCAATTCGCCCAATGGGTCCTTGATATTTAGTCGTTTTCAGCCAATTTTCTGGATTTTTGAAAATTTCACTTTTTTGTGAAAATATCCACTAAATGAGGGAATAATATGTGTGAGGGTACCCCAGGAGAATTCCAAATGTGTGTGGGTAGAATATATATCCCACTGGGGTAAAATTGAAAAAAGTTGAAAAAAATTTTTTTTTGGACTTAGTCATTTTTCCGGCGTTTATCAGACTTTCAGATAGGGGAAATGTCAGTGAGCATTCCGATTGCAGTTCCAGAGCGATTCGCCCAATAAGTCCTTGATATTTAGTCATTTTCAGCCAATAATTTGGATTTTTGAAAATTTCAATTTTGGTGAAAATATCCACTAAATGAGGGAATAATATGTGTGAGGGTACCCCAGGAGAGTTCCACATGTGTGTGTGTAGAATATATATCCCACGGGGGTAAAATTGAAAAAAGTTGAAAAAATTTTTTTTTTTGAACTTAGTAATTTTTCCGCCGTTCATCAGACTTTCAGATAGGGGAAATGTGAGAGACCATTTCGATTTCAGTTCCAGAGTGATTCGCCCAATGAGTCCTTGATATTTAGTCGTTTTCAGCCAATTTTCTGGATTTTTGAAAATTTCACTTTTTTGTGAAAATATCCACTAAATGAGGGAATAATATGTGTGAGGGTACCCCAGGAGAGTTCCAAATGTGTGTGGGTAGAATATATATCCCACTGGGGTAAAATTGAAAAAAGTTGAAAAAAATTTTTTTTTGGACTTAGTCATTTTTCCGGCGTTTATCAGACTTTCAGATAGGGGAAATGTCAGTGAGCATTCCGATTTCAGTTCCAGAGCGATTCGCCCAATAAGTCCTTGATATTTAGTCATTTTCAGCCAATAATTTGGATTTTTGAAAATTTCACTTTTTTGTGAAAATATCCACTAAATGAGGGAATAATATGTGTGAGGGTACCCCAGGAGAGTTCCAAATGTGTGTGGGTAGAATATATATCCCACGGGGGTAAAATTGAAAAAAGTTGAAAAAAAAATTTTTTTGGACTTAGTCATTTTTCCGGCGTTTATCAGACTTTCAGAAAGGGGAAATGTCAGTGAGCATTCCGATTTCAGTTCCAGAGCAATTCGCCCAATGAGTCCTTGATATTTAGTCATTTTCAGCCAATAATTTGGATTTTTGAAAATTTCACTTTTGGTGAAAATATCCACTAAATGAGGGAATAATATGTGTGAGGGTACCCCAGGAGAGTTCCAAATGTGTGTGGGTAGAATATATATCCCACGGGGGTAAAATTGAAAAAAGTTGAAAAAATTTTTTTTTTTGGACTTAGTCATTTTTCCGCCGTTTATCAGACTTTCAGATAGGGGAAATGTCAGTGAGCATTCCGATTTCAGTTCCAGAGCAATTCGCCCAATGAGTCCTTGATATTTAGTCGTTTTCAGCCAATTTTCTGGATTTTTGAAAATTTCACTTTTTTGTGAAAATATCCACTAAACGAGGGAATAATATGTGTGAGGGTACCCCAGGAGAGTTCCAAATGTGTGTGGGTAGAATATATTTCCCACGGGGGTAAAATTGAAAAAAGTTGAAAAAAAATTTTTTTTGGACTTAGTCATTTTTCCGGCGTTTATCAGACTTTCAGAAAGGGGAAATGTCAGTGAGCGTTCCGATTTCAGTTCCAGAGCAATTCGCCCATTGGGTCCTTGATATTTAGTCGTTTTCAGCCAATTTTCTGGATTTTTGAAAATTTCACTTTTTTGTGAAAATATCCACTAAATGAGGGAATAATATGTGTGAGGGTACCCCAGGAGAGTTCCAAATGTGTGTGGGTAGAATATATATCCCACTGGGGTAAAATTGAAAAAAGTTGAAAAAAAATTTTTTTTGGACTTAGTCATTTTTCCGGCGTTTATCAGACTTTCAGATAGGGGAAATGTCAGTGAGCATTCCGATTTCAGTTCCAGAGCGATTCGCCCAATAAGTCCTTGATATTTAGTCATTTTCAGCCAATAATTTGGATTTTTGAAAATTTCAATTTTGGTGAAAATATCCACTAAATGAGGGAATAATATGTGTGAGGGTACCCCAGGAGAGTTCCAAATGTGTGTGGGTAGAATATATATCCCACGGGGGTAAAATTGAAAAAAGTTGAAAAAATTTTTTTTTTTGGACTTAGTCATTTTTCCGCCGTTTATCAGACTTTCAGATAGGGGAAATGTGAGTGAGCATTCCGATTTCAGTTCCAGAGCAATTCGCCCAATGAGTCCTTGATATTTAGTCGTTTTCAGCCAATTTTCTGGATTTTTGAAAATTTCACTTTTTTGTGAAAATATCCACTAAACGAGGGAATAATATGTGTGAGGGTACCCCAGGAGAGTTCCAAATGTGTGTGGGTAGAATATATATCCCACGGCTGTAAAATTGAAAAAAGTTGAAAAAATTTTTTTTTTTGGACTTAGTCATTTTTCCGCCGTTTATCAGACTTTCAGATAGGGGAAATGTCAGTGAGCATTCCGATTTCAGTTCCAGAGCAATTCGCCCAATGAGTCCTTGATATTTAGTCATTTTCAGCCAATTTTCTGGATTTTTGAAAATTTCACTTTTTTGTGAAAATATCCACTAAACGAGGGAATAATATGTGTGAGGGTACCCCAGGAGAGTTCCAAATGTGTGTGGGTAGAATATATTTCCCACGGGGGTAAAATTGAAAAAAGTTGAAAAAAAATTTTTTTTGGACTTAGTCATTTTTCCGGCGTTTATCAGACTTTCAGATAGGGGAAATGTCAGTGAGCATTCCGATTTCAGTTCCAGAGCGATTCGCCCAATAAGTCCTTGATATTTAGTCATATTCAGCCAATAATTTGGATTTTTGAAAATTTCAATTTTGGTGAAAATATCCACTAAATGAGGGAATAATATGTGTGAGGGTACCCCAGGAGAGTTCCAAATGTGAGTGGGTAGAATATATATCCCACGGGGGTAAAATTGAAAAAAGTTGAAAAAATTTTTTTTTTTGGACTTAGTCATTTTTCCGCCGTTTATCAGACTTTCAGATAGGGGAAATGTCAGTGAGCATTCCAATTTCAGTTCCAGAGCAATTCGCCCAATGAGTCCTTGATATTTAGTCGTTTTCAGCCAATTTTCTGGATTTTTGAAAATTTCACTTTTTTGTGAAAATATCCACTAAACGAGGGAATAATATGTGTGAGGGTACCCCAGGAGAGTTCCAAATGTGTGTCGGTAGAATATATTTCCCACGGGGGTAAAATTGAAAAAAGTTGAAAAAAAATTTTTTTTGGACTTAGTCATTTTTCCGGCGTTTATCAGACTTTCAGAAAGGGGAAATGTCAGTGAGCGTTCCGATTTCAGTTCCAGAGCAATTCGCCCAATGGGTCCTTGATATTTAGTCGTTTTCAGCCAATTTTCTGGATTTTTGAAAATTTCACTTGTTTGTGAAAATATCCACTAAATGAGGGAATAATATGTGTGAGGGTACCCCAGGAGAGTTCCAAATGTGTGTGGGTAGAATATATTTCCCACGGGGGTAAAATTGAAAAAAGTTGAAAAAAAATTTTTTTTGGACTTAGTCATTTTTCCGGCGTTTATCAGACTTTCAGATAGGGGAAATGTCAGTGAGCATTCCGATTTCAGTTCCAGAGCGATTCGCCCAATAAGTCCTTGATATTTAGTCATTTTCAGCCAATAATTTGGATTTTTGAAAATTTCAATTTTGGTGAAAATATCCACTAAATGAGGGAATAATATGTGTGAGGGTACCCCAGGAGAGTTCCAAATGTGTGTGGGTAGAATATATATCCCACGGGGGTAAAATTGAAAAAAGTTGAAAAATTTTTTTTTTTTGGACTTAGTCATTTTTCCGCCGTTTATCAGACTTTCAGATAGGGGAAATGTGAGTGAGCATTCCGATTTCAGTTCCAGAGCAATTCGCCCAATGAGTCCTTGATATTTAGTCGTTTTCAGCCAATTTTCTGGATTTTTGAAAATTTCACTTTTTTGTGAAAATATCCACTAAACGAGGGAATAATATGTGTGAGGGTACCCCAGGAGAGTTCCAAATGTGTGTCGGTAGAATATATTTCCCACGGGGGTAAAATTGAAAAAAGTTGAAAAAAAATTTTTTTTGGACTTAGTCATTTTTCCGGCGTTTATCAGACTTTCAGAAAGGGGAAATGTCAGTGAGCGTTCCGATTTCAGTTCCAGAGCAATTCGCCCAATGGGTCCTTGATATTTAGTCGTTTTCAGCCAATTTTCTGGATTTTTGAAAATTTCACTTGTTTGTGAAAATATCCACTAAATGAGGGAATAATATGTGTGAGGGTACCCCAGGAGAGTTCCAAATGTGTGTGGGTAGAATATATATCCCACTGGGGTAAAATTGAAAAAAGTTGAAAAAAAATTTTTTTTGGACTTAGTCATTTTTCCGGCGTTTATCAGACTTTCAGATAGGGGAAATGTCAGTGAGCATTCCGATTTCAGTTCCAGAGCGATTCGCCCAATAAGTCCTTGATATTTAGTCATTTTCAGCCAATAATTTGGATTTTTGAAAATTTCAATTTTGGTGAAAATATCCACTAAATGAGGGAATAATATGTGTGAGGGTACCCCAGGAGAGTTCCAAATGTGTGTGGGTAGAATATATATCCCACGGGGGTAAAATTGAAAAAAGTTGAAAAAAATTTTTTTTTTGGACTGTCATTTTTCCGCCGTTTATCAGACTTTCAGATAGGGGAAATGTGAGTGAGCATTCCGATTTCAGTTCCAGAGCAATTCGCCCAATGAGTCCTTGATATTTAGTCGTTTTCAGCCAATTTTCTGGATTTTTGAAAATTTCACTTTTTTGTGAAAATATCCACTAAACGAGGGAATAATATGTGTGAGGGTACCCCAGGAGAGTTCCAAATGTGTGTGGGTAGAATATATTTCCCAAGGGGGTAAAATTGAAAAAAGTTGAAAAAAATTTTTTTTTGGACTTAGTCATTTTTCCGGCGTTTATCAGACTTTCAGAAAGGGGAAATGTCAGTGAGCGTTCCGATTTCAGTTCCAGAGCAATTCGCCCAATGGGTCCTTCATATTTAGTCGTTTTCAGCCAATTTTCTGGATTTTTGAAAATTTCACTTTTTTGTGAAAATATCCACTAAACGAGGGAATAATATGTGTGAGGGTACCCCAGGAGAGTTCCAAATGTGTGTGGGTAGAATATATATCCCACTGGGGTAAAATTGAAAAAAGTTGAAAAAAAATTTTTTTTGGACTTAGTCATTTTTCCGGCGTTTATCAGACTTTCAGATAGGGGAAATGTCAGTGAGCATTCCGTTTGCAGTTCCAGAGCGATTCGCCCAATAAGTCCTTGATATTTAGTCATTTTCAGCCAATAATTTGGATTTTTGAAAATTTCAATTTTGGTGAAAATATCCACTAAATGAGGGAATAATATGTGTGAGGGTACCCCAGGAGAGTTCCACATGTGTGTGGGTAGAATATATATCCCACGGGGGTAAAATTGAAAAAAGTTGAAAAAATTTTTTTTTTTGGACTTAGTAATTTTTCCGCCGTTCATCAGACTTTCAGATAGGGGAAATGTGAGAGACCATTTCGATTTCAGTTCCAGAGTGATTCGCCCAATGAGTCCTTGATATTTAGTCGTTTTCAGCCAATTTTCTGGATTTTTGAAAATTTCACTTTTTTGTGAAAATATCCACTAAATGAGGGAATAATATGTGTGAGGGTACCCCAGGAGAGTTCCAAATGTGTGTGGGTAGAATATATATCCCACTGGGGTAAAATTGAAAAAAGTTGAAAAAAATTTTTTTTTGGACTTAGTCATTTTTCCGGCGTTTATCAGACTTTCAGATAGGGGAAATGTCAGTGAGCATTCCGATTTCAGTTCCAGAGCGATTCGCCCAATAAGTCCTTGATATTTAGTCATTTTCAGCCAATAATTTGGATTTTTGAAAATTTCACTTTTTTGTGAAAATATCCACTAAATGAGGGAATAATATGTGTGAGGGTAACCCAGGAGAGTTCCAAATGTGTGTGGGTAGAATATATATCCCACTGGGGTAAAATTGAAAAAAGTTGAACAAATTTTTTTTTGGACTTAGTCATTTTTCCAGCGTTTATCAGAATTTCAGATAGGGGAAATGTCAGTGAGCGTTCCGATTTCAGCTCCAGAGCAATTTGCCCAATGGGTCCTTGATATTTAGTCGTTTTCAGCCAATTTTCTGGATTTTTGAAAATTTCACTTTTTTGTGAAAATATCCACTAAATGAGGGAATAATATGTGTGAGGGTACCCCAGGAGAGTTCCAAATGTGTGTGGGTAGAATATATATCCCACGGGGGTAAAATTGAAAAAAGTTGAAAAAAAATTTTTTTTGAACTTAGTCATTTTTCCGGCGTTTATCAGACTTTCAGAAAGGGGAAATGTCAGTGAGCATTCCAATTTCAGTTCCAGAGCGATTCGCCCAATGAGTCCTTGATATTTAGTCGTTTTCAGCCAATTTTCTGGATTTTTGAAAATTTCACTTTTTTGTGAAAATATCCACTAAACGAGGGAATAATATGTGTGAGGGTACCCCAGGAGAGTTCCAAATGTGTTTGGGTAGAATATATATCCCACGGGGGTAAAATTGAAAAAAGTTGAAAAAAATTTTTTTTTGGACTTAGTCATTTTTCCGTCGTTTATCAGACTTTCAGATAGGGGAAATGTCAGTGAGCGTTCCGATTTCAGTTCCAGAGCGATTCGCCCAATGAGTCCTTGATATTTAGTCGTTTTCAGCCAATTTTCTGGATTTTTGAAAATTTCACTTTTTTGTGAAAATATCCACTAAATGAGGGAATAATATGTGTGAGGGTACCCCAGGAGAGTTCCAAATGTGTGTGGGTAGAATATATATCCCACTGGGGTAAAATTGAAAAAAGTTGAAAAAAAATTTTTTTTGGACTTAGTCATTTTTCCGGCGTTTATCAGACTTTCAGATAGGGGAAATGTCAGTGAGCATTCCGATTTCAGTTCCAGAGCGATTCGCCCAATAAGTCCTTGATATTTAGTCATTTTCAGCCAATAATTTGGATTTTTGAAAATTTCACTTTTGGTGAAAATATCCACTAAATGAGGGAATAATATGTGTGAGGGTACCCCAGGAGAGTTCCAAATGTGTGTGGGTAGAATATATATCCCACGGGGGTAAAATTGAAAAAAGTTGAAAAAATTTTTTTTTTTGGACTTAGTCATTTTTCCGCCGTTTATCAGACTTTCAGATAGGGGAAATGTCAGTGAGCATTCCGATTTCAGTTCCAGAGCAATTCGCCCAATGAGTCCTTGATATTTAGTCGTTTTCAGCCAATTTTCTGGATTTTTGAAAATTTCACTTTTTTGTGGAAATATCCACTAAACGAGGGAATAATATGTGTGAGGGTACCCCAGGAGAGTTCCAAATGTGTGTGGGTAGAATATATTTCCCACGGGGGTAAAATTGAAAAAAGTTGAAAAAAAATTTTTTTTGAACTTAGTCATTTTTCCGGCGTTTATCAGACTTTCAGAAAGGGGAAATGTCAGTGAGCGTTCCGATTTCAGTTCCAGAGCAATTCGCCCAATGGGTCCTTGATATTTAGTCGTTTTCAGCCAATTTTCTGGATTTTTGAAAATTTCACTTTTTTGTGAAAATATCCACTAAATGAGGGAATAATATGTGTGAGGGTACCCCAGGAGAGTTCCAAATGTGTGTGGGTAGAATATATTTCCCACTGGGGTAAAATTGAAAAAAGTTGAAAAAAAATTTTTTTTGGACTTAGTCATTTTTCCGGCGTTTATCAGACTTTCAGATAGGGGAAATGTCAGTGAGCATTCCGATTTCAGTTCCAGAGCGATTCGCCCAATAAGTCCTTGATATTTAGTCATTTTCAGCCAATAATTTGGATTTTTGAAAATTTCACTTTTGGTGAAAATATCCACTAAATGAGGGAATAATATGTGTGAGGGTACCCCAGGAGAGTTCCAAATGTGTGTGGGTAGAATATATATCCCACGGGGGTAAAATTGAAAAAAGTTGAAAAAATTTTTTTTTTTGGACTTAGTCATTTTTCCGCCGTTTATCAGACTTTCAGATAGGGGAAATGTCAGTGAGCATTCCGATTTCAGTTCCAGAGCAATTCGCCCAATGAGTCCTTGATATTTAGTCGTTTTCAGCCAATTTTCTGGATTTTTGAAAATTTCACTTTTTTGTGGAAATATCCACTAAACGAGGGAATAATATGTGTGAGGGTACCCCAGGAGAGTTCCACATGTGTGTGGGTAGAATATATATCCCACGGGGGTAAAATTGAAAAAAGTTGAAAAAATTTTTTTTTTTGGACTTAGTAATTTTTCCGCCGTTCATCAGACTTTCAGATAGGGGAAATGTGAGAGACCATTTCGATTTCAGTTCCAGAGTGATTCGCCCAATGAGTCCTTGATATTTAGTCGTTTTCAGCCAATTTTCTGGATTTTTGAAAATTTCACTTTTTTGTGAAAATATCCACTAAACGAGGGAATAATATGTGTGAGGGTACCCCAGGAGAGTTCCAAATGTGTTTGGGTAGAATATATATCCCACGGGGGTAAAATTGAAAAAAGTTGAAAAAAATTTTTTTTTGGACTTAGTCATTTTTCCGTCGTTTATCAGACTTTCAGATAGGGGAAATGTCAGTGAGCGTTCCGATTTCAGTTCCAGAGCGATTCGCCCAATGAGTCCTTGATATTTAGTCATATTCAGCCAATAATTTGGATTTTTGAAAATTTCAATTTTGGTGAAAATATCCACTAAATGAGGGAATAATATGTGTGAGGGTACCCCAGGAGAGTTCCAAATGTGTGTGGGTAGAATATATATCCCACGGGGGTAAAATTGAAAAAAGTTGAAAAAAAACATTTTTTTGGACTGTCATTTTTCCGCCGTTTATCAGACTTTCAGATAGGGGAAATGTGAGTGAGCATTCCGATTTCAGTTCCAGAGCAATTCGCCCAATGAGTCCTTGATATTTAGTCGTTTTCAGCCAATTTTCTGGATTTTTGAAAATTTCACTTTTTTGTGAAAATATCCACTAAACGAGGGAATAATATGTGTGACGGTACCCCAGGAGAGTTCCAAATGTGTGTGGGTAGAATATATTTCCCACGGGGGTAAAATTGAAAAAATTTTTTTTTGGACTTAGTAATTTTTCCGCCGTTCATCAGACTTTCAGATAGGGGAAATGTGAGAGACCATTTCGATTTCAGTTCCAGAGTGATTCGCCCAATGAGTCCTTGATATTTAGTCGTTTTCAGCCAATTTTCTGGATTTTTGAAAATTTCACTTTTTTGTGAAAATATCCACTAAATGAGGGAATAATATGTGTGAGGGTACCCCAGGAGAGTTCCAAATGTGTGTGGGTAGAATATATATCCCACTGTGGTAAAATTGAAAAAAGTTGAAAAAAATTTTTTTTTGGACTTAGTCATTTTTCCGGCGTTTATCAGACTTTCAGATAGGGGAAATGTCAGTGAGCGTTCCGATTTCAGTTCCAGAGCGATTCGCCCAATGAGTACTTGATATTTAGTCGTTTTCAGCCAATTTCCTGGATTTTTGAAAATTTCACTTTTTTTGTGAAAATATCCACTAAACGAGGGAATAATATGTGTGAGGGTACCCCAGGAGAATTCCAAATGTGTTTGGGTAGAATATATATCCCACGGGGGTAAAATTGAAAAAAGTTTAAAAAAAATTTTTTTTGGACTTAGTCATTTTTCCGGCGTTTATCTGACTTTCAGAAAGGGGAAATGTCAGTGAGCGTTCCGATTTCAGTTCCAGAGCGATTCGCCCAATGAGTACTTGATATTTAGTCGTTTTCAGCCAATTTCCTGGATTTTTGAAAATTTCACTTTTTTGTGAAAATATCCACTAAATGAGGGAATAATATGTGTGAGGGTACCCCAGGAGAGTTCCAAATGTGTGTGGGTAGAATATATTTCCCACGGGGGTAAAATTGAAAAAAGTTGAAAAAATTTTTTTTTTGGACTTAGTCTTTTTTCCGGCGTTTATCAGACTTTCAGAAAGGGGAAATGTCAGTGAGCGTTCCGATTTCAGTTCCAGAGCAATTTGCCCAATGGGTCCTTGATATTTAGTCGTTTTCAGCCAATTTTCTGGATTTTTGAAAATTTCACTTTTTTGTGAAAATATCCACTAAATGAGGGAATAATATGTGTGAGGGTACCCCAGGAGAGTTCCAAATGTGTGTGGGTAGAATATATATCCCACGGGGGTAAAATTGAAAAAAGTTGAAAAAAAATTTTTTTTTGGACTGTCATTTTTCCGCCGTTTATCAGACTTTCAGATAGGGGAAATGTGAGTGAGCATTCCGATTTCAGTTCCAGAGCAATTCGCCCAATGAGTCCTTGATATTTAGTCGTTTTCAGCCAATTTTCTGGATTTTTGAAAATTTCACTATTTTGTGAAAATATCCACTAAACGAGGGAATAATATGTGTGAGGGTACCCCAGTACCCCAGGAGAGTTCCAAATGTGTGTGGGTAGAATATATTTCCCACGGGGGTAAAATTGAAAAAATTTTTTTTTGGAATTAGTAATTTTTCCGCCGTTCATCAGACTTTCAGATAGGGGAAATGTGAGAGACCATTTCGATTTCAGTTCCAGAGTGATGCGCCCAATGAGTCCTTGATATTTAGTCGTTTTCAGCCAATTTTCTGGATTTTTGAAAATTTCACTTTTTTGTGAAAATATCCACTAAATGAGGGAATAATATGTGTGAGGGTACCCCAGGAGAGTTCCAAATGTGTGTGGGTAGAATATATATCCCACTGGGGTAAAATTGAAAAAAGTTGAAAAAAATTTTTTTTTGGACTTAGTCATTTTTCCGGCGTTTATCAGACTTTCAGATAGGGGAAATGTCAGTGAGCATTCCGATTTCAGTTCCAGAGCGATTCGCCCAATAAGTCCTTGATATTTAGTCATTTTCAGCCAATAATTTGGATTTTTGAAAATTTCACTTTTTTGTGAAAATATCCACTAAATGAGGGAATAATATGTGTGAGGGTACCCCAGGAGAGTTCCAAATGTGTGTGGGTAGAATATATATCCCACGGGGGTAAAATTGAAAAAAGTTGAAAAAAAAATTTTTTTGGACTTAGTCATTTTTCCGGCGTTTATCAGACTTTCAGAAAGGGGAAATGTCAGTGAGCATTCCGATTTCAGTTCCAGAGCAATTCGCCCAATGAGTCCTTGATATTTAGTCGTTTTCAGCCAATTTTCTGGATTTTTGAAAATTTCACTTTTTTGTGAAAATATCCACTAAATGAGGGAATAATATGTGTGAGGGTACCCCAGGAGAGTTCCAAATGTGTGTGGGTAGAATATATATCCCACTGTGGTAAAATTGAAAAAAGTTGAACAAATTTTTTTTTGGACTTAGTCATTTTTCCAGCGTTTATCAGAATTTCAGATAGGGGAAATGTCAGTGAGCGTTCCGATTTCAGTTCCAGAGCGATTCGCCCAATGAGTACTTGATATTTAGTCGTTTTCAGCCAATTTCCTGGATTTTTGAAAATTTCACTTTTTTTGTGAAAATATCCACTAAACGAGGGAATAATATGTGTGAGGGTACTCCAGGAGAGTTCCAAATGTGTTTGGGTAGAATATATATCCCACGGGGGTAAAATTGAAAAAAGTTTAAAAAAAATTTTTTTTGGACTTAGTCATTTTTCCGGCGTTTATCAGACTTTCAGAAAGGGGAAATGTCAGTGAGCGTTCCGATTTCAGTTCCAGAGCGATTCGCCCAATGAGTACTTGATATTTAGTCGTTTTCAGCCAATTTCCTGGATTTTTGAAAATTTCACTTTTTTGTGAAAATATCCACTAAACGAGGGAATAATATGTGTGAGGGTACCCCAGGAGAGTTCCAAATGTGTGTGGGTAGAATATATTTCCCATGGGGGTAAAATTGAAAAAAGTTGAAAAAAATTTTTTTTTGGACTTAGTCATTTTTCCGGCGTTTATCAGACTTTCAGAAAGGGGAAATGTCAGTGAGCGTTCCGATTTCAGTTCCAGAGCAATTCGCCCAATGGGTCCTTGATATTTAGTCGTTTTCAGCCAATTTTCTGGATTTTTGAAAATTTCACTTTTTTGTGAAAATATCCACTAAATGAGGGAATAATATGTGTGAGGGTACCCCAGGAGAGTTCCAAATGTGTGTGGGTAGAATATATATCCCACTGGGGTAAAATTGAAAAAAGTTGAAAAAAAATTTTTTTTGGACTTAGTCATTTTTCCGGCGTTTATCAGACTTTCAGATAGGGGAAATGTCAGTGAGCATTCCGATTTCAGTTCCAGAGCGATTCGCCCAATAAGTCCTTGATATTTAGTCATTTTCAGCCAATAATTTGGATTTTTGAAAATTTCACTTTTTTGGGAAAATATCCACTAAATGAGGGAATAATATGTGTGAGGGTACCCCAGGAGAGTTCCAAATGTGTGTGGGTAGAATATATATCCCACGGGGGTAAAATTGAAAAAAGTTGAAAACATTTTTTTTTTTGGACTTAGTCATTTTTCCGCCGTTTATCAGACTTTCAGATAGGGGAAATGTGAGTGAGCATTCCGATTTCAGTTCCAGAGCAATTCGCCCAATGGGTCCTTGATATTTAGTCGTTTTCAGCCAATTTTCTGGATTTTTGAAAATTTCACTTTTTTGTGAAAATATCCACTAAATGAGGGAATAATATGTGTGAGGGTACCCCAGGAGAGTTCCAAATGTGTGTGGGTAGAATATATATCCCACTGGGGTAAAATTGAAAAAAGTTGAAAAAAAATTTTTTTTGGACTTAGTCATTTTTCCGGCGTTTATCAGACTTTCAGAAAGGGGAAATGTCAGTGAGCGTTCCAATTTCAGTTCCAGAGCGATTCGCCCAATGAGTCCTTGATATTTAGTCGTTTTCAGCCAATTTTCTGGATTTTTGAAAATTTCACTTTTTTGTGAAAATATCCACTAAATGAGGGAATAATATGTGTGAGGGTACCCCAGGAGAATTCCAAATGTGTGTGGGTAGAATATATATCCCACTGGGGTAAAATTGAAAAAAGTTGAAAAAAAATTTTTTTTGGACTTAGTCATTTTTCCGGCGTTTATCAGACTTTCAGATAGGGGAAATGTCAGTGAGCATTCCGATTTCAGTTCCAGAGCGATTCGCCCAATAAGTCCTTGATATTTAGTCATTTTCAGCCAATAATTTGGATTTTTGAAAATTTCACTTTTTTGGGAAAATATCCACTAAATGAGGGAATAATATGTGTGAGGGTTCCCCAGGAGAGTTCCAAATGTGTGTGGGTAGAATATATATCCCACGGGGGTAAAATTGAAAAAAGTTGAAAACATTTTTTTTTTTGGACTTAGTCATTTTTCCGCCGTTTATCAGACTTTCAGATAGGGGAAATGTGAGAGACCATTCCGATTTCAGATCCGGAGTGATTCGCCCAATGAGTCCTTGATATTTAGTCGTTTTCAGCCAATTTTCTGGATTTTTGAAAATTTCACTTTTTTGTGAAAATATCCACTAAACGAGGGAATAATATGTGTGAGGGTACCCCAGGAGAGTTCCAAATGTGTGTGGGTAGAATATATATCCCACGGGGGTAAAATTGAAAAAAGTTGAAAAAAAATTTTTTTTGGACTTAGTCATTTTTCCGGCGTTTATCAGACTTTCAGAAAGGGGAAATGTCAGTGAGCGTTCCAATTTCAGTTCCAGAGCGATTCGCCCAATGAGTCCTTGATATTTAGTCGTTTTCAGCCAATTTTCTGGATTTTTGAAAATTTCACTTTTTTGTGAAAATATCCACTAAATGAGGGAATAATATGTGTGAGGGTACCCCAGGAGAGTTCCAAATGTGTGTGGGTAGAATATATTTCCCACGGGGGTAAAATTGAAAAAAGTTGAAAAAAATTTTTTTTTGGACTTAGTCATTTTTCCGGCGTTTATCAGACTTTCAGATAGGGGAAATGTCAGTGAGCATTCCGATTTCAGTTCCAGAGCGATTCGCCCAATAAGTCCTTGATATTTAGTCATTTTCAGCCAATAATTTGGATTTTTGAAAATTTCAATTTTGGTGAAAATATCCACTAAATGAGGGAATAATATGTGTGAGGGTACCCCAGGAGAGTTCCAAATGTGTGTGGGTAGAATATATATCCCACGGGGGTAAAATTGAAAAAAGTTGAAAACATTTTTTTTTTTGGACTTAGTCATTTTTCCGCCGTTTATCAGACTTTCAGATAGGGGAAATGTGAGTGAGCATTCCGATTTCAGTTCCAGAGCAATTCGCCCAATGAGTCCTTGATATTTAGTCGTTTTCAGCCAATTTTCTGGATTTTTGAAAATTTCACTTTTTTGTGAAAATATCCACTAAACGAGGGAATAATATGTGTGAGGGTACCCCAGGAGAGTTCCAAATGTGTGTGGGTAGAATATATATCCCACGGGGGTAAAATTGAAAAAAGTTGAAAAAAAATTTTTTTGGGACTTAGTCATTTTTCCGGCGTTTATCAGACTTTCAGAAAGGGGAAATGTCAGTGAGCGTTCCAATTTCAGTTCCAGAGTGATTCGCCCAATGAGTCCTTGATATTTAGTCGTTTTCAGCCAATTTTCTGGATTTTTGAAAATTTCACTTTTTTGTGAAAATATCCACTAAATGAGGGAATAATATGTGTGAGGGTACCCCAGGAGAGTTCCAAATGTGTGTGGGTAGAATATATATCCCACTGGGGTAAAATTGAAAAAAGTTGAAAAAAATTTTTTTTTGGACTTAGTCATTTTTCCGGCGTTTATCAGACTTTCAGATAGGGGAAATGTCAGTGAGCATTCCGATTTCAGTTCCAGAGCGATTCGCCCAATAAGTCCTTGATATTTAGTCATTTTCAGCCAATAATTTGGATTTTTGAAAATTTCACTTTTTTGTGAAAATATCCATTAAATGAGGGAATAATATGTGTGAGGGTACCCCAGGAGAGTTCCAAATGTGTGTGGGTAGAATATATATCCCACGGGGGTAAAATTGAAAAAAGTTGAAAAAAAAATTTTTTTGGACTTAGTCATTTTTCCGGCGTTTATCAGACTTTCAGATAGGGGAAATGTGAGTGAGCATTCCGATTTCAGTTCCAGAGCAATTCGCCCAATGAGTCCTTGATATTTAGTCGTTTTCAGCCAATTTTCTGGATTTTTGAAAATTTCACTTTTTTGTGAAAATATCCACTAAACGAGGGAATAATATGTGTGAGGGTACCCCAGGAGAGTTCCAAATGTGTGTGGGTAGAATATATTTCCCACGGGGGTAAAATTGAAAAAAGTTGAAAAAATTTTTTTTTTGGACTTAGTCATTTTTCCGGCGTTTATCAGACTTTCAGATAGGGGAAATGTCAGTGAGCATTCCGATTTCAGTTCCAGAGCGATTCGCCCAATAAGTCCTTGATATTTAGTCATTTTCAGCCAATAATTTGGATTTTTGAAAATTTCACTTTTTTGTGAAAATATCCACTAAATGAGGGAATAATATGTGTGAGGGTACCCCAGGAGAGTTCCAAATGTGTGTGGGTAGAATATATATCCCACGGGGGTAAAATTGAAAAAAGTTGAAAACATTTTTTTTTTTGGACTTAGTCATTTTTCCGCCGTTTATCAGACTTTCAGATAGGGGAAATGTGAGTGAGCATTCCGATTTCAGTTCCAGAGCAATTCGCCCAATGAGTCCTTGATATTTAGTCGTTTTCAGCCAATTTTCTGGATTTTTGAAAATTTCACTTTTTTGTGAAAATATCCACTAAATGAGGGAATAATATGTGTGAGGGTACCCCAGGAGAGTTCCAAATGTGTGTGGGTAGAATATATATCCCACTGGGGTAAAATTGAAAAAAGTTGAAAAAAAAATTTTTTTGGACTTAGTCATTTTTCCGGCGTTTATCAGACTTTCAGATAGGGGAAATGTCAGTGAGCATTCCGATTTCAGTTTCAGAGCGATTCGCCCAATAAGTCCTTGATATTTAGTCATTTTCAGCCAATAATTTGGATTTTTGAAAATTTCAATTTTGGTGAAAATATCCACTAAATGAGGGAATAATATGTGTGAGGGTACCCCAGGAGAGTTCCACATGTGTGTGGGTAGAATATATATCCCACGGGGGTAAAATTGAAAAAAGTTGAAAAAAAAATTTTTTTGGACTTAGTCATTTTTCCGGCGTTTATCAGACTTTCAGATAGGGGAAATGTGAGTGAGCATTCCGATTTCAGTTCCAGAGCAATTCGCCCAATGAGTCCTTGATATTTAGTCGTTTTCAGCCAATTTTCTGGATTTTTGAAAATTTCACTTTTTTGTGAAAATATCCACTAAACGAGGGAATAATATGTGTGAGGGTACCCCAGGAGAGTTCCAAATGTGTGTGGGTAGAATATATTTCCCATGGGGGTAAAATTGAAAAAAGTTGAAAAAATTTTTTTTTTGGACTTAGTCATTTTTCCGGCGTTTATCAGACTTTCAGAAAGGGGAAATGTCAGTGAGCGTTCTGATTTCAGTTCCAGAGCAATTCGCCCAATGGGTCCTTGATATTTAGTCGTTTTCAGCCAATTTTCTGGATTTTTGAAAATTTCACTTTTTTGTGAAAATATCCACTAAATGAGGGAATAATATGTGTGAGGGTACCCCAGGAGAGTTCCAAATGTGTGTGGGTAGAATATATATCCCACTGGGGTAAAATCGAAAAAAGTTGAAAAAAATTTTTTTTTCGACTTAGTCATTTTTCCGGCGTTTATCAGACTTTCAGATAGGGGAAATGTCAGTGAGCATTCCGATTTCAGTTCCAGAGCGATTCGCCCAATAAGTCCTTGATATTTAGTCGTTTTCAGCCAATTTTCTGGATTTTTGAAAATTTCACTTTTTTGTGAAAATATCCACTAAATGAGGGAATAATATGTGTGAGGGTACCCCAGGAGAGTTCCAAATGTGTGTGGGTAGAATATATTTCCCACGGGGGTAAAATTGAAAAAAGTTGAAAAAAATTTTTTTTTGGACTTAGTCATTTTTCCGGCGTTTATCAGACTTTCAGATAGGGGAAATGTCAGTGAGCATTCCGATTTCAGTTCCAGAGCGATTTGCCCAATAAGTCCTTGATATTTAGTCATTTTCAGCCAATAATTTGGATTTTTGAAAATTTCAATTTTGGTGAAAATATCCACTAAATGAGGGAATAATATGTGTGAGGGTACCCCAGGAGAGTTCCAAATGTGTGTGGGTAGAATATATATCCCACGGGGGTAAAATTGAAAAAAGTTGAAAACATTTTTTTTTTTGGACTTAGTCATTTTTCCGCCGTTTATCAGACTTTCAGATAGGGGAAATGTGAGTGAGCATTCCGATTTCAGTTCCAGAGCAATTCGCCCAATGAGTCCTTGATATTTAGTCGTTTTCAGCCAATTTTCTGGATTTTTGAAAATTTCACTTTTTTGTGAAAATATCCACTAAACGAGGGAATAATATGTGTGAGGGTACCCCAGGAGAGTTCCAAATGTGTGTGGGTAGAATATATATCCCACGGGGGTAAAATTGAAAAAAGTTGAAAAAAAAATTTTTTTGGACTTAGTCATTTTTCCGGCGTTTATCAGACTTTCAGATAGGGGAAATGTGAGTGAGCATTCCGATTTCAGTTCCAGAGCAATTCGCCCAATGAGTCCTTGATATTTAGTCGTTTTCAGCCAATTTTCTGGATTTTTGAAAATTTCACTTTTTTGTGAAAATATCCACTAAACGAGGGAATAATATGTGTGAGGGTACCCCAGGAGAGTTCCAAATGTGTGTGGGTAGAATATATTTTCCACGGGGGTAAAATTGAAAAAAGTTGAAAAAATTTTTTTTTTGGACTTAGTCATTTTTCCGGCGTTTATCAGACTTTCAGATAGGGGAAATGTCAGTGAGCATTCCGATTTCAGTTCCAGAGCGATTCGCCCAATAAGTCCTTGATATTTAGTCATTTTCAGCCAATAATTTGGATTTTTGAAAATTTCACTTTTTTGTGAAAATATCCACTAAATGAGGGAATAATATGTGTGAGGGTACCCCAGGAGAGTTCCAAATGTGTGTGGGTAGAATATATATCCCACGGGGGTAAAATTGAAAAAAGTTGAAAAAAATTTTTTTTTTGGACTTAGTCATTTTTCCGCCGTTCATCAGACTTTCAGATAGGGGAAATGTGAGTGAGCATTCCGATTTCAGTTCCAGAGCGATTCGCCCAATAAGTCCTTGATATTTAGTCATTTTCAGCCAATAATTTGGATTTTTGAAAATTTCAATTTTGGTGAAAATATCCACTAAATGAGGGAATAATATGTGTGAGGGTACCCCAGGAGAGTTCCAAATGTGTGTGGGTAGAATATATATCCCACGGGGGTAAAATTGAAAAAAGTTGAAAACATTTTTTTTTTTGGACTTAGTCATTTTTCCGCCGTTTATCAGACTTTCAGATAGGGGAAATGTGAGTGAGCATTCCGATTTCAGTTCCAGAGCAATTCGCCCAATGAGTCCTTGATATTTAGTCGTTTTCAGCCAATTTTCTGGATTTTTGAAAATTTCACTTTTTTGTGAAAATATCCACTAAATGAGGGAATAATATGTGTGAGGGTACCCCAGGAGAGTTCCAAATGTGTGTGGGTAGAATATATATCCCACTGGGGTAAAATTGAAAAAAGTTGAAAAAAAAATTTTTTTGGACTTAGTCATTTTTCCGGCGTTTATCAGACTTTCAGATAGGGGAAATGTCAGTGAGCATTCCGATTTCAGTTTCAGAGCGATTCGCCCAATAAGTCCTTGATATTTAGTCATTTTCAGCCAATAATTTGGATTTTTGAAAATTTCAATTTTGGTGAAAATATCCACTAAATGAGGGAATAATATGTGTGAGGGTACCCCAGGAGAGTTCCACATGTGTGTGGGTAGAATATATATCCCACGGGGGTAAAATTGAAAAAAGTTGAAAAAAAAATTTTTTTGGACTTAGTCATTTTTCCGGCGTTTATCAGACTTTCAGATAGGGGAAATGTGAGTGAGCATTCCGATTTCAGTTCCAGAGCAATTCGCCCAATGAGTCCTTGATATTTAGTCGTTTTCAGCCAATTTTCTGGATTTTTGAAAATTTCACTTTTTTGTGAAAATATCCACTAAACGAGGGAATAATATGTGTGAGGGTACCCCAGGAGAGTTCCAAATGTGTGTGGGTAGAATATATTTCCCATGGGGGTAAAATTGAAAAAAGTTGAAAAAATTTTTTTTTTGGACTTAGTCATTTTTCCGGCGTTTATCAGACTTTCAGAAAGGGGAAATGTCAGTGAGCGTTCTGATTTCAGTTCCAGAGCAATTCGCCCAATGGGTCCTTGATATTTAGTCGTTTTCAGCCAATTTTCTGGATTTTTGAAAATTTCACTTTTTTGTGAAAATATCCACTAAATGAGGGAATAATATGTGTGAGGGTACCCCAGGAGAGTTCCAAATGTGTGTGGGTAGAATATATATCCCACTGGGGTAAAATCGAAAAAAGTTGAAAAAAATTTTTTTTTCGACTTAGTCATTTTTCCGGCGTTTATCAGACTTTCAGATAGGGGAAATGTCAGTGAGCATTCCGATTTCAGTTCCAGAGCGATTCGCCCAATAAGTCCTTGATATTTAGTCGTTTTCAGCCAATTTTCTGGATTTTTGAAAATTTCACTTTTTTGTGAAAATATCCACTAAACGAGGGAATAATATGTGTGAGGGTACCCCAGGAGAGTTCCAAATGTGTGTGGGTAGAATATATTTCCCACGGGGGTAAAATTGAAAAAAGTTGAAAAAATTTTTTTTTTGGACTTAGTCATTTTTCCGGCGTTTATCAGACTTTCAGATAGGGGAAATGTCAGTGAGCATTCCGATTTCAGTTCCAGAGCGATTCGCCCAATAAGTCCTTGATATTTAGTCATTTTCAGCCAATAATTTGGATTTTTGAAAATTTCAATTTTGGTGAAAATATCCACTAAATGAGGGAATAATATGTGTGAGGGTACCCCAGGAGAGTTCCAAATGTGTGTGGGTAGAATATATATCCCACGGGGGTAAAATTGAAAAAAGTTGAAAACATTTTTTTTTTTGGACTTAGTCATTTTTCCGCCGTTTATCAGACTTTCAGATAGGGGAAATGTGAGTGAGCATTCCGATTTCAGTTCCAGAGCAATTCGCCCAATGAGTCCTTGATATTTAGTCGTTTTCAGCCAATTTTCTGGATTTTTGAAAATTTCACTTTTTTGTGAAAATATCCACTAAACGAGGGAATAATATGTGTGAGGGTACCCCAGGAGAGTTCCAAATGTGTGTGGGTAGAATATATATCCCACGGGGGTAAAATTGAAAAAAGTTGAAAAAAAATTTTTTTTGGACTTACTCATTTTTCCGGCGTTTATCAGACTTTCAGAAAGGGGAAATGTCAGTGAGCGTTCCAATTTCAGTTCCAGAGCGATTCGCCCAATGAGTCCTTGATATTTAGTCGTTTTCAGCCAATTTTCTGGATTTTTGAAAATTTCACTTTTTTGTGTAAATATCCACTAAATGAGGGAATAATATGTGTGAGGGTACCCCAGGAGAGTTCCAAATGTGTGTGGGTAGAATATATATCCCACTGGGGTAAAATTGAAAAAAGTTGAAAAAAATTTTTTTTTGGACTTAGTCATTTTTCCGGCGTTTATCAGACTTTCAGATAGGGGAAATGTCAGTGAGCATTCCGATTTCAGTTCCAGAGCGATTCGCCCAATAAGTCCTTGATATTTAGTCATTTTCAGCCAATAATTTGGATTTTTGAAAATTTCACTTTTTTGTGAAAATATCCATTAAATGAGGGAATAATATGTGTGAGGGTACCCCAGGAGAGTTCCAAATGTGTGTGGGTAGAATATATATCCCACGGGGGTAAAATTGAAAAAAGTTGAAAAAAAAATTTTTTTGGACTTAGTCATTTTTCCGGCGTTTATCAGACTTTCAGATAGGGGAAATGTGAGTGAGCATTCCGATTTCAGTTCCAGAGCAATTCGCCCAATGAGTCCTTGATATTTAGTCGTTTTCAGCCAATTTTCTGGATTTTTGAAAATTTCACTTTTTTGTGAAAATATCCACTAAACGAGGGAATAATATGTGTGAGGGTACCCCAGGAGAGTTCCAAATGTGTGTGGGTAGAATATATTTCCCACGGGGGTAAAATTGAAAAAAGTTGAAAAAATTTTTTTTTTGGACTTAGTCATTTTTCCGGCGTTTATCAGACTTTCAGATAGGGGAAATGTCAGTGAGCATTCCGATTTCAGTTCCAGAGCGATTCGCCCAATAAGTCCTTGATATTTAGTCATTTTCAGCCAATAATTTGGATTTTTGAAAATTTCACTTTTTTGTGAAAATATCCACTAAATGAGGGAATAATATGTGTGAGGGTACCCCAGGAGAGTTCCAAATGTGTGTGGGTAGAATATATATCCCACGGGGGTAAAATTGAAAAAAGTTGAAAAAAAATTTTTTTTTGGACTTAGTCATTTTTCCGCCGTTCATCAGACTTTCAGATAGGGGAAATGTGAGTGAGCATTCCGATTTCAGTTCCAGAGCGATTCGCCCAATAAGTCCTTGATATTTAGTCATTTTCAGCCAATAATTTGGATTTTTGAAAATTTCAATTTTGGTGAAAATATCCACTAAATGAGGGAATAATATGTGTGAGGGTACCCCAGGAGAGTTCCAAATGTGTGTGGGTAGAATATATATCCCACGGGGTAAAATTGAAAAAAGTTGAAAAAAATTTTTTTTTCGACTTAGTCATTTTTCCGGCGTTTATCAGACTTTCAGATAGGGGAAATGTCAGTGAGCATTCCGATTTCAGTTCCAGAGCGATTCGCCCAATAAGTCCTTGATATTTAGTCGTTTTCAGCCAATTTTCTGGATTTTTGAAAATTTCACTTTTTTGTGAAAATATCCACTAAACGAGGGAATAATATGTGTGAGGGTACCCCAGGAGAGTTCCAAATGTGTGTGGGTAGAATATATTTCCCACGGGGGTAAAATTGAAAAAAGTTGAAAAAATTTTTTTTTTGGACTTAGTCATTTTTCCGGCGTTTATCAGACTTTCAGAGAGGGGAAATGTCAGTGAGCATTCCGATTTCAGTTCCAGAGCGATTCGCCCAATAAGTCCTTGATATTTAGTCATTTTCAGCCAATAATTTGGATTTTTGAAAATTTCACTTTTTTGTGAAAATATCCACTAAATGAGGGAATAATATGTGTGAGGGTACCCCAGGAGAGTTCCAAATGTGTGTGGGTAGAATATATATCCCACTGGGGTAAAATTGAAAAAAGTTGAAAAAAAAATTTTTTTGGACTTAGTCATTTTTCCGGCGTTTATCAGACTTTCAGATAGGGGAAATGTCAGTGAGCATTCCGATTTCAGTTTCAGAGCGATTCGCCCAATAAGTCCTTGATATTTAGTCATTTTCAGCCAATAATTTGGATTTTTGAAAATTTCAATTTTGGTGAAAATATCCACTAAATGAGGGAATAATATGTGTGAGGGTACCCCAGGAGAGTTCCACATGTGTGTGGGTAGAATATATATCCCACGGGGGTAAAATTGAAAAAAGTTGAAAAAAAAATTTTTTTGGACTTAGTCATTTTTCCGGCGTTTATCAGACTTTCAGATAGGGGAAATGTGAGTGAGCATTCCGATTTCAGTTCCAGAGCAATTCGCCCAATGAGTCCTTGATATTTAGTCGTTTTCAGCCAATTTTCTGGATTTTTGAAAATTTCACTTTTTTGTGAAAATATCCACTAAACGAGGGAATAATATGTGTGAGGGTACCCCAGGAGAGTTCCAAATGTGTGTGGGTAGAATATATTTCCCATGGGGGTAAAATTGAAAAAAGTTGAAAAAATTTTTTTTTTGGACTTAGTCATTTTTCCGGCGTTTATCAGACTTTCAGAAAGGGGAAATGTCAGTGAGCGTTCTGATTTCAGTTCCAGAGCAATTCGCCCAATGGGTCCTTGATATTTAGTCGTTTTCAGCCAATCTTCTGGATTTTTGAAAATTTCACTTTTTTGTGAAAATATCCACTAAACGAGGGAATAATATGTGTGAGGGTACCCCAGGAGAGTTCCAAATGTGTGTGGGTAGAATATATTTCCCACGGGGGTAAAATTGAAAAAAGTTGAAAAAATATTTTTTTTGGACTTAGTCATTTTTCCGGCGTTTATCAGACTTTCAGATAGGGGAAATGTCAGTGAGCATTCCGATTTCAGTTCCAGAGCGATTCGCCCAATAAGTCCTTGATATTTAGTCATTTTCAGCCAATAATTTGGATTTTTGAAAATTTCACTTTTTTGTGAAAATATCCACTAAATGAGGGAATAATATGTGTGAGCATACCCCAGGAGAGTTCCAAATGTGTGTGGGTAGAATATATATCCCACGGGGGTAAAATTGAAAAAAGTTGAAAAAAATTTTTTTTTTGGACTTAGTCATTTTTCCGCCGTTTATCAGACTTTCAGATAGGGGAAATGTGAGTGAGCATTCCGATTTCAGTTCCAGAGCGATTCGCCCAATAAGTCCTTGATATTTAGTCATTTTCAGCCAATAATTTGGATTTTTGAAAATTTCAATTTTGGTGAAAATATCCACTAAATGAGGGAATAATATGTGTGAGGGTACCCCAGGAGAGTTCCAAATGTGTGTGGGTAGAATATATATCCCACGGGGGTAAAATTGAAAAAAGTTGAAAACATTTTTTTTTTTGGACTTAGTCATTTTTCCGCCGTTTATCAGACTTTCAGATAGGGGAAATGTGAGTGAGCATTCCGATTTCAGTTCCAGAGCAATTCGCCCAATGAGTCCTTGATATTTAGTCGTTTTCAGCCAATTTTCTGGATTTTTGAAAATTTCACTTTTTTGTGAAAATATCCACTAAATGAGGGAATAATATGTGTGAGGGTACCCCAGGAGAGTTCCAAATGTGTGTGGGTAGAATATATATCCCACTGGGGTAAAATTGAAAAAAGTTGAAAAAAAAATTTTTTTGGACTTAGTCATTTTTCCGGCGTTTATCAGACTTTCAGATAGGGGAAATGTCAGTGAGCATTCCGATTTCAGTTTCAGAGCGATTCGCCCAATAAGTCCTTGATATTTAGTCATTTTCAGCCAATAATTTGGATTTTTGAAAATTTCAATTTTGGTGAAAATATCCACTAAATGAGGGAATAATATGTGTGAGGGTACCCCAGGAGAGTTCCACATGTGTGTGGGTAGAATATATATCCCACGGGGGTAAAATTGAAAAAAGTTGAAAAAATTTTTTTTTTTGGACTTAGTCATTTTTCCGCCGTTCTTCAGACTTTCAGATAGGGGAAATGTGAGAGACCATTCCGATTTCAGTTCCGGAGTGATTCGCCCAATGAGTCCTTGATATTTAGTCGTGTTCAGCCAATTTTCTGGATTTTTGAAAATTTCACTTTTTTGTGAAAATATCCACTAAATGAGGGAATAATATGTGTGAGGGTACCCCAGGAGAGTTCCAAATGTGTGTGGGTAGAATATATATCCCACGGGGGTAAAATTGAAAAAAGTTGAAAAAAAATTTTTTTTGGACTTAGTCATTTTTCCGGCGTTTATCAGACTTTCAGATAGGGGAAATGTGAGTGAGCATTCCAATTTCAGTTCCAGAGCAATTCGCCCAATGAGTCCTTGATATTTAGTCGTTTTCAGCCAATTTTCTGGATTTTTGAAAATTTCACTTTTTTGTGAAAATATCCACTAAACGAGGGAATAATATGTGTGAGGGTACCCCAGGAGAGTTCCAAATGTGTGTGTAGAATATATTTCCCACGGGGGTAAAATTGAAAAAAGTTGAAAAAATTTTTTTTTTGGACTTAGTCATTTTTCCGGCGTTTATCAGACTTTCAGATAGGGGAAATGTCAGTGAGCATTCCGATTTCAGTTCCAGAGCGATTCGCCCAATAAGTCCTTGATATTTAGTCATTTTCAGCCAATAATTTGGATTTTTGAAAATTTCACTTTTTTGGGAAAATATCCACTAAATGAGGGAATAATATGTGTGAGGGTACCCCAGGAGAGTTCCAAATGTGTGTGGGTAGAATATATATCCCACGGGGGTAAAATTGAAAAAAGTTGAAAACATTTTTTTTTTTGGACTTAGTCATTTTTCCGCCGTTTATCAGACTTTCAGATAGGGGAAATGTGAGTGAGCATTCCGATTTCAGTTCCAGAGCAATTCGCCCAATGAGTCCTTGATATTTAGTCGTTTTCAGCCAATTTTCTGGATTTTTGAAAATTTCACTTTTTTGTGAAAATATCCACTAAACGAGGGAATAATATGTGTGAGGGTACCCCAGGAGAGTTCCAAATGTGTGTGGGTAGAATATATATCCCACGGGGGTAAAATTGAAAAAAGTTGAAAAAAAATTTTTTTTGGACTTAGTCATTTTTCCGGCGTTTATCAGACTTTCAGAAAGGGGAAATGTCAGTGAGCGTTCCAATTTCAGTTCCAGAGCGATTCGCCCAATGAGTCCTTGATATTTAGTCGTTTTCAGCCAATTTTCTGGATTTTTGAAAATTTCACTTTTTTGTGAAAATATCCACTAAATGAGGGAATAATATGTGTGAGGGTACCCCAGGAGAGTTCCAAATGTGTGTGGGTAGAATATATTTCCCACGGGGGTAAAATTGAAAAAAGTTGAAAAAATTTTTTTTTTGGACTTAGTCATTTTTCCGGCGTTTATCAGACTTTCAGATAGGGGAAATGTCAGTGAGCATTCCGATTTCAGTTCCAGAGCGATTCGCCCAATAAGTCCTTGATATTTAGTCATTTTCAGCCAATAATTTGGATTTTTGAAAATTTCAATTTTGGTGAAAATATCCACTAAATGAGGGAATAATATGTGTGAGGGTACCCCAGGAGAGTTCCAAATGTGTGTGGGTAGAATATATATCCCACGGGGGTAAAATTGAAAAAAGTTGAAAACATTTTTTTTTTTGGACTTAGTCATTTTTCCGCCGTTTATCAGACTTTCAGATAGGGGAAATGTGAGTGAGCATTCCGATTTCAGTTCCAGAGCAATTCGCCCAATGAGTCCTTGATATTTAGTCGTTTTCAGCCAATTTTCTGGATTTTTGAAAATTTCACTTTTTTGTGAAAATATCCACTAAACGAGGGAATAATATGTGTGAGGGTACCCCAGGAGAGTTCCAAATGTGTGTGGGTAGAATATGTATCCCACGGGGGTAAAATTGAAAAAAGTTGAAAAAAAATTTTTTTTGGACTTACTCATTTTTCCGGCGTTTATCAGACTTTCAGAAAGGGGAAATGTCAGTGAGCGTTCCAATTTCAGTTCCAGAGCGATTCGCCCAATGAGTCCTTGATATTTAGTCGTTTTCAGCCAATTTTCTGGATTTTTGAAAATTTCACTTTTTTGTGAAAATATCCACTAAATGAGGGAATAATATGTGTGAGGGTACCCCAGGAGAGTTCCAAATGTGTGTGGGTAGAATATATTTCCCACGGGGGTAAAATTGAAAAAAGTTGAAAAAATATTTTTTTTGGACTTAGTCATTTTTCCGGCGTTTATCAGACTTTCAGATAGGGGAAATGTCAGTGAGCATTCCGATTTCAGTTCCAGAGCGATTCGCCCAATAAGTCCTTGATATTTAGTCATTTTCAGCCAATAATTTGGATTTTTGAAAATTTCACTTTTTTGTGAAAATATCCACTAAATGAGGGAATAATATGTGTGAGCATACCCCAGGAGAGTTCCAAATGTGTGTGGGTAGAATATATATCCCACGGGGGTAAAATTGAAAAAAGTTGAAAAAAATTTTTTTTTTGGACTTAGTCATTTTTCCGCCGTTTATCAGACTTTCAGATAGGGGAAATGTGAGTGAGCATTCCGATTTCAGTTCCAGAGCGATTCGCCCAATAAGTCCTTGATATTTAGTCATTTTCAGCCAATAATTTGGATTTTTGAAAATTTCAATTTTGGTGAAAATATCCACTAAATGAGGGAATAATATGTGTGAGGGTACCCCAGGAGAGTTCCAAATGTGTGTGGGTAGAATATATATCCCACGGGGGTAAAATTGAAAAAAGTTGAAAACATTTTTTTTTTTGGACTTAGTCATTTTTCCGCCGTTTATCAGACTTTCAGATAGGGGAAATGTGAGTGAGCATTCCGATTTCAGTTCCAGAGCAATTCGCCCAATGAGTCCTTGATATTTAGTCGTTTTCAGCCAATTTTCTGGATTTTTGAAAATTTCACTTTTTTGTGAAAATATCCACTAAATGAGGGAATAATATGTGTGAGGGTACCCCAGGAGAGTTCCAAATGTGTGTGGGTAGAATATATATCCCACTGGGGTAAAATTGAAAAAAGTTGAAAAAAAAATTTTTTTGGACTTAGTCATTTTTCCGGCGTTTATCAGACTTTCAGATAGGGGAAATGTCAGTGAGCATTCCGATTTCAGTTTCAGAGCGATTCGCCCAATAAGTCCTTGATATTTAGTCATTTTCAGCCAATAATTTGGATTTTTGAAAATTTCAATTTTGGTGAAAATATCCACTAAATGAGGGAATAATATGTGTGAGGGTACCCCAGGAGAGTTCCACATGTGTGTGGGTAGAATATATATCCCACGGGGGTAAAATTGAAAAAAGTTGAAAAAATTTTTTTTTTTGGACTTAGTCATTTTTCCGCCGTTCTTCAGACTTTCAGATAGGGGAAATGTGAGAGACCATTCCGATTTCAGTTCCGGAGTGATTCGCCCAATGAGTCCTTGATATTTAGTCGTGTTCAGCCAATTTTCTGGATTTTTGAAAATTTCACTTTTTTGTGAAAATATCCACTAAATGAGGGAATAATATGTGTGAGGGTACCCCAGGAGAGTTCCAAATGTGTGTGGGTAGAATATATATCCCACGGGGGTAAAATTGAAAAAAGTTGAAAAAAAATTTTTTTTGGACTTAGTCATTTTTCCGGCGTTTATCAGACTTTCAGATAGGGGAAATGTGAGTGAGCATTCCAATTTCAGTTCCAGAGCAATTCGCCCAATGAGTCCTTGATATTTAGTCGTTTTCAGCCAATTTTCTGGATTTTTGAAAATTTCACTTTTTTGTGAAAATATCCACTAAACGAGGGAATAATATGTGTGAGGGTACCCCAGGAGAGTTCCAAATGTGTGTGTAGAATATATTTCCCACGGGGGTAAAATTGAAAAAAGTTGAAAAAATTTTTTTTTTGGACTTAGTCATTTTTCCGGCGTTTATCAGACTTTCAGATAGGGGAAATGTCAGTGAGCATTCCGATTTCAGTTCCAGAGCGATTCGCCCAATAAGTCCTTGATATTTAGTCATTTTCAGCCAATAATTTGGATTTTTGAAAATTTCACTTTTTTGGGAAAATATCCACTAAATGAGGGAATAATATGTGTGAGGGTACCCCAGGAGAGTTCCAAATGTGTGTGGGTAGAATATATATCCCACGGGGGTAAAATTGAAAAAAGTTGAAAACATTTTTTTTTTTGGACTTAGTCATTTTTCCGCCGTTTATCAGACTTTCAGATAGGGGAAATGTGAGTGAGCATTCCGATTTCAGTTCCAGAGCAATTCGCCCAATGAGTCCTTGATATTTAGTCGTTTTCAGCCAATTTTCTGGATTTTTGAAAATTTCACTTTTTTGTGAAAATATCCACTAAACGAGGGAATAATATGTGTGAGGGTACCCCAGGAGAGTTCCAAATGTGTGTGGGTAGAATATATATCCCACGGGGGTAAAATTGAAAAAAGTTGAAAAAAAATTTTTTTTGGACTTAGTCATTTTTCCGGCGTTTATCAGACTTTCAGAAAGGGGAAATGTCAGTGAGCGTTCCAATTTCAGTTCCAGAGCGATTCGCCCAATGAGTCCTTGATATTTAGTCGTTTTCAGCCAATTTTCTGGATTTTTGAAAATTTCACTTTTTTGTGAAAATATCCACTAAATGAGGGAATAATATGTGTGAGGGTACCCCAGGAGAGTTCCAAATGTGTGTGGGTAGAATATATTTCCCACGGGGGTAAAATTGAAAAAAGTTGAAAAAATTTTTTTTTTGGACTTAGTCATTTTTCCGGCGTTTATCAGACTTTCAGATAGGGGAAATGTCAGTGAGCATTCCGATTTCAGTTCCAGAGCGATTCGCCCAATAAGTCCTTGATATTTAGTCATTTTCAGCCAATAATTTGGATTTTTGAAAATTTCAATTTTGGTGAAAATATCCACTAAATGAGGGAATAATATGTGTGAGGGTACCCCAGGAGAGTTCCAAATGTGTGTGGGTAGAATATATATCCCACGGGGGTAAAATTGAAAAAAGTTGAAAACATTTTTTTTTTTGGACTTAGTCATTTTTCCGCCGTTTATCAGACTTTCAGATAGGGGAAATGTGAGTGAGCATTCCGATTTCAGTTCCAGAGCAATTCGCCCAATGAGTCCTTGATATTTAGTCGTTTTCAGCCAATTTTCTGGATTTTTGAAAATTTCACTTTTTTGTGAAAATATCCACTAAACGAGGGAATAATATGTGTGAGGGTACCCCAGGAGAGTTCCAAATGTGTGTGGGTAGAATATGTATCCCACGGGGGTAAAATTGAAAAAAGTTGAAAAAAAATTTTTTTTGGACTTACTCATTTTTCCGGCGTTTATCAGACTTTCAGAAAGGGGAAATGTCAGTGAGCGTTCCAATTTCAGTTCCAGAGCGATTCGCCCAATGAGTCCTTGATATTTAGTCGTTTTCAGCCAATTTTCTGGATTTTTGAAAATTTCACTTTTTTGTGAAAATATCCACTAAATGAGGGAATAATATGTGTGAGGGTACCCCAGGAGAGTTCCAAATGTGTGTGGGTAGAATATATATCCCACTGGGGTAAAATTGAAAAAAGTTGAAAAAAATTTTTTTTTGGACTTAGTCATTTTTCCGGCGTTTATCAGACTTTCAGATAGGGGAAATGTCAGTGAGCATTCCGATTTCAGTTCCAGAGCGATTCGCCCAATAAGTCCTTGATATTTAGTCATTTTCAGCCAATAATTTGGATTTTTGAAAATTTCACTTTTTTGTGAAAATATCCATTAAATGAGGGAATAATATGTGTGAGGGTACCCCAGGAGAGTTCCAAATGTGTGTGGGTAGAATATATATCCCACGGGGGTAAAATTGAAAAAAGTTGAAAAAAAAATTTTTTTGGACTTAGTCATTTTTCCGGCGTTTATCAGACTTTCAGATAGGGGAAATGTGAGTGAGCATTCCGATTTCAGTTCCAGAGCAATTCGCCCAATGAGTCCTTGATATTTAGTCGTTTTCAGCCAATTTTCTGGATTTTTGAAAATTTCACTTTTTTGTGAAAATATCCACTAAACGAGGGAATAATATGTGTGAGGGTACCCCAGGAGAGTTCCAAATGTGTGTGGGTAGAATATATTTCCCACGGGGGTAAAATTGAAAAAAGTTGAAAAAATTTTTTTTTTGGACTTAGTCATTTTTCCGGCGTTTATCAGACTTTCAGATAGGGGAAATGTCAGTGAGCATTCCGATTTCCGTTCCAGAGCGATTCGCCCAATAAGTCCTTGATATTTAGTCATTTTCAGCCAATAATTTGGATTTTTGAAAATTTCACTTTTTTGTGAAAATATCCACTAAATGAGGGAATAATATGTGTGAGGGTACCCCAGGAGAGTTCCAAATGTGTGTGGGTAGAATATATATCCCACGGGGGTAAAATTGAAAAAAGTTGAAAAAAAATTTTTTTTTGGACTTAGTCATTTTTCCGCCGTTCATCAGACTTTCAGATAGGGGAAATGTGAGTGAGCATTCCGATTTCAGTTCCAGAGCGATTCGCCCAATAAGTCCTTGATATTTAGTCATTTTCAGCCAATAATTTGGATTTTTGAAAATTTCAATTTTGGTGAAAATATCCACTAAATGAGGGAATAATATGTGTGAGGGTACCCCAGGAGAGTTCCAAATGTGTGTGGGTAGAATATATATCCCACGGGGTAAAATTGAAAAAAGTTGAAAAAAATTTTTTTTTCGACTTAGTCATTTTTCCGGCGTTTATCAGACTTTCAGATAGGGGAAATGTCAGTGAGCATTCCGATTTCAGTTCCAGAGCGATTCGCCCAATAAGTCCTTGATATTTAGTCGTTTTCAGCCAATTTTCTGGATTTTTGAAAATTTCACTTTTTTGTGAAAATATCCACTAAACGAGGGAATAATATGTGTGAGGGTACCCCAGGAGAGTTCCAAATGTGTGTGGGTAGAATATATTTCCCACGGGGGTAAAATTGAAAAAAGTTGAAAAAATTTTTTTTTTGGACTTAGTCATTTTTCCGGCGTTTATCAGACTTTCAGAGAGGGGAAATGTCAGTGAGCATTCCGATTTCAGTTCCAGAGCGATTCGCCCAATAAGTCCTTGATATTTAGTCATTTTCAGCCAATAATTTGGATTTTTGAAAATTTCACTTTTTTGTGAAAATATCCACTAAATGAGGGAATAATATGTGTGAGGGTACCCCAGGAGAGTTCCAAATGTGTGTGGGTAGAATATATATCCCACTGGGGTAAAATTGAAAAAAGTTGAAAAAAAAATTTTTTTGGACTTAGTCATTTTTCCGGCGTTTATCAGACTTTCAGATAGGGGAAATGTCAGTGAGCATTCCGATTTCAGTTTCAGAGCGATTCGCCCAATAAGTCCTTGATATTTAGTCATTTTCAGCCAATAATTTGGATTTTTGAAAATTTCAATTTTGGTGAAAATATCCACTAAATGAGGGAATAATATGTGTGAGGGTACCCCAGGAGAGTTCCACATGTGTGTGGGTAGAATATATATCCCACGGGGGTAAAATTGAAAAAAGTTGAAAAAAAAATTTTTTTGGACTTAGTCATTTTTCCGGCGTTTATCAGACTTTCAGATAGGGGAAATGTGAGTGAGCATTCCGATTTCAGTTCCAGAGCAATTCGCCCAATGAGTCCTTGATATTTAGTCGTTTTCAGCCAATTTTCTGGATTTTTGAAAATTTCACTTTTTTGTGAAAATATCCACTAAACGAGGGAATAATATGTGTGAGGGTACCCCAGGAGAGTTCCAAATGTGTGTGGGTAGAATATATTTCCCATGGGGGTAAAATTGAAAAAAGTTGAAAAAATTTTTTTTTTGGACTTAGTCATTTTTCCGGCGTTTATCAGACTTTCAGAAAGGGGAAATGTCAGTGAGCGTTCTGATTTCAGTTCCAGAGCAATTCGCCCAATGGGTCCTTGATATTTAGTCGTTTTCAGCCAATTTTCTGGATTTTTGAAAATTTCACTTTTTTGTGAAAATATCCACTAAATGAGGGAATAATATGTGTGAGGGTACCCCAGGAGAGTTCCAAATGTGTGTGGGTAGAATATATATCCCACTGGGGTAAAATCGAAAAAAGTTGAAAAAAATTTTTTTTTCGACTTAGTCATTTTTCCGGCGTTTATCAGACTTTCAGATAGGGGAAATGTCAGTGAGCATTCCGATTTCAGTTCCAGAGCGATTCGCCCAATAAGTCCTTGATATTTAGTCGTTTTCAGCCAATCTTCTGGATTTTTGAAAATTTCACTTTTTTGTGAAAATATCCACTAAACGAGGGAATAATATGTGTGAGGGTACCCCAGGAGAGTTCCAAATGTGTGTGGGTAGAATATATTTCCCACGGGGGTAAAATTGAAAAAAGTTGAAAAAATATTTTTTTTGGACTTAGTCATTTTTCCGGCGTTTATCAGACTTTCAGATAGGGGAAATGTCAGTGAGCATTCCGATTTCAGTTCCAGAGCGATTCGCCCAATAAGTCCTTGATATTTAGTCATTTTCAGCCAATAATTTGGATTTTTGAAAATTTCACTTTTTTGTGAAAATATCCACTAAATGAGGGAATAATATGTGTGAGCATACCCCAGGAGAGTTCCAAATGTGTGTGGGTAGAATATATATCCCACGGGGGTAAAATTGAAAAAAGTTGAAAAAAATTTTTTTTTTGGACTTAGTCATTTTTCCGCCGTTTATCAGACTTTCAGATAGGGGAAATGTGAGTGAGCATTCCGATTTCAGTTCCAGAGCGATTCGCCCAATAAGTCCTTGATATTTAGTCATTTTCAGCCAATAATTTGGATTTTTGAAAATTTCAATTTTGGTGAAAATATCCACTAAATGAGGGAATAATATGTGTGAGGGTACCCCAGGAGAGTTCCAAATGTGTGTGGGTAGAATATATATCCCACGGGGGTAAAATTGAAAAAAGTTGAAAACATTTTTTTTTTTGGACTTAGTCATTTTTCCGCCGTTTATCAGACTTTCAGATAGGGGAAATGTGAGTGAGCATTCCGATTTCAGTTCCAGAGCAATTCGCCCAATGAGTCCTTGATATTTAGTCGTTTTCAGCCAATTTTCTGGATTTTTGAAAATTTCACTTTTTTGTGAAAATATCCACTAAATGAGGGAATAATATGTGTGAGGGTACCCCAGGAGAGTTCCAAATGTGTGTGGGTAGAATATATATCCCACTGGGGTAAAATTGAAAAAAGTTGAAAAAAAAATTTTTTTGGACTTAGTCATTTTTCCGGCGTTTATCAGACTTTCAGATAGGGGAAATGTCAGTGAGCATTCCGATTTCAGTTTCAGAGCGATTCGCCCAATAAGTCCTTGATATTTAGTCATTTTCAGCCAATAATTTGGATTTTTGAAAATTTCAATTTTGGTGAAAATATCCACTAAATGAGGGAATAATATGTGTGAGGGTACCCCAGGAGAGTTCCACATGTGTGTGGGTAGAATATATATCCCACGGGGGTAAAATTGAAAAAAGTTGAAAAAATTTTTTTTTTTGGACTTAGTCATTTTTCCGCCGTTCTTCAGACTTTCAGATAGGGGAAATGTGAGAGACCATTCCGATTTCAGTTCCGGAGTGATTCGCCCAATGAGTCCTTGATATTTAGTCGTGTTCAGCCAATTTTCTGGATTTTTGAAAATTTCACTTTTTTGTGAAAATATCCACTAAATGAGGGAATAATATGTGTGAGGGTACCCCAGGAGAGTTCCAAATGTGTGTGGGTAGAATATATATCCCACGGGGGTAAAATTGAAAAAAGTTGAAAAAAAATTTTTTTTGGACTTAGTCATTTTTCCGGCGTTTATCAGACTTTCAGATAGGGGAAATGTGAGTGAGCATTCCAATTTCAGTTCCAGAGCAATTCGCCCAATGAGTCCTTGATATTTAGTCGTTTTCAGCCAATTTTCTGGATTTTTGAAAATTTCACTTTTTTGTGAAAATATCCACTAAACGAGGGAATAATATGTGTGAGGGTACCCCAGGAGAGTTCCAAATGTGTGTGTAGAATATATTTCCCACGGGGGTAAAATTGAAAAAAGTTGAAAAAATTTTTTTTTTGGACTTAGTCATTTTTCCGGCGTTTATCAGACTTTCAGATAGGGGAAATGTCAGTGAGCATTCCGATTTCAGTTCCAGAGCGATTCGCCCAATAAGTCCTTGATATTTAGTCATTTTCAGCCAATAATTTGGATTTTTGAAAATTTCACTTTTTTGGGAAAATATCCACTAAATGAGGGAATAATATGTGTGAGGGTACCCCAGGAGAGTTCCAAATGTGTGTGGGTAGAATATATATCCCACTGGGGTAAAATTGAAAAAAGTTGAAAAAAAATTTTTTTTGGACTTAGTCATTTTTCCGGCGTTTATCAGACTTTCAGAAAGGGGAAATGTCAGTGAGCGTTCCAATTTCAGTTCCAGAGCAATTCGCCCAATGAGTCCTTGATATTTAGTCGTTTTCAGCCAATTTTCTGGATTTTTGAAAATTTCACTTTTTTGTGAAAATATCCACTAAATGAGGGAATAATATGTGTGAGGGTACCCCAGGAGAATTCCAAATGTGTGTGGGTAGAATATATATCCCACTGGGGTAAAATTGAAAAAAGTTGAAAAAAAATTTTTTTTGGACTTAGTCATTTTTCCGGCGTTTATCAGACTTTCAGATAGGGGAAATGTCAGTGAGCATTCCGATTTCAGTTCCAGAGCGATTCGCCCAATAAGTCCTTGATATTTAGTCATTTTCAGCCAATAATTTGGATTTTTGAAAATTTCAATTTTGGTGAAAATATCCACTAAATGAGGGAATAATATGTGTGAGGGTACCCCAGGAGAGTTCCACATGTGTGTGGGTAGAATATATATCCCACGGGGGTAAAATTGAAAAAAGTTGAAAAAATTTTTTTTTTTGGACTTAGTAATTTTTCCGCCGTTCATCAGACTTTCAGATAGGGGAAATGTGAGAGACCATTTCGATTTCAGTTCCAGAGTGATTCGCCCAATGAGTCCTTGATATTTAGTCGTTTTCAGCCAATTTTCTGGATTTTTGAAAATTTCACTTTTTTGTGAAAATATCCACTAAATGAGGGAATAATATGTGTGAGGGTACCCCAGGAGAGTTCCAAATGTGTGTGGGTAGAATATATATCCCACTGGGGTAAAATTGAAAAAAGTTGAAAAAAAATTTTTTTTGGACTTAGTCATTTTTCCGGCGTTTATCAGACTTTCAGAAAGGGGAAATGTCAGTGAGCGTTCCAATTTCAGTTCCAGAGCGATTCGCTCAATGAGTCCTTGATATTTAGTCGTTTTCAGCCAATTTTCTGGATTTTTGAAAATTTCACTTTTTTGTGAAAATATCCACTAAATGAGGGAATAATATGTGTGAGGGTACCCCAGGAGAGTTCCAAATGTGTGTGGGTAGAATATATTTCCCATGGGGGTAAAATTGAAAAAAGTTGAAAAAATTTTTTTTTTGGACTTAGTCATTTTTCCGGCGTTTATCAGACTTTCAGAAAGGGGAAATGTCAGTGAGCGTTCCGATTTCAGTTCCAGAGCAATTCGCCCAATGGGTCCTTGATATTTAGTCGTTTTCAGCCAATTTTCTGGATTTTTGAAAATTTCACTTTTTTGTGAAAATATCCACTAAATGAGGGAATAATATGTGTGAGGGTACCCCAGGAGAGTTCCAAATGTGTGTGGGTAGAATATATATCCCACTGGGGTAAAATTGAAAAAAGTTGAAAAAAAATTTTTTTTGGACTTAGTCATTTTTCCGCCGTTCATCAGACTTTCAGATAGGGGAAATGTGAGAGACCATTCCGATTTCAGTTCCGGAGTGATTCGCCCAATGAGTCCTTGATATTTAGTCGTTTTCAGCCAATTTTCTGGATTTTTGAAAATTTCACTTTTTTGTGAAAATATCCACTAAATGAGGGAATAATATGTGTGAGGGTACCCCAGGAGAGTTCCAAATGTGTGTGGGTAGAATATATATCCCACGGGGGTAAAATTGAAAAAAGTTGAAAAAAAATTTTTTTTGGACTTAGTCATTTTTCCGGCGTTTATCAGACTTTCAGATAGGGGAAATGTGAGTGAGCATTCCGATTTCAGTTCCAGAGCAATTCGCCCAATGAGTCCTTGATATTTAGTCGTTTTCAGCCAATTTTCTGGATTTTTGAAAATTTCACTTTTTTGTGAAAATATCCACTAAACGAGGGAATAATATGTGTGAGGGTACCCCAGGAGAGTTCCAAATGTGTGTGGGTAGAATATTTTTCCCAGGGGGGTAAAATTGAAAAAAGTTGAAAAAATTTTTTTTTTGGACTTAGTCATTTTTCCGGCGTTTATCAGACTTTCAGATAGGGGAAATGTCAGTGAGCATTCCGATTTCAGTTCCAGAGCGATTCGCCCAATAAGTCCTTGATATTTAGTCATTTTCAGCCAATAATTTGGATTTTTGAAAATTTCACTTTTTTGTGAAAATATCCACTAAATGAGGGAATAATATGTGTGAGGGTACCCCAGGAGAGTTCCAAATGTGTGTGGGTAGAATATATATCCCACGGGGGTAAAATTGAAAAAAGTTGAAAAAAATTTTTTTTTTGGACTTAGTCATTTTTCCGCCGTTTATCAGACTTTCAGATAGGGGAAATGTGAGTGAGCATTCCGATTTCAGTTCCAGAGCGATTCGCCCAATAAGTCCTTGATATTTAGTCATTTTCAGCCAATAATTTGGATTTTTGAAAAATTCAATTTTGGTGAAAATATCCACTAAATGAGGGAATAATATGTGTGAGGGTACCCCAGGAGAGTTCCAAATGTGTGTGGGTAGAATATATATCCCACGGGGGTAAAATTGAAAAAAGTTGAAAACATTTTTTTTTTTTGGACTTAGTCATTTTTCCGCCGTTTATCAGACTTTCAGATAGGGGAAATGTGAGTGAGCATTCCGATTTCAGTTCCAGAGCAATTCGCCCAATGAGTCCTTGATATTTAGTCGTTTTCAGCCAATTTTCTGGATTTTTGAAAATTTCACTTTTTTGTGAAAATATCCACTAAATGAGGGAATAATATGTGTGAGGGTACCCCAGGAGAGTTCCAAATGTGTGTGGGTAGAATATATATCCCACTGGGGTAAAATTGAAAAAAGTTGAAAAAAAAATTTTTTTGGACTTAGTCATTTTTCCGGCGTTTATCAGACTTTCAGATAGGGGAAATGTCAGTGAGCATTCCGATTTCAGTTTCAGAGCGATTCGCCCAATAAGTCCTTGATATTTAGTCATTTTCAGCCAATAATTTGGATTTTTGAAAATTTCAATTTTGGTGAAAATATCCACTAAATGAGGGAATAATATGTGTGAGGGTACCCCAGGAGAGTTCCACATGTGTGTGGGTAGAATATATATCCCACGGGGGTAAAATTGAAAAAAGTTGAAAAAATTTTTTTTTTTGGACTTAGTAATTTTTCCGCCGTTCATCAGACTTTCAGATAGGGGAAATGTGAGAGACCATTTCGATTTCAGTTCCAGAGTGATTCGCCCAATGAGTCCTTGATATTTAGTCGTTTTCAGCCAATTTTCTGGATTTTTGAAAATTTCACTTTTTTGTGAAAATATCCATTAAATGAGGGAATAATATGTGTGAGGGTACCCCAGGAGAGTTCCAAATGTGTGTGGGTAGAATATATATCCCACGGGGGTAAAATTGAAAAAAGTTGAAAAAAAAAATTTTTTGGACTTAGTCATTTTTCCGGCGTTTATCAGACTTTCAGATAGGGGAAATGTGAGTGAGCATTCCGATTTCAGTTCCAGAGCAATTCGCCCAATGAGTCCTTGATATTTAGTCGTTTTCAGCCAATTTTCTGGATTTTTGAAAATTTCACTTTTTTGTGAAAATATCCACTAAACGAGGGAATAATATGTGTGAGGGTACCCCAGGAGAGTTCCAAATGTGTGTGGGTAGAATATATTTCCCACGGGGGTAAAATTGAAAAAAGTTGAAAAAATTTTTTTTTTGGACTTAGTCATTTTTCCGGCGTTTATCAGACTTTCAGATAGGGGAAATGTCAGTGAGCATTCCGATTTCAGTTCCAGAGCGATTCGCCCAATGAGTCCTTGATATTTAGTCATTTTCAGCCAATAATTTGGATTTTTGAAAATTTCAATTTTGGTGAAAATATCCACTAAATGAGGGAATAATATGTGTGAGGGTACCCCAGGAGAGTTCCAAATGTGTGTGGGTAGAATATATATCCCACGGGGGTAAAATTGAAAAAAGTTGAAAACATTTTTTTTTTTGGACTTAGTCATTTTTCCGCCGTTTATCAGACTTTCAGATAGGGGAAATGTGAGTGAGCATTCCGATTTCAGTTCCAGAGCAATTCGCCCAATGAGTCCTTGATATTTAGTCGTTTTCAGCCAATTTTCTGGATTTTTGAAAATTTCACTTTTTTGTGAAAATATCCACTAAATGAGGGAATAATATGTGTGAGGGTACCCCAGGAGAGTTCCAAATGTGTGTGGGTAGAATATATATCCCACTGGGGTAAAATTGAAAAAAGTTGAAAAAAAAAATTTTTTTGGACTTAGTCATTTTTCCGGCGTTTATCAGACTTTCAGATAGGGGAAATGTCAGTGAGCATTCCGATTTCAGTTTCAGAGCGATTCGCCTAATAAGTCCTTGATATTTAGTCATTTTCAGCCAATAATTTGGATTTTTGAAAATTTCAATTTTGGTGAAAATATCCACTAAATGAGGGAATAATATGTGTGAGGGTACCCCAGGAGAGTTCCACATGTGTGTGGGTAGAATATATATCCCACGGGGGTAAAATTGAAAAAAGTTGAAAAAAAAATTTTTTTGGACTTAGTCATTTTTCCGGCGTTTATCAGACTTTCAGATAGGGGAAATGTGAGTGAGCATTCCGATTTCAGTTCCAGAGCAATTCGCCCAATGAGTCCTTGATATTTAGTAGTTTTCAGCCAATTTTCTGGATTTTTGAAAATTTCACTTTTTTGTGAAAATATCCACTAAACGAGGGAATAATATGTGTGAGGGTACCCCAGGAGAGTTCCAAATGTGTGTGGGTAGAATATATTTCCCATGGGGGTAAAATTGAAAAAAGTTGAAAAAATTTTTTTTTTGGACTTAGTCATTTTTCCGGCGTTTATCAGACTTTCAGAAAGGGGAAATGTCAGTGAGCGTTCCGATTTCAGTTCCAGAGCAATTCGCCCAATAAGTCCTTGATATTTAGTCGTTTTCAGCCAATTTTCTGGATTTTTGAAAATTTCACGTTTTTGTGAAAATATCCACTAAACGAGGGAATAATATGTGTGAGGGTACCCCAGGAGAGTTCCAAATGTGTGTGGGTAGAATATATTTCCCACGGGGGTAAAATTGAAAAAAGTTGAAAAAATTTTTTTTTTGGACTTAGTCATTTTTCCGCCGTTTATCAGACTTTCAGATAGGGGAAATGTGAGTGAGCATTCCGATTTCAGTTCCAGAGCGATTCGCCCAATAAGTCCTTGATATTTAGTCATTTTCAGCCAATAATTTGGATTTTTGAAAATTTCAATTTTGGTGAAAATATCCACTAAATGAGGGAATAATATGTGTGAGGGTACCCCAGGAGAGTTCCAAATGTGTGTGGGTAGAATATATATCCCACGGGGGTAAAATTGAAAAAAGTTGAAAACATTTTTTTTTTTGGACTTAGTCATTTTTCCGCCGTTTATCAGACTTTGAGATAGGGGAAATGTGAGTGAGCATTCCGATTTCAGTTCCAGAGCAATTCGCCCAATGAGTCCTTGATATTTAGTCGTTTTCAGCCAATTTTCTGGATTTTTGAAAATTTCACTTTTTTGTGAAAATATCCACTAAATGAGGGAATAATATGTGTGAGGGTACCCCAGGAGAGTTCCAAATGTGTGTGGGTAGAATATATATCCCACTGGGGTAAAATTGAAAAAAGTTGAAAAAAATTTTTTTTTGGACTTAGTCATTTTTCCGGCGTTTATCAGACTTTCAGATAGGGGAAATGTCAGTGAGCATTCCGATTTCAGTTCCAGAGCGATTCGCCCAATAAGTCCTTGATATTTAGTCATTTTCAGCCAATAATTTGGATTTTTGAAAATTTCACTTTTTTGTGAAAATATCCATTAAATGAGGGAATAATATGTGTGAGGGTACCCCAGGAGAGTTCCAAATGTGTGTGGGTAGAATATATATCCCACGGGGGTAAAATTGAAAAAAGTTGAAAAAAAAATTTTTTTGGACTTAGTCATTTTTCCGGCGTTTATCAGACTTTCAGATAGGGGAAATGTGAGTGAGCATTCCGATTTCAGTTCCAGAGCAATTCGCCCAATGAGTCCTTGATATTTAGTCGTTTTCAGCCAATTTTCTGGATTTTTGAAAATTTCACTTTTTTGTGAAAATATCCACTAAACGAGGGAATAATATGTGTGAGGGTACCCCAGGAGAGTTCCAAATGTGTGTGGGTAGAATATATTTCCCATGGGGGTAAAATTGAAAAAAGTTGAAAAAATTTTTTTTTTGGACTTAGTCATTTTTCCGGCGTTTATCAGACTTTCAGAAAGGGGAAATGTCAGTGAGCGTTCCAATTTCAGTTCCAGAGCGATTCGCCCAATGAGTCCTTGATATTTATTCGTTTTCAACCAATTTTCTGGATTTTTGAAAATTTCACTTTTTTGTGAAAATATCCACTAAATGAGGGAATAATATGTGTGAGGGTACCCCAGGAGAGTTCCAAATGTGTGTGGGTAGAATATATATCCCACGGGGGTAAAATTGAAAAAAGTTGAAAAAAGTTTTTTTTTGGACTTAGTCATTTTTCCGTCGTTTATCAGACTTTCAGATAGGGGAAATGTCAATGAGCGCTCCGATTTCAGTTCCAGAGCAATTCGCCCAATGAGTCCTTGATATGTAGTCGTTTTCAGCCATTTTTCTGGATTTTTGAAAATTTCACTTTTTTGTGAAAATATCCACTAAATGAGGGAATAATATGTGTGAGGGTACCCCAGGAGAGTTCCAAATGTGTGTGGGTAGAATATATATCCCACGGGGGTAAAATTGAAAAAAGTTGAAAAAATTATTTTTTTGAACTTAGTCATTTTTCCGGCGTTTATCAGACTTTCAGATAGGGGAAATGTCAGTGAGCGTTCCGATTTCAGTTCCAGAGCGATTCGCCCAATGAGTCCTTGATATTTAGTCGTTTTCAGCCAATTTTCTGGATTTTTGAAAATTTTACTTTTTTGTGAAAATATCCACTAAATGAGGGAATAATATGTGTGAGGGTACCCCAGGAGAGTTCCAAATGTGTGTGGGTAGAATATATATCCCACGGGGGTAAAATTGAAAAAAGTTGAAAAAAAATTTTTTTTGGACTTAGTCATTTTTCCGGCGTTTATCAGACTTTCAGATAGGGGAAATGTCAGTGAGCATTCCGATTTCAGTTCCAGAGCGATTCGCCCAATAAGTCCTTGATATTTAGTCATTTTCAGCCAATAATTTGGATTTTTGAAAATTTCACTTTTTTGTGAAAATATCCACTAAACGAGGGAATAATATGTGTGAGGGTACCCCAGGAGAGTTCCAAATGTGTGTGGGTAGAATATATATCCCACGGGGGTAAAATTGAAAAAAGTTGAAAAAAAATTTTTTTTACTTAGTCATTTTTCCGTCGTTTATCAGACTTTCAGATAGGGGAAATGTCAATGAGCGCTCCGATTTCAGTTCCAGAGCAATTCGCCCAATGAGTCCTTGATATGTAGTCGTTTTCAGCCATTTTTCTGGATTTTTGAAAATTTCACTTTTTTGTGAAAATATCCACTAAACGAGGGAATAATATGTGTGAGGGTACCCCAGGAGAGTTCCAAATGTGTGTGGGTAGAATATATATCCCACGGGGGTAAAATTGAAAAAAGTTGAAAAAAATTTTTTTTTTGGACTTAGTCATTTTTCCGCCGTTCACCAGACTTTCAGATAGGGGAAATGTGAGAGACCATTCCGATTTCAGTTCCAGAGCAATTCGCCCAATGAGTCCTTGATATTTAGTCGTTTTCAGCCAATTTTCTGGATTTTTGAAAATTTCACTTTTTTGTGAAAATATCCACTAAACGAGGGAATAATATGTGTGAGGGTACCCCAGGAGAGTTCCAAATGTGTGTGGGTAGAATATATTTCCCACGGGGGTAAAATTGAAAAAAGTTGAAAAAATTTTTCTTTTGGACTTAGTCATTTTTCCGGCGTTTATCAGACTTTCAGAAAGGGGAAATGTCAGTGAGCGTTCCGATTTCAGTTCCAGAGCAATTCGCCCAATGGGTCCTTGATATTTAGTCGTTTTCAGCAAATTTTCTGGATTTTTGAAAATTTCACTTTTTCTGTGAAAATATCCACTAAATGAGGGAATAATATGTGTAAGGGTACCCCAGGAGAGTTCCAAATGTGTGTGGGTAGAATATATATCCCATGGGGGTAAAATTGAAAAAAGTTTAAAAATTGTTTTTTTTGGACTTAGTCATTTTTCCGGCATTTATCAAACTTTCAGAAAGGGAAAATGTCAGTGAGCGTTCCGATTTCAGTTCCAGAGCGATTTGCCCAATGAGTCCTTGATATTTAGTCGTTTTCAGCCAATTTCTGGATTTTTGAAAATTTCACTTTTTTGTGAAAATATCCACTAAATGAGGGAATAATATGTGTGAGGGTACCCCAGGAGAGTTCCAAATGTGTGTGGGTAGAATATATATCCCACGGGGGTAAAATTGAAAAAAGTTGAAAACATTTTTTTTTTGGACTTAGTCATTTTTCCGGCGTTTATCAGACTTTCAGATAGGGGAAATGTCAGTGAGCGTTCCGATTTCAGTTCCAGAGCGATTCGCCCAATGAGTCCTTGATATTTTGTCGTTTTCAGCCAATTTTCTGGATTTTTGAAAATGTCACTTTTTTGTGAAAATATCCACTAAATGAGGGAATATGTGTGAGGGTACCCCAGGAGAGTTCCAAATGTGTGTGGGTAGAATATAGATCCCACGGGGGTAAAATTGAAAAAAGTTGAAAAAAATTTTTTTTTGGACTTAGTAATTTTTGCGGCGTTTATCAGACTTTCAGACAGGGGAAATGTCAGTGAGCGTTCCAATTTCAGTTCCAAAGCGATTCGCCCAATCAGTCCTTGATATTTAGACGTTTTCAGCCAATTTTCTGGATTTTTGAAAGTGTCACTTTTTTGTGAAAATATCCACTAAATGAGGGAATATGTGTGAGGGTACCCCAGGAGAGTTCCAAATGTGTGTGGGTAGAATATATATCCCACGGGGGTAAAATTGAAAAAAGTTGAAAAAAAATTTTTTTTGGACTTAGTCATTTTTCCGGCGTTTATCAAACTTTCAGAAAGGGAAAATGTCAGTGAGCGTTCCGATTTCAGTTCCAGAGCGATTCGCCCAATGAGTCCTTGATATTTAGTCCTTTTCAGCCAATTTCTGGATTTTTGAAAATTTCACTTTTTTGTGAAAATATCCACTAAATGAGGGAATAATATGTGTGAGGGTACCCAAGGAGAGTTCCAAATGTGTGTGGGTAGAATATATATCCCACAGGGGTAAAATTGAAAAAAGTTGAAAACATTTTTTTTTTGGACTTAGTCATTTTTCCGGCGTATATCAGACTTTCAGATAGGGGAAATGTCAGTGAGCATTCCAATTTCAGTTCCCTAGCGATTCGCCCAATGAGTCCTTGATATTTAGTCGTTTTCAGCCAATTTTCTGGATTTGTGAAAATTTCACTTTTTCTGTGAAAATATCCACTAAATGAGGGAATATGTGTGAGGGTACCCCAGGAGAGTTCCAAATGTGTGTGTGGTAGAATATATATCCCATGGGGGAAAAATTGAAAAAAGTTGAAAAAAATTTTTTTTTGGACTTAGTAATTTTTCCGGCGTTTATCAGACTTTCAGACAGGGGAAATGTCAGTGAGCATTCCGATTTCAGTTCCAGAGCGATTCGCCCAATGAGTCCTTGATATTTAGACGTTTTCAGCCAATTTGTTGGATTTTTGAAAATTTCACTTTTTTGTGAAAATATCCACTAAATGAGGGAATAATATGTGTGAGGGTACCCCAGGAGAGTTCCAAAAGTGTTTGGGTAGAATATATATCCAACAGGGGTAAAATTGAAAAAAGTTGAAAAATTGTTTTTTTTGGACTTAGTCATTTTTCCGGCGTTTATCAAACTTTCAGAAAGGGAAAATGTCAGTGAGCGTTCCGATTTCAGTTCCAGAGCGATTTGCCCAATGAGTCCTTGATATTTAGTCGTTTTCAGCCAATTTCTGGATTTTTGAAAATTTCACTTTTTTGTGAAAATATCCACTAAATGAGGGAATAATATGTGTGAGGGTACCCCAGGAGAGTTCCAAATGTGTGTGGGTAGAATATATATCCCACGGGGGTAAAATTGAAAAAAGTTGAAAACATTTTTTTTTTGGACTTAGTCATTTTTCCGGCGTTTATCAGACTTTCAGATAGGGGAAATGTCAGTGAGCGTTCCGATTTCAGTTCCAGAGCGATTCGCCCAATGAGTCCTTGATATTTTGTCGTTTTCAGTCAATTTTCTGGATTTTTGAAAATGTCACTTTTTTGTGAAAATATCCACTAAATGAGGGAATATGTGTGAGGGTACCCCAGGAGAGTTCCAAATGTGTGTGGGTAGAATATAGATCCCACGGGGGTAAAATTGAAAAAAGTTGAAAAAAATTTTTTTTTGGACTTAGTAATTTTTGCGGCGTTTATCAGACTTTCAGACAGGGGAAATGTCAGTGAGCGTTCCAATTTCAGTTCCAAAGCGATTCGCCCAATCAGTCCTTGATATTTAGACGTTTTCAGCCAATTTTCTGGATTTTTGAAAATGTCACTTTTTTGTGAAAATATCCACTAAATGAGGGAATATGTGTGAGGGTACCCCAGGAGAGTTCCAAATGTGTGTGGGTAGAATATATATCCCACGGGGGTAAAATTGAAAAAAGTTGAAAACATTTTTCTTTTGGACTTAGTCATTTTTCCGGCGTTTATCAAACTTTCAGAAAGGAAAAATGTCAGTGAGCGTTCCGATTTCAGTTCCAGAGCGATTCGCCCAATGAGTCCTTGATATTTAGTCGTTTTCAGCCAATTTCTGGATTTTTGAAAATTTCACTTTTTTGTGAAAATATCCACTAAATGAGGGAATAATATGTGTGAGGGTACCCCAGGAGAGTTCCAAATGTGTGTGGGTAGAATATATATCCCACGGGGGTAAAATTGAAAAAAGTTGAAAACATTTTTTTTTTGGACTTAGTCATTTTTCCGGCGTTTATCAAACTTTCAGATAGGGGAAATGTCAGTGAGCGTTCCAATTTCAGTTCCAGAGCGATTCGCCCAATGAGTCCTTGATATTATGTCGTTTTCAGCCAATTTTCTGGATTTTTGAAAGTGTCACTTTTTTGTGAAAATATCCACTAAATGAGGGAATATGTGTGAGGGTACCCCAGGAGAGTTCCAAATGTGTGTGGGTAGAATATATATCCCACGGGGGTAAAATTGAAAAAAGTTGAAAAAAAATTTTTTTGGGACTTAGTCATTTTTCCGGCGTTTATCAAACTTTCAGAAAGGGAAAATGTCAGTGAGCGTTCCGATTTCAGTTCCAGAGCGATTCGCCCAATGAGTCCTTGATATTTAGTCCTTTTCAGCCAATTTCTGGATTTTTGAAAATTTCACTTTTTTGTGAAAATATCCACTAAATGAGGGAATAATATGTGTGAGGGTACCCAAGGAGAGTTCCAAATGTGTGTGGGTAGAATATATATCCCACAGGGGTAAAATTGAAAAAAGTTGAAAACATTTTTTTTTTGGACTTAGTCATTTTTCCGGCGTATATCAGACTTTCAGATAGGGGAAATGTCAGTGAGCATTCCAATTTCAGTTCCCTAGCGATTCGCCCAATGAGTCCTTGATATTTAGTCGTTTTCAGCCAATTTTCTGGATTTGTGAAAATTTCACTTTTTCTGTGAAAATATCCACTAAATGAGGGAATATGTGTGAGGGTACCCCAGGAGAGTTCCAAATGTGTTTGTGGTAGAATATATATCCCATGGGGGAAAAATTGAAAAAAGTTGAAAAAAATTTTTTTTTGGACTTAGTAATTTTTCCGGCGTTTATCAGACTTTCAGACAGGGGAAATGTCAGTGAGCATTCCGATTTCAGTTCCAGAGCGATTCGCCCAATGAGTCCTTGATATTTAGACGTTTTCAGCCAATTTGTTGGATTTTTGAAAATTTCACTTTTTTGTGAAAATATCCACTAAATGAGGGAATAATATGTGTGAGGGTACCCCAGGAGAGTTCCAAATGTGTTTGGGTAGAATATATATCCAACAGGGGTAAAATTGAAAAAAGTTGAAAAAATTTTTTTTTGGACTTAGTCATTTTTCCGGCGTTTATCAAACTTTCAGAAAGGGGAAATGTCAGTGAGCGTTCCAATTTCAGTTCCAGAGCGATTCGCCCAATGGGTCCTTGATATTTAGTCGTTTTCAGCAAATTTTCTGGATTTTTGAAAATTTCACTTTTTCTGTGAAAATATCCACTAAATGAGGGAATAATATGTGTAAGGGTACCCCAGGAGAGTTCCAAATGTGTGTGGGTAGAATATATATCCCATGGGGGTAAAATTGAAAAAAGTTTAAAAATTGTTTTTTTTGGACTTAGTCATTTTTCCGGCGTTTATCAAACTTTCAGAAAGGGAAAATGTCAGTGAGCGTTCCGATTTCAGTTCCAGAGCGATTTGCCCAATGAGTCCTTGATATTTAGTCGTTTTCAGCCAATTTCTGGATTTTTGAAAATTTCACTTTTTTGTGAAAATATCCACTAAATGAGGGAATAATATGTGTGAGGGTACCCCAGGAGAGTTCCAAATGTGTGTGGGTAGAATATATATCCCACGGGGGTAAAATTGAAAAAAGTTGAAAACATTTTTTTTTTGGACTTAGTCATTTTTCCGGCGTTTATCAGACTTTCAGACAGGGGAAATGTCAGTGAGCGTTCCAATTTCAGTTCCAAAGCGACTCGCCCAATCAGTCCTTGATATTTAGACGTTTTCAGCCAATTTTCTGGATTTTTGAAAATGTCACTTTTTTGTGAAAATATCCACTAAATGAGGGAATATGTGTGAGGGTACCCCAGGAGAGTTCCAAATGTGTGTGGGTAGAATATATATCCCACGGGGGTAAAATTGAAAAAAGTTGAAAACATTTTTTTTTTGGACTTAGTCATTTTTCCGGCGTTTATCAGACTTTCAGATAGGGGAAATGTCAGTGAGCGTTCCAATTTCAGTTCCAGAGCGATTCGCCCAATGAGTCCTTGATATTTTGTCGTTTTCAGCCAATTTTCTGGATTTTTGAAAATGTCACTTTTTTGTGAAAATATCCACTAAATGAGGGAATATGTGTGAGGGTACCCCAGGAGAGTTCCAAATGTGTGTGGGTAGAATATATATCCCACGGGGGTAAAATTGAAAAAAGTTTAAAAAATTTTTTTTTTGGACTTAGTAATTTTTCCGGCGTTTATCAAACTTTCAGAAAGGGGAAATGTCAGTGAGCGTTCAGATTTCAGTTCCAGAGCGATTCCTCCGATGAGTCCTTGATATTTAGTCGTTTTCAGCCAATTTTCTGGATTTGTGAAAATTTCACTTTTTCTGTGAAAATATCCACTAAATGAGGGAATATGTGTGAGGGTACCCCAGGAGAGTTCCAAATGTGTGTGTCGTAGAATATATATCCCATGGGGGAAAAATTGAAAAAAGTTGAAAAAAATTTTTTTTAGGACTTAGTAATTTTTCCTGCGTTTATCAGACTTTCAGACAGGGGAAATGTCAGTGAGCGTTCCGATTTCAGTTCCAGAGCGATTCGCCAATGAGTCCTTGATATTTAGACGTTTTCAGCCAATTTGTTGGATTTTTGAAAATTTCACTTTTTTGTGAAAATATCCACTAAATGAGGGAATAATATGTGTGAGGGTACCCTAGGAGAGTTCCAAATGTGTGTGGGTAGAATATATATCCCACGGGGGTAAAATTGAAAAAAGTTGAAAAAAATTTTTTTTTGGACTTTGTCATTTTTCCGGCATTTATCAGAGTTTCAGACAGGGGAAATGTCAGTGAGCGTTCCGATTCAGTTCCAGAGCGATTCGCCCAATGAGTCCTTGATATTTAGTCGTTTTCAGCCAATTTCTGGATTTTTGAAAATTTCACTTTTTTGTGAAAATATCCACTAAATGAGGGAATAATATGTGTGAGGGTACCCTAGGAGAGTTCCAAATGTGTGTGGGTAGAATATATATCCCACGGGGGTAAAATTGAAAAAAATTTTTTTTTGGACTTAGTCATTTTTCCAGCGTTTATCAAACTTTCAGAAAGGGGAAATGTCAGTGAGCGCTGCAATTTCAGTTCCAGAGCGATTCGCCCAATCAGTCCTTGATATTTAGTCGTTTTCAGCCAATTTCTGGATTTTTGAAAATTTCACTTTTTTTGTGAAAATATCCACTAAATGAGGGAATAATATGTGTGAGGGTACCCCAGGAGAGTTCCAAATGTGTGTGTGGTAGAATATATATCCCACGGGGAAAAATTGAAAAAAGTTGAAAAAAATTTTTTTTTGGACTTAGCAATTTTTCCGGCGTTTATCAGACTTTCAGACAGGGGAAATGTCAGTGAGCGTTCCGATTTCAGTTCCAGAGTGATTCGCCCAATGAGTCCTTGATATTTAGTCGTTTTCAGCCAATTTAATGGATTTTTGAAAATTTCACTTTTTTGTGAAAATATCCACTAACTGAGGGAATAATATGTGTGAGGGTACCCCAGGAGAGTTCCAAATGTGTGTGTGGTAGAATATATATACCACGGGGAAAAATTGAAAAAAGTTGAAAAAAATTTTTTTTTGGACTTAGTAATTTTTCCGGCATTTATCAGACTTTTAGACAGGGGAAATGTCAGTGAGCGTTCCGATTTCAGTTCCAGAGTGATTCGCCCAATGAGTCCTTGATATTTAGTCGTTTTCAGCCAATTTAATGGATTTTTGAAAATTTCACTTTTTTGTGAAAATATCCACTAACTGAGGGAATAATATGTGTGAGGGTACCCCAGGAGAGTTTCAAATGTGTGTGTGGTAGAATATATATCCCACGGGGAAAAATTGAAAAAAGTTGAAAAAAATTTTTTTTTGGACTTAGTAATTTTTCCGGCGTTTATCAGACTTTCAGACAGGGGAAATGTCAGTGAGCGTTCCGATTTCAGTTCCAGAGTGATTCGCCCAATGAGTCCTTGATATTTAGTCGTTTTCAGCCAATTTGTTGGACTTTTGAAAATTTCACTTTTTTGTGAAAATATCCACTAAATGAGGGAATAATATGTGTGAGGGTACCCCAGGAGAATTCCAAATGTGTGTGGGTAGAATATATATCCCACGGGGGTAAAATTGAAAAAAGTTGAAAGAATTTTTTTTTTGGACTTAGTAATTTTTCCGGCGTTTATCAGACTTTCAGACAGGGGAAATGTCAGTGAGCGTTCCGATTTCAGTTCCAGAGCGATTCGCCCAATGAGTCCTTGATATTTAGTCGTTTTCAGCCAATTTTATGGATTTTTGAAAATTTCACTTTTTCTGTGAAAATATCCACTAAATGAGGGAATAATATGTGTGAGGGTACCCCAGGAGAGTTCCAAATGTGTGTGGGCAGAATATATATCCCACGGGGGTAAAATTGAAAAAAGTTGAAAAAATTTTTTTTGGACTTAGTAATTTTTCCAGCGTTTATCAGACTTTCAGACAGGGGAAATGTCAGTGAGCGTTCCGATTTCAGTTCCAGAGCGATTCGCCCAATGAGTCCTTGATATTTAGTCCTTTTCAGCCAATTTCTGGATTTTTGAAAATTTCACTTTTTCGTTGAAAATATCCACTAAATGAGGGAATAATATGTGTAAGGGCACCCCAGGAGAGTTCCAAATGTGTGTGGGTAGAATATATATCCCATGGGGGTAAAATTGAAAAAAGTTTAAAAAATTTTTTTTTTGGACTTAGTCATTTTTCCGGCGTTTATCAGACTTTCAGATAGGGGAAATGTCAGTGAGCGCTGCAATTTCAGTTCCAGAGCGATTCGCCCAATCAGTCCTTGATATTTAGTCGTTTTCAGCCAATTTCTGGATTTTTGAAAATTTCACTTTTTTTGTGAAAATATCCACTAAATGAGGGAATAATATGTGTGAGGGTACCCCAGGAGAGTTCCAAATGTGTGTGTGGTAGAATATATATCCCACGGGGAAAAATTGAAAAAAGTTGAAAAAAATTTTTTTTTGGACTTAGCAATTTTTCCGGCGTTTATCAGACTTTCAGACAGGGGAAATGTCAGTGAGCGTTCCGATTTCAGTTCCAGAGTGATTCGCCCAATGAGTCCTTGATATTTAGTCGTTTTCAGCCAATTTAATGGATTTTTGAAAATTTCACTTTTTTGTGAAAATATCCACTAACTGAGGGAATAATATGTGTGAGGGTACCCCAGGAGAGTTTCAAATGTGTGTGTGGTAGAATATATATCCCACGGGGAAAAATTGAAAAAAGTTGAAAAAAATCTTTTTTTGGACTTAGTAATTTTTCCGGCGTTTATCAGACTTTCAGACAGGGGAAATGTCAGTGAGCGTTCTGATTTCAGTTCCAGAGTGATTCGCCCAATGAGTCCTTGATATTTAGTCGTTTTCAGCCAATTTGTTGGACTTTTGAAAATTTCACTTTTTTGTGAAAATATCCACTAAATGAGGGAATAATATGTGTGAGGGTACCCCAGGAGAATTCCAAATGTGTGTGGGTAGACTATATATCCAATGGGAGTAAAATTGAAAAAAGTTTAAAAAATTTTTTTTTTGGACTTAGTCATTTTTCCGGCGTTTATCAGACTTTCAGATAGGGGAAATATCAGTGAGCATTCCAATTTCAGTTCCAGAGCGATTCGCCCAATGGGTCCTTGATATTTAGTCGTTTTCAGCAAATTTTCTGGATTTTTTAAAATTTCACTTTTTTGTGAAAATATCCACTAAATGAGGGAATAATATGTGTGAGGGTACCCCAGGAGAGTTCCAAATGTGTGTGGGTAGAATATATATCCCACGGGGTAAAATTGAAAAAGTTGAAAAATTTTTTTTTTTGGACTTAGTTATTTTTCCGGCGTTTATCAGACTTTCAGATAGGGGAAATGTCAGTGAGCGCTGCAATTTCAGTTCCAGAGCGATTCGCCCAATCAGTCCTTGATATTTAGTCGTTTTCAGCCAATTTCTGGATTTTTGAAAATTTCACTTTTTTTGTGAAAATATCCCCTAAATGAGGGAATAATATGTGGGAGGGTACCCCAGGAGAGTTCCAAATGTGTGTGGGCAGAATATATATCCCACGGGGGTAAAATTGAAAAAAGTTGAAAAATTTTTTTTTTGGACTTAGTAATTTTTCCGGCGTTTATCAAACTTTCAGAAAGGGGAAATGTCAGTGAGCGTTCCGATTTCAGTTCCATAGCGATTCGCCCAATGAGTCCTTGATATTTATTCGTTTTCAGCCAATTTCTGGATTTTTGAAAATTTCACTTTTTTGTGAAAATATCCACTAAATGAGGGAATAATATGTGTGAGGGTACCCCAGGAGAGTTCCAAATGTGTGTGTGGTAGAATATATATCCCACGCGGAAAAATTGAAAAAAGTTTATAAAAATTTTTTTTTGGACTTAGTAATTTTTCCAGCGTTTATCAGACTTTAAGACAGGGGAAATGTCAGTGAGCGTTCTTATTTCTGTTCCAGAGCGATTCGCCCCATGAGTCCTTGATATTTAGTCGTTTTCAGCCAATTTTCTGGATTTTTGAAAATTTCACTTTTTTGTGATAATATCCACTAAATGAGGGAATAATATGTGTGAGGGTACCCCTGGAGAACTCCAAATGTGTGTGGGTAGAATATATATCCTACGGGGGTAAAATTGAAAAAAGTTGAAAAAATTTTTTTTTGGACTTAGTCATTTTTCCGGCGTTTATCAAACTTTCAGAAAGGGGAAATGTCAGTGAGCGTTCAGATTTCAGTTCCAGAGCGATTCGCCCAATGAGTCCTTGATATTTAGTCCTTTTCAGCCAATTTCTGGATTTTTGAAAATTTCACTTGTTCGGTGAAAATATCCACTAAATGAGGGAATAATATGTGTAAGGGCACCCCAGGAGAGTTCCAAATGTGTGTGGGTAGAATATATATCCCATGGGGGAAAAATTGAAAAAAGTTTAAAAAATTTTTTTTTTGGACTTAGTCATTTTTCCGGCGTTTATCAGACTTTCAGATAGGGGAAATGTCAGTGATCGCTGCAATTTCATTTCCAGAGCGATTCGCCCAATCAGTCATTGATATTTAGTCGTTTTCAGCCAATTTCTGGATTTTTGAAAATTTCACTTTTTTGTGAAAATATCCACTAAATGAGGGAATAATATGTGTGAGGGTACCCCAGGAGAGTTCCAAATGTGTGTGTGGTAGAATATATATCCCACGGGGGAAAAATTGAAAAAAGTTGAAAAAAATATTTTTTTGGACTTAGTAATTTTTCCGTCGTTTATCAGACTTTCAGACAGGGGAAATGTCAGTGAGCGTTCTGATTTCAGTTCCAGAGCGATTCGCCCAATGAGTCCTTGATATTTAGTCGTTTTCAGCCAATTTGCTGGATTTTTGAAAATTTCACTTTTTTGTGAAAATATCCACTAAATGAGGGAATATGTGTGAGGGTACCCCAGGAGAGTTCCAAATGTGTGTGGGTAGAATATATATCCCACGGGGGTAAAATTGAAAAAAGTTGAAAAAAATTTTTTTTTGGACTCAGTCATTTTTCCGGCGTTTATCAAACTTTCAGAAAGGGGAAATGTCAGTGAGCATTCCGATTTCAGTTCCAGAGTGATTCGCCCAATGAGTCCTTGATATTTAGTCCTTTTCAGCCAATTTCTGGATTTTTGAAAATTTCACTTTTTTGTGAAAATATCCACTAAATGAGGGAATAATATGTGTGAGGGTACCCAAGGAGAGTTCCAAATGTGTGTGGGTAGAATATATATCCCACAGGGGTAAAATTGAAAAAAGTTGAAAACATTTTTTTTTTGGACTTAGTCATTTTTCCGGCGTTTATCAAACTTTCAGAAAGGGGAAATGTCAGTGAGCGTTCAGATTTCAGTTCCAGAGCGATTCGCCCAATGAGTCCTTGATATTTAGTCCTTTTCAGCCAATTTCTGGATTTTTGAAAATTTCACTTGTTCGGTGAAAATATCCACTAAATGAGGGAATAATATGTGTAAGGGCACCCCAGGAGAGTTCCAAATGGGTGTGGGTAGAATATATATCCCATGGGGGAAAAATTGAAAAAAGTTTAAAAAATTTTTTTTTTGGACTTAGTCATTTTTCCGGCGTTTATCAGACTTTCAGATAGGGGAAATGTCAGTGATCGCTGCAATTTCATTTCCAGAGCGATTCGCCCAATCAGTCCTTGATATTTAGTCGTTTTCAGCCAATTTCTGGATTTTTGAAAATTTCACTTTTTTGTGAAAATATCCACTAAATGAGGGAATAATATGTGTGAGGGTACCCCAGGAGAGTTCCAAATGTGTGTGTGGTAGAATATATATCCCACGGGGGAAAAATTGAAAAAAGTTGAAAAAAATATTTTTTTGGACTTAGTAATTTTTCCGTCGTTTATCAGACTTTCAGACAGGGGAAATGTCAGTGAGCATTCTGATTTCAGTTCCAGAGCGATTCGCCCAATGAGTCCTTGATATTTAGTCGTTTTCAGCCAATTTGCTGGATTTTTGAAAATTTCACTTTTTTGTGAAAATATCCACTAAATGAGGGAATATGTGTGAGGGTACCCCAGGAGAGTTCCAAATGTGTGTGGGTAGAATATATATCCCACGGGGGTAAAATTGAAAAAAGTTGAAAAAATTTTTTTTTTGGACTCAGTCATTTTTCCGGCGTTTATCAAACTTTCAGAAAGGGGAAATGTCAGTGAGCATTCAGATTTCAGTTCCAGAGCGATTCGCCCAATGAGTCCTTGATATTTAGTCCTTTTCAGCCAATTTCTGGATTTTTGAAAATTTCACTTTTTTGTGAAAATATCCACTAAATGAGGGAATAATATGTGTGAGGGTACCCAAGGAGAGTTCCAAATGTGTGTGGGTAGAATATATATCCCACAGGGGTAAAATTGAAAAAAGTTGAAAACATTTTTTTTTTGGACTTAGTAATTTTTCCGGTGTTTATTAAACTTTCAGAAAGGGGAAATGTCAGTGAGCATTCAGATTTCAGTTCCAGAGCGATTCGCCCAATGAGTCCTTGATATTTAGTCGTTTTCAGCCAATTTCTGGATTTTTGAAAATTTCACTTTTTTTGTGAAAATATCCACTAAATGAGGGAATAATATGTGTGAGGGTACCCTAGGAGAGTTCCAAATGTGTGTGGGTAGAATATATATCCCACGGGGGTAAAATTGAAAAAGTTGAAAAAAATTTTTTTTTGGACTTAGTTATTTTTCCGGCGTTTATCAGACTTTCAGATAGGGGAAATGTGTAGCGCCGGCGTCCCTGCCCTCTGCTAGGCAGGGACGCTGTTCCCCTCACCCCTCTGCTCCGAGTCCGGCGTCCTCCTCCCGTTCTGCTGGCAGCGCGCGCTCCTTCCCGGCCACTGTGCTTAGGGCGCGCGCGCGCTCCCTCCCTCTTAAAGGGGCCGCGCGCGCCTTCCTAAGGAGTACCCGGCCAATGGCCGGAGGACTTCACCATATATAAGGCACCTCCTCCAAAATGGAGGTGCCCGAGCAATGTTGTTGCACTGTTCACTACTCTGCTTCAGCCCTCAGGTCCCGTTGCCAGTTACCTGCCAGATTCCTGCCAGTTTGCTGTCTGATTCCTGCCTGATATTCTGCTTACCTGCCTGCTAGCCTGAGGTCCGACGGTCTGCCTACCAACTCCTGTCAGTCTGTCTATGGACCAGCTTGCCCGCTCACCTGGGAGCGCACATCTGCTACCTGCCTGCTAGCCTACCTGGAGGCTCCGCCGTCACGTACTGTGACCACCTGCCATTCCAGAGACTCCTGCCCGCTCACCTGGGAGCGCACACCTGCTACCTGCCTGCTAGCCTACCTGGAGGCTCCGCCGTCACGTTCTGTGACCACCTGCCATTCCAGAGACTCCTGCCCGCTCACCTGGGAGCGCACACCTGTTACCTGCTTGCTAGCCTACCTGGAGGCTCCGCCATCACGTGCTGTGACCACCTGCCATTCCAGAGACTCTCGCTTGCTCACCAGGGAGCTCACATCTACCATCTGCCTGCTAGCCTACCTGGAGGCTCTGCCATCACAGGTCGTACCTACCCTTTACCCAGAGACTGCCCCGGTCACTTGCCGTGACCTCCTGCCCGTTCATCCAGAGACTGCCCCGGTCACTTGCCGTGACCTCCTGCCCGTTCATCCAGAGACTGCCCTGGTCACTTGCCGTGACCTCCAGCCCGTTCACTCAAAGACTGTCCCGGTCACCTGCTGTGACTGCCTGCCCGGTGGCACCCAAGCTCCCTCACTCTCGGACCTGTGTCATGAACTGTCCCATCAGAGGTCCCAACAGGAGTCCATCCTGGGTCACCTGCGGAATGTCAATACTCGCCTGGACACTCTGACTGCTCCACCAGCAACCTCCACCAGAGCCATGACTCGCACTCCGGCAGCTCCGCTGCCCACCAATACTATGGTATCCTACCCGGGACCCCGGCTTTCTGCACCTCCTCGCTTCGGAGGCGACTCCGCTCAGGCTCGGGGCTTTATAAATCAGTTCACCCTGCACTTTGAACTCCTGTCCCACCAGTTTAACTCCGACCGGGCCAAAATTGCCTTCATCATGTCCCATCTCACCGGGGAGGCCCTGGCCTGGCTAAATCCTCTATGGGAGAGGAGACCCCCTGGTGTCCAACTTGCCTGCCTTTCTCACGGCTTTCCGGAAAGTCTTCTGCGAACCTGGACGGAAGACCTCATCCGCATCATCTCTGCTACGCCTCCGTCAGGGAAGTCTCACCGTGGGCCAATATGCCATACGGTTCCGTACCCTTGCCTCGGAGCTGGCCTGGGATAACGACGCTCTGGTATCTGTCTTCTGGGAGGGTCTGTCCGGCCGTATCAAAGATGAACTTGCCGGTCGAGACATTCCTACCACTCTCGATGACCTAATAACTCTTGCCACCCGGATTGACCTACGGTTCCAGGAGCGTGCCAAAGAGGTCACCCGTGAGAGGAGGTTTCCACGTCTAGCTCCTACTTTTCAGAAATCCGTCACTCCCTCCGTTTCTCCCCAGGTACACTCTCCTGAGCCTATGCAGGTCGACCAGACCAAGATGGTCAAAACCCGTCAGGACTTACGCCGTGCCGAGGGGAGCTGCTTCTACTGTGGCAGTAAGGAGCACCGGATCCGTACCTGCCCGGAGAGGTCGGGAAACGCCTGTGTCTAGGTTCGCTCAGAGAGGTCGACCTAGACAAGAATAAATCCTCTCCATCTCTGCTGCTGTCAGTCTCAATTATCTGCGGGGAGAATCGTTATTTCGAACTAGCCCAAATTGACTCTGGAGCGGCCGGGAATCTTATTTCACAGGCCCTGGTAGAAAAATACCGCATTCCCACCAAACCTCTGGCTATACCATTATCTGTCGCTGCTGTGGATGGGGGCCTCTTACCACGTCCCATCCAACTCATCACCGAATCCGTAACTCTGCAGGTGGGAATGCTGCATTCTGAGAGCATCTCTTTTCATGTTCTGCCTGGACTCTCTCACGCCCTCTTACTAGGTCTACCTTGGCTCCAGAGACATGCACCCGTGCTTGACTGGCAGACCGGAGAAGTCCTTCGCTGGGGACAGGACTGCCATAAAACTTGTTTGGTTCCTGTTCATCCCGCCCGTCCTTCTCCTACCCCAACTAATCTACCTGGACTTCCGATTCCCTATTGGTCATTTGCTGATGTCTTTAATAAAAAGGAGGCAGAGACATTACCCCCTCATAGACCATACGACTGTCCTATCGACCTGTTACCCGGTACTACGCCTCCCCGTGGGCGTATTTACCCATTGTCTGCTGCTGAGACCCGGTCGATGTCCGAATATATTGAGGAAAATTTGGCCAGGGGATTCATCCGGAAATCTACCTCCCCGGCGGGAGCAGGCTTCTTTTTCGTAAAAAAGAAGGACGGCTCTCTCCGTCCCTGTATAGACTATAGAGGCCTTAACCAGATCACGGTGAAGAATAAGTACCCCCTTCCGCTCATTCCAGAATTATTTGATCGTCTGAGGGGTGCTAGAATCTTCACCAAACTGGACCTCCGTGGGGCGTACAACCTGGTCCGTATCCGTCAAGGGGATGAATGGAAGACTGCATTCAACACCCGGGACGGCCACTATGAATATCTGGTAATGCCCTTTGGTCTCTGTAACGCTCCTGCCATCTTTCAAGAGTTGGTCAATGACATCTTCCGGGATCTTCTCTACTCCTGCGTAGTGGTGTACCTGGACGACATCTTGGTCTTCTCTCCGGATCTCCAGACTCACCGGAGAGACGTTCGTCAGGTCCTGCTCAGGCTCAGGCAGAATCACCTCTTCGCTAAATATGAGAAGTGACTCTTTGAGCAGACCTCGCTTCCGTTTTTGGGCTACATTATTTCTCAGACCGGCCTTCGAATGGATCCAGAGAAACTGTCTGCCATCGAGAAATGGCCCCGACCGGAGGGGTTGAAGGCCATTCAGCGGTTCCTGGGCTTCGCCAACTACTACCGCCTCTTCATACCGCACTTCTCTTCCCGGACTGCCCCAATTTCCGCGCTCACTCATAAGGGTACTAATCCCAAAGAGTGGCCGCCCGAAGCAGAGGAGGCCTTTCTTTCCTTAAAACAGGCCTTCTCTTCCGCCCCGGTGCTGCATCGCCCAGATGGCAACAAGCAGTTCTTCCTGGAGGTTGACGCCTCCTCCTCTGGAGCCGGAGCGGTACTTACCCAAAAATCATCTTCCGGGAGAATGGTAACTTGTGGCTTCTTCTCCAAACTCTTTTCCTCTTCTGAGCGCAACTATTCCATAGGAGATCGAGAGTTATTGGCCATCAAGCTGGCATTGGAGGAGTGGCGTTACCTGCTCGAAGGGGCTCTTCACCCGGTAATAATTTACACTGACCACAAGAACTTGTCTTACCTCCAGCATGCCCAGAGACTTAACCCGTGCCAAGCTCGGTGGTCCTTGTTTTTTGCTCGCTTTGATTTTATTCTTCATTTCCGCCCGGCTGACAAAAACATCAAGGCGGACGCCTTGTCCCGATCCTTTCTGGTGTCTGATCTCGAGGAGGAACCGAAACACATCATCGATCCCGCCAGAGTAATGCAGGTGGCTCCCGTGAGTCTAAATCGTCTCCCTCCCGGTATGACGTTCGTATCAGTACCTGATCGGGAGAAGATCCTACACTGGGGCACTCGTCTAAACTAGCTGGCCACGCCGGTCAGAAAAAGACCCTCCAGCTTGTTACCCGGCACTACTGGTGGCCTACCCTGCACAAGGACGTAATAGACTTTGTTTCTGCCTGTGTGTCCTGCGCCCGCAACAAGGTTCCGAGACATCTGCCAGCCGGTTGCCTCCTTCCGCTCCCAGTACCTGCTGCCCCCTGGCAGCATATAGCAATGGACTTTATAACTGATCTCCCCGTCTCTGCCGGTTGTACGGTCATTTGGGTGGTCGCTGACCGCTTTTCCAAGATGGCTCATTTCGTTCCCCTGCCAGGCCTCCCGTCTGCACCCGAGCTGGCTAAAGACTTTATCCGCCACATCTTCCGTCTTCATGGCCTGCCCCTCCACATCGTGTCGGATCGTGGGGTACAGTTCACCTCACGCTTCTGGAGAGCCACTTGTAAACTGCTAGACGTCACCCTGGACTTCTCCTCCGCTTACCACCCACAGTCTAATGGTCAAGTGGAGCGGATCAATCAGAACCTGACCAGTTACCTCCGGCACTTCGTTAATGCCCACCATTCAGACTGGGTGGATCTCCTGCCATGGGCCGAATTTTCTTACAACAATCACGAGAGCGAATCTTCCTCCAAATCCCCGTTTTTTGTTGTCTTCGGTCAGCATCCTCGGATCCCATTTCCCGTCTCCACCTCGGTGGACAATCCGGCTGCGGAATCTCTTGTTAACAAATTTTCCTCCATATGGGAGAGTACCCGATCCGCACTCCTTCTGTCATCCGAGCGTATGAAAAGACATGCTGACAAAAAACGTCTGGATCCTCCTCAATTCCGTCCAGGGGATAAGGTCTGGCTCTCGTCCAAGTATGTCCGGCTCAAGATTCCTTCCTATAAATTAGGGCCTCGGTTCATCGGTCCTCTGGAGGTCATCAGTCAGATCAACCCGGTGGCCTATAAATTGAAACTCCCGGCCAACTTGCGGATCCCTAACTCCTTCCATGTATCTCTCCTCAAACCTGTGGTACTTAACTCTTTTTCCAAGTCTACAGGTACGCTGTTATGTTCTGCTACCAGAGCTAAGGAAAGAGAGGAGATCTGTCCCTACGATAGAACTCAGCTGAATCCCTACGATGTAACAGGGAACCTGATCCTGCGATCAGACCTGCTAAAGTCCTAAGCTAGTCTGTACGGAGACCTATAGATGTGGGGAAGGAATCCCTACAAGTACTAAGGACTGGGAGGAAAATGGGACACCTCCTAACAGAAATAGTAGCAGACAGACGAACAAACAAAATATATAGAACATAGAGGTCTGTAGACCAAGCAAACTAACAGAGTTAGATACAGAGCACAGGCTAGCTAGAAAGTAGTTATACAATGAACTCCAGCAAAGCCAGAAGGGCGGAGCAGGATTAAATAGGCCAACAAGGTCATGTGACCAGCAAAGGAAAAAACCTAAGAGCAAGGTTCTAACATACGCCTCCTGCTCCGGTTTCCGCTGAAAATGAATTTGAGGTAGAGAACATTCTGGCCATCATCCTACCTAAATTTTTCTCTAGCCTAAAAAAGGGGGGGCCTAAAGGGGGGGGTACTGTAGCGCCGGCGTCCCTGCCCTCTGCTAGGCAGCGACGCTGTTCCCCTCACCCCTCTGCTCCGAGTCCGGCGTCCTCCTCCCGCTCTGCTGGCAGCGCGCGCTCCTTCCCGGCCACTGTGCTTAGGGCGCGCGCGCTCCTTCCCTCTTAAAGGGGCCGCGCGCGCCGTCCTAAGGAGTCCCCGGCCAATGGCCGGAGGACTTCACCATATATAAGGCACCTCCTCCAAAATGGAGGTGCCCGAGCAATGTTGTTGCACTGTTCACTACTCTGCTTCAGCCCTCAGGTCCCGTTGCCAGTTACCTGCCAGATTCCTGCCAGTTTGCTGTCTGATTCCTGCCTGATATTCTGCTTACCTGCCTGCTAGCCTGAGGTCCGACGGTCTGCCTACCAACTCCTGTCAGTCTGTCTATGGACCAGCTTGCCCGCTCACCTGGGAGCGCTCCTCTGCTACCTGCCTGCTAGCCTGAAGTCCGACGGTCTGCCCTCCAACTCCTGTCAGTCTGTCTATGGACCAGCTTGCCCGCTCACCTGGGAGCGCACATCTGCTACCTGCCTGCTAGCCTACCTGGAGGCTCCGCCGTCACGTGCTGTGACCACCTGCCATTCCAGAGACTCCTGCCCGCTCACCTGGGAGCGCACACCTGCTACCTGCCTGCTAGCCTACCTGGAGGCTCTGCCGTCACGTGCTGTGACCACCTGCCATTCCAGAGACTCCTGCCCGCTCACCTGGGAGCGCACACCTGTTACCTGCTTGCTAGCCTACCTGGAGGCTCCGCCGTCACGTGCTGTGACCACCTGCCATTCCAGAGACTCTCGCTTGCTCACCTGGGAGCTCACATCTACCATCTGCCTGCTAGCCTACCTGGAGGCTCTGCCATCACAGGTCGTACCTACCCTTTACCCAGAGACTGCCCCGGTCACTTGCCGTGACCTCCTGCCCATTCATCCAGAGACTGCCCCGGTCACTTGCCATGATCTCCTGCCCGTTCATCCAGAGACTGCCCCGGTCACTTGCCGTGACCTCCTGCCCGTTCATCCAGAGACTGCCCCGGTCACTTGCCGTGACCTCCAGCCCGTTCACTCAGAGACTGTCCCGGTCACCTGCTGTGACTGCCTGCCCGTCTTACCTGGTCGCCACCCGCTCCCTTACAAGGACCGCCCCCTTGTATAGTAGCTCAGAGGTTCCGCCTCCCAGACCCATTACAAAATGTCAGTGAGCGCTCCAATTTCAGTTCCAGAGCGATTCGCCCAATCAGTCCTTGATATTTAGTCGTTTTCAGCCAATTTCTGGATTTTTGAAAATTTCACTTTTTTGTGAAAATATCCACTAAATGAGGGAATAATATGTGTGAGGGTACCCCAGGAGAGTTCCAAATGTGTGTGTGGTACAATATATATCCCACGGGGGGAAAAATATAAAAAAGTTGAAAAAAATTTTTTTTTGGACTTAGTAATTTTTCCGGCGTTTATCAGACTTTCAGACAGGGGAAATGTCAGTGAGCGTTCCGATTTCAGTTCCAGAGCGAATCGCCCAATGAGTCCTTGATATTTAGTCGTTTTCAGCCAATTTTCTGGATTTTTGAAAATTTCACTTTTTTGTGAAAATATCCACTAAATGAGGGAATAATATGTGTGAGGGTACCCCAGGAGAGTTCCAAATGTGTGAGTGGTAGAATATATATCCCACGGGGGTAAAATTGAAAAAAGTTGAAAAATTTTTTTTTTGGACTTAGTAATTTTTCCGGCGTTCATCAGACTTTCAGACAGGGGAAATGTCAGTGAGCGTTCCGATTTCAGTTCCAGAGCGATTCGCCCAATGAGTCCTTGATATTTAGTCGTTTTCAGCCAATTTTCTGGATTTTTGAAAATTTTACTTTTTCTGTGAAAATATCCACTAAATGAGGGAATAATATGTGTGAGGGTACCCCAGGAGAGTTCCAAATGTGTGAGTGGTAGAATATATATCCCAACTGGGAAAAATTGAAAAAAGTTGAAAAAAATTTATTTTTGGACTTAGTCATTTTTCCGGTGTTTATCAAACTTTCAGAAAGGGGAAATGTCAGTGAGCATTCAGATTTCAGTTCCAGAGCGATTCGCCCAATGAGTCCTTGATATTTAGTCGTTTTCAGCCAATTTCTGGATTTTTGAAAATTTCACTTTTTAGTGAAAATATCCACTAAATGAGGGAATAATATGTGTGAGGGTACCCCAGGAGAGTTCCAAATGTGTGTGGGTAGAATATATATCCCACGGGGGTAAAATTGAAAAAAGTTGAAAAAAATATTTTTTTGGACTTAGTCATTTTTCCGGTGTTTATCAAACTTTCAGAAAGGGGAAATGTCAGTGAGCATTCAGATTTCAGTTCCAGAGCGATTCGCCCAATCAGTCCTTGATGTTTAGTCGTTTTCAGCCAATTTCTGGACTTTTGAAAATTTCACTTTTTTGTGAAAATATCCACTAATTGAGGGAATAATATGTGTGAGGGTGCCCCAGGAGAGTTCCAAATGTGTGTGGGTAGAATATATATCCCACAGGGGTAAAATTGAAAAAAGTTGAAAAAAATTTTTTTTTGGACTTAGTCATTTTTCCGGTGTTTATCAAACTTTCAGAAAGGGGAAATGTCAGTGAGCATTCAGATTTCAGTTCCAGAGCGATTCGCCCAATCAGTCCTTGATGTTTAGTCGTTTTCAGCCAATTTCTGGACTTTTGAAAATTTCACTTTTCTGTGAAAATATCCACTAAATGAGGGAATAATATGTGTGAGGGTACCCCAGGAGAGTTCCAAATGTGTGTGGGTAGAATATATATCCCACGGGGGTAAAATTGAAAAAAGTTGAAAAAAATTTTTTTTTGGACTTAGTAATTTTTCCGGCGTTTATCAGACTTTCAGACAGGGGAAACGTCAGTGAGCGTTCCGATTTCAGTTCCAGAGCGATTTGCCCAATGAGTCCTTGATATTTAGTCGTTTTCAGCCAATTTTCTGGATTTTTGAAAATTTCACTTTTTTTTGAAAATATCCACTAAATGAGGGAATAATATGTGTGAGGGTACCCCAGGAGAGTTCCAAATGTGTGAGTGGTAGAATATATATCCCAACTGGGAAAAATTGAAAAAAGTTGAAAAAAATTTATTTTTGGACTTAGTCATTTTTCCGGTGTTTATCAAACTTTCAGAAAGGGGAAATGTCAGTGAGCATTCAGATTTCAGTTCCAGAGCGATTCGCCCAATGAGTCCTTGATATTTAGTCGTTTTCAGCCAATTTCTGGATTTTTGAAAATTTCACTTTTTTGTGAAAATATCCACTAAATGAGGGAATAATATGTGTGAGGGTACCCCAGGAGAGTTCCAAATGTGTGAGTGGTAGAATATATATCCCATCTGTGAAAAATTGAAAAAAGTTTAAAAAAAATTTTTTTGGACTTAGTAATTTTTCCGGCGTTTATCAGACTTTCAGACAGGGGAAATGTCAGTGAGCGTTCCGATTTGAGTTCCAGAGCGATTTGCCCAATGATTCCTTGATATTTAGTCGTTTTCAGCCAATTTCTGGATTTTTGAAAATTTCACTTTTTAGTGAAAATATCCACTAAATGAGGGAATAATATGTGTGAGGGTACCCCAGGAGAGTTCCAAATGTGTGTGGGTAGAATATATATCCCACGGGGGTAAAATTGAAAAAAGTTGAAAAAAATATTTTTTTGGACTTAGTCATTTTTCCGGTGTTTATCAAACTTTCAGAAAGGGGAAATGTCAGTGAGCATTCAGATTTCAGTTCCAGAGCGATTCGCCCAATCAGTCCTTGATGTTTAGTCGTTTTCAGCCAATTTCTGGACTTTTGAAAATTTCACTTTTTTGTGAAAATATCCACTAAATGAGGGAATAATATGTGTGAGGGTACCCCAGGAGAGTTCCAAATGTGTGTGGGTAGAATATATATCCCACGGGGGTAAAATTGAAAAAAGTTGAAAAAAATTTTTTTTGGACTTAGTCATTTTTCCGGCGTTTATCAAACTTTCAGAAAGGGGAAGTGTCAGTGAGTGTTCCGATTTCAGTTCCAGAGCGATTCTCCCAATGAGTCCTTGATAATTAGTCATTTTCAGCCAATTTCTGGAATTTTGAAATTTTCACTTTTTTGTGAAAATATCCACTAAATGAGGGAATAATATGTGTGAGGGTACCCCAGGAGAGTTCCAAATGTGTGTGGGTAGAATATATATCCCACGGGGGTAAAATTGAAAAAAGTTGAAAAAAATTTTTTTTTGGACTTAGTAATTTTTCCGGCGTTTATCAGACTTTCAGACAGGGGAAATGTCAGTGAGCTTTCCGATTTCAGTTCCAGAGCGATTCACCCAATGGGTCCTTGATATTGAGTCGTTTTCAGCAAATTTTCTGGATTTTTGAAAATTTCACTTTTTTGTGAAAATATCCACTAAATGAGGGAATAATATGTGTGAGGGTACCCTAGGAGATTTCCAAATGTGTGTGGGTAGAATATATATCCCACGGGGGTAAAATTGAAAAAGTTTAAAAAAATTTTTTTTTGGACTAAGTCATTTTTCCGGCGTTTATCAAACTTTCAGAAAGGGGAAATGTCAGTGAGCGCTCCGATTTCAGTTCCAGAGCGATTCGCACAATGAGTCCTTGATATTTAGTCGTTTTCAGCCAATTTGTTGGATTTTTGAAAATTTCACTTTTTTGTGAAAATATCCACTAATTGAGGGAATAATATGTGTGAGGGTGCCCCAGGAGAGTTCCAAATGTGTGTGGGTAGAATATATATCCCACAGGGGTAAAATTGAAAAAAGTTTTAAAAAATTTTTTTTTGGACTTAGTCATTTTTCCGGTGTTTATCAGACTTTCAGACAGGGGAAATGTCAGTGAGCATTCCGATTTCAGTTCCAGAGTGATTTGTCCAAAGCGTCCTTGATATTTAGTCGTTTTCAGCCAATTTCTGGATTTTTGAAAATTTCACTTTTTTGTGAAAATATCCACTAAATGAGGGAATAATATGTGTGAGGGTACCCCAGGAGAGTTCCAAATGTGTGTGGGTAGAATATATATCCCACGGGGGTAAAATTGAAAAAAGTTGAAAAATTTTTTTTTTGGACTTAGTAATTTTTCCGGCGTTTATCAGACTTTCAGACAGGGTAAATGTCAGTGAGCATTCCGATTTCAGTTCCAGAGCGATTCGCCCAATGAGTCCTTGATATTTAGTCGTTTTCAGCCAATTTTCTGGATTTTTGAAAATTTCACTTTTTCTGTGAAAATATCCACTAAATGAGGGAATAATATGTGTGAGGGTACCCCAGGAGAGTTCCAAATGTGTGTGGGTAGAATATATATCACACGGGGGTAAAATTGAAAAAAGTTGAAAAAAATTTTTTTTTGGACTTAGTAATTTTTCCGGCGTTTATCAGACTTTCAGACAGGGGAAACGTCAGTGAGCGTTCCGATTTCAGTTCCAGAGCGATTTGCCCAATGAGTCCTTGATATTTAGTCGTTTTCAGCCAATTTTCTGGATTTTTGAAAATTTCACTTTTTTTTGAAAATATCCACTAAATGAGGGAATAATATGTGTGAGGGTACCCCAGGAGAGTTCCAAATGTGTGAGTGGTAGAATATATATCCCAACTGGGAAAAATTGAAAAAAGTTGAAAAAAATTTATTTTTGGACTTAGTCATTTTTCCGGTGTTTATCAAACTTTCAGAAAGGGGAAATGTCAGTGAGCATTCAGATTTCAGTTCCAGAGCGATTCGCCCAATGAGTCCTTGATATTTAGTCGTTTTCAGCCAATTTCTGGATTTTTGAAAATTACACTTTTTTGTGAAAATATCCACTAAATGAGGGAATAATATGTGTGAGGGTACCCCAGGAGAGTTCCAAATGTGTGTGGGTAGAATATATATCCCACGGGGGTAAAATTGAAAAAAGTTGAAAAAAATTTTTTGGGGACTTAGTAATTTTTCCGGCGTTTATCAGACTTTCAGATAGGGGAAATGTCAGTGAGCGCTACAATTTCAGTTCCAGAGCGATTCGCCCAATCAGTCCTTGATATTTAGTCGTTTTCAGCCAATTTCTGGATTTTTGAAAATTTCAATTTTTTGTGAAAATATCCACTAAATAAGGGAATAATATGTGTGAGGGTACCTCAGGAGAGTTCCAAATGTGTGTGGGTAGAATATATATCCCACGGGGGTAAAATTGAAAAAAGTTGAAAAAAATATTTTTTTGGACTTAGTCATTTTTCCGGTGTTTATCAAACTTTCAGATAGGGCAAATGTCAGTGAGCGTTCCGATTTCAGTTCCAGAGCGATTCGCACAATGAGTCCTTGATATTTAGTCGTTTTCAGCCAATTTGTTTGATTTTTGAAAATTTCACTTTTTTGTGAAAATATCCACTAATTGAGGGAATAATATGTGTGAGAGTACCCCAGGAGAGTTCCAAATGTGTGTGGGTAGAATATATATCCCACAGGGGTAAAATTGAAAAAAGTTTAAAAAAATTTTTTTTTGGACTTAGTCATTTTTCCGGCGTTTATCAGACTTTCAGATAGGGGAAATGTCAGTGAGCGCTCCAATTTCAGTTCCAGAGCGATTCGCCGAATCAGTCCTTGATATTTAGTCGTTTTCAGCCAATTTCTGGATTTTTGAAAATTTCTCTTTTTTGTGAAAATATCCACTAAATGAGGGAATAATATGTGTGAGGGTACCCCAGGAGAGTTCCAAATGTGTGTGGGTAGAATATATATCCCACAGGGGTAAAATTGAAAATAGTTTAAAAAAATTTTTTTTGGACTTAGTCATTTTTCCGGTGTTTATCAGACTTTCAGATAGGGGAAATGTCAGTGAGCGTTCCAATTTCAGTTCCAGAGCGATTCGCCCAATGGGTCCTTGATATTTAGTCGTTTTCAGCAAATTTTCTGGATTTTTGAAAATTTCACTTTTTTGTGAAAATATCCACTAAATGAGGGAATAATATGTGTGAGGGTACCCTAGGAGATTTCCAAATGTGTGTGGGTAGAATATATATCCCACGGGGGTAAAATTGAAAAAGTTTAAAAAAATATTTTTTTGGACTTAGTCATTTTTCCTTCGTTTATCAAACTTTCAGAAAGGGGAAATGTCAGTGAGCGTTCCGATTTCAGCTCCAGAGCGATTCGCCCAATGAGTCATTGATATTTAGTCGTTTTCAGCCAATTTCTGGATTTTTGAAAATTTCACTTTTTTGTGAAAATATCCACTAAATGAGGGAATAATATGTGTGAGGGTACCCCAGGAGAGTTCCAAATGTGTGTGGGTAGAATATCTATCCCACGGGGGTAAAATTGAAAAAAGTTGAAAAAATTTTTTTTTTAGACTTGTTATTTTTCCGGCGTTTATCAATCTTTCAGATAGGGGAAATGTCAGCGAGTGCTCCAATTTCAGTTCCAGAGCGATTCGCCCAATCAGTCCTTGATATTTAGTCGTTTTCAGCCAATTTCTGGATTTTTGAAAATTTCTCTTTTTGTGAAAATATCCACTAAACGAGGGAATAATATGTGTCAGGGTACCCCAGGAGAGTTCCAAATGTGTGTGGGTAGAATATATATCCCACGGGGGTAAAATTGAAAAAAGTTTAAAAAATTTTTTTTGGGACTTAGTCATTTTTCCGGTGTTTATCAGACTTTCAGATAGGGGAAATGTCAGTGAGCGTTCCAATTTCAGTTCCAGAGCGATTCGCCCAATTGGTCCTTGATATTTAGTCGTTTTCAGCAAATTTTCTGGATTTTTGAAAATTTTACTTTTTTGTGAAAATATCCACTAAATGAGGGAATAATATGTGTGAGGGTACCCTAGGAGATTTCCAAATGTGTGTGGGTAGAATATATATCCCACGGGGGTAAAATTGAAAAAGTTTAAAAAAATATTTTTTTGGACTTAGTCATTTTTCCGGCGTATATCAAACTTTCAGAAAGGGGAAATGTCAGTGAGCGTTCCGATTTCAGCTCCAGAGCGATTCGCCCAATGAGTCCTTGATATTTAGTCGTTTTCAGCCAATTTGTTGGATTTTTGAAAATTTCACTTTTTTGTAAAAATATCCACTAATTGAGGGAATAATATGTGTGAGGGTACCCCAGGAGAGTTCCAAATGTGTGTGGGTAGAATATATATCCCACGGGGGTAAAATTGAAAAAGTTTAAAAAAAATTTTTTTTGGACTTAGTCATTTTTCCGGCGTATATCAAACTTTCAGAAAGGGGAAATGTCAGTGAGCGTTCCGATTTCAGCTCCAGAGCGATTCGCCCAATGAGTCCTTGATATTTAGTCGTTTTCAGCCAATTTCTGGATTTTTGAAAATTTCACTTTTTTGTGAAAATATCCACTAAATGAGGGAATAATATGTGTGAGGGTACCCCAGGAGAGTTCCAAATGTGTGTGGGTAGAATATATATCCCACGGGGGTAAAATTGAAAAAAGTTTAAAAAATTTTTTTTTCGGACTTAGTCATTTTTCCGGCGTTTATCAGACTTTCAGATAGGGGAAATATCAGTGAGCATTCCAATTTCTGTTCCAGAGCGATTCGCCCAATGGGTCCTTGCTATTTAGTCGTTTTCAGCAAATTTTCTGGATTTTTGAAAATTTCACTTTTTTGTGAAAATATCCACTAAATGAGGGAATAATATGTGTGAGGGTACCCCAGGAGAGTTCCAAATGTGTGTGGGTAGAATATATATCCCACGGGGGTAAAATTGAAAAAAGTAAAAAAAAATTTTTTTTGGACTTAGTCATTTTTCCGGTGTTTATCAGACTTTCAGATAGGGGAAATGTCAGTGAGCGTTCCAATTTCAGTTCCAGAGCGATTCGCCCAATGGGTCCTTGATATTTAGTCGTTTTCAGCAAATTTTCTGGATTTTTGAAAATTTCACTTTTTTGTGAAAATATCCACTAAATGAGGGAATAATATGTGTGAGGGTACCCCAGGAGAGTTCCAAATGTGTGTGGGTAGAATATATATCCCACGGGGGTAAAATTGAAAAAAGTTGAAAAAATTTTTTTTTGGACTTAGTCATTTTTCCGGTGTTTATCAGACTTTCAGATAGGGGAAATGTCAGTGAGCGTTCCAATTTCAGTTCCAGAGCGATTCGCCCAATGGGTCCTTGATATTTAGTCGTTTTCAGCAAATTTCCTGGATTTTTGAAAATTTCACTTTTTTGTGAAAATATCCACTAAATGAGGGAATAATATGTGTGAGGGTACCCCAGGAGAGTTCCAAATGTGTGTGGGTAGAATATATATCCCATGGGGGTAAAATTGAAAAAAGTTTAAAAAATTTTTTTTTGGACTTAGTCATTTTTCCGGTGTTTATCAGACTTTCAGATAGGGGAAATGTCAGTGAGCATTCCAATTTCAGTTCCAGAGCGATTCGCCCAATTGGTCCTTGATATTTAGTCGTTTTCAGCAAATTTTCTGGATTTTTGAAAATTTTACTTTTTTGTGAAAATATCCACTAAATGAGGGAATAATATGTGTGAGGGTACCCTAGGAGATTTCCAAATGTGTGTGGGTAGAATATATATCCCACGGGGGTAAAATTGAAAAAGTTTAAAAAAATATTTTTTTGGACTTAGTCATTTTTCCGGCGTTTATCAAACTTTCAGAAGGGGGAAATGTCAGTGAGCGTTCCGATTTCAGTTCCAGAGCGATTCGCACAATGAGTCCTTGATATTTAGTCGTTTTCAGCCAATTTGTTGGATTTTTGAAAATTTCACTTTTTTGTGAAAATATCCACTAATTGAGGGAATAATATGTGTGAGGGTACCCCAGGAGAGTTCCAAATGTGTGTGGGTAGAATATATATCCCACGGGGGTAAAATTGAAAAAGTTTAAAAAAAATTTTTTTTGGACTTAGTCATTTTTCCGGCGTATATCAAACTTTCAGAAAGGGGAAATGTCAGTGAGCGTTCCGATTTCAGCTCCAGAGCGATTCGCCCAATGAGTCCTTGATATTTAGTCGTTTTCAGCCAATTTCTGGATTTTTGAAAATTTCACTTTTTTGTGAAAATATCCACTAAATGAGGGAATAATATGTGTGAGGGTACCCCAGGAGAGTTCCAAATGTGTGTGGGTAGAATATATATCCCACGGGGGTAAAATTGAAAAAAGTTGAAAAAATTTTTATTTTGGACTTAGTTATTTTTCCGGCGTTTATCAGACTTTCAGATAGGGGAAATGTCAGTGAGCGCTCCAATTTCAGTTCCAGAGCGATTCGCCCAATCAGTCTTTGATATTTAGTCGTTTTCAGCCAATTTCTGGATTTTTGAAAATTTCTCTTTTTTGTGAAAATATCCACTAAACGAGGGAATAATATGTGTGAGGGTACCCCAGGAGAGTTCCAAATGTGTGTGGGTAGAATATATATCCCACGGGGGTAAAATTGAAAAAAGTTTATAAAATTTTTTTTTGGACTTAGTAATTTTCCCAGTGTTTTTCAGAGTTTCAGACAGGGGAAATATCAGTTAGCATTCCAATTTCTGTTCCAGAGCGATTCGCCCAATGGGTCCTTGCTATTTAGTCGTTTTCAGCAAATTTTCTGGATTTTTGAAAATTTCACTTTTTTGTGAAAATATCCACTAAATGAGGGAATAATATGTGTGAGGGTACCCCAGGAGAGTTCCAAATGTGTGTGGGTAGAATATATATCCCATGGGGGTAAAATTGAAAAAAGTTGAAAAATTTTTTTTTTGGACTTAGTCATTTTTCCTGTGTTTATCAGACTTTCAGATAGGGGAAATATCAGTGAGCATTACAATTTCAGTGCCAGAGCGATTCGCCCAATGGGTCCTTGATATTTAGTCGTTTTCAGCAAATTTCCTGGATTTTTGAAAATTTCACTTTTTTGTGAAAATATCCACTAAATGAGGGAATAATATGTGTGAGGGTACCCCAGGAGAGTTCCAAATGTGTGTGGGTAGAATATATATCCCATGGGGGTAAAATTGAAAAAAGTTTAAAAAATTTTTTTTTGGACTTAGTCATTTTTCCGGTGTTTATCAGACTTTCAGATAGGGGAAATGTCAGTGAGCATTCCAATTTCAGTTCCAGAGCGATTCGCCCAATTGGTCCTTGATATTTAGTCGTTTTCAGCAAATTTTCTGGATTTTTGAAAATTTTACTTTTTTGTGAAAATATCCACTAAATGAGGGAATAATATGTGTGAGGGTACCCTAGGAGATTTCCAAATGTGTGTGGGTAGAATATATATCCCACGGGGGTAAAATTGAAAAAGTTTAAAAAAATATTTTTTTGGACTTAGTCATTTTTCCGGCGTTTATCAAACTTTCAGAAGGGGGAAATGTCAGTGAGCGTTCCGATTTCAGTTCCAGAGCGATTCGCACAATGAGTCCTTGATATTTAGTCGTTTTCAGCCAATTTGTTGGATTTTTGAAAATTTCACTTTTTTGTGAAAATATCCACTAATTGAGGGAATAATATGTGTGAGGGTACCCCAGGAGAGTTCCAAATGTGTGTGGGTAGAATATATATCCCACGGGGGTAAAATTGAAAAAGTTTAAAAAAAATTTTTTTTGGACTTAGTCATTTTTCCGGCGTATATCAAACTTTCAGAAAGGGGAAATGTCAGTGAGCGTTCCGATTTCAGCTCCAGAGCGATTCGCCCAATGAGTCCTTGATATTTAGTCGTTTTCAGCCAATTTCTGGATTTTTGAAAATTTCACTTTTTTGTGAAAATATCCACTAAATGAGGGAATAATATGTGTGAGGGTACCCCAGGAGAGTTCCAAATGTGTGTGGGTAGAATATATATCCCACGGGGGTAAAATTGAAAAAAGTTGAAAAAATTTTTATTTTGGACTTAGTTATTTTTCCGGCGTTTATCAGACTTTCAGATAGGGGAAATGTCAGTGAGCGCTCCAATTTCAGTTCCAGAGCGATTCGCCCAATCAGTCTTTGATATTTAGTCGTTTTCAGCCAATTTCTGGATTTTTGAAAATTTCTCTTTTTTGTGAAAATATCCACTAAACGAGGGAATAATATGTGTGAGGGTACCCCAGGAGAGTTCCAAATGTGTGTGGGTAGAATATATATCCCACGGGGGTAAAATTGAAAAAAGTTTATAAAATTTTTTTTTGACTTAGTAATTTTCCCAGTGTTTTTCAGAGTTTCAGACAGGGGAAATATCAGTTAGCATTCCAATTTCTGTTCCAGAGCGATTCGCCCAATGGGTCCTTGCTATTTAGTCGTTTTCAGCAAATTTTCTGGATTTTTGAAAATTTCACTTTTTTGTGAAAATATCCACTAAATGAGGGAATAATATGTGTGAGGGTACCCCAGGAGAGTTCCAAATGTGTGTGGGTAGAATATATATCCCATGGGGGTAAAATTGAAAAAAGTTGAAAAATTTTTTTTTTGGACTTAGTCATTTTTCCTGTGTTTATCAGACTTTCAGATAGGGGAAATATCAGTGAGCATTACAATTTCAGTGCCAGAGCGATTCGCCCAATGGGTCCTTCATATTTAGTCGTTTTCAGCAAATTTCCTGGATTTTTGAAAATTTCACTTTTTTGTGAAAATATCCACTAAATGAGGGAATAATATGTGTGAGGGTACCCCAGGAGAGTTCCAAATGTGTGTGGGTAGAATATATATCCCATGGGGGTAAAATTGAAAAAAGTTTAAAAAATTTTTTTTTGGACTTAGTCATTTTTCCGGTGTTTATCAGACTTTCAGATAGGGGAAATGTCAGTGAGCATTCCAATTTCAGTTCCAGAGCGATTCGCCCAATTGGTCCTTGATATTTAGTCGTTTTCAGCAAATTTTCTGGATTTTTGAAAATTTTACTTTTTTGTGAAAATATCCACTAAATGAGGGAATAATATGTGTGAGGGTACCCTAGGAGATTTCCAAATGTGTGTGGGTAGAATATATATCCCACGGGGGTAAAATTGAAAAAGTTTAAAAAAATATTTTTTTGGACTTAGTCATTTTTCCGGCGTTTATCAAACTTTCAGAAGGGGGAAATGTCAGTGAGCGTTCCGATTTCAGTTCCAGAGCGATTCGCACAATGAGTCCTTGACATTTAGTCGTTTTCAGCCAATTTGTTGGATTTTTGAAAATTTCACTTTTTTGTGAAAATATCCACTAATTGAGGGAATAATATGTGTGAGGGTACCCCAGGAGAGTTCCAAATGTGTGTGGGTAGAATATATATCCCACGGGGGTAAAATTGAAAAAGTTTAAAAAAAATTTTTTTTGGACTTAGTCATTTTTCCGGCGTATATCAAACTTTCAGAAAGGGGAAATGTCAGTGAGCGTTCCGATTTCAGCTCCAGAGCGATTCGCCCAATGAGTCCTTGATATTTAGTCGTTTTCAGCCAATTTCTGGATTTTTGAAAATTTCACTTTTTTGTGAAAATATCCACTAAATGAGGGAATAATATGTGTGAGGGTACCCCAGGAGAGTTCCAAATGTGTGTGGGTAGAATATATATGCCACGGGGGTAAAATTGAAAAAAGTTGAAAAATTTTTTATTTTGGACTTAGTTATTTTTCCGGCGTTTATCAGACTTTCAGATAGGGGAAATGTCAGTGAGCGCTCCAATTTCAGTTCCAGAGCGATTCGCCCAATCAGTCTTTGATATTTAGTCGTTTTCAGCCAATTTCTGGATTTTTGAAAATTTCTCTTTTTTGTGAAAATATCCACTAAACGAGGGAATAATATGTGTGAGGGTACCCCAGGAGAGTTCCAAATGTGTGTGGGTAGAATATATATCCCACGGGGGTAAAATTGAAAAAAGTTTATAAAATTTTTTTTTGGACTTAGTAATTTTCCCAGTGTTTTTCAGAGTTTCAGACAGGGGAAATATCAGTTAGCATTCCAATTTCTGTTCCAGAGCGATTCGCAAAATGGGTCCTTGCTATTTAGTCGTTTTCAGCAAATTTTCTGGATTTTTGAAAATTTCACTTTTTTGTGAAAATATCCACTAAATGAGGGAATAATATGTGTGAGGGTACCCCAGGAGAGTTCCAAATGTGTGTGGGTAGAATATATATCCCATGGGGGTAAAATTGAAAAAAGTTGAAAAATTTTTTATTTTGGACTTAGTTATTTTTCCGGCGTTTATCAGACTTTCAGATAGGGGAAATGTCAGTGAGCGCTCCAATTTCAGTTCCAGAGCGATTCGCCCAATCAGTCTTTGATATTTAGTCGTTTTCAGCCAATTTCTGGATTTTTGAAAATTTCTCTTTTTTGTGAAAATATCCACTAAACGAGGGAATAATATGTGTGAGGGTACCCCAGGAGAGTTCCAAATGTGTGTGGGTAGAATATATATCCCATGGGGGTAAAATTGAAAAAAGTTGAAAAATTTTTTTTTTGGACTTAGTCATTTTTCCTGTGTTTATCAGACTTTCAGATAGGGGAAATATCAGTGAGCATTACAATTTCAGTGCCAGAGCGATTCGCCCAATGGGTCCTTCATATTTAGTCGTTTTCAGCAAATTTTCTGGATTTTTGAAAATTTCACTTTTTTGTGAAAATATCCACTAAATGAGGGAATAATATGTGTGAGGGTACCCCAGGAGAGTTCCAAATGTGTGTGGGTAGAATATATATCCCATGGGGGTAAAATTGAAAAAAGTTGAAAAAATATTTTTTTGGACTTAGTCATTTTTCCTGTGTTTATCAGACTTTCAGATAAGGGAAATATCAGTGAGCATTACAATTTCAGTGCCAGAGCGATTCGCCCAATGGGTCCTTCATATTTAGTCGTTTTCAGCAAATATTCTGGATTTTTTAAAATTTCACTTTTTTGTGAAAATATCCACTAAATGAGGGAATAATATGTGTGAGGGTACCCCAGGAGAGTTCCAAATGTGTGTGTGGTAGAATATATATCCCACGGGGGAAAAATTGAAAAAAGTTGAAAAAAAATTTTTTTTGTACTTAGTAATTTTTCTGGCGTTTTTCAGACTTTCAGAAAGGGGAAATGTCAGTGAGCATTCCAGTTTCAGTTCCAGAGCGATTCGCCCAATGAGTCTTTGATATTTAGTCGTTTTCAGCCAATTTTCTGGATTTTTGAAAATTTCACTTTTTCTGTGAAAATATCCACTAAATGAGGGAATAATATGTGTGAGGGTACCCCAGGAGAGGTCCAAATGTGTGTGGGTAGAATATATATCCCACGGGGGTAAAATTGAAAAAAGTTGAAAAAAAATTTTTTTTTGGACTTAGTCATACTTCCGGCGTTTATCACACTTTCAGATAGGGCAAATGTCAGTGAGCATTCCGATTTCAGCTCCAGAGCGATTCGCCCAATGAGTCCTTGATATTTTATTCGTTTTCAGCCAATTTCTGGATTTTTGAAAATTTCACTTTTTTGTGAAAATATCCACTAAATGAGGGAATAATATGTGTGAGGGTACCCCAGGAGAGTTCCAAATGTGTGTGGGTAGAATATATATCCCACGGGGGTAAAATTGAAAAAAGTTGAAAAAAATTTTTTTTTGGACTTAGTAATTTTTCCGGCGTTTATCAGACTTTCAGATAGGGGAAATGTCAGTGAGCGCTCCAATTTCAGTTAAAGAGCGATTCGCCCAATCATTCCTTGATATTTAGTCGTTTTCAGCCAATTTGTTGGATTTTTGAAAATTTCACTTTTTTGTGAAAATATCCACTAAATGAGGGAATATGTGTGAGGGTACCCCAGGAGAGTTCCAAATGTGTGTGGGTAGAATATATATCCCACAGGGGTAAAATTGAAAAAAGTTGAAAAATTTTTTTTTGGACTTAGTTATTTTTCCGGCGTTTATCAGACTTTCAGATAGGGGAAATGTCAGTGAGCGCTCCAATTTCAGTTCCAGAGCGATTCGCCCAATCAGTCCTTGATATTTAGTCGTTTTCAGCCAATTTCTGGATTTTTGAAAATTTCTCTTTTTTGTGAAAATATCCACTAAATGAGGGAATAATATGTGTGAGGGTACCCCAGGAGAGTTCCAAATGTGTGTGGGTAGAATATATATCCCACGGGGGTAAAATTGAAAAAAGTTGAAAAAATTTTTTTTTGGACTTAGTAATTTTTCCGGCGTTTATCAGAGTTTCAGACAGGTGACATGTCAGTGAGCGTTCCGATTCAGTTCCAGAGCGATTCGCCCAATCAGTCCTTGATATTTAGTCGTTTTCAGCCAATTTCTGGATTTTTGAAAATTTCACTTTTTTGTGAAAATATCCACTAAATGAGGGAATAATATGTGTGAGGGTACCCCAGGAGAGTTCCAAATGTGTGTGGGTAGAATATATATCCCACGGGGGTAAAATTGAAAAAAGTTGAAAAAAAATTTTTTTTGGACTTAGTAATTTTTCCGGCGTTTATCAGACTTTCAGATAGGGGAAATGTCAGTGAGCGCTGCAATTTCAGTTCCAGAGCGATTCGCCCAATCAGTCCTTGATATTTAGTCGTTTTCAGCCAATTTCTGGATTTTTGAAAATTTCACTTTTTTGTGAAAATATCCACTAAATGAGGGAATAATATGTGTGAGGGTACCCCAGGAGAGTTCCAAATGTGTGTGTGGTAGAATATATATCCCACAGGGGAAAAATTGAAAAAAGTTGAAAAAGAACTTTTTTTGGACTTAGTAATTTTTCCGGCGTTTATCAGACTTTCAGACAGGGGCAATGTCAGTGAGCGTTCCGATTTCAGTTCCAGAGCGATTCGCCCAATGAGTCCTTGATATTTAGTCGTTTTCAGCCAATTTTCTGGATTTTTGAAAATTTCACTTTTTTGTGAAAATATCCACTAAATGAGGGAATAATATGTGTGAGGGTACCCCAGGAGAGTTCCAAATGTGTGTGGGTAGAATATATATCCCACGGTAGTAAAATTGAAAAAAGTTGAAAAAAATTTTTTTTTGGACTTAGTCATTTTTCCGGTGTTTATCAGACTTTCAGATAGGGGAAATATCAGTGAGCATTACAATTTCAGTGCCAGAGCGATTCGCCCAATGAGTCCTTGATATTTATTAGTTTTCAGGGAATTTTCTGGATTTTTGAAAATTTCACTTTTTTGTGAAAATATCCACTAAATAAGGGAATAATATGTGTGAGGGTACCCCAGGAAAGTTAGAAATGTGTGTGGGTAGAATATATATCCCACGGGGGTAAAATTGAAAAAAGTTGAAAAAATTTTTTTTTTGGACTTAGTTATTTTTCCGGCGTTTATCAGACTTTCAGATAGGGGAAATGTCAGTGAGCGCTCCGATTTCAGTTCCAGAGCGATTCGCCCAATGAGTCCTTGATATTTAGTCGTTTTCAGCCAATTTTCTGGATTTTTGAAAATTTCACTTTTTTGTGAAAATATCCACTAAATGAGGGAATAATATGTGTGAGGGTACCCCAGGAAAGTTAGAAATGTGTGTGGGTAGAATATATATCCCACGGGGGTAAAATTGAAAAAAGTTGAAAAAATTTTTTTTTTGGACTTAGTCATTTTTCCGGCGTTTATCAGACTTTCAGATAGGGGAAATGTCAGTGAGCGTTCCAATTTCAGTTCCAGAGCGATTCGCCCAATGAGTCCTTGATATTTAGTCGTTTTCAGCCAATTTTCTGGATTTTTGAAAATTTCACTTTTTTTTGAAAATATCCACTAAATGAGGGAATAATATGTGTGAGGGTACCCCAGGAGAGTTCCAAATGTGTTTGGGTAGAATATATATCCCACGGGGGTAAAATTGAAAAAAGTTGAAAAAAATTTTTTTTTGGACTTAGTTATTTTTCCGCCGTTTATCAGACTTTCAGATAGGGGAAATGTCAGTGAGCGCTCCAATTTCAGTTCCAGAGCGATTCGCCCAATCAGTCCTTGATATTTAGTCGTTTTCAGACAATTTCTGGATTTTTGAAAATTTCTCTTTTTTGTGAAAATATCCACTAAATGAGGGAATAATATGTGTGAGGGTACCCCAGGAGAGTTCCAAATGTGTGTGGGTAGAATATATATCCCACAGGGGTAAAATTGAAAAAAGTTGAAAAAAAAATGTTTGGACTTAGTAATTTTTCCGGCGTTTATCAGACTTTCAGATAGGGGAAATGTCAGTGAGCGCTCCAATTTCAGTTAAAGAGCGATTCGCCCAATCATTCCTTGATATTTAGTCGTTTTCAGCCAATTTGTTGGATTTTTGAAAATTTCACTTTTTTGTGAAAATATCCACTAAATGAGGGAATATGTGTGAGGGTACCCCAGGAGAGTTCCAAATGTGTGTGGGTAGAATATATATCCCACAGGGGTAAAATTGAAAAAAGTTGAAAAATTTTTTTTTGGACTTAGTTATTTTTCCGGCGTTTATCAGACTTTCAGATAGGGGAAATGTCAGTGAGCGCTCCAATTTCAGTTCCAGAGCGATTCGCCCAATCAGTCCTTGATATTTAGTCGTTTTCAGCCAATTTCTGGATTTTTGAAAATTTCTCATTTTTGTGAAAATATCCACTAAATGAGGGAATAATATGTGTGAGGGTACCCCAGGAGAGTTCCAAATGTGTGTGGGTAGAATATATATCCCACGGGGGTAAAATTGAAAAAAGTTGAAAAAATTTTTTTTTGGACTTAGTAATTTTTCCGGCGTTTATCAGAGTTTCAGACAGGTGACATGTCAGTGAGCGTTCCGATTCAGTTCCAGAGCGATTCGCCCAATCAGTCCTTGATATTTAGTCGTTTTCAGCCAATTTCTGGATTTTTGAAAATTTCACTTTTTTGTGAAAATATCCACTAAATGAGGGAATAATATGTGTGAGGGTACCCCAGGAGAGTTCCAAATGTGTGTGGGTAGAATATATATCCCACGGGGGTAAAATTGAAAAAAGTTGAAAAAAAATTTTTTTTGGACTTAGTAATTTTTCCGGCGTTTATCAGACTTTCAGATAGGGGAAATGTCAGTGAGCGCTGCAATTTCAGTTCCAGAGCGATTCGCCCAATCAGTCCTTGATATTTAGTCGTTTTCAGCCAATTTCTGGATTTTTGAAAATTTCACTTTTTTGTGAAAATATCCACTAAATGAGGGAATAATATGTGTGAGGGTACCCCAGGAGAGTTCCAAATGTGTGTGTGGTAGAATATATATCCCACAGGGGAAAAATTGAAAAAAGTTGAAAAAGAACTTTTTTTGGACTTAGTAATTTTTCCGGCGTTTATCAGACTTTCAGACAGGGGCAATGTCAGTGAGCGTTCCGATTTCAGTTCCAGAGCGATTCGCCCAATGAGTCCTTGATATTTAGTCGTTTTCAGCCAATTTTCTGGATTTTTGAAAATTTCACTTTTTTGTGAAAATATCCACTAAATGAGGGAATAATATGTGTGAGGGTACCCCAGGAGAGTTCCAAATGTGTGTGGGTAGAATATATATCCCACGGGGGTAAAATTGAAAAAAGTTGAAAAAATTTTTTTTTTGGACTTAGTCATTTTTCCGGCGTTTATCAGACTTTCAGATAGGGGAAATGTCAGTGAGCGTTCCAATTTCAGTTCCAGAGCGATTCGCCCAATGAGTCCTTGATATTTAGTCGTTTTCAGCCAATTTTCTGGATTTTTGAAAATTTCACTTTTTTTTGAAAATATCCACTAAATGAGGGAATAATATGTGTGAGGGTACCCCAGGAGAGTTCCAAATGTGTTTGGGTAGAATATATATCCCACGGGGGTAAAATTGAAAAAAGTTGAAAAAAATTTTTTTTTGGACTTAGTTATTTTTCCGCCGTTTATCAGACTTTCAGATAGGGGAAATGTCAGTGAGCGCTCCAATTTCAGTTCCAGAGCGATTCGCCCAATCAGTCCTTGATATTTAGTCGTTTTCAGACAATTTCTGGATTTTTGAAAATTTCTCTTTTTTGTGAAAATATCCACTAAATGAGGGAATAATATGTGTGAGGGTACCCCAGGAGAGTTCCAAATGTGTGTGGGTAGAATATATATCCCACAGGGGTAAAATTGAAAAAAGTTGAAAAAAAAATGTTTGGACTTAGTAATTTTTCCGGCGTTTATCAGAGTTTCAGACAGGGGAAATGTCAGTGAGCGTTCCGATTTCAGTTCCAGAGCGATTCACCCAATGAGTCCTTGATATTTAGTCGTTTTCAGCCAATTTTCTGGATTTTTGAAAATTTCACTTTTTTGTGAAAATATCCACTAAATGAGGGAATAATATGTGTGAGGGTACCCCAGGAGAGTTCCAAATGTGTGTGGGTAGAATATATCTCCCATGGGGGTAAAATTGAAAAAGTTTAAAAAATTTTTTTTTTGGACTTAGTAATTTTTCCGGCGTTTATCAGACTTTCAGACAGGGGAAATGTCAGTGAGCGTTCCGATTTCAGTTCCAGAGCAATTCGCCCAGTGAGTCCTTGATATTTAGTCGTTTTCAGCCAATTTGTTGGATTTTTGAAAATTTCACTTTTTTGTGAAAATATCCACTAAATGAGGGAATAATATGTGTGAGGGTACCCCAGGAGAGTTCCAAATGTGTGTGGGTAGAATATATATCCCACGGGGGTAAAATTGAAAAAAGTTGAAAAAATTTTTTTTTTGGACTTAGTCATTTTTCCGGCGTTTATCAGACTTTCAGACAGGGGAAATGTCAGTGAGCGTTCCGATTTCAGTTCCAGAGCGATTCGCCCAATGAGTCCTTGATATTTAGTCGTTTTCAGCCAATTTTCTGGATTTTTGAAAATTTCACTTTTTTTTGAAAATATCCACTAAATGAGGGAATAATATGTGTGAGGGTACCCCAGGAGAGTTCCAAATGTGTGTGGGTAGAATATATATCCCACGGGGGTAAAATTGAAAAAAGTTGAAAAAAATTTTTTTTGGACTTAGTAATTTTTCCGGCGTTTATCAGAGTTTCAGACAGGGGAAATGTCAGTGAGCGTTCCGATTCAGTTCCAGAGCGATTCGCCCAATGAGTCCTTGATATTTATTAGTTTTCAGCCAATTTTCTGGATTTTTGAAAATTTCACTTTTTTGTGAAAATATCCACTAAATAAGGGAATAATATGTGTGAGGGTACCCCAGGAAAGTTAGAAATGTGTGTGGGTAGAATATATATCCCACGGGGGTAAAATTGAAAAAAGTTGAAAAAATTTTTTTTTTGGACTTAGTTATTTTTCCGGCGTTTATCAGACTTTCAGATAGGGGAAATGTCAGTGAGCGTTCTGATTCAGTTCCAGAGCGATTCGCCCAATCAGTCCTTGATATTTAGTCGTTTTCAGACAATTTCTGGATTTTTGAAAATTTCTCTTTTTTGTGAAAATATCCACTAAATGAGGGAATAATATGTGTCAGGGTACCCCAGGAGAGTTCCAAATGTGTGTGGGTAGAATATATATCCCACGGGGGTAAAATTGAAAAAAGTTGAAAAAAATTTTTTTTGGGACTTAGTAATTTTTCCGCCGTTTATCAGACTTTCAGACAGGGGAAATGTCAGTGAGCGTTCCGATTTCAGTTCCAGAGCAATTCGCCCAGTGAGTCCTTGATATTTAGTCGTTTTCAGCCAATTTGTTGGATTTTTGAAAATTTCACTTTTTTGTGAAAATATCCACTAAATGAGGGAATAATATGTGTGAGGGTACCCCAGGAGAGTTCCAACTGTGTGTGGGTAGAATATATATCCCACGGGGGTAAAATTGAAAAAAGTTGAAAAAAATTTTTTTGGGACTTAGTAATTTTTCCGGCGTTTATCAGACTTTCAGATAGGGGAAATGTCAGTGAGCGCTCCAATTTCAGTTCCAGAGCGATTCGCCCAATGAGTCCTTGATATTTAGTCGTTTTCAGCCAATTTTCTGGATTTTTGAAAATTTCATTTTTTTTTTAAATATCCACTAAATGAGGGAATAATATGTGTGAGGGTACCCCAGGAGAGTTCCAAATGTTTGTGGGTAGAATATATATCCTACGGGGGTAAAATTGAAAAAAGTTGAAAAAATTTTTTTTTTGGACTTAGTTATTTTTCTGGCGTTTATCAGACTTTCAGATAGGGGAAATGTCAGTGAGCGCTCCAATTTCAGTTCCAGAGCGATTCGCCCAATCAGTCCTTGATATTTAGTCGTTTTCAGACAATTTGTGGATTTTTGAAAATTTCTCTTTTTTGTGAAAATATCCACTAAATGAGGGAATAATATGTGTGAGGGTACCCCAGGACTGTTCCAAATGTGTGTGGGTAGAATATATATCCCACAGGGGTAAAATTGAAAAAAGTTGAAAAAAATTTTTTTTTGGACTTAGTTATTTTTCCGCCGTTTATCAGACTTTCAGATAGGGGAAATGTCAGTGAGCGCTCCAATTTCAGTTCCAGAGCGATTCGCCCAATCAGTCCTTGATATTTAGTCGTTTTCAGACAATTTCTGGATTTTTGAAAATTTCTCTTTTTTGTGAAAATATCCACTAAATGAGGGAATAATATGTGTGAGGGTACCCCAGGAGGGTTCCAAATGTGTGTGGGTAGAATATATATCCCACGGGGATAAAATTGAAAAAAGTTGATAAACATTTTTTTTGGACTTAGTAATTTTTCCGGCGTTTATCAGAGTTTCAGACAGGGGAAATCTCAGTGAGCGTTCTGATTCAGTTCCAGAGCGATTCGCCCAATGAGTCCTTGATATTTCGTCGTTTTCAGCCAATTTTCTGGATTTTTGAAAATTTCACTTTTTTGTGAGAATATCCACTAAATGAGGGAATAATATGTGTGAGGGTACCCCAGGAGAGTTCCAAATGTGTGTGGGTAGAATATATATCCCACGGGGGTAAAATTGAAAAAAGATGATAAAAATTTTTTTTGGGACTTAGTAATTTTTCCGGCGTTTATCAGACTTTCAGACAGGGGAAATGTCAGTGAGCGTTCCGATTTCAGTTCCAGAGCAATTCGCCCAGTGAGTCCTTGATATTTAGTCGTTTTCAGCCAATTTGTTGGATTTTTGAAAATTTCACTTTTTTGTGAAAATATCCACTAAATGAGGGAATAATATGTGTGAGGGTACCCCAGGAGAGTTCCAAATGTGTGTGGGTAGAATATATATCCCACGGGGGTAAAATTGAAAAAAGTTTAAAAAATTTTTTTATTTGGACTTAGTCATTTTTCCGGCGTTTATCAGACTTTCAGATAGGGGAAATGTCAGTGAGCGTTCCAATTTCAGTTCCAGAGCGATTCGCCCAATCAGTCCTTGATATTTCGTCGTTTTCAGCCAATTTTCTGGATTTTTGAAAATTTCACTTTTTTGTGAAAATATCCACTAAATGAGGGAATAATATGTGTGAGGGTACCCCAGGAGAGTTCCAAATGTGTATGGGTAGAATATATATCCCACGGGGGTAAAATTGAAAAAAGTTGAAAAAAAATTTTTTTTGGACTTAGTTATTTTTCCGCCGTTTATCAGACTTTCAGATAGGGGAAATGTCAGTGAGCGCTCCAATTTCAGTTCCAGAGCGATTCGCCCAATCAGTCCTTGATATTTAGTCGTTTTCAGACAATTTGTGGATTTTTGAAAATTTCTCTTTTTTGTGAAAATATCCACTAAATGAGGGAATAATATGTGTGAGGGTACCCCAGGACTGTTCCAAATGTGTGTGGGTAGAATATATATCCCACAGGGGTAAAATTGAAAAAAGTTGAAAAAAATTTTTTTTTGGACTTAGTTATTTTTCCGCCGTTTATCAGACTTTCAGATAGGGGAAATGTCAGTGAGCGCTCCAATTTCAGTTCCAGAGCGATTCGCCCAATCAGTCCTTGATATTTAGTCGTTTTCAGACAATTTCTGGATTTTTGAAAATTTCTCTTTTTTGTGAAAATATCCACTAAATGAGGGAATAATATGTGTGAGGGTACCCCAGGAGGGTTCCAAATGTGTTTGGGTAGAATATATATCCCACGGGGGTAAAATTGAAAAAAGTTGAAAAAAATTTTTTTTGGACTTAGTAATTTTTCCGGCGTTTATCAGAGTTTCAGACAGGGGAAATCTCAGTGAGCGTTCTGATTCAGTTCCAGAGCGATTCGCCCAATGAGTCCTTGATATGTAGTCGTTTTCAGCCAATTTCTGGATTTTTGAAAATTTCACTTTTTTGTGAAAATATCCACTAAATGAGGGAATAATATGTGTGAGGGTACCCCAGGAGAGTTCCAAATGTGTGTGGGTAGAATATATATCCCACAGGGGTAAAATTGAAAAAAGATGATAAAAAATTTTTTTGGGACTTAGTAATTTTTCCGGCGTTTATCAGACTTTCAGACAGGGGAAATGTCAGTGAGCGTTCCGATTTCAGTTCCAGAGCAATTCGCCCAGTGAGTCCTTGATATTTAGTCGTTTTCAGCCAATTTGTTGGATTTTTGAAAATTTCACTTTTTTGTGAAAATATCCACTAAATGAGGGAATAATATGTGTGAGGGTACCCCAGGAGAGTTCCAAATGTGTGTGGGTAGAATATATATCCCACGGGGGTAAAATTGAAAATAGATGAAAAAATTTTTTTTTGGACTTAGTAATTTTTCCGGCGTTTATCAGACTTTCAGACAGGGGAAATGTCAGTGAGCGTTCCGATTTCAGTTCCAGAGCAATTCTCCCAGTGAGTCCTTGATATTTAGTCGTTTTCAGCCAATTTGTTGGATTTTTGAAAATTTCACTTTTTTGTGAAAATATCCACTAAATGAGGGAATAATATGTGTGAGGGTACCCCAGGAGAGTTCCAAATGTGTGTGGGTAGAATATATATCCCACGGGGGTAAAATTGAAAAAAGTTTAAAAAATTTTTTTATTTGGACTTAGTCATTTTTCCGGCGTTTATCAGACTTTCAGATAGGGGAAATGTCAGTGAGCGTTCCAATTTCAGTTCCAGAGCGATTCGCCCAATCAGTCCTTGATATTTCGTCATTTTCAGCCAATTTTCTGGATTTTTGAAAATTTCACTTTTTTGTGAAAATATCCACTAAATGAGGGAATCATATGTGTGAGGGTACCCCAGGAGAGTTCCAAATGTGTGTGGGTAGAATATATCTCCCATGGGGCTAAAATTGAAAAAGTTTAAAACATTTTTTTTTTGGACTTAGTCATTTTTCCGGCGTTTATCAGACTTTCAGATAGGGGAAATATCAGTGAGCATTACAATTTCAGTTCCAGAGCGATTCGCCCAATGGGTCCTTGATATTTAGTCGTTTTCAGCAAATATTCTGGATTTTTTAAAATTTCACTTTTTTGTGAAAGTATCCACTAAATGAGGGAATAATATGTGTGAGGGTACCCCAGGAGAGTTCCAAATGTGTGTGGGTAGAATATATATCCCACGGGGGTAAAATTGAAAAAAGTTGAAAAAAATTTTTTTTTGGACTCAGTCATTCTTCCGGAGTTTATCACACTTTCTGATAGGGCAAATGTCAGTGAGCATTCCGATTTCAGCTCCAGAGCGATTCGCCCAATGAGTCCTTGATATTTAGTCGTTTTCAGCCAATTTTCTGGATTTTTGAAAATTTCACTTTTTTGTGAAAATATCCACTAAATGAGGGAATAATATGTGTGAGGGTACCCCAGGAGAGTTCCAAATGTGTATGGGTAGAATATATATCCCACGGGGGTAAAATTGAAAAAAGTTGAAAAAAAATTTTTTTGGACTTAGTAATTTTTCCGGCGTTTATCAGAGTTTCAGACAGGGGAAATGTCAGTGAGCGTTCCGATTTCAGTTCCAGAGCGATTCGCCCAATGAGTCCTTGATATTTAGTCGTTTTCAGCCAATTTTCTGGATTTTTGAAAATCTCACTTTTTTGTGAAAATATCCACTAAATGAGGGAATAATATGTGTGAGGGTACCCCAGGAGAGTTCCAAATGTGTGTGGGTAGAATATATCTCCCATGGGGGTAAAATTGAAAAAGTTTAAAAAATTTTTTTTTTGGACTTAGTCATTTTTCCGGCGTTTATCAGACTTTCAGATAGGGGAAATATCAGTGAGCATTACAATTTCAGTTCCAGAGCGATTTGCCCAATGGGTCCTTGATATTTAGTCGTTTTCAGCAAATATTCTGGATTTTTTAAAATTTCACTTTTTTGTGAAAATATCCACTAAATGAGGGAATAATATGTGTGAGGGTACCCCAGGAGAGTTCCAAATGTGTGTGGGTAGAATATATATCCCACGGGGGTAAAATTGAAAAAAGTTGAAAAAATTTTTTTTTGGGACTTAGTCATTCTTCCGGCGTTTATCACACTTTCTGATAGGGCAAATGTCAGTGAGCATTCCGATTTCAGCTCCAGAGCGATTTGCCCAATGAGTCCTTGATATTTAGTCGTTTTCAGCCAATTTTCTGGATTTTTGAAAATTTCACTCTTTTGTGAAAATATCCACTAAATGAGGGAATAATATGTGTGAGGGTACCCCAGGAGAGTTCCAAATGTGTGTGTGGTAGAATATATATCCCACGGGGGAAAAATTGAAAAAAGTTGAAAAAAATTTTTTTTGGACTTAGTAATTTTTCCGGCGTTTTTCAGACTTTCAGACAGGGGAAATGTCAGTGAGCGTTCCGATTTCAGTTCCAGAGCGATTCGCCCAATGAGTCCTTGATATTTAGTCGTTTTCAGCCAATTTGTTGGATTTTTGAAAATTTCACTTTTTTGTGAAAATATCCACTAAATGAGGGAATAATATGTGTGAGGGTACCCCAGGAGAGTTCCAAATGTGTGTGGGTAGAATATATATCCCACGGGGGTAAAATTGAAAAAAGTTGAAAAAAATATTTTTTTGAACTTAGTCATTTTTCCGGTGTTTATCAAACTTTCAGAAAGGGGAAATGTCAGTGAGCATTCAGATTTCAGTTCCAGAGCGATTCTCCCAATGAGTCCTTGATGTTTAGTCGTTTTCAGCCAATTTTCTGGATTTTTGAAAATTTCACTTTTTTGTGAAAATATCCACTAAATGAGGGAATAATATGTGTGAGGGTAACCCAGGAGAGTTCCAAATGTGTGTGTGGTAGAATATATATCCCACGGGGGAAAAATTGAAAAAAGTTGAAAAAAAATTTTTTTTGGACTTAGTAATTTTTCCGGCGTTTTTCAGACTTTCAGACAGGGGAAATGTCAGTGACCGTTCCGATTTCAGTTCCAGAGTGATTCGCCCAATGATTCCTTGATATTTAGTCGTTTTCAGCCAATTTCTGGATTTTTGAAAATTTCACTTTTTTGTGAAAATATCCACTAAATGAGGGAATAATATGTGTGAGGGTACCCCAGGAGAGTTCCAAATGTGTGTGGGTAGAATATATATCCCACGGGGGTAAAATTGAAAAAAGTTGAAAAAAATTTTTTTTTGGACTTAGTCATTCTTCCGGAGTTTATCACACTTTCTGATAGGGCAAATGAGAGTGAGCATTCCGATTTCAGCTCCAGAGCGATTCGCCCAATGAGTCCTTGATATTTAGTCGTTTTCAGCCTATTTCTGGATTTTTGAAAATTTCACTTTTTTGTGAAAATATCCACTAAATGAGGGAATCATATGTGTGAGGGTACCCCAGGAGAGTTCCAAATGTGTGTGGGTAGAATATATATCCCACGGGGGTAAAATTGAAAAAAGTTGAAAAAAATATTTTTTTGGACTTAGTCATTTTTCCGGTGTTTATCAAACTTTCAGAAAGGTGAAATGTCAGTGAGCATTCAGATTTCAGTTCCAGAGCGATTCGCCCAATGAGTCCTTGATATTTAGTCGTTTTCAGCCAATTTTCTGGATTTTTGAAAATTTCACTTTTTTGTGAAAATATCCACTAAATGAGGGAATAATATGTGTGAGGGTAAACCACGAGAGTTCCAAATGTGTGTATCCCACAGGGGAAAAATTGAAAAAAGTTGAAAAAAAATTTTTTTTGGACTTAGTCATTTTTCCGGCATTATTCAGACTTTCAGACAGGGGAAATGTCAGTGAGCGTTCCGATTTCAGTTCCAGAACGATTCGCCCAATGAGTCCTTGATATTTAGTCGTTTTCAGCCAATTTGTTGGATTTTTGAAAATTTCACTTTTTTGTGAAAATATCCACTAAATGAGGGAATAATATGTGTGAGGGTACCCCAGGAGAGTTCCAAATGTGTGTTGGGAGAATATATATCCCACGGGGGTAAAATTGAAAAAAGTTGAAAAAAATTTTTTTTTGGACTTAGTCATTCTTCCGGCGTTCATCACACTTTCTGATAGGGCAAATGTCAGTGAGCATTCCGATTTCAGTTCCAGAGTGATTCGCCCAATGATTCCTTGATATTTAGTCGTTTTCAGCCAATTTGTTGGATTTTTGAAAATTTCACTTTTTTGTGAAAATATCCACTAAATGAGGGAATAATATGTGTGAGGGTACCCCAGGAAAGTTAGAAATGTGTGTGGGTAGAATATATATCCCATGGGGGTAAAATTGAAAAAAGTTGAAAAAAATTTTTTTTTGGACTTAGTTATTCTTCCGCCGTTTATCACACTTTCTGATAGGGCAAATGTCAGTGAGCATTCCGATTTCAGATCCAGAGCGATTCGCCCAATGAGTCCTTGAAATTTAGTCGTTTTCAGCCAATTTTTTGGATTTTTGAAAATTTCACTTTTTTTTTTAAATATCCACTAAATGAGGGAATAATATGTGTGAGGGTACCCCAGGAGAGTTCCAAATGTGTGTGGCTAGAATATATATCCCACGGGGGTAAAATTGAAAAAAGTTGAAAAAAATTTTTTTTTGGACTTAGTCATTTTTTCGGCGTTTATCAGACTTTCAGATAGGGGAAATGTCAGTGAGCATTCCAATTTCAGTTCCAGAGCGATTCGCCCAATGAGTACTTGATATTTAGTCGTTTTCAGCCAATTTGTTGGATTTTTGAAAATTTCACTTTTTTGTGAAAATATCCACTAAATGAGGGAATAATATGTGTGAGGGTACCCCAGGAGAGTTCCAAATGTGTTTGGGTAGAATATATATCCCACGGGGGTAAAATTGAAAAAAGTTGAAAGAAATTTTTTTTCGGACTTAGTAATTTTTCCGGCGTTTTTCAGACTTTCAGACAGGGGAAATGTCAGTGACCGTTCCGATTTCAGTTCCAGAGCGATTCGCCCAATGAGTCCTTGATATGTAGTCGTTTTCAGCCAATTTCTGGATTTTTGAAAATTTCACTTTTTTGTGAAAATATCCACTAAATGAGGGAATAATATGTGTGAGGGTACCCCAGGAGAGTTCCAAATGTGTGTGGGTAGAATATATATCCCAGGAGGTAAAATTGAAAAAAGTTGAAAAAAATTTTTTTTTGGACTTAGTCATTCTTCCGGCGTTTATCACACTTTCTGATAGGGCAAATGTCAGTGAGCATTCCGATTTCAGTTCCAGAGTGATTCGCCCAATGATTCCTTGATATTTAGTCGTTTTCAGCCAATTTGTTGGATTTTTGAAAATTTCACTTTTTTGTGAAAATATCCACTAAATGAGGGAATAATATGTGTGAGGGTACCCCAGGAAAGTTAGAAATGTGTGTGGGTAGAATATATATCCCATGGGGGTAAAATTGAAAAAAGTTGAAAAAAATTTTTTTTTGGACTTAGTTATTCTTCCGCCGTTTATCACACTTTCTGATAGGGCAAATGTCAGTGAGCATTCCGATTTCAGCTCCAGAGCGATTCGCCCAATGAGTCCTTGAAATTTAGTCGTTTTCAGCCAATTTTTTGGATTTTTGAAAATTTCACTTTTTTTTTTAAATATCCACTAAATGAGGGAATAATATGTGTGAGGGTACCCCAGGAGAGTTCCAAATGTGTGTGGCTAGAATATATATCCCACGGGGGTAAAATTGAAAAAAGTTGAAAAAAATTTTTTTTTGGACTTAGTCATTTTTTCGGCGTTTATCAGACTTTCAGATAGGGGAAATGTCAGTGAGCATTCCAATTTCAGTTCCAGAGCGATTCGCCCAATGAGTCCTTGATATTTAGTCGTTTTCAGCCAATTTGTTGGATTTTTGAAAATTTCACTTTTTTGTGAAAATATCCACTAAATGAGGGAATACTATGTGTGAGGGTACCCCAGGAGAGTTCCAAATGTGTTTGGGTAGAATATATATCCCACGGGGGTAAAATTGAAAAAAGTTGAAAAAATTTTTTTTTCGGACTTAGTAATTTTTCCGGCGTTTTTCAGACTTTCAGACAGGGGAAATGTCAGTGACCGTTCCGATTTCAGTTCCAGAGCGATTCGCCCAATGAGTCCTTGATATGTAGTCGTTTTCAGCCAATTTCTGGATTTTTGAAAATTTCACTTTTTTTGTGAAAATATCCACTAAATGAGGGAATAATATGTGTGAGGGTACCCCAGGAGAGTTCCAAATGTGTGTGGGTAGAATATATATCCCACGGGGGTAAAATTGAAAAAAGTTGAAAAAAATATTTTTTTGGACTTAGTCATTTTTCCGGTGTTTATCAAACTTTCAGAAAGGGGAAATGTCAGTGAGCATTCAGATTTCAGTTCCAGAGCGATTCGCCCAATGAGTCCTTGATGTTTAGTCGTTTTCAGCCAATTTTCTGGATTTTTGAAAATTTCACTTTTTTGTGAAAATATCCACTAAATGAGGGAATAATATGTGTGAGGGTAACCCACGAGAGTTCCAAATGTGTGTATCCCACAGGGGAAAAATTGAAAAAAGTTGAAAAAAAATTTTTTTTGGACTTAGTAATTTTTCCGGCATTATTCAGACTTTCAGACAGGGGAAATGTCAGTGAGCGTTCCGATTTCAGTTCCAGAGCGATTCGCCCAATGAGTCCTTGATATTTAGTCGTTTTCAGCCAATTTGTTGGATTTTTGAAAATTTCACTTTTTTGTGAAAATATCCACTAAATGAGGGAATAATATGTGTGAGGGTACCCCAGGAAAGTTAGAAATGTGTGTGGGTAGAATATATATCCCATGGGGGTAAAATTGAAAAAAGTTGAAAAAAATTTTTTTTTGGACTTAGTTATTCTTCCGCCGTTTATCACACTTTCTGATAGGGCAAATGTCAGTGAGCATTCCGATTTCAGCTCCAGAGCGATTCGCCCAATGAGTCCTTGACATTTAGTCGTTTTCAGCCAATTTCTGGATTTTTGAAAATTTCACTTTTTTGTGAAAATATCCACTAAATGAGGGAATAATATGTGTGAGGGTACCCCAGGAGAGTTCCAAATTTGTGTGGGTAGAATATATATCCCATGGGGGTAAAATTGAAAAAAGTTGAAAAAAATTTTTTTTGAACTTAGTAATTTTTCCGGCGTTTATCAGACTTTCAGACAGGGGAAATGTCAGTGAGCATTCCGATTTCAGTTCCAGAGTGATTCGACCAATGAGTCCTTGATATTTAGTCGTTTTCAGCCAATTTTCTGGATTTTTGAAAATTTCACTTTTTTTTTAAAATATCCACTAAATGAGGGAATAATATGTGTGAGGGTACCCCAGGAGAGTTCCAAATGTGTGTGGGTAGAATATATATCCCACGGGGGTAAAATTGAAAACAGTTGAAAAAAATTTTTTTTTGGACTTAGTCATTCTTCCGGAGTTTATCACACTTTCTGATAGGGGAAATGTCAGTGAGTGTTCCGATTTCAGTTCCAGAGCGATTCGCCCAATGAGTCCTTGATATTTAGTCGTTTTCAGCCAATTTCTGGATTTTTGAAAATTTCACTTTTTTGTGAAAATATCCACTAAATGAGGGAATAATATGTGTGAGGGTATCCCAGGAGAGTTCCAAATGTGTGTGGGTAGAATATATATCCCAGGGGGTAAAATTGAAAAAAGTTGAAAAAAATTTTTTTTTGGACTTAGTCATTCTTCCGGCGTTTATCACACTTTCTGATAGTGCAAATGTCAGTGAGCATTCCGATTTCAGCTCCAGAGCGATTCGCCCAATGAGTCCTTGATATTTAGTCGTTTTCAGCCAATTTCTGGATTTTTGAAAATTTCACTTTTTTGTGAAAATATCCACTAAATGAGGGAATAATATGTGTGAGGGTACCCCAGGAGAGTTCCAAATGTGTGTGGGTAGAATATATATCCCGCGGGGGTAAAATTGAAAAAAGTTGAAAAAAATATTTTTTTGGACTTAGTCATTTTTCCGGTGTTTATCAAACTTTCAGAAAGGGGAAATGTCAGTGAGCATTCAGATTTCAGTTCCAGAGCGATTCGCCCAATGATTCCTTGATGTTTAGTCGTTTTCAGCCAATTTTCTGGATTTTTGAAAATTTCACTTTTTTTTTAAAATATCCACTAAATGAGGGAATAATATGTGTGAGGGTACCCCAGGAGAGTTCCAAATGTGTGTGGGTAGAATATATATCCCACGGGGGTAAAATTGAAAAAAGTTGAAAAAAATTTTTTTTTGGACTTAGTCATTCTTCCGGCGTTTATCACACTTTCTGATAGGGCAAATGTCAGTGAGCATTCCAATTTCAGCTCCAGAGCGATTTGCCCAATGAGTCCTTGATATTTAGTCGTTTTCAGACAATTTTCTGGATTTTTGAAAATTTCACTTTTTTTTTAAAATATCCACTAAATGAGGGAATAATTTGTGTGAGGGTACCCCAGGAGAGTTCCAACTGTGTGTGGCTAGAATATATATCCCACGGGGGTAAAATTGAAAAAAGTTGAAAAAAATTTTTTTTTGGACTTAGTCATTTTTCCGGCGTTTATCAGACTTTCAGATAGGGGAAATGTCAGTGAGCGTTCCAATTTCAGTTCCAGAGCGATTCGCCCAATGAGTCCTTGATATTTAGTCGTTTTCAGCCAATTTTCTGGATTTTTGAAAATTTCACTTTTTTGTGAAAATATCCACTAAATGAGGGAATAATATGTGTGAGGGTACCCCAAGAGAGTTCCAAATGTGTGTGGGTAGAATATATATCCCACGGGGGTAAAATTGAAAAAAGTTGAAAAAATTTTTTTTTTGGACTTAGTCATTTTTCCGGCGTTTATCAGACTTTCAGATAGGGGAAATGTCAGTGAGCGTTCCAATTTCAGTTCCAGAGCGATTCGCCCAATGAGTCCTTGATATTTAGTTGTTTTCAGCCAATTTCTGGATTTTTGAAAATTTCACTTTTTTGTGAAAATATCCACTAAATGAGGGAATAATATGTGTGAGGGTACCCCAGGAGAGTTCCAAATGTGTGTGGGTAGAATATATATCCCACGGGGGTAAAATTGAAAAAAGTTGAAAAAAATTTTTTTTTGGACTTAGTCATTCTTCCGGAGTTTATCACACTTTCTGATAGGGGAAATGTCAGTGAGCATTCCGATTTCAGTTCCAGAGCGATTCGCCCAATGAGTCCTTGATATTTAGTCGTTTTCAGCCAATTTGTTGGATTTTTGAAAATTTCACTTTTTTGTGAAAATATCCACTAAATGAGGGAATAATATGTGTGAGGGTACCCCAGGAGAGTTCCAAATGTGTTTGGGTAGAATATATATCCCACGGGGGTAAAATTGAAAAAAGTTGAAAAAATTTTTTTTTGGACTTAGTCATTCTTCCGGCGTTTATCACACTTTCTGATAGGGCAAATGTCAGTGAGCATTCCGATTTCAGCTCCAGAGCGATTCGCCCAATGAGTCCTTGATATTTAGTCGTTTTCAGCCAATTTCTGGATTTTTGAAAATTTCACTTTTTTGTGAAAATATCCACTAAATGAGGGAATAATATGTGTGAGGGTACCCCAGGAGAGTTCCAAATGTGTGTGGGTAGAATATATATCCCACGGGGGTAAAATTGAAAAAAGTTGAAAAAAATATTTTTTTGGACTTAGTCATTTTTCCGGTGTTTATCAAACTTTCAGAAAGGGGAAATGTCAGTGAGCATTCAGATTTCAGTTCCTGAGCGATTCGCCCAATGAGTCCTTGATGTTTAGTCGTTTTCAGCCAATTTTCTGGATTTTTGAAAATTTCACTTTTTTGTGAAAATATCCACTAAATGAGGGAATAATATGTGTGAGGGTAACCCAGGAGAGTTCCAAATGTGTGTGTGGTAGAATATATATCCCACGGGGGAAAAATTGAAAAAAGTTGAAAAAAAATTTTTTTTGGACTTAGTAATTTTTCCGGCATTTTTCAGACTTTCAGACAGGGGAAATGTCAGTGAGCGTTCCGATTTCAGTTCCAGAGCGATTCGCCCAATGAGTCCTTGATATTTAGTCGTTTTCAGCCAATTTGTTGGATTTTTGAAAATTTCACTTTTTTGTGAAAATATCCACTAAATGAGGGAATAATATGTGTGAGGGTACCCCAGGAGAGTTCCAAATGTGTGTGGGTAGAATATATATCCCACGGGGGTAAAATTGAAAAAAGTTGAAAAAAATTTTTTTTTGGACTTAGTCATTCTTCCGGCGTTTATCACTCTTTCTGATAGGGCAAATGTCAGTGAGCATTCCAATTTCAGCTCCAGAGCGATTTGCCCAATGAGTCCTTGATATTTAGTCGTTTTCAGACAATTTTATGGATTTTTGAAAATTTCACTTTTTTTTGAAAATATCCACTAAATGAGGGAATAATATGTGTGAGGGTACCCCAGGAGAGTTCCAAATGTGTGTGGGTAGAATATATATCCCACGGGGTAAAATTGAAAAAAGTTGAAAAAAAATTTTTTTTGGACTTAGTCATTCTTCCGGCGTTTATCACACTTTCTGATAGGGCAAATGTCAGTGAGCATTCCGATTTCAGCTCCAGAGCGATTCGCCCAATGAGTCCTTGATATTTAGTCGTTTTCAGCCAATTTCTGGATTTTTGAAAATTTCACTTTTTTGTGAAAATATCCACTAAATGAGGGAATAATATGTGTGAGGGTACCCCAGGAGAGTTCCAAATGTGTGTGGGTAGAATATATATCCCACGGGGGTAAAATTGAAAAAAGTTGAAAAAAATATTTTTTTGGACTTAGTCATTTTTCCGGTGTTTATCAAACTTTCAGAAAGGGGAAATGTCAGTGAGCATTCAGATTTCAGTTCCAGAGCGATTCGCCCAATGAGTCCTTGATGTTTAGTCGTTTTCAGCCAATTTTCTGGATTTTTGAAAATTTCACTTTTTTGTGAAAATATCCACTAAATGAGGGAATAATATGTGTGAGGGTAACCCAGGAGAGTTCCAAATGTGTGTGTGGTAGAATATATATCCCACGGGGGAAAAATTGAAAAAAGTTGAAAAAAAATTTTTTTTGGACTTAGTAATTTTTCCGGCATTTTTCAGACTTTCAGACAGGGGAAATGTCAGTGAGCGTTCCGATTTCAGTTCCAGAGCGATTCGCCCAATGAGTCCTTGATATTTAGTCGTTTTCAGCCAATTTGTTGGATTTTTGAAAATTTCAGTTTTTTGTGAAAATATCCACTAAATGAGGGAATAATATGTGTGAGGGTACCCCAGGAGAGTTCCAAATGTGTGGGTAGAATATATATCCCACGGGGGTAAAATTGAAAAAAGTTGAAAAAAATTTTTTTTTGGACTTAGTCATTCTTCCGGCGTTTATCACACTTTCTGATAGGGCAAATGTCAGTGAGCATTCCAATTTCAGCTCCAGAGCGATTTGCCCAATGAGTCCTTGATATTTAGTCGTTTTCAGACAATTTTCTGGATTTGTGAAAATTTCACTTTTTTTTGAAAATATCCATTAAATGAGGGAATAATATGTGTGAGGGTACCCCAGGAGAGTTCCAAATGTGTGTGGGTAGAATATATATCCCACGGGGTAAAATTGAAAAAAGTTTAAAAAAATTTTTTTTTGGACTTAGTCATTCTTCCGGCGTTTATCACACTTTCTGATAGGGCAAATGTCAGTGAGCATTCCGATTTCAGCTCCAGAGCGATTCGCCCAATGAGTATTTGATATTTAGTCGTTTTCAGCCAATTTCTGGATTTTTGAAAATTTCACTTTTTTGTGAAAATATCCACTAAATGAGGGAATAATATGTGTGAGGGTACCCCAGGAGAGTTCCAAATGTGTGTGGGTAGAATATATATCCCACGGGGGTAAAATTGAAAAAAGTTGAAAAAAATTTTTTTTTGGACTTAGTCATTCTTCCGGCGTTTATCACACTTTCTAATAGGGCAAATGTCAGTGAGCATTCCGATTTCAGCTCCAGAGCGATTCGCCCAATGAGTCCTTGATATTTAGTCGTTTTCAGCCAATTTCTGGATTTTTGAAAATTTCACTTTTTTGTGAAAATATCCACTAAATGAGGGAATAATATGTGTGAGGGTACCCCAGGAGAGTTCCAAATGTGTGTGGGTAGAATATATATCCCACGGGGGTAAAATTGAAAAAAGTTGAAAAAATTTTTTTTTTGGACTTAGTCATTCTTCCGGCGTTTATCACACTTTCTGATAGGGCAAATGTCAGTGAGCATTCCGATTTCAGCTCCAGAGCGATTTGCCCAATGAGTCCTTGATATTTAGTCGTTTTCAGCCAATTTCTGGATTTTTGGAAATTTCACTTTTTTGTGAAAATATCCACTAAATGAGGGAATAATATGTGTGAGGGTACCCCAAGAGAGTTCCAAATGTGTGTGGGTAGAATATATATCCCACGGGGGTAAAATTGAAAAAAGTTGCAAAAATTTTTTTTTTGGACTTAGTCATTTTTCCGGCATTTATCAGACTTTCAGATAGGGGAAATGTCAGTGAGCGTTCCAATTTCAGTTTCAGAGTGATTCGCCCGATGAGTCCTTGATATTTAGTCGTTTTCAGCCAATTTGTTGGATTTTTGAAAATTTCACTTTTTTGTGAAAATATCCACTAAATGAGGGAATAATATGTGTGAGGGTACCCCAGGAGAGTTCCAAATGTGTGTGGGTAGAATATATATCCCACGGGGGTAAAATTGAAAAAAGTTGAAAAAAATTTTTTTTGGACTTAGTAATTTTTCCGGCGTTTTTCCGACTTTCAGACAGGGGAAATGTCAGTGACCATTCCGATTTCAGTTCCAGAGCGATTCGCCCAATGAGTCCTTGATATTTAGTCGTTTTCAGCCAATTTCTGGATTTTTGAAAATTTCACTTTTTTGTGAAAATATCCACTAAATGAGGGAATAATATGTGTGAGGGTACACCAGGAGAGTTCCAAATGTGTGTGGGTAGAATATATATCCCACGGGGGTAAAATTGAAAAAAGTTGAAAAAAATTTTTTTTTGGACTTAGTCATTCTTCCGGCGTTTATCACACTTTCTGATAGGGCAAATGTCAGTGAGCATTCCGATTTCAGCTCCAGAGCGATTCGCCCAATGAGTCCTTGATATTTAGTCGTTTTCAGCCAATTTCAGGATTTTTGAAAATTTCACTTTTTTGTGAAAATATCCACTAATTGAGGGAATAACATGTGTGAGGGTACCCCAGGAGAGTTCCAAATGTGTGTGGGTAGAATATATATCCCACGGGGGTAAAATTGAAAAAAGTTGAAAAAATTTTTTTTTTGGACTTAGTCATTCTTCCGGCATTTATCACACTTTCTGATAGGGCAAATGTCAGTGAGCATTCCGATTTCAGCTCCAGAGCGATTTGCCCAATGAGTCCTTGATATTTAGTCGTTTTCAGCCAATTTCTGGATTTTTGGAAATTTCACTTTTTTGTGAAAATATCCACTAAATGAGGGAATAATATGTGTGAGGGTACCCCAAGAGAGTTCCAAATGTGTGTGGGTAGAATATATATCCCACGGGGGTAAAATTGAAAAAAGTTGAAAATAATTTTTTTTTGGACTTAGTCATTTTTCCGGCATTTATCAGACTTTCAGATAGGGGAAATGTCAGTGAGCATTCCAATTTCAGTTCCAGAGCGAATCGCCCAATGAGTCCTTGATATTTAGTCGTTTTCAGCCAATTTGTTGGATTTTTGAAAATTTCACCTTTTTGTGAAAATATCCACTAAATGAGGGAATAATATGTGTGAGGGTACCCCAGGAGAGTTCTAAATGTGTGTGGGTAGAATATATATCCCACGGGGGTAAAATTGAAAAAAGTTGAAAAAAATTTTTTTTGGACTTAGTAATTTTTCCGGCGTTTTTCCGACTTTCAGACAGGGGAAATGTCAGTGACCGTTCCTATTTCAGTTCCAGAGCGATTCGCCCAATGAGTCCTTGATATTTAGTCGTTTTCAGCCAATTTCTGGATTTTTGAAAATTTCACTTTTTTGTGAAAATATCCACTAAATGAGGGAATAATATGTGTGAGGGTACCCCAGGAGAGTTCCAAATGTGTGTGGGTAGAATATATATCCCACGGGGGTAAAATTGAAAAAAGTTGAAAAAAATTTTTTTTTGGACTTAGTCATTCTTCCGGCGTTTATCACACATTCTGATAGGGCAAATGTCAGTGAGCATTCCGATTTCAGCTCCAGAGCGATTCGCCCAATGAGTCCTTGATATTTAGTCGTTTTCAGCCAATTTCTGGATTTTTGGAAATTTCACTTTTTTGTGAAAATATCCACTAAATGAGGGAATAATATGTGTGAGGGTACCCCAGGAGAGTTCCAAATGTGTGTGGGTAGAATATATATCCCACGGGGGTAAAATTGAAAAAATTTTTTTTTTGGACTTAGTCATTCTTCCGGCGTTTATCACACTTTCTGATAGGGCAAATGTCAGTGAGCATTCCGATTTCAGCTCCAGAGCGATTCGCCCAATGAGTCCTTGATATTTAGTCGTTTTCAGCCAATTTCTGGATTTTTGAAAATTTCACTTTTTTGTGAAAATATCCACTAAATGAGGGAATAATATGTGTGAGGGTACCCCAGGAGAGTTCCAAATGTGTGTGGGTAGAATATATATCCCACGGGGGTAAAATTGAAAAAAGTTGAAAAAATTTTTTTTTGGACTTAGTCATTTTTCCGGCGTTTATCAGACTTTCAAATAGGGGAAATGTCAGTGAGCGTTCCAATTTCAGTTCCAGAGCGATTTGCCCAATGGGTCCTTGATATTTATTCGTTTTCAGCCAATTTTCTGGATTTTTGAAAATTTCACTTTTTTGTGAAAATATCCACTAATTGAGGGAATAACATGTGTGAGGGTACCCCAGGAGAGTTCCAAATGTGTGTGGGTAGAATATATATCCCACGGGGGTAAAATTGAAAAAAGTTGAAAAAATTTTTTTTTTGGACTTAGTCATTCTTCCGGCATTTATCACACTTTCTGATAGGGCAAATGTCAGTGAGCATTCCGATTTCAGCTCCAGAGCGATTTGCCCAATGAGTCCTTGATATTTAGTCGTTTTCAGCCAATTTCTGGATTTTTGGAAATTTCACTTTTTTGTGAAAATATCCACTAAATGAGGGAATAATATGTGTGAGGGTACCCCAAGAGAGTTCCAAATGTGTGTGGGTAGAATATATATCCCACGGGGGTAAAATTGAAAAAAGTTGAAAATAATTTTTTTTTGGACTTAGTCATTTTTCCGGCATTTATCAGACTTTCAGATAGGGGAAATGTCAGTGAGCATTCCAATTTCAGTTCCAGAGCGAATCGCCCAATGAGTCCTTGATATTTAGTCGTTTTCAGCCAATTTGTTGGATTTTTGAAAATTTCACCTTTTTGTGAAAATATCCACTAAATGAGGGAATAATATGTGTGAGGGTACCCCAGGAGAGTTCTAAATGTGTGTGGGTAGAATATATATCCCACGGGGGTAAAATTGAAAAAAGTTGAAAAAAATTTTTTTTGGACTTAGTAATTTTTCCGGCGTTTTTCCGACTTTCAGACAGGGGAAATGTCAGTGACCGTTCCTATTTCAGTTCCAGAGCGATTCGCCCAATGAGTCCTTGATATTTAGTCGTTTTCAGCCAATTTCTGGATTTTTGAAAATTTCACTTTTTTGTGAAAATATCCACTAAATGAGGGAATAATATGTGTGAGGGTACCCCAGGAGAGTTCCAAATGTGTGTGGGTAGAATATATATCCCACGGGGGTAAAATTGAAAAAAGTTGAAAAAAATTTTTTTTTGGACTTAGTCATTCTTCCGGCGTTTATCACACATTCTGATAGGGCAAATGTCAGTGAGCATTCCGATTTCAGCTCCAGAGCGATTCGCCCAATGAGTCCTTGATATTTAGTCGTTTTCAGCCAATTTCTGGATTTTTGGAAATTTCACTTTTTTGTGAAAATATCCACTAAATGAGGGAATAATATGTGTGAGGGTACCCCAGGAGAGTTCCAAATGTGTGTGGGTAGAATATATATCCCACGGGGGTAAAATTGAAAAAATTTTTTTTTTGGACTTAGTCATTCTTCCGGCGTTTATCAGACTTTCAAATAGGGGAAATGTCAGTGAGCGTTCCAATTTCAGTTCCAGAGCGATTTGCCCAATGGGTCCTTGATATTTATTCGTTTTCAGCCAATTTTCTGGATTTTTGAAAATTTCACTTTTTTGTGAAAATATCCACTAATTGAGGGAATAACATGTGTGAGGGTACCCCAGGAGAGTTCCAAATGTGTGTGGGTAGAATATATATCCCACGGGGGTAAAATTGAAAAAAGTTGAAAAAATTTTTTTTTTGGACTTAGTCATTCTTCCGGCATTTATCACACTTTCTGATAGGGCAAATGTCAGTGAGCATTCCGATTTCAGCTCCAGAGCGATTTGCCCAATGAGTCCTTGATATTTAGTCGTTTTCAGCCAATTTCTGGATTTTTGGAAATTTCACTTTTTTGTGAAAATATCCACTAAATGAGGGAATAATATGTGTGAGGGTACCCCATGAGAGTTCCAAATGTGTGTGGGTAGAATATATATCCCACGGGGGTAAAATTGAAAAAAGTTGAAAAAAATTTTTTTTTTGACTTAGTCATTTTTCCGGCATTTATCAGACTTTCAGATAGGGGAAATGTCAGTGAGCATTCCAATTTCAGTTCCAGAGCGATTCGCCCAATGAGTCCTTGATGTTTAGTCGTTTTCAGCCAATTTTCTGGATTTTTGAAAATTTCACTTTTTTGTGAAAATATCCACTAAATGAGGGAATAATATGTGTGAGGGTAACCCAGGAGAGTTCCAAATGTGTGTGTGGTAGAATATATATCCCACGGGGGAAAAATTGAAAAAAGTTGAAAAAAAATTTTTTTTTGACTTAGTAATTTTTCCGGCATTTTTCAGACTTTCAGACAGGGGAAATGTCAGTGAGCGTTCCGATTTCAGTTCCAGAGCGATTCGCCCAATGAGTCCTTGATATTTAGTCGTTTTCAGCCAATTTGTTGGATTTTTGAAAATTTCACTTTTTTTGTGAAAATATCCACTAAATGAGGGAATAATATGTGTGAGGGTACCCCAGGAGAGTTCCAAATGTGTGGGTAGAATATATATCCCACGGGGGTAAAATTGAAAAAAGTTGAAAAAAATTTTTTTTTGGACTTAGTCATTCTTCCGGCGTTTATCACACTTTCTGATAGGGCAAATGTCAGTGAGCATTCCAATTTCAGCTCCAGAGCGATTTGCCCAATGAGTCCTTGATATTTAGTCGTTTTCAGACAATTTTCTGGATTTGTGAAAATTTCACTTTTTTTTGAAAATATCCATTAAATGAGGGAATAATATGTGTGAGGGTACCCCAGGAGAGTTCCAAATGTGTGTGGGTAGAATATATATCCCACGGGGTAAAATTGAAAAAAGTTTAAAAAAATTTTTTTTTGGACTTAGTCATTCTTCCGGCGTTTATCACACTTTCTGATAGGGCAAATGTCAGTGAGCATTCCGATTTCAGCTCCAGAGCGATTCGCCCAATGAGTATTTGATATTTAGTCGTTTTCAGCCAATTTCTGGATTTTTGAAAATTTCACTTTTTTGTGAAAATATCCACTAAATGAGGGAATAATATGTGTGAGGGTACCCCAGGAGAGTTCCAAATGTGTGTGGGTAGAATATATATCCCACGGGGGTAAAATTGAAAAAAGTTGAAAAAAATTTTTTTTTGGACTTAGTCATTCTTCCGGCGTTTATCACACTTTCTAATAGGGCAAATGTCAGTGAGCATTCCGATTTCAGCTCCAGAGCGATTCGCCCAATGAGTCCTTGATATTTAGTCGTTTTCAGCCAATTTCTGGATTTTTGGAAATTTCACTTTTTTGTGAAAATATCCACTAAATGAGGGAATAATATGTGTGAGGGTACCCCAAGAGAGTTCCAAATGTGTGTGGGTAGAATATATATCCCACGGGGGTAAAATTGAAAAAAGTTGCAAAAATTTTTTTTTTGGACTTAGACATTTTTCCGGCATTTATCAGACTTTCAGATAGGGGAAATGTCAGTGAGCGTTCCAATTTCAGTTTCAGAGTGATTCGCCCGATGAGTCCTTGATATTTAGTCGTTTTCAGCCAATTTGTTGGATTTTTGAAAATTTCACTTTTTTGTGAAAATATCCACTAAATGAGGGAATAATATGTGTGAGGGTACCCCAGGAGAGTTCCAAATGTGTGTGGGTAGAATATATATCCCACGGGGGTAAAATTGAAAAAAGTTGAAAAAAATTTTTTTTGGACTTAGTAATTTTTCCGGCGTTTTTCCGACTTTCAGACAGGGGAAATGTCAGTGACCGTTCCGATTTCAGTTCCAGAGCGATTCGCCCAATGAGTCCTTGATATTTAGTCGTTTTCAGCCAATTTCTGGATTTTTGAAAATTTCACTTTTTTGTGAAAATATCCACTAAATGAGGGAATAATATGTGTGAGGGTACCCCAGGAGAGTTCCAAATGTGTGTGGGTAGAATATATATCCCACGGGGGTAAAATTGAAAAAAGTTGAAAAAAAATTTTTTTTGGACTTAGTCATTCTTCCGGCGTTTATCACACTTTCTGATAGGGCAAATGTCAGTGAGCATTCCGATTTCAGCTCCAGAGCGATTCGCCCAATGAGTCCTTGATATTTAGTCGTTTTCAGCCAATTTCAGGATTTTTGAAAATTTCACTTTTTTGTGAAAATATCCACTAATTGAGGGAATAACATGTGTGAGGGTACCCCAGGAGAGTTCCAAATGTGTGTGGGTAGAATATATATCCCACGGGGGTAAAATTGAAAAAAGTTGAAAAAATTTTTTTTTTGGACTTAGTCATTCTTCCGGCATTTATCACACTTTCTGATAGGGCAAATGTCAGTGAGCATTCCGATTTCAGCTCCAGAGCGATTTGCCCAATGAGTCCTTGATATTTAGTCGTTTTCAGCCAATTTCTGGATTTTTGGAAATTTCACTTTTTTGTGAAAATATCCACTAAATGAGGGAATAATATGTGTGAGGGTACCCCAAGAGAGTTCCAAATGTGTGTGGGTAGAATATATATCCCACGGGGGTAAAATTGAAAAAAGTTGAAAATAATTTTTTTTTGGACTTAGTCATTTTTCCGGCATTTATCAGACTTTCAGATAGGGGAAATGTCAGTGAGCATTCCAATTTCAGTTCCAGAGCGAATCGCCCAATGAGTCCTTGATATTTAGTCGTTTTCAGCCAATTTGTTGGATTTTTGAAAATTTCACCTTTTTGTGAAAATATCCACTAAATGAGGGAATAATATGTGTGAGGGTACCCCAGGAGAGTTCTAAATGTGTGTGGGTAGAATATATATCCCACGGGGGTAAAATTGAAAAAAGTTGAAAAAAATTTTTTTTGGACTTAGTAATTTTTCCGGCGTTTTTCCGACTTTCAGACAGGGGAAATGTCAGTGACCGTTCCTATTTCAGTTCCAGAGCGATTCGCCCAATGAGTCCTTGATATTTAGTCGTTTTCAGCCAATTTCTGGATTTTTGAAAATTTCACTTTTTTGTGAAAATATCCACTAAATGAGGGAATAATATGTGTGAGGGTACCCCAGGAGAGTTCCAAATGTGTGTGGGTAGAATATATATCCCACGGGGGTAAAATTGAAAAAAGTTGAAAAAAATTTTTTTTTGGACTTAGTCATTCTTCCGGCGTTTATCACACATTCTGATAGGGCAAATGTCAGTGAGCATTCCGATTTCAGCTCCAGAGCGATTCGCCCAATGAGTCCTTGATATTTAGTCGTTTTCAGCCAATTTCTGGATTTTTGGAAATTTCACTTTTTTGTGAAAATATCCACTAAATGAGGGAATAATATGTGTGAGGGTACCCCAAGAGAGTTCCAAATGTGTGTGGGTAGAATATATATCCCACGGGGGTAAAATTGAAAAAAGTTTAAAAAATTTTTTTTTTGGACTTATTCATTCTTCCGGCGTTTATCACACTTTCTGATAGGGCAAATGTCAGTGAGCATTCCGATTTCAGCTCCAGAGCGATTCGCCCAATGAGTCCTTGATATTTAGTCGATTTCAACCAATTTCTGTATTTTTGGAAATTTCACTTTTTTGTGAAAATATCCACTAAATGAGGGAATAATATGTGTGAGGGTACCCCAGGAGAGTTCCAAATGTGTGTGGGTAGAATATATATCCCACGGGGGTAAAATTGAAAAAAGTTGAAAAAAATTTTTTTTTTGGCTTAGTCATTCTTCCGGCATTTATCACACTTTCTGATAGGGCAAATGTCAGTGAGCATTCCGATTTCAGCTCCAGAGCGATTTGCCCAATGAGTCCTTGATATTTAGTCGTTTTCAGCCAATTTGTTGGATTTTTGAAAATTTCACTTTTTTGTGAAAATATCCACTAAATGAGGGAATAATATGTGTGAGGGTACCCCAGGAGAGTTCCAAATGTGTGTGGGTAGAATATATATCCCACGGGGGTAAAATTGAAAAAATTTTTTTTTTGGACTTAGTCATTCTTCCGGCGTTTATCACACTTTCTGATAGGGCAAATGTCAGTGAGCATTCCGATTTCAGCTCCAGAGCGATTCGCCCAATGAGTCCTTGATATTTAGTCGTTTTCAGCCAATTTCTGGATTTTTGAAAATTTCACTTTTTTGTGAAAATATCCACTAAATGAGGGAATAATATGTGTGAGGGTACCCCAGGAGAGTTCCAAATGTGTGTGGGTAGAATATATATCCCACGGGGGTAAAATTGAAAAAAGTTGAAAAAATTTTTTTTTGGACTTAGTCATTTTTCCGGCGTTTATCAGACTTTCAAATAGGGGAAATGTCAGTGAGCGTTCCAATTTCAGTTCCAGAGCGATTTGCCCAATGGGTCCTTGATATTTATTCGTTTTCAGCCAATTTTCTGGATTTTTGAAAATTTCACTTTTTTGTGAAAATATCCACTAATTGAGGGAATAACATGTGTGAGGGTACCCCAGGAGAGTTCCAAATGTGTGTGGGTAGAATATATATCCCACGGGGGTAAAATTGAAAAAAGTTGAAAAAATTTTTTTTTTGGACTTAGTCATTCTTCCGGCATTTATCACACTTTCTGATAGTGCAAATGTCAGTGAGCATTCCGATTTCAGCTCCAGAGCGATTTGCCCAATGAGTCCTTGATATTTAGTCGTTTTCAGCCAATTTCTGGATTTTTGGAAATTTCACTTTTTTGTGAAAATATCCACTAAATGAGGGAATAATATGTGTGAGGGTACCCCAAGAGAGTTCCAAATGTGTGTGGGTAGAATATATATCCCACGGGGGTAAAATTGAAAAAAGTTGAAAAAAATTTTTTTTTGGACTTAGTCATTTTTCCGGCATTTATCAGACTTTCAGATAGGGGAAATGTCAGTGAGCATTCCAATTTCAGTTCCAGAGCGAATCGCCCAATGAGTCCTTGATATTTAGTCGTTTTCAGCCAATTTGTTGGATTTTTGAAAATTTCACTTTTTTGTGAAAATATCCACTAAATGAGGGAATAATATGTGTGAGGGTACCCCAGGAGAGTTCCAAATGTGTGTGGGTAGAATATATATCCCACGGGGGTAAAATTGAAAAAAGTTGAAAAAAATTTTTTTTGGACTTAGTAATTTTTCCGGCGTTTTTCCGACTTTCAGACAGGGGAAATGTCAGTGACCGTTCCTATTTCAGTTCCAGAGCGATTCGCCCAATGAGTCCTTGATATTTAGTCGTTTTCAGCCAATTTCTGGATTTTTGAAAATTTCACTTTTTTGTGAAAATATCCACTAAATGAGGGAATAATATGTGTGAGGGTACCCCAGGAGAGTTCCAAATGTGTGTGGGTAGAATATATATCCCACGGGGGTAAAATTGAAAAAAGTTGAAAAAAATTTTTTTTTGGACTTAGTCATTCTTCCGGCGTTTATCACACATTCTGATAGGGCAAATGTCAGTGAGCATTCCGATTTCAGCTCCAGAGCGATTCGCCCAATGAGTCCTTGATATTTAGTCGTTTTCAGCCAATTTCTGGATTTTTGGAAATTTCACTTTTTTGTGAAAATATCCACTAAATGAGGGAATAATATGTGTGAGGGTACCCCAAGAGAGTTCCAAATGTGTGTGGGTAGAATATATATCCCACGGGGGTAAAATTGAAAAAAGTTGAAAAAATTTTTTTTTTGGACTTATTCATTCTTCCGGCGTTTATCACACTTTCTGATAGGGCAAATATCAGTGAGCATTCCGATTTCAGCTCCAGAGCGATTCGCCCAATGAGTCCTTGATATTTAGTCGATTTCAACCAATTTCTGTATTTTTGGAAATTTCACTTTTTTGTGAAAATATCCACTAAATGAGGGAATAATATGTGTGAGGGTACCCCAGGAGAGTTCCAAATGTGTGTGGGTAGAATATATATCCCACGGGGGTAAAATTGAAAAAAGTTGAAAAAAATTTTTTTTTTGGCTTAGTCATTCTTCCGGCATTTATCACACTTTCTGATAGGGCAAATGTCAGTGAGCATTCCGATTTCAGCTCCAGAGCGATTTGCCCAATGAGTCCTTGATATTTAGTCGTTTTCAGCCAATTTGTTGGATTTTTGAAAATTTCACTTTTTTGTGAAAATATCCACTAAATGAGGGAATAATATGTGTGAGGGTACCCCAGGAGAGTTCCAAATGTGTGTGGGTAGAATATATATCCCACGGGGGTAAAATTGAAAAAATTTTTTTTTTGGACTTAGTCATTCTTCCGGCGTTTATCACACTTTCTGATAGGGCAAATGTCAGTGAGCATTCCGATTTCAGCTCCAGAGCGATTCGCCCAATGAGTCCTTGATATTTAGTCGTTTTCAGCCAATTTCTGGATTTTTGAAAATTTCACTTTTTTGTGAAAATATCCACTAAATGAGGGAATAATATGTGTGAGGGTACCCCAGGAGAGTTCCAAATGTGTGTGGGTAGAATATATATCCCACGGGGGTAAAATTGAAAAAAGTTGAAAAAATTTTTTTTTGGACTTAGTCATTTTTCCGGCGTTTATCAGACTTTCAAATAGGGGAAATGTCAGTGAGCGTTCCAATTTCAGTTCCAGAGCGATTTGCCCAATGGGTCCTTGATATTTATTCGTTTTCAGCCAATTTTCTGGATTTTTGAAAATTTCACTTTTTTGTGAAAATATCCACTAAATGAGGGAATAATATGTGTGAGGGTACCCCAGGAGAGTTCCAAATGTGTGTGGGTAGAATATATATCCCACGGAGGTAAAATTGAAAAAAGTTGAAAAAAATTTTTTTTTGGACTTAAGGCCCTGTCACACATAACGAGATCGCTAGCGAGATCGTTGATACGTCACGGGTTTTGTGACGCAACAGCGACATCGCTAGCGATCTCGCTACGTTTGACCGGTAGCAACGATCAGGCCCCTGCTGCGAGATCGTTGATCGTTACAAAGCTCCCTGGACCATTCCTGGGTCGTTGCACTCCCGCTGGGCAGTGTGCATCGCTGTATTTGACACCTAGCCAACGACCTCGTCCAGCGATTCAGAACTGAGACACGTAGGCGTTTATAAATTGGACTATTTCGCGCCCCTCGTCCCCGATTGGTGGTCGCTACGGCGTTCTCATTTCCGGACGCGCATAAAGAAGGCAACAGAATAGCGATTCCGTCCTTTGTTTCTGACCTCGTGCTTTATTGCAGATCCTACCAGAGTTCTCCGGGCTGCTAATATCCGTTCATTGGACTAGTGCTGATTTTTGCGGATCATTGCAGCGTTCTCCAGCTGTGACTCCGCTTTGAACATATCAGACATCTTTAGTAAGGTAGGTATTGTTTGAGGTCTCAGATGCGTTTCCATTTTTATTCTTTTATCACATTTACTAATTATCTGTTATCTTTGCTTTTCAGGGAGGGAGGGCTTGGCTTCTATTTGTATATATATATATGTATGCTTTTGCATGGGCAGATATTTTAGGGGTCTCGTGCACATGCACCCACATAGCGCATTTTCTGTCATGCTCACTAACAGAATGGAATATGGTTTTCCATGATATTTTTTATATACAGTTTCAATACTTGTGTTAATTGTTTTGTTGAAAGTGTTCTCATCTTTTCATGTTATGTTTGCAGTTTGCACATCATGGACGACGGGCAGTGTGCTATTGTGGTTGCTGCATTGCTGGTTGAGGAAGCTCGGCGTCAAGATGATGCACGAGAGCTACAGAGGCGTTCCAAACGAAAGCGTCGCATGTGGACCAGAGAGTGGCTGCAGAAGAGGTCTGAATTGTCCCACATGCAACTTGTAAGAGAGCTTCAGGAGAAGAATCCTCATGATTTCCGCAACTATCTGAGGATGTCAGAGGAATCTTTTAAAGAGTTATTGGAACGAGTTACGCCACGTATTCAACGGAAGGATACAGCGATGCGTGCTGCCATTCCGGCAGATGAAAGATTGGCAGTCACACTGAGATTCCTGGCCACCGGACGCTCATTCCAAGACTTGCATTTTTCTGCAGCCATTTCCAGGCCCATGCTCAGTGTTCTAATCCCGGAGACATGTAATGCAATTTACCACAGTCTACGTAGTTACATACAGTTTCCCAACACGGAGGAGGAATGGAAAAAGATTGCCTCTGATTTTGAGCAGCTGTGGCAGTTCCCTAACTGTGGTGGGGCTTTGGACGGGAAACATGTCCGAATCACTCAGCCACCAAATAGCGGATCCTATTTTTATAATTATAAGGGCTATTTCAGCATCATCATGATGGCCCTTGTTAATGCCAATTACGAATTTATAAATGTAGATGTTGGCATGAACGGCAGGGTTTCTGATGGTGGTGTTTTAGAGCACACACTTTTTGGAGAGCGATTGGACAACTGTGACCTACACTTGCCTCCCAACTCAGAGACTACAGGTAACCTTAATTTTGTTTTTGTCGGCGATGAAGCCTTCCCACTTCATCCCAATCTTATTAAACCGTTCCCCCAAAAAAGTCTTACCCAGGAAAGAAGAATTTTCAATTATCGTTTGTCAAGGGCACGTCGTGTTGTCGAAAATGCCTTCGGTATCATGGCCAACCGCTTCAGAGTTTTTCACACGCCAATTAACATGAAGCTTACATCAATAGACTCTGTTGTTTTGGCCTGTTGCACACTTCACAACTTTCTTCGTCGACGTGATGCAATTACGTACTGTCCGCCTGGCTTCGTGGACTCTGTGGACCTAGCCAATGGGGAAGTGGAGCTCGGTGAATGGCGTGCAAACAATCCTGTAATTGCAGGCCTTCAACCAGTGGGATATGGCAGAAACACCCAGGATGCGAAAACCAGCCGCGACAACTACTGCCAGTATTTTAACGGTCCTGGTGCTGTTACTTGGCAACATCAGAACTTATAGTGGGCAACTACTGACAATTATACACTACTTTCAGTTTTGTATTGATTTGTGTAATAAACTGTGTTTAACTTTGCAAAAGATTTGTTTATCATTGTTTCAATAGTAAGGGCCCGTATACACATACGTGTACTCCAGGGGCGGACATAGGAATCATGGGAGCTCATAGCAGAAGTTATAATTGGGACCCCCCCCACAAAAAAAAAAAAAAAATAAAAAAATAATTGTTGGGGACACAGAAGAGCAGATCCCACAACCTTCCAGCCTTTCTTCCTTTCTGAACTCCTAAATTACTCTTTCATAGCCCCATAAAAATGTGATGGAAATTGAGTAATGGAAATTGAGGAGTCGGTTTGGCTTATCGACTCCGCAGCCCTGTATACCAGGATGGGAGAGCACACAGTATAATGCAGCCCCCCATAGGGTAAAAGGCAGCCCCAGTCCTCCAGTATTATCAGTACTGACTGATTTACAAAAATATATAAATACATACTTACTACTCCAGAATGGGGGAGACTGCTATGGGGTCCGCTGGCTCACGGGCCCCCTACGGCCACGGGCCCCATAGCAGTTATGTGGCCTGCCACCAATGGTGGTACGCCACTGTTGTACTCGTCTGTATACATCCATATACACATCCATATACACATACATATTCAGATACATAAAAATCTACACCCATATCCACACTTATATACAGATAACCAGATATACACACACATACTCACAGACACAGAAGTATGCATACCTACATAAAAATATAGATACATATTTCTACATAAAACCACCTAAACACCAGTATTCCTGTGTGACCGTCACAATAGAGACACTGCTGCGTTCTACAGACGTCGCATTATCAATACAGCGTCTCTAGTCCGACACGCTAATAATTCAAGTCATAATAGGGTTCTCTAATAAACCGCGGGTTTATTGGCGACGTTCATGCGTCGTGGGCGTGGTTACCGACGTTCATGCGTCGTGGGCGGGTCTAACGACGTAGTTGCGGCCTAGCTTATTAAGAGCATTATGGCATCCAGGGTCAGGGCATCTCCTTGGGGTGATGCTGAGGTGTGCTACCTTGTGGAGCACCTGGATGCACTTGATTATGAGTGCCATGTGCACTCTGAGCATCCAGTGCTCCATAAACAGGCGGTGCTGCAGAGGATCGGTCAGGGCCTGGTCCGCAGATTTGGGGTGCAGCGCTCTGCTACCCAAATCCGTAAAAAGCTGGCGGACCTGAAATATAGGTCTGCCGACCGAATCGTCAGCATCCGGTCACGGACCCTGCCCCGCCGTGGTGAGTGGTTTTAAAATATGTTAACACAATATATGGCAGCACATTAGTTACAACTGCAATCACCTTAGGTATCTAATGTTATTTGTTTTCCAGCGCCTGCAGCCCCAGAGCCCCCAAGGGAGTCACCTCCAGCCCTGGAGCCCCAGCAGCATTCCTCTGCCAGCTCGCCAGCATCACTCCGTGATATAGGTGCAGCTTCATCTTTCGGTAATGCTTTGACATAAAATACGGTCCATACAACTTGGAAAGTATAGGGCTGTCATGTACTATTAAGTGTTGTGTCTTTCTCTAGCCGGTGGTGCCAGGGGATCCGGGTGGTCACTCAGCTCGTCATCATCCGAGCAACCTGAAAACCGTAAGTGTTAAATACCAAACATGTACCTGATAGGCTGTGTGCCCACGATGCGTTTTTTAAGGTGTTTCTGCAGCGTTTTTGCTGCTGTGGAAACGCATTAAAAGCGCATGGTAGAAGGTCTGCCATGTTCCCCAATGATAATCCGCATGTGCTGTGCACATGCTGCGGAAATTTCCGCTGCACATTATCATTGCGGAAAAAAACGCAGCACTACCAATTATTTTGCATAAGGTGGTTTTTTTGCGCCGCCATTGACTTGCATTATAATGCGCCAATTCCGCAATACTGCATCTGTACTTGCGTAATTAGCGCGTTCTAATGTGCGGATGGTACCCGGGAGTGGTGCATCGTGGGCACATAGCCTTAATTTGATGAATGTACAGAATTATTGGACTTTTAAGTTTAACTATTACCTCCGTAGAAATCCCAACACTACAAGATCTCCTGGCGTCACAACGGAGACTGAGTGAAGAGATCCACCAGCACGGAGTGATGCTGGCAAGATTTGTGGCAGCCCATGACCGTCACGGCAGCCAATAACTTATTTTTTGTTATGTAGTTGATATTATTTGGTTGGTTATATTTTTTATATTTTTATAAAAAAAAATTAGTTTATATCCACTATTGTCTACACTTTGTTACATCTAATCCTATCCTGTGTGATACTGCCTGACGGGTTGTGTATCTAATCCTATCCTGTGTGATACTGCCTGACGGGTTGTGTATCTAATCCTATCCTGTGTGATACTGCCTGACGGGTTGTGTATCTAATCCTATCCTGTGTGATACTGCCTAAAGGGTTGTGTATCTAATCCTATCCTGTGTGATACTGCCTAAAGAGTTGTGTATCTAATCCTATCCTGTGTGATACTGCCTGACGGGTTGTGTATCTAATCCTATCCTGTGTGATACTGCCTAAAGGGTTGTGTATCTAATCCTATCCTGTGTGATACTGCCTAAAGAGTTGTGTATCTAATCCTATCCTGTGTGATACTGCCTGACGGGTTGTGTATCTAATCCTATCCTGTATGATACTGCCTAAAGGGTTGTGTATCTAATCCTATCCTGTGTGATACTGCCTAAAGAGTTGTGTATCTAATCCTATCCTGTGTGATACTGCCTGACGGGTTGTGTATCTAATCCTATCCTGTATGATACGGCCTAAAGGGTTGTGTATCTAATCCTATCCTGTGTGATACTGCCTAAAGGGTTGTGTATCTAATCCTATCCTGTGTGATACTGCCTAAAGGGTTGTGTATCTAATCCTATCCTGTGTGATACTGCCTGACGGGTTGTGTATCTAATCCTATCCTGTGTGATACTGCCTGACGGGTTGTGTATCTAATCCTATCCTGTGTGATACTGCCTGACGGGTTGTGTATCTAATCCTATCCTGTGTGATACTGCCTGACGGGTTGTGTATCTAATCCTATCCTGTGTGATACTGCCTGACGGGTTGTGTATCTAATCCTATCCTGTGTGATACTGCCTAAAGGGTTGTGTATCTAATCCTATCCTGTGTGATACTGCCTAAAGGGTTGTGTATCTAATCCTATCCTGTGTGATACTGCCTGACGGGTTGTGTATCTAATCCTATCCTGTGTGATACTGCCTGACGGGTTGTGTATCTAATCCTATCCTGTGTGATACTGCCTAAAGGGTTGTGTATCTAATCCTATCCTGTGTGATACTGCCTGACGGGTTGTGTATCTAATCCTATCCTGTGTGATACTGCCTAAAGGGTTGTGTATCTAATCCTATCCTGTGTGATACTGCCTAAAGAGTTGTGTATCTAATCCTATCCTGTGTGATACTGCCTATAGAGTTGTGTATCTAATCCTATCCTGTGTGATACTGCCTGACGGGTTGTGTATCTAATCCTATCCTGTGTGATACTGCCTGACGGGTTGTGTATCTAATCCTATCCTGTGTGATACTGCCTAAAACAAGCAGTGCAGGGGCAGTAAAGCCCACTCCAAAGTCGGCTTTCACACCCTCCTGCTTATTGATGTTATCAGCTGAAGTTGTGTAGGGGCAGGAAAGCCGTCTGAAGTCGGCTTTAATAGCCGCCTGCAAATTGATGTTATCAGCTGAAGTTGTGTGGGGGCATGAAAGCCGTCTGAAGTCGGCTTTAATAGCTGTCTACTAATTGATGTTATCAGCTGAAGTAGTGTAGGGGCAGGAAAGCCGTCTGAAGTCGGCTTTCATTGCCGCCTACTTATTGATATTATCAGCTGAAGTTGTGTGGGGGCAGGAAAGCCGTCTGAAGTCGGCTTTAATAGCTGTCTACTAATTGATGTTATCAGCTGAAGTAGTGTAGGGGCAGGAAAGCCGTCTGAAGTCGGCTTTCATTGCCGCCTACTTATTGATATTATTAGCTGAAGTTGTGTGGGGGCAGGAAAGCCGTCTGAAGTCGGCTTTCACAGATGCCAGCTAATTCAAGAAGAAGAGAGAAGAGGAAAGAATAGGAACATAGTATGAAAACTATAAGGAAGACCTAACATGTTGATCCAGAGGAAGGCAAAAAAAAACCATGCTCCGTTTTGGGAAAAAAAATTCCTTCCTGACTCCACATACGGCAATCAGACTAGTTCCCTGGATCAACGCCCTATCAAGAATCTAATATATACAACCTATAATCTGAGTCAGACTCATAGTGCATGGTATGGCAGATCATTGCCATACCGTGCACCATGACTATGACCCCAAAGACTAAAAGAAGGGAAGTAGGAAGAGGAGGGGAAGAAAACCAGCTGTGAAGAAGACCAGAGGACACAGGGAAAAGACAGAAGACAGGTGATAAAGCCTGGAGCCGGAGGAGGAGAAGGGGAGGAGGTGATCACCAGCGGAGAGCAGGGATGGGAATAGACGGTAGAGAATGGAGGGGAGGGAACGGAGATTGGGAAGGGATCGGAGGGCAGGGGTGAGGGGTCCCACCCTCGGGAAGAGGTAAAGCAGAAAATAAGGCAACCAAAAAACATTTTTATTTTAATCAGGGTGAGATCAGAGGGCAGGGGTAAAGTTAAAAAGAGGACAATAAACAAACAAAAATATAAACAATTTTAACAATTTAAATAAGTATTAAATTAACAATATTTACAAAATGATAAAAAAAAATTGAAATGAAACATCACTACAGTTCTTCATATCGATTACCTGTATTTGTGTATCCGTGCCTGGGGGAAACAAAAGAATCAGAACACATGGGATACTGTGGGGGGGGGGCAAGGCTTTGTGGACGCCGGATCCTCTGCACTGGTGTGCTGTGAAGTGGGTCCGGCCTATGGGTCCAAGAATGTTGTTGAAAATGGCCAGGGTCAATCAGAGTATGTACAGTAGACGTTTCATTAAGTTTCATTAAGTTCACCGGCTGCCGCTTTATTTAAAGTCTCAAACATGACCCTTTCTGCATGCGCCCTCTGTCGGTCATCCAGCCTCTGTAGTCTCTCGCCAGCATATGTTGCAAAGCTGTCCCGCTTGGCCTGGGTCTGCAGAAGTAGAATCTTGTTCGCCAGAGATACTAGATCTGGCGATGGCGGCAAGCTGGCCTTTCTTTTCCTTGATTTTCTCTGTCGCCGAGGCACAAGGTCTTCACTTGTAGAGGCCATAGGGTCTTCATTCACCGATGCCATAGGTTCCTCATTCCTTGACATAACACTCGCCTCCTCCATACCACGTTCCGTAGCCGAGATGTCGTCATCTTGCCAATGGTGCTGTGGGAACACAAAAATAAAGTTAAGATTTGGTTACAACATCCAGCAGGTATGTTATGACCAGCATGGGTACACGTGCACTAAAAAACAAATATGAGGGGCGGCTAAACTAGGGCATGTACATTGAAAGTATAAATGCTATTTACAGGGAAGCAAAGAAGGTACTTACATCTTCAACAGGGGAGTCAGTCCGTATGTCGGGGTCTTCTTCCGGGGTCTGCCGTATCGTACACACCATTCGCCGAGGTAGCTCCTGGTCACGGGTGAAGGCAAGCAAATCATAATACCATAATGTCGGCACATAAACCTCATCTGTGCCGGTACCTGACTTCTTTGATTTCTCCACCCGGTTGAGTTCTTTCTTATATACGGTACGTAGACCCTGGATCTTTCTCTTCACCAGCTCTTCATCCACCTTCTCGTTGGGGCCATGCCTTTTAAAGAGGGAAATCAATTGCTGGTAGGCCTCCCTCTTTTTCTCTCTATTGCAGTAGTCTGTTGATTTTATTTGCCAAAGGCACGGCAGGGAGCGGTAGAGGTCAATCATTTCCCTCACAAACTCTTCACTTTTGAAAGCCATCTGAAAAGGATAGCAATACAGTGAGCATACATGAAACATTTTCAAACAAAGTAAAAAGTACTACACACCATTTGCTGACTAAAAATGGCCTCCAATATATAAGCAAATATATACTTATTGAGTGTGATAAAAATCCACTAAAATAACTTACCGTGGAAACAAAGCAATACAGTGCCTGAAAAACCCAAAAGTCAATGTTCAGTCACAGCTGAAGAAAATCCACAAATGAATGGAATCACAGCAGTAGATCGCAACTAGGATCCAAAAATCAGGACGCTGACAAGGCTTCAACAAATCCCAGATGGACGAAACTTGCCCGGAGAACACTGCTACGATCCGAAAGCAAAGCGCAGATAGGAACAAGGGAGCGGAATTGCCCCAACGTTGCCTTTTTAAAAACCCCCGGCCAATCAGAACGCAGTAGCGTCCACCAATCGAAGATGAGTGGGCGCGGAAAGGTAATTTTATGTACGCCTTTCTGTCACAGTACAGTCCCTCAAAGTGTGTATCGTTGAGTGTGGATCGTTGAAATAGCTGCTGTGTGACAGCGTCCCAGCGACCAACGAGATCGTTAGTTAGATCGCTGGGGCGGCCGAAATCGTTGGCAAGTTTACATGTTTGACGGCTCCCGAACGATCTCTCCAGCGATCTCAAAACTGTGACGTAGTAACGATCTCGCTAGCGATCTCGTTATGTGTGACAGGGCCTTTAGTCATTCTTCCGGCGTTTATCACACTTTCTGATAGGGCAAATGTCAGTGAGCATTCCGATTTCAGCTCCAGAGCGATTCGCCCAATGAGTCCTTGATAATTAGTCGTTTTCAGCCAATTTCTGGATTTTTGGAAATTTCACTTTTTTGTGAAAATATCCATTAAATGAGGGAATCATGTGTGTGACGGTACCCCAGGAGAGTTCCAAATGTGTGTGGGTAGAATATATATCCCACGGGGGTAAAATTGAAAAAAGTTGAAAAAAATTTTTTTTTGGACTTAGTCATTCTTCCGGCTTTTATCACATTTTCTGATAGGGCAAATGTCAGTGAGCATTCCGATTTCAGCTCCAGACCGATTCGCCCAATGAGTCCTTGATATTTAGTCGTTTTCAGCCAATTTCTGGATTTTTGGAAATTTCACTTTTTTGTGAAAATATCCACTAAATGAGGGAATAATATGTGTGAGTGTACCCCAGCAGAGTTCCAAATGTGTGTGGGTAGAATATATTTCCCACGGGGGTAAAATTGAAAAAAGTTGAAAAAATTTTTTTTTTGGACTTAGTCATGTTTCTGGCGTTTATCAGACTTTCAGATAGGGGAAATGTCAGTGAGCGTTCCAATTTCAGTTCCAGAGCGATTCGCCCAATGAGTACTTGATATTTAGTCGTTTTCAGCCAATTTCTGGATTTTTGAAAATTTCACTTTTTTGTGAAAATATCCACTAAATGAGGGAATAATATGTGTGATGGTACCACAGGAGAGTTCCAAATGTGTGTGGGTAGAATATATATCCCACGGGGGTAAAATTGAAAAAAGTTGAAAAAAATTTTGTTTTTGAACTTAGTCATTCTTCCGGCGTTTATCACACTTTCTGATAGGGCAAATGTCAGTGAGCATTCCGATTTCAGCTCCAGAGCGATTCGCCCAATGAGTCCTTGATATTTAGTCGTTTTCAGCCAATTTCTGGATTTTTGAAAATTTCACTTTTTTGTGAAAATATCCACTAAATGAGGGAATAATATGTGTGAGGGTACCCCAGGAGAGTTCCAAATGTGTGTGTGTAGAATATATATCCCACGGGGGTAAAATTGAAAAAAGTTGAAAAATTTTTTTTTTGGACTTAGTCATTTTTCTGGCGTTAATCAAACTTTCAGAAATCGGAAATGTCAGTGAGCGTTCAGATTTTGGTTCCAGAGCGATTCGCCCAATTAGTCCTTTATATTTAGTCGTTTTCAGCCAATTTTCTGGATTTTTGAAAATTTCACTTTTTTTGTGAAAATATCCACTAAATGAGGGAATAATATGTGTGAGGGTACCCCAGGAGAGTTCCAAATGTGTGTGGGTAGAATATATATCCCACGGGGGTAAAATTGAAAAAAGTTGAAAAAAATTTTTTTTTGGACTTAGTCATTCTTCCGGCGTTTATCACACTTTCTGATAGGGCAAATGTCAGTGAGCATTCCGATTTCAGCTCCAGAGCGATTCGCCCAATGAGTCCTTGATATTTAGTCGTTTTCAGCCAATTTCTGGATTTTTGGAAATTTCACTTTTTTGTGAAAATATCCACTAAATGAGGGAATAATATGTGTGAGGGTACCCCAGGAGAGTTCCAAGTGTGTGTGGGTAGAATATATATCCCACGGGGGTAAAATTGAAAAAAGTTGAAAAAAATTTTTTTTTTGGACTTAGTCATTTTTCCGGCATTTATCAGACTTTCAGATAGGGGAAATGTCAGTGAGCATTCCAATTTCAGTTCCAGAGCGATTTGCCCAATGGGTCCTTGATATTTAGTCGTTTTCAGCCAATTTTCTGGATTGTTGAAAATTTCACTTTTTTGTGAAAATATCCACTAAATGAGGGAATAATATGTGTGATGGTACCCCAGGAGAGTTCCAAATGTGTGTGGGTAGAATATATATCCCACGGGGGTAAAATTGAAAAAAGTTGAAAAAAATTTTTTTTTGGTCTTAGTCATTCTTCCGGCTTTTATCACACTTTCTGATAGGGCAAATGTCAGTGAGCATTCCGATTTCAGCTCCAGAGCGATTCGCCCAATGAGTCCTTGATATTTAGTCGTTTTCAGCCAATTTCTGGATTTTTGGAAATTTCACTTTTTTGTGAAAATATCCACTAAATGAGGGAATAATATGTGTGAGTGTAGTCCAGGAGAGTTCCAAATGTGTGTGGGTAGAATATATTTCCCACGGGGGTAAAATTGAAAAAAGTTGAAAAAATTTTTTTTTTGGACTTAGTCATTTTTCTGGCGTTTATCAGACTTTCAGATAGGGGAAATGTCAGTGAGCGTTCCAATTTCAGCTCCAGAGCGATTCGCCCAATGAGTCCTTGATATTTAGTCGTTTTCAGCCAATTTCTGGATTTTTGAAAATTTCACTTTTTTGTGAAAATATCCACTAAATGAGGGAATAATATGTGTGAGGGTACCCCAGGAGAGTTCCAAATGTGTGTGGGTAGAATATATATCCCACGGGGGTAAAATTGAAAAAAGTTGAAAAAATTTTTTTTTTGGACTTAGTCATTCTTCCGGCGTTTATCACACTTTCTGATAGGGCAAATGTCAGTGAGCATTCCGATTTCAGCTCCAGAGCGATTCGCCCAATGAGTCCTTGATATTTAGTCGTTTTCAGCCAATTTCTGGATTTTTGAAAATTTCACTTTTTTGTGAAAATATCCACTAAATGAGGGAATAATATATGTGTGAGGGTACCCCAGGAGAGTTCCAATGTGTGTGGGTAGAATATATATCCCACGGGGGTAAAATTGAAAAAAGTTGAAAAATTTTTTTTTTGAACTTAGTCATTCTTCCGGCGTTTATCACAGTTTCTGATAGGGCAAATGTCAGTGAGCATTCCGATTTCAGCTCCAGAGCGATTCGCCCAATGAGTCCTTGATATTTAGTCGTTTTCAGCCAATTTCTGGATTTTTGAAAATTTCACTTTTTTGTGAAAATATCCACTAAATGAGGGAATAATATGTGTGAGGGTACCCCAGGAGAGTTCCAAATGTGTGTGGGTAGAATATATATCCCACGGGGGTAAAATTGAAAAAAGTTGAAAAATTTTTTTTTTGGACTTAGTCATTTTTCTGGCGTTTATCAGACTTTCAGATAGGGGAAATGTCAGTGAGCGTTCCAATTTCAGTTCCAGAGCGATTCGCCCAATGAGTCCTTGATATTTCGTCGTTTTCAGCCAATTTTCTGGATTTTTGAAAATTTCACTTTTTTGTGAAAATATCCACTAAATGAGGGAATAATATGTGTGAGGGTACCCCAGGAGAGTTCCAAATGTGTGTGGGTAGAATATATATCCCACGGGGGTAAAATTGAAAAAAGTTGAAAAAATTTTTTTTTTGAACTTAGTCATTCTTCCGGCGTTTATCACACTTTCTGATAGGGCAAATGTCAGTGAGCATTCCGATTTCAGCTCCAGAGCGATTCGCCCAATGAGTCCTTGATATTTAGTCGTTTTCAGCCAATTTCTGGATTTTTGAAAATTTCACTTTTTTGTGAAAATATCCACTAAATGAGGGAATAATATGTGTGAGGGTACCCCAGGAGAGTTCCAAATGTGTGTGGGTAGAATATATATCCCACGGTGGTAAAATTGAAAAAAGTTGAAAAATTTTTTTTTTGGACTTAGTCATTTTTCCGGCGTTTATCAGACTTTCAGATAGGGGAAATGTCAGTGAGCGTTCCAATTTCAGTTCCAGAGCGATTCGCCCAATGAGTCCTTGATATTTCGTCGTTTTCAGCCAATTTTCTGGATTTTTGAAAATTTCACTTTTTTGTGAAAATATCCACTAAATGAGGGAATAATATGTGTGAGGGTACCCCAGGAGAGTTCCAAATGTGTGTGGGTAGAATATATATCTCACGGTGGTAAAATTGAAAAAAGTTGAAAAATTTTTTTTTTGGACTTAGTCATTCTTCCGGTGTTTATCACACTTTCTGATAGGGCAAATGTCAGTGAGCATTCCGATTTCAGCTCCAGAGCGATTCGCCCAATGAGTCCTTGATATTTAGTCGTTTTCAGCCAATTTCTGGATTTTTGAAAATTTCACTTTTTTTGTGAAAATATCCACTAAATGAGGGAATAATATATGTGTGAGGGTACCCCAGGAGAGTTCCAATGTGTGTGGGTAGAATATATATCCCACGGGGGTAAAATTGAAAAAAGTTGAAAAATTTTTTTTTTGAACTTAGTCATTCTTCCGGCGTTTATCACACTTTCAGATAGGGGAAATATCAGTGAGCATTCCGATTTCAGCTCCAGAGCGATTCGCCCAATGAGTCCTTGATATTTAGTCGTTTTCAGCCAATTTCTGGATTTTTGAAAATTTCACTTTTTTGTGAAAATATCCACTAAATGAGGGAATAATATGTGTGAGGGTACCCCAGGAGAGTTCCAAATGTGTGTGGGTAGAATATATATCCCACGGGGGTAAAATTGAAAAAAGTTGAAAAATTTTTTTTTTGGACTTAGTCATTTTTCCGGCGTTTATCAGACTTTCAGATAGGGGAAATGTCAGTGAGCATTCCAATTTCAGTTCCAGAGCGATTCGCCCAATGAGTCCTTGATATTTCGTCGTTTTCAGCCAATTTTCTGGATTTTTGAAAATTTCACTTTTTTGTGAAAATATCCACTAAATGAGGGAATAATATGTGTGAGGGTACCCCAGGAGAGTTCCAAATGTGTGTGGGTAGAATATATATCCCACGGTGGTAAAATTGAAAAAAGTTGAAAAATTTTTTTTTTGGACTTAGTCATTTTTCCGGCGTTTATCAGACTTTCAGATAGGGGAAATGTCAGTGAGCGTTCCAATTTCAGTTCCAGAGCGATTCGCCCAATGAGTCCTTGATATTTCGTCGTTTTCAGCCAATTTTCTGGATTTTTGAAAATTTCACTTTTTTGTGAAAATATCCACTAAATGAGGGAATAATATGTGTGAGGGTACCCCAGGAGAGTTCCAAATGTGTGTGGGTAGAATATATATCCCACGGTGGTAAAATTGAAAAAAGTTGAAAAATTTTTTTTTTGGACTTAGTCATTCTTCCGGCGTTTATCACACTTTCTGATAGGGCAAATGTCAGTGAGCATTCCGATTTCAGCTCCAGAGCGATTCGCCCAATGAGTCCTTGATATTTAGTCGTTTTCAGCCAATTTCTGGATTTTTGAAAATTTCACTTTTTTTGTGAAAATATCCACTAAATGAGGGAATAATATATGTGTGAGGGTACCCCAGGAGAGTTCCAATGTGTGTGGGTAGAATATATATCCCACGGGGGTAAAATTGAAAAAAGTTGAAAAATTTTTTTTTTGAACTTAGTCATTCTTCCGGCGTTTATCACACTTTCAGATAGGGGAAATATCAGTGAGCATTCCGATTTCAGCTCCAGAGCGATTCGCCCAATGAGTCCTTGATATTTAGTCGTTTTCAGCCAATTTCTGGATTTTTGAAAATTTCACTTTTTTGTGAAAATATCCACTAAATGAGGGAATAATATGTGTGAGGGTACCCCAGGAGAGTTCCAAATGTGTGTGGGTAGAATATATATCCCACGGGGGTAAAATTGAAAAAAGTTGAAAAATTTTTTTTTTGGACTTAGTCATTTTTCCGGCGTTTATCAGACTATCAGATAGGGGAAATGTCAGTGAGCGTTCCAATTTCAGTTCCAGAGCGATTCGCCCAATGAGTCCTTGATATTTCGTCGTTTTCAGCCAATTTTCTGGATTTTTGAAAATTTCACTTTTTTGTGAAAATATCCACTAAATGAGGGAATAATATGTGTGAGGGTACCCCAGGAGAGTTCCAAATGTGTGTGGGTAGAATATATATCCCACGGGGGTAAAATTGAAAAAAGTTGAAAAAATTTTTTTTTTGGACTTAGTCATTTTTCTGGCGTTAATCAAACTTTCAGAAATCGGAAATGTCAGTGAGCGTTCAGATTTTGGTTCCAGAGCGATTCGCCCAATTAGTCCTTTATATTTAGTCGTTTTCAGCCAATTTTCTGGATTTTTGAAAATTTCACTTTTTTGTGAAACTATCCACTAAATGAGGGAATAATATGTGTGAGGGTACCCCAGGAGAGTTCCAAATGTGTGTGGTAGAATACATATCCCACGGGGGTAAAATTGAAAAAAGTTGAAAAAAATTTTTTTTTGGACTTAGTAATTTTTCCGGCGTTTATCAGACTTTCAGACAGGGGAAATGTCAGTGAGCGTTCCGATTTCAGTTCCAGAGCGATTCGCCCAATGAGTCCTTGATATTTAGTCGTTTTCAGCCAATTTTCTGGATTTTTGAAAATTTCACTTTTTTGTGAAAATATCCACTAAATGAGGGAATAATATATGTGTGAGGGTACCCCAGGAGAGTTCCAATGTGTGTGGGTAGAATATATATCCCACGGGGGTAAAATTGAAAAAAGTTGAAAAAATTTTTTTTTTGAACTTAGTCATTCTTCCGGCGTTTATCACACTTTCTGATAGGGCAAATGTCAGTGAGCATTCCGATTTCAGCTCCAGAGCGATTCGCCCAATGAGTCCTTGATATTTAGTCGTTTTCAGCCAATTTCTGGATTTTTGAAAATTTCACTTTTTTGTGAAAATATCCACTAAATGAGGGAATAATATGTGTGAGGGTACCCCAGGAGAGTTCCAAATGTGTGTGGGTAGAATATATATCCCACGGGGGTAAAATTGAAAAAAGTTGAAAAATTTTTTTTTTGGACTTAGTCATTTTTCCGGCGTTTATCAGACTTTCAGATAGGGGAAATGTCAGTGAGCATTCCAATTTCAGTTCCAGAGCGATTCGCCCAATGAGTCTTTGATATTTCGTCGTTTTCAGCCAATTTTCTGGATTTTTGAAAATTTCACTTTTTTGTGAAAATATCCACTAAATGAGGGAATAATATGTGTGAGGGTACCCCAGGAGAGTTCCAAATGTGTGTGGGTAGAATATATATCCCACGGGGGTAAAATTGAAAAAAGTTGAAAAAATTTTTTTTTTGGACTTAGTCATTTTTCTGGCGTTAATCAAACTTTCAGAAATCGGAAATGTCAGTGAGCGTTCAGATTTTGGTTCCAGAGCGATTCGCCCAATTAGTCCATTATATTTAGTCGTTTTCAGCCAATTTTCTGGATTTTTGAAAATTTCACTTTTTTGTGAAACTATCCACTAAATGAGGGAATAATATGTGTGAGGGTACCCCAGGAGAGTTCCAAATGTGTGTGGTAGAATACATATCCCACGGGGGTAAAATTGAAAAAAGTTGAAAAAAATTTTTTTTTGGACTTAGTAATTTTTCCAGCGTTTATCAGACTTTCAGACAGGGGAAATGTCAGTGAGCGTTCCGATTTCAGTTCCAGAGCGATTCGCCCAATGAGTCCTTGATATTTAGTCGTTTTCAGCCAATTTCTGTATTTTTGAAATTTTCACTTTTTTGTGAAAATATCCACTAAATGAGGGAATAATATGTGTGAGGGTACCCCAGGAGAGTTCCAAATGTGTGTGGGTAGAATATATATCCCACGGGTGTAAAATTGAAAAAAGTTGAAAAATTTTTTTTTTGGACTTAGTCATTCTTCCGGCGTTTATCACACTTTCTGATAGGGCAAATGTCAGTGAGCATTCCGATTTCAGCTCCAGAGCGATTCGCCCAATGAGTCCTTGATATTTAGTCGTTTTCAGCCAATTTCTGGATTTTTGAAAATTTCACTTTTTTGTGAAAATATCCACTAAATGAGGGAATAATATGTGTGAGGGTACCCCAGGAGAGTTCCAAATGTGTGTGGGTAGAATATATATCCCACGGGGGTAAAATTGAAAAAAGTTGAAAAATATTTTTTTTGGACTTAGTCATTTTTCCGGCGTTTATCAGACTTTCAGATAGGGGAAATGTCAGTGAGCGTTCCAATTTCAGTTCCAGAGCGATTCGCCCAATGAGTCCTTGATATTTCGTCGTTTTCAGCCAATTTTCTGGATTTTTGAAAATTTCACTTTTTTGTGAAAATATCCACTAAATGAGGGAATAATATGTGTGAGGGTACCCCAGGAGAGTTCCAAATGTGTGTGGGTAGAATATATATCCCACGGGGGTAAAATTGAAAAAAGTTGAAAAAATTTTTTTTTTGGACTTAGTCATTTTTCTGGCGTTAATCAAACTTTCAGAAATCGGAAATGTCAGTGAGCGTTCAGATTTTGGTTCCAGAGCGATTCGCCCAATTAGTCCTTTATATTTAGTCGTTTTCAGCCAATTTTCTGGATTTTTGAAAATTTCACTTTTTTGTGAAACTATCCACTAAATGAGGGAATAATATGTGTGAGGGTACCCCAGGAGAGTTCCAAATGTGTGTGGTAGAATACATATCCCACGGGGGTAAAATTGAAAAAAGTTGAAAAAAATTTTTTTTTGGACTTAGTAATTTTTCCGGCGTTTATCAGACTTTCAGACAGGGGAAATGTCAGTGATCGTTCCGATTTCAGTTCCAGAGCGATTCGCCCAATGAGTCCTTGATATTTAGTCGTTTTCAGCCAATTTTCTGGATTTTTGAAAATTTCACTTTTTTGTGAAAATATCCACTAAGTGAGGGAATAATATGTGTGAGGGTACCCCAGGAGAGTTCCAAATGTGTGTGGGTAGAATATATATCCCACGGGGGTAAAATTGAAAAAAATTTTTTTTTGGACTTAGTAATTTTTCCGGCGTTTATCAGACTTTCAGACCGGGGAAATGTCAGTGAGCATTCTGATTTCAGTTCCAGAGCGATTCGCCCAATGAGTCCTTGATATTTAGTCGTTTTCAGCCAATTTTCTGGATTTTTGAAAATTTCACTTTTTTGTGAAAATATCCACTAAGTGAGGGAATAATATGTGTGAGGGTACCCCAGGAGAGTTCCAAATGTGTGTGGGTAGAATATATATCCCACGGGGGTAAAATTGAAAAAAGTTGAAAAAATTTTTTTTTTGGACTTAGTCATTTTTCCAGCGTTTATCAGACTTTCAGATAGGGGAAATGTCAGTGAGCGTTCCGATTTCAGTTCCAGAGCGATTCGCCCAATGAGTTCTTGATATTTAGTCGTTTTCAGCCAATTTTCAGGATTTTTGAAAATTTCACTTTTTTTGTGAAAATATCCACTAAATGAGGGAATAATATGTGTGAGGGTACCCCAGGAGAGTTCCAAATGTGTTTGGGTAGAATATATATCCCACAGGGGTAAAATTGAAAAAAGTTGAAAAAAATTTTTTTTTGGACTTAGTCATTTTTCTGGCGTTTATCAAACTTTCAGAAAGGGGAAATGTCAGTGAGCATTCAGATTTCAGTTCCAGAGTGATTCGCCCAATGAGTCCTTGATATTTAGTCGTTTTCAGCCATATTTCTGGATTTTTGAAAATTTCACTTTTTCGTATAAATATCCACTAAATGAGGAAATAATATGTGTGATGGTACCCCAGGAGAGTTCCAAATGTGTGTGGGTAGAATATATATCCCACGGGGGTAAAATTGAAAAAAGTTGAAAAATTTTTTTTTTTGGGCTTAGTCATTTTTCCGGCGTTTATCAGACTTTCAGATAGGGGAAATGTCAGTGCGCGTTCCAATTTCAGTTCCAGAGCGATTCGCCCAATGGGTCCTTGATAGTTAGTCGTTTTCAGCCAATTTTCTGGATTTTTGAAAATTTCACTTTTTTGTGAAAATATCCACTAAATGAAGGAATAATATGTGTGAGGGTACCCCAGGAGAGTTCCAATTGTGTGTGGGTAGAATATATATCCCACGGTGGTAAAATTGAAAAAAGTTAAAAAAATTTTTTTTTGGACTTAGTCATTTTTCCGGCGTTTATCAGACTTTCAGATAGGGGAAATGTCAGTGAGCGTTCCGATTTCAGTTCCAGAGCGATTTGCCCAATGAGTCCTTGACATTTCGTCGTTGTCAGGCATTTTTCTGAATTTTTGAAATTTCACTTTTTTGTGAAAATATTCACTAAATGAGGGAATAATATGTGTGAGGGTACCCCAGGAGAGTTCCAAATGTGTGTGGGTAGAATATATATCCCACGGGGGTAAAATTGAAATAAGATGAAAAAAATTTTTTTGGGGACTTAGTCATTTTTCCGGCGTTTATCAGACTTTCAGATAGGGGAAATGTCAGTGAGCGTTTCGATTTCAGTTCCAGAGCGATTTGCCCAATCAGTCACTGATATTTCGTCATTTTCAGACAATTTTCAGGATTTTTGAAAATTTAACTTTTTTGTGAATATATCCACTAAATGAGGGAATAATATGTGTGAGGGTACCCCAGGAGAGTTACAAATGTATGTGGGTAGAATATATATCCCACGGGGGTAAAATTGAAAAAAGTTGAAAAAATTTTTTGTTTGGACTTAGTCTTTTTCCGGCATTTATCAGACTTTCAGATAGGGGAAATGTCAGTGAGCATTCCGATTTCAATTCCAGAGCGATTCGCCCAATGAGTCCTTGATAGATAGTCGGTTTCAGCCAATTTTCTGGATTTTTTAAAAATTTCACTTTTTTTATGAAAATATCCACTAAATGAGGGAATAATATGTGTGAGGGTACCCCAGGAGAGGTCCAAATGTGTGTGGGTAGAATATGTATCCAACGGGGGTAAAATTGAAAAAAGTTGAAAACATTTTTTGTTTGGACTTAGTCATTTTCCGGCATTTATCAGACTTTCAGATAGGGGAAATGTCAGTGAGCATTCCGATTTCAGTTCCAGAGTGATTCGCCCAATGAGTCCTTGATAGATAGACATTTTCAGCCAATTTTCTGGATTTTTGAAAATTTCACTTTTTTGTGAAAATATCCACTAAATGAGGGAATAATATGTGTGAGGGTACCCCAGGAGAGTTCCAAATATGTGTGGGTAGAATATATATCCCACGGGGGTAAAATTGAAAAAAGTTGAAAAAAATTTTTTTTTTGACTTAGTTATTTTTCCGGCGTTTATCAGACTTTCAGATAGCGGAAATGTCAGCGAGCATTCCAATTTCAGTTCCAGAGCGATTCGACCAATGAGTCCTCGATATTTCATCGTTTTCAGCCAATTTTCTGGATTTTTGAAAATTTCACTTTTTTGTGAAAATATCCACTAAATGTGGGAATAATATGTGTGAGGGTACCCCAGGAGAGTTCCAAATGTGTGTGGGTAGAATATATATCCCACGGGGGTAAAATTGAAAAAAGTTGAAAAAATTTTTTGTTTGGACTTAGTCATTTTCCGGCATTTATCAGACTTTCAGATAGAGGAAATGTCAGTGAGCATTCCGAGTTCAGTTCCAGAGCTATTCGCCCAATGAGTCCTTGATAGATAGTCGGTTTCAGCCAATTTTCTGGATTTTTGAAAATTTCACTTTTTTGTGAAAATATCCACTAAATGAGGGAATAATATGTGTGAGGGTACCCCAGGAGAGTTCCAAATGTGTGTGGGTAGAATATATATCTCACGGGGGTAAAATTGAAAAAAGTTGAAAAAAATGTTTTTTTGTACTTAGTCATTTTTCCGGCGTTTCTCAGACTTTCAGATAAGGGAAATGTAAGTGAGCATTCCGATTTCACTTCCAGAGTGATTCGCCCAATGATTCCATGATATTTAGTCGTTTTCAGCCAATTTTCTGGATTTTTGAAAACTCTACTACTTTGTGAAAATATCCACTAAATGAGGGAATAATATGTGTGAGGGTAACCCAGGAGAGTTCCTAATGTGTGTGGGTAGAATGTATATCAAACGGGGGGTAAAATTGAAAAAAGTTTTAAAAAAATTTTTTTTGGACTTAGTCATTATTCCAGCATTTTTCAGAGTTTCAGATAGGGTAAATGTCAGTGAGCGTTCCGATTTCAGTTCCAGAGTGATTCACCCAATGAGTCCTTGATATTTAGTCGTTTTCAGCCAATTTTCTGAATTTTTTAAAATTTTACTTTTTTGTGAAAATATCCACTAAGTGAGGGAATAATATGTGTGAGGGTACCCCAGGAAAGTTCCAAATGTGTGTGGGTAGAATATATATCCCACGGTGTAAAATTGAAAAAAGTTGAAAAAAAATTTTTTTTGACTTAGTCATTTTTCCGGCTTTTATCAGACTTTCAGATAGGGGAAATGTCAGTGAGAGTTCCAATTTCAGTTCTAGAGCGGATCGCACATTGAGTCCTTGATATTTAGTCGTTTTCAGCCTATTTTTTTGATTTTTTAAAATTTCACTTTTTTGTGAAAATATCCACTAAATGAGGGAATAATATGTGTGAGGGTACCCCAGGAGAGTTCCAAATGTGTGTGGGTAGAATATATATCCCACGGGGGTAAAATTGAAAAAAGTTGAAAAAAATTTTTTTTTGGGCTTAGTCATTTTTCCGTCATTCATCAGACTTTCAGATAGGGGAAATGTCAGTGAGCCTTCCGATTTCAGTTCCAGAGCGGTTCACCCAATGAGTCCTTGATATTTAGTAGTTTTCAGCAAATTTTCTGCATTTTTGAAAATTTCACTTTTTTGTGAAAATATCCACTAAATGAGGGAATAATATGTGTGAGGGTACCCCAGGAGAGTTCCAAATGTGTGTGGGTAGACTATATATCCCACGGGGGTAAAATTGAAAAAAGTCGAAAAAAAATTTTTTTTGGACTTAGTCATTTTTCCGGCGTTTATCAGACTTTCAGATAGGGGAAATGTCAGTGAGCCTTCCAATTTCAGTTCCAGAGCGATTCACCCAATGAGTCCTTGATATTTAGTCATTTTCAGCCAATTTTCTGGATTTTTGAAAATTTCACTTTTTTGTGAAAATATTCACTAAATGAGGGAATAATATGTGTGAGGGTACCCCAGGAGAGTTCCAAATGTGTGTGGGTAGAATATATATCCCACAGGATTAAAATTGAAAAAAGTTGAAAAAAATTTTTTTTTTGAACTTAGTCATTTTTCCGGCGTTTATCAGACTTTCAGATAGGGAGTAAGCTAGGGAGTGAGCGTTCCGATTTCAGTTCCAGAGCGATTCGCCCAATGAGTCCTTGATATTTCATCGTTGTCTGGCAATTTTCAGAATTTTTGAAAATTTCACTTTTTTGTGAAAATATCCACGAAATGAGAGAATAATATGTGTGAGGGTATCCCAGGAGAGTTCCAAATGTGTGTGGGTAGAATATATATCCCACGGGAGTAAATTTGAAAAAAGTTGAAAAAAAATTTTGTTTGGATTTAGCATTTTTTTCGGCGTTTATCAGACTTTCAGATAGGGGAAATGTCAGTGAACGCTCCGATTTCAGTTCCAGAGCGATTCACCCAATGAGTCCTTGATATTTAGTCATTTTCAGCCAATTTTCTGGATTTTTGAAAATTTCACTTTTTTGTGAAAATATCCACTAAATGAGGGAATAATATGTGTGAGGGTACCCCAGGAGAGTTCCAAATGTGTGTGGGTAGAATATATATCCCACAGGATTAAAATTGAAAAAAGTTGAAAAAAAATTTTTTTTTGGACTTAGTCATTTTTCCGGCGTTTATCAGACTTTCAGATAGGGAGTAAGCTAGGGAGTGAGCGTTCCGATTTCAGTTCCAGAGCGATTCGCCCAATGAGTCCTTGATATTTCGTCGTTGTCTGGCAATTTTATGAATTTTTGAAAATTTCACTTTTTTGTGAAAATATCCACGAAATGAGGGAATAATATGTGTGAGGGTATCCCAGGAGAGTTCCAAATGTGTGTGGGTAGAATATATATCCCACGGGGGTAAATTTGAAAAAAGTTGAAAAAAAATTTTGTTTGGATTTAGCATTTTTTTCGGCGTTTATCAGACTTTCAGATAGGGGAAATGTCAGTGAGCGCTCCGATTTCAGTTCCAGAGCGATTCACCCAATGAGTCCTTGATATTTAGTCCACTAAATGAGGGAATAATATGTGTGAGGGTACCCCATGAGAGTTCCAAATGTGTGTGGGTAGAATATATATCCCACAGGGTTAATATTGAAAAAAGTTTAAAAAAAATTTTTTTTTGCACTTAGTCATTTTTCCGGCGTTTATCAGACTTTCAGATAGGGAGTGTAGCGTCGGCGTCCCTGCCTCCTGCTAGGCAGGGACGCTGTTCCCCTCACCTCTCCGCTCTGTGCCCGGCGTCTTCCTCCAGCTCTGCTGGCAGCGCGCGCTGCTTCCCGGCCACGGTGCTTAGGGCGCGCGCACGCTCCCCCTCTCTTAAAGGGGCCGCGCGCGCCGTCCTAAGGAGTCCCCGGCCAATGGCCGGAGGACTTCACCATATATAAGGCACCTCCTCCAAAATGGAGGTGCCCGAGCAATGTTGTTGCAAAGCCTTCACTCTGCTTCAGCCCTCAGGTTCCGTTTCCAGTTACCTGCCAGTCACCTGCTTGTTACCTGCCAGTCACCTGCCAGATTCCTGCCTGTTACCTGCCAGTCACCTGCCAGATTCCTGCTTGATACCTGCCAGATATCCGTTTACCTGCTTGGAAGCCTGCGGTCCGACGGTCTGCCTTCCGACACCTGTCAGTCTGTCTATGGACCAGCCTGCCCACTCACCTGGGAGCGCTCGTCTGCTACCTGCCTGCTAGCCTACCTGGAGGCTCCGCCGTCACTTGCCGTGACCACCTGCCTGTCCAGAGACTCTTGTCTGCTCACCTGGGAGTGCTCATCTGCTACCTGCCTGCTAGCCTACCTGGAAGTCCCGCCGTCACTTGCCGTGACCACCTGCCTGTCCAGAGACTCTTGTCTGCTCACCTGGGAGCGCTCATCTGCTACCTGCCTACTAGCCTACCTGGAGGCTCCGCCGTCACTTGCCGTGACCACCTGCCTGTCCAGAGACTCTCGCCTGCTCACCTAGGAGCGCTCACCTGCTACCTGCCTGCTAGCCTACCTGGAGGCTCTGCCGTCAGTAGCCGTGACCACCTGCCTGTCCAGAGACTGTCCCTGTCACTTGCCGTAAGTACCCATCCTTCTACCCAGAGACTGTCCCTGTCACTTGCCGTGACTACCTGCCCTTCTACCCAGAGACTGTCCCTGTCACTTGCCGTGACTACCTGCCCTTCTACCCAGAGACTGTCTCTGTCACTTGCCGTGATTTCCTGCCCGTCTTCCCTGGGAGCCACCCGCTTCCTTACAAGGACCGCCCCCTTGTATAGTTGCTCAGAGGTTCCGCCTCCCAGACCCATTACAGTTTGCTCGGGCCATGGAATCCGGTGGCACCCAAGCTCCATCGCTCTCAGACCTATGTCATGAACTGTCCCGTCAGAGGTCCCAACAGGAGTCCATCCTGAGTCACCTGCGGAGTGTCAACTCTCGCCTGGACACTCTGTCTGCTCCACCTGCAACCACCGCTAGTGTCATGACTCGCAACCCGGCAGCGCCGCTGCCCACCAATACCATGGTATCCTGTCCCGGACCCCGGTTTTCTGCACCTCCTCGTTTCGGAGGTGACTCCGCTCAAGCTCGGGGCTTCATAAACCAGTGCACCCTGCACTTTGAACTCTTGTCCCACCAGTTTATCTCCGACCGGTCCAAAGTAGCCTTTATCATGTCCCACCTCACGGGGGAGGCTCTGGCTTGGCTAAATCCTCTGTGGGAGAGAGGAGATCCCCTGGTGTCCGACCTGCCAGCCTTTCTCACGGCTTTCCGGAAAGTCTTCGACGAACCCGGATGGAAGACCTCATGCGCATCGTCTCTGCTACGCCTCCGTCAAGGAGATCTCACCGTGGGCCAATATGCCATACGGTTCCGTACCCTTGCTTCGGAGCTGGCCTGGGATAACGACGCTCTGGTGTCTGTCTTCTGGGAGGGTCTGTCCGGCCGTATTAAAGATGAACTCGCCGGTCGGGACATTCCTACTGTTATGTTCTGCTACCAGAGCTAAGGAAAGAGAGGAGATCTGTCCCTACGATAGAACTCAGCTTAATCCCTACGATGTAACAGGGGACCTGATCCTGCGATCAGACCTGCTAAAGTCCTAAGCTAGTCTGTACGGAGACCTATAGATGTGGGGAAGGAATCCCTACAAGTACTAAGGACTGGGAGGAATATGGGACACCTCCTAACAGAAATAGTAGCAGACAGACGAACAAACAAAATATATAGAACATAGAGGTCAGTAGACCAAGCAAACTAACAGAGCAAGACACAGAGCACAGGCTAGCTAGAAAGTAGATATACAATGAAGTCCAGCAAAGCCAGAAGGGCGGAGCAGGCTTAAATAGGCCAACAAGGTCATGTGACCAGCAAAGGAAAAAAAAACTAACAGCAAGGTTCTAACAGTACCCCCCCTTCTAAGAGGATCCTCCGGATCCCCTAGGACCAGGCTTATCAGGAAATCTCCTGTGAAACGCTCTGATAAGTCTGGACGCGGAAACATCATCCGACCTCACCCAAGAGTTATCCTCGGGTCCGAAACCTTTCCAGGCCACAAGATACTGCAAACTACCTCTATACAGTCTAGAGTTAAGGATGCGAGAAATTTCATATTCCCTGTCCTCCACCACAGGAGGAACAGAGGCAGAGGCGTCACAATCCGATACAACAGCTTTTTTCAACAGAGAGACATGAAATACCGGATTAATTCTCCAGGAGGTAGGAACCTCCAACCTAACAGCAGATTGGTTGACAACCTGAAGCACCTTAAAGGGCCCTACAAACTTGGGACCCAATTTCTTAGAAGGAATCCTCAACCGCAGATTCCTAGAGGACAACCAAACCATGTCACCAACAGCGAACAAAACCTCCTGTTGTTTCCTATCAATGTAGTCCTTAGATTTTCTGTTGGCCTCCTGAAGATTACCACGCACATCCGTCCAAACTCTCTCCAAATCACCGGAAAAATTCTCCTCCTCAGGCACGGCAGATCCCAACTTGGAGAACGACCCAAACGACGGATGTCTCCCAGAACAACAAAAAAAAGGCGAACAACCAGCAGAAGAAGATGTATGATTGTTCAGAGCAAATTCAGCAAGTGGCAGAAACTCAGACCACCCCTCTTGATTGTCTGCCACAAAACAACGCAAGAACTGCTCAACATCCTGGTTTTTCCTTTCTGTCTGGCCATTAGATTCAGGATGATATCCGGACGAGAACGATAAATGAACTCCCAACCTGTCACAAAAGGCATGCCAAAAACGAGCCACGAACTGAGGACCCCTATCAGAAACAATGTCAGTAGGAACGCCATGAAGTCTGACAATTTCCTTGACAAAGGCCTTAGCGAGAGTTTTAGCGCAGGGCAGTTTGACAAAGGGAACCAAGTGACACATCTTGCTAAAACGGTCCACGACCACCCAGATGACAGTAAAACCCTCAGAGGGGGGAAGGTCAGTTATAAAGTCCATAGCCAAATGTGTCCAAGGAGCACTGGGAACCTCCAAAGGACAAAGCAACCCCGCAGCAGGAGTATGTGAGGACTTAGATCTAGCACATATAGTACATTGACGCACCCACTTAATGACTTCCTTCTGCCATCCAGGCCACCAAAAACTGCGACCCACCAGTCTCTTGGTCTCAGAGATTCCGGGATGACCTGCCAACCGAGATTCGTGACACTCAACAAACAAATCTCTCCTAAAGGTCCCAGGCACAAACAACCTCCCATGAGGAGTGTTAGAAGGGGCATTCTCCTGTGCTTTAAGAATCTCATTTTCCAAAACGGAGTCCAAAGCAGCTATCACAACACCTTCTTGTAAAATGTTCTCCTCTTTCTCAGCACCGACTATGGGAGAAAAACTGCGAGACAAGGCATCCGCCTTAACATTCTTAGTACCAGGGATGTAAGTAACGGAGAAATTAAACCGCGAGAAAAACAGTGCCCACCTAGCCTGACGGGCATTCAGGCGCTTGGCAGCATCAAGATATATCAGATTTTTATGATCCGTAAGAACCTGAACGGGAAATTCCGCACCTTCCAAGAAGTGGCGCCAGTGTTCAAATGCGAGTTTAATAGCCAATAATTCCCGATTACCAATATCGTAATTCAGTTCAGTCTCCGAAAAAATTTTTGAAAAAAAGGCACAGGGATGTAATCCATCCCCGTTATCCTGAGACAAAACTGCGCGAACCCCCACAGAGGAAGCATCAACCTCAACCAAAAACGGCCTAGTAACATCAGGCTGCATAAGGATGGGAGCAGAGGTGAACCTCTCCTTGAGATACACAAAAGCTTCAATGGCCTCAGAAGACCACTGAACCGCATCAGCACCTTTCCTGGTGAGATCAGTCAGAGGTTTGACAATACTAGAAAAATTTTTTAGGAATTTTCTGTAGTAATTGGCGAAACCCAAAAACCTCTGTATCGATTTCAAACCAATAGGCCTAGGCTATTCCTACACAGCCTGAACCTTAACCGGATCCATCTCAAAACCTTTGCTGGAGATAATGTAGCCCAAAAAACTAATTCTCTGTACAGCGAACTCACATTTCTCCAGCTTAGCAAAAAGCGAATTGTCCATTAATAACTGTAATACCTCACGCACGCTCCGCCAATGAGACTCCAGATCCGGCGAATAAATCAAAATGTCATCCAAATACACAACCACATTTTTGCCGATCAAAGGTCTAAGGATGTCATTAATCAGATTCTGAAAAAATGCAGGAGCATTAGTAAGACCAAAAGGCATAACCAGATTCTCAAAATGACCCACAGGAGTGTTAAAAGCAGTCTTCCATTCGTCACCCTCCTTCATGCGCAACAGATTGTATGCCCCCTTAAGGTCAATTTTAGAGAACCACTTGGCCCCCATTAACTGGTTAAACAGATCAGGAATCAATGGCAGTGGGTAAGGATTGCGTACAGTAATTTTGTTAATCTCACGAAAATCCAGACAAGGACGTAAACCGCCGTCCTTTTTTTTTACAAAAAAAAATCCAACCGCCACAGGAGACTTAGAGGGCCTAATGTGACCGGCGGCCAAACTTGTCTGTATGTATTCCTCCAAAGCCTTCCTCTCAGGAATAGTAAGGTTAAATAAACGACTTTTAGGAAGAGTCGCTCCAGGGACAAATTCAATAGAACAATCATAGTCTCTATGGGGAGGCAAAACCTGCGATTCCTTCTCAGAAAAAACTCTTCAAAAATCCTGAATAGGAACAGGCAATTCTCCCCTATCCAAAGCTGCAATACGCCCGTTACAACACTTGTCATAACATTTATGGCTCCAGGATTTAATTTCACTGGTAGACCAATGCAGTACAGGATTGTGAAATTTTAACCAGGGCAATCCCAATATTACTGGAGAAGGCAAGTTATTCAACACTACCAAATCCAATTTCTCATGGTGAACACCATTAATAGTGAGAGGAAATTCACAGACCTTGAGAGTAATATTCTTCAAAGGGGAACCATCCACAGAAACCACAGCAATGGGGGATGATAAAGGTTCAGGTTTTAAATTGAGTCTTTCCACGAATCCCCCATCAATTACATTCAGAGTAGACCCGCAATCAACAAAAACCCGAAATTCCATTAATTTTTTCTGAGCAATCGTGGAAGCAGCTAAAAATATACCCTTGGAATTTAAACAGGCAATACGGGCGTGACTGACCATTTTTTTTTCTTTCTTCATACGAAGCTCACAACCTTTAATCAAATGACCAGATTTTCCGCAATAGAAACACAAGCCTTCAGAAAATCGACGGTCTTTTTCTTGAGAGCGAGGTGCCACCGATCCAATCTCCATCGGTTCACCACTGTTAGTACACACATTCTCATAACCAGAAACTGACATAGCAGAGGATTTGCTCTCATTAACCCTTGCACGCAGTCTTCTATCCACCGGTATAGCTAATTGCATAGCCTGTTGCAAATCTTCAGGTGTAGGATAAGCAATTAGCAGGTCTTTAACCCTTTCACTGAGCCCAGCAAGAAATAGACTTTTCAGAGCAGAATCGTTCCACCCTGTTTGAGTAGACCAACGACGGAAATGAGTACAATATTTTTCCACATTACCTGATCCCTGTTTAAAACGTCTCAACTCAGTCTCAGCTGATGCGACACGGTCAGGATCATCATATAATAGTCCCAAAGCAGAAAAAAAAACTATCCACTGATCTGAAGCATGTATCACTAGGTTGCAAAGAAAAGGCCCACTCCTGAGGCTCTTTGCGCAAAAGTGACATTATGAACCCTACGCGCTGGGATTCATCCCCAGAGGACTTAGGTCTCAAACGAAAATACAATAAGCAAGCATTTTTAAATGAAAAAAATTCTCGGTGTTCACCAAAAAATAAATCCGGCAAACATACCTTAGGCTCCAAGAAATATGCTCCAGGACAGTTACTCACGTGCTGACGGAGCTCGGCCACCTCCAGAGAGAGTCCCTGCAGGCGATGAACCAAATCCTGAACCGACACCATGATGGAACAGAAAAATCTTTCCTTAGAGAATTTGCGGGCTGGACTTACTGTTATGTTCTGCTACCAGAGCTAAGGAAAGAGAGGAGATCTGTCCCTACGATAGAACTCAGCTTAATCCCTACGATGTAACAGGGGAACTGATCCTGCGATCAGACCTGCTAAAGTCCTAAGCTAGTCTGTACGGAGACCTATAGATGTGGGGAAGGAATCCCTACAAGTACTAACGACTGGGAGGAATATGGGACACCTCCTAACAGAAATAGTAGCAGACAGACGAACAAACAAAATATATAGAACATAGAGGTCAGTAGACCAAGCAAACTAACAGAGCAAGACACAGAGCACAGGCTAGCTAGAAAGTAGATATACAATGAAGTCCAGCAAAGCCAGAAGGGCGGAGCAGGCTTAAATAGGCCAACAAGGTCATGTGACCAGCAAAGGAAAAAAAACCTAAGAGCAAGGTTCTAACACCTACCACTCTCGACGACTTAATAACACTTGCCACCCGGATTGACATCCGATTCCAGGAGCGCGCCAAAGAGGTCACCCGTGAGAGGAGGTTTCCACGTCTAGCCCCCACCTTCCAGAAACCCGTCTCTCCCTCCGTTACTCCCCAGTCACACTCACCTGAGCCTATGCAGGTCGACCAGACCAAGATGGTCAAAACCCGTCAAGACTTACGCCGTGCCGAGGGGAGCTGCTTCTACTGTGGCAGTAAGGAGCACCGGATCCGTTCCTGCCCAGAGAGGTCGGGAAACGCCTGTGTCTAGGATCGCTCAGAGAGGTCGCCCTAGACAAAAGTAAACCCTATCCATCTCTGATGCTGTCAGTCTCTATCACCTGCGGAGAGAACCGCTATTTCGAACTGGCTCAACTTGACTCAGGAGCTGCTGGAAATCTCATTTCTCAGTCTCTGGTAGAGAAATACCGCATTCCCACTAAACCTCTGGCTGTACCCTTATCTGTCGCCGCCATGGATGGGGGCCTCTTACCACATCCCATCCAACTCATCACCGAATCCATAACTCTGCAGGTGGGAATGCTGCATTCTGAGAGCATCTCCCTTCATGTTCTGCCTGGACTCTCTCACGCACTCTTGTTAGGCCTACCTTGGCTCCAGAAACATGCACCCGTGCTTGACTGGCAGACCGGAGAAGTCCTTCGCTGGGGACAGGACTGCCATAGGACTTGTCTAGTTCCCGTTCATCCTGCTCGTCCTTCTCCTACCCCAGTCAGTCTACCCAGTCTACCGGTTCCCTATTGGTCTTATGCGGATGTCTTCAATAAAAAAGAAGCAGAGACATTACCCCCTCATAGACCATACGATTGTCCAATCGACCTGATACCCGGCTCTACTCCTCCCCGTGGGCGTATCTACTCTTTGTCCGCAGCGGAGACCCGGTCCATGTCAGAATATATTGAGGAGAATCTGGCCCGGGGATTTATCTGGAAATCTACCTCCCCGGCGGGAGCAGGCTTCTTCTTCGTCAAAAAGAAGGACGGCTCACTCCGTCCATGTATAGATTATAGAGGCCTTAACCAGATTACAGTGAAGAATAAATGCCCCCTCCCGCTCATTCCTGAATTATTTGACCGCCTGAGGGGGGCTAGAATCTTCACCAAACTGGATCTCCGTGGGGCGTATAACCTGGTCCGTATCCATCAGGGGGATGAGTGGAAGACGGCATTCAACACCTGGGACGGCCACTATGAGTACCTTGTAATGCCCTTCGGTCTCTGTAACGCTCCTGCCGTCTTTCAAGAGTTGGTCAATGACATCTTCCGTGACCTTCTCTACTCCTGCGTGGTGGTGTACCTGGACGACATCTTGGTCTTCTCTCCGGACCTTCCTACTCACCGGAGGGATGTTCGTCAGGTCCTGCTCAGGCTCAGGCAGAACCACCCCTACGCTAAATATGAGAAGTGCATCTTTGAGCAGACCTCTCTTCCATTTCTGGGCTACATAAGCTCTCAGACCGGCCTACAAATGGATCCTGAGAAAATGTCTGCCATCCAGAAGTGGCCCCGACCAGAGGGGTTGAAGGCTATTCAGTGGTTCCTGGGCTTCGCCAACTATTACCGCCTCTTCATACCGCACTTCTCTTCCCGGACTGCCCCTATCTCTGCGCTCACTCGTAAGGGTACTAATCCCAGAAGATGGCCGCCCGAAGCTGAGGAGGCCTTTCTTTCCTTAAAACAGGCCTTCTCCTCCGCCCCGGTGCTGCATCGTCCGGACGGCAACAAACAATTCTTCCTAGAAGTTGACGCTTCCTCCTCCGGAGCCGGGGCGGTACTTACCCAAAAGTCATCTTCCGGGAGAATGGTAACCTGCAGTTTTTTCTCCAATCTCTTCTCCTCTTCTGAGCGTAACTATTCTATTGGAGATCGTGAATTATTAGCCATCAAGCTGGCACTGGAGGAGTGGCGTTCCCTGCTCGAGGGGGCTCTTCACCCGGGAATAATTTACACGGACCACAAGAACTTGGCTTACCTTCAGAGCGTCCAGAGACTTAACCCGCGCCAAGCCCGGTGGTCCTTGTTTTTTGCCCGCTTTGATTTTGTTCTTCATTTTCGCCCGGCAGACAAAAACATCAAAGCTGACGCCTTGTCCCGATCCTTCCTGGTGTCTGATCAAGAGGAGGAACCTAAGCACATCATTGATCCCGCCAGAGTAATGCAAGTGGCTCCCGTGAATCTAAATCGTCTCCCTCCTGGTAAGACGTTTGTAACTGTACCTGATCGAAAGAAGGTCCTACACTGGGGTCATTCATCTAAGCTAGCTGGCCACGCCGGTCAGAAAAAGACCCTCCAGCTCATTACCCGGCATTACTGGTGGCCTACCCTGCACAAGGATGTAATAGACTTTGTTTCTGCCTGTGTGTCCTGTGCCCGCAACAAAGTTCCGAGACACTTGCCAGCCGGTCGCCTTCTTCCTCTTCCAGTACCTGCTGCCCCGTGGCAGCATATTGCTATGGACTTTATAACGGATCTTCCTGTCTCTGCCGGTTGTACGGTCATTTGGGTGGTCGCTGATCGCTTCTCCAAGATGGCGCACTTCATTCCCCTGCCGGGTCTCCCGTCTGCACCCGAACTGGCTAAAGACTTTATCCGCCACATCTTCCGTCTCCATGGCCTGCCCCTCCACATCGTGTCAGATCGTGGGGTTCAGTTCACCTCACGCTTCTGTAGAGCCACATGTAAGTTGCTTGACGTCACTCTGGACTTCTCCTCCGCTTACCATCCACAGTCCAATGGTCAAGTGGAGCGGATCAATCAGAACCTGACCAGTTACCTCCGGCACTTCATTAATGCCCACCATTCGGACTGGGTGGATCTCCTACCATGGGCCGAGTTCTCTTACAATAATCACGAGAGCGAATCTTCCTCCAAATCCCCGTTTTTTGTAGTCTTCGGTCAGCATCCTCGGATCCCATTTCCCGTCTCCACCTCGGTGGACAATCCGGCTGCAGAATCTCTCGTTCGCGAATTCTCCTCCATTTGGGAGAGTACACGATCCGCACTCCTTCAGTCGTCCGAACGGATGAAAAAACACGCTGACAAGAAACGCCTGGATCCTCCACAATTCCGTCCTGGAGATATAGTCTGGCTCTCGTCCAAATATGTCCGGCTCAAGATTCCCTCCTACAAGTTAGAGCCTCGGTTCATCGGCCCACTGGAAGTAATCAAACAGATCAACCCGGTGGGCCTATAAATTAAAACTCCCGGCCAACTTGCGGATCCATAACTCCTTCCATGTATCTCTCCTCAAACCCGTGGTACTTAACTCTTTTTCCAAGTCTACAGGTACGTCTCCTGCTCCGGTTTCCGCTGAGAACGAGTTTGAGGTAGAGAACATTCTGGCCAAAAAAAGGGTAAGAGGAAAAACCTTTTTTCTGGTAGATTGGAAGGGGTTTGGTCCTGAGGAGAGAACGTGGGAGCCCCGGGAGAACATCCATGCCCCTCTCATCCTTGATAAATTTCTGTCTGGCCTAAAAAAGGGGGGCCAAAGGGGGGGTACTGTAGCGTCGGCGTCCCTGCCTCCTGCTAGGCAGGGACGCTGTTCCCCTCACCTCTCCGCTCTGTGCCCGACGTCTTCCTCCCGCTCTGCTGGCAGCGCGCGCTGCTTCCCGGCCACGGTGCTTAGGGCGAGCGCGCGCGCGCCCCCCCTCTCTTAAAGGGGCCGCGCGCGCCGTCCTAAGGAGTCCCCGGCCAATAGCCGGAGGACTTCACCATATATAAGGCACCTCCTCCAAAATGGAGGTGCCCGAGCAATGTTGTTGCAAAGCCTTCACTCTGCTTCAGCCCTCAGGTTCCGTTTCCAGTTACCTGCCAGTCACCTGCCAGATTCCTGCCTGTTACCTGCCAGTCACCTGCCAGATTCCTGCCTGTTACCTGCCAGTCACCTGCCAGATTCCTGCTTGATACCTGCCAGATATCCGTTTAACTGCTTGCAAGCCTGCGGTCCGACGGTCTGCCTTCCAACACCTGTCAGTCTGTCTATGGACCAGCCTGCCCGCTCACCTGGGAGACTTCGTCTGCTACCTGCCTGCTAGCCTACCTGGAGGCTCCGCCGTCACTTGCCATGACCACCTGCCTGTCCAGAGGGGGGTAAAATTGAAAATAGTTGAAAAAAAATTTTTTTGGGACTTAGTCATTTTTTCGGCGTTTATCAGACTTTCAGATAGGGAGTAAGCTAGGGAGTGAGCGTTCCGATTTCAGTTCCAGAGCGATTCGACCAATGAGTCCTTGATATTTAATCATTTTCAGCCAATATTTTGGATTTTTGAAAATTTCACTTTTTTGTGAAAATATCCACTAAATGAGGGAATATTGTGTGTGAGGGTACCCCATGAGAGTTCCAAATGTGTGTGGGTAGAATATATATCCCACAGGGTTAAAATTGAAGAAAGTTAAAAAAAAATTTTTTTTTTGCACTTAGTCATTTTTCTGGCGTTTATCAGACTTTCAGATAGGGCAAATGTCAGTGAGCGTTCCGATTTCACTTCCAGAGTGATTCGCCCAATGAGTCCATGATATTTAGTCGTTTTCAGCCAATTTTCTGGATTTTTGAAAATTTTACTATTTTGTGAAAATATCCACTAAATGAGGGAATAATATGTGTGAGGATACCCCAGGAGAGTTCCAAATGTGTGTGGGTAGAATATATATCCCACGGGGGTAAAATTGAAAAAAGTTAAAAAAAAATTTTTTTTTGCACTTAATCATTTTTCCCGTGTTTATCAGACTTTCAGATAGGGCAAATGTGAGTGAGCGTTCCAATTTCAGTTCCAGAGCGATTCACCAAATGAGTCTTTGAAATTTAGTCGTTTTCAGCCAATTTTCTGGATTTTTGAAAATTTAACTTTTTTGTGAAAATATCCACTAAATGAGGGAATAATATGTGTGAGGGTACTCCAGGAGAGTTCCAAATGTGTGTGGGTAGAATATATATCCCACGGGGGTAAAATTGAAAAAGGTTGAAAAAATTTTTTTTTTGGGCTTAGTCATTTTTCCGTCATTCATCAGACTTTCAGATAGGGGAAATGTCAGTGAGCCTTCCGATTTCAGTTCCAGAGCGATTCACCCAATGAGTCCTTGATATTTAGTCATTTTCAGCCAATTTTCTGGAATTTTGAAAATTTCACTTTTTTGTGAAAATATCCACTAAATGAGGGAATAATATGTGTGAGGGTATCCCAGGAGAGTTCCAAATGTGTGTGGGTAGAATATATATCCCACAGGATTAAAATTGAAAAAAGTTGAAAAAAATTTTTTTTTTGAACTTAGTCATTTTTCCGGCGTTTATCAGACTTTCAGATAGGGAGTAAGCTAGGGAGTGAGCGTTCCGATTTCAGTTCCAGAGCGATTCGCCCAATGAGTCCTTGATATTTCGTCGTTGTCTGGCAATTTTCTGAATTTTTGAAAATTTCACTTTTTTGTGAAAATATCCACGAAATGAGGGAATAATATGTGTGAGGGTATCCCAGGAGAGTTCCAAATGTGTGTGGGTAGAATATATATCCCACGGGGGTAAATTTGAAAAAAGATGAAAAAAAATTTTGTTTGGATTTAGCATTTTTTTCGGCGTTTATCAGACTTTCAGATAGGGGAAATGTCAGTGAGCGCTCCGATTTCAGTTCCAGAGCGATTCACCCAATGAGTCCTTGATATTTAGTCATTTTCAGCCAATTTTCTGGATTTTTGAAAATTTCACTTTTTTGTGAAAATATCCACTAAATGAGGGAATAATATGTGTGAGGGTACCCCATGAGAGTTAGAAATGTGTGTGGGTAGAATATATATCCCACAGGGTTAATATTGAAAAAAGTTTAAAAAAAAATTTTTTTTGCACTTAGTCATTTTTCCGGCGTTTATCATACTTTCAGATAGGGGAAATGTCAGTGAGCGTTCCGATTTCAGTTCCAGAGCGATTCACCCAATGAGTCCTTGATATTTAGTCGTTTTCAGCCAATATTTTGGATTTTTGAAAATTTCACTTTTTTGTGAAAATATCCACTAAATGAGGGAATAATATGTGTGAGGGTACCACAGGAGAGTTCCAAATGTGTGTGTGTAGAATATATATCCCACGGGGGCAAAATTGAAAAAAGTTGAAAAAATTTTTTTTTGGACTTAGTAATTTTTCCGGCGTTTATCAGACTTTCAGATAGGGAGTGTAGCGTTGGCGTCCCTGCCTCCTGCTAGGCAGGGACGCTGTTCCCCTCACCTCTCCGCTCTGTGCCCGGCGTCTTCCTCCAGCTCTGCTGGCAGCGCGCGCTGCTTCCCGGCCACGATGCTTAGGGCGCGCGCACGCTCCCCCTCTCTTAAAGGGGCCGCGAGCGCCGTCCTAAGGAGTCCCCGGCCAATGGCCGGAGGACTTCACCATATATAAGGCACCTCCTCCAAAATGGAGGTGCCCGAGCAATGTTGTTGCAAAGCCTTCACTCTGCTTCAGCCTTCAGGTTCCGTTTCCAGTTACCTGCCAGTCACCTGCCTGTTACCTGCCAGTCACCTGCCAGATTCCTGCCTGTTACCTGCCAGTCACCTGCCAGATTCCTGCTTGATACCTGCCAGATATCCGTTTACCTGCTTGCAAGCCTGTGGTCCGACGGTCTGCCTTCCGACACCTGTCAGTCTGTCTATGGACCAGCCTGCCCGCTCACCTGGGAGCGCTCGTCTGCTACCTGCCTGCTAGCCTACCTGGAGGCTCCGCCGTCACTTGCCGTGACCACCTGGCTGTCCAGAGACTCTTGTCTGCTCACCTGGGAGCGCTCATCTGCTACCTGCCTGCTAGCCTACCTGGAGGCTCCGCCGTCACTTGCCGTGACCACCTGCCTGTCCAGAGACTCTCGCCAGCTCACCTAGGAGCGCTCATCTGCTACCTGCCTGTTAGCCTACCTGGAGGTCCCGACGTCACTTGCCGTGACCACCTACCTGTCCAGAGACTCTTGTCTGCTCACCTGGGAGTGCTCATCTGCTACCTGCCTGCTTGCCTACCTGGAGGCTCTGCCATCACTAGCCGTGACCACCTGCCTGTCCAGAGACTGTCCCTGTCACTTGCCGTGACTACCTGCCCTTCTACCCAGAGACTGTCCCTGTCACTTGCCGTGACAACCTGCCCTTGTACCCAGAGTCTGTCATTGTGACTTGCCGTGATTTCCTGCCCGTCTTCCCTGGGAGCCACCCGCTTCCTTACAAGGACCGCCCCCTTGTATAGTTGCTCAGAGGTTCCGCCTCCCAGACCCGTTACAGGGAGTAAGCTAGGGAGTGAGCATTCCGATTTCAGTTCCAGAGCGATTTGCCCAATGAGTCCTTGATATTTCGTCGTTGTCAGGCAATTTTCTGAATTTTTGAAAATTTCACTTTTTTGTGAAAATATCCACTAAATGAGGGAATAATATGTGTGAGGGTACCCCAGGAGAGTTCCAAATGTGTGTGGGTAGAATATATATCCCACGGGGGTAAAATTGAAAAAAGTTGAAAAAAATTTTTTTTTGGACTTAGTCATTTTTCCGGCGTTTATCAGACTTTCAGATAGGGAGTAAGCTAGGGAGTCAGCATTCAGATTTCAGTTCCAGAGCGATTCGCCCAATGAGTCCTTGATATTTTGTCGTTGTCAGGCAATTTTTTGAATTTTTGAAAATTTCACTTTTTTGTGAAAATATCCACTAAATGAGGGAATAATATGTGTGAGGGTACCCCAGGAGAGTTCCAAATGTGTGTGGGTAGAATATATATCCCACGGGGGTAAAATTGAAAAAAGTTGAAAAAATTTTTTTTTTGGGCTTAGTCATTTTTCCGACGTTTATCAGACTTTCAGATAGGGGAAATGTCAGTGAGAATTCCGATTTCAGTTCTAGTGCGATTCGCCCAATGAGTCCTTGATATTTAATCGTTTTCAGCCAATTTTGTGGATTTTTGAAAATTTCACTTTTTTGTGCAAATATACACTAAATGAGGGAATAATATGTGTGAGGGTACCCCAGGAGAGTTCCAAATGTGTGTGGGTAGAATATATATCTCACGGGGTAAAATTGAAAAAAGTTGAAAAAAACTTTTTTTGGGACTTTTTCATTTTTCTGACGTTTATCAGACTTTCAGATAGGGGAAATGTCAGTGAGAATTCCGATTTCAGTTCTAGTGCGATTCGCCCAATGAGTCCTTGATATTTAGTCGTTTTCAGCCAATTTTGTGGATTTTTGAAAATTTCACTTTTTTGTGAAAATATCCACTAAATGAGGGAATAATATGTGTGAGGGTACCCCAGGAGAGTTCCAAATGTGTGTGGGTAGGATATATATCCCACGGGGGTAAAATTGAAAAAAGTTGAAAAATTTTTTTTTTTGGATTTAGTATTTTTTTCGGCGTTTATCAGACTTTCAGATCAGGGAAATGTCAGTGAGCATTCCGATTTCAGTTCCAGAGCGATTCGCCCAATGAGTCCTTGATATTTAGTCATTTTCAGCCAATATTTTGGATTTTTGAAAATTTCACTTTTTTATGAAAATATCCACTAAATGAGGGAATAATATGTGTGAGGGTACCCCATGAGAGTTCCAAATGTGTGTGGGTAGAATATATATCCCACAGGGTTAAAATTGAAAAAAGTTGAAAAAATTTTTTTTTTTGCAGTTAGTCATTTTTCCTGTGTTTATCTGACTTTCAGATAGGGCAAATGTGAGTGAGCGTTCCAATTTCAGTTCTAGAGCGATTCACCCAATGAGTCATTGAAATTTAGTAGTTTTCAGCCAATTTTCTGGATTTTTGAAAATTTTACTTTTTTTGTGAAAATATCCACTAAATGAGGGAATAATATGTGTGAGGGTACCCCAGGAGAGTTCCAAATGTGTGTGGGTAGAATATATGTCCGAAGGGGGTAAAATTGAAAAAAGTTGAAAACATTTTTTTTTTGGGCTTAGTCATTTTTCCGGCATTCATCAGACTTTCAGATAGGGGAAATGTCAGTGAGCGTTCCGATTTCAGTTCCAGAGCGGATCGCACAATGCGTCCTTGATATTTAGTCGTTTTCAGCCAATTTTCTGGATTTTTGAAAATTTCACTTTTTTGTGAAAATATCCACTAAATGAGGGAATAATATGTGTGAGGGTACTCCAGGAGACTTCCAAATGTGTGTGGGTAGAATATATATCACACAGGGGGTAAAATTGAAAAAAGTTGAAAAAAATTTTTTTTTGGACTTACTCATTTTTCCAGCGTTTATCAGACTTTCAGATAGGGCAAATGTCAGTGAGAATTCCGATTTCAGTTCTAGAGCGATTCGCCCAATGAGTCCTTGATATTTAGTCATTTTCAGCCAATTTTGTGGATTTTTGAAAATTTCACTTTTTTGTGAAAATATCCACTAAATGAGGGAATAATATGTGTGAGGGTACCACAGGAGAGTTCCAAATGTGTGTGTGTAGAATATATATCCCACGGGGGCAAAATTGAAAAAAGTTGAAAAAATTTTTTTTTGGACTTAGTAATTTTTCCGGCGTTTATCAGACTTTCAGATAGGGAGTGTAGCGTTGGCGTCCCTGCCTCCTGCTAGGCAGGGACGCTGTTCCCCTCACCTCTCCGCTCTGTGCCCGGCGTCTTCCTCCAGCTCTGCTGGCAGCGCGCGCTGCTTCCCGGCCACGATGCTTAGGGCGCGCGCACGCTCCCCCTCTCTTAAAGGGGCCGCGAGCGCCGTCCTAAGGAGTCCCCGGCCAATGGCCGGAGGACTTCACCATATATAAGGCACCTCCTCCAAAATGGAGGTGCCCGAGCAATGTTGTTGCAAAGCCTTCACTCTGCTTCAGCCTTCAGGTTCCGTTTCCAGTTACCTGCCAGTCACCTGCCTGTTACCTGCCAGTCACCTGCCAGATTCCTGCCTGTTACCTGCCAGTCACCTGCCAGATTCCTGCTTGATACCTGCCAGATATCCGTTTACCTGCTTGCAAGCCTGTGGTCCGACGGTCTGCCTTCCGACACCTGTCAGTCTGTCTATGGACCAGCCTGCCCGCTCACCTGGGAGCGCTCGTCTGCTACCTGCCTGCTAGCCTACCTGGAGGCTCCGCCGTCACTTGCCGTGACCACCTGGCTGTCCAGAGACTCTTGTCTGCTCACCTGGGAGCGCTCATCTGCTACCTGCCTGCTAGCCTACCTGGAGGCTCCGCCGTCACTTGCCGTGACCACCTGCCTGTCCAGAGACTCTCGCCAGCTCACCTAGGAGCGCTCATCTGCTACCTGCCTGTTAGCCTACCTGGAGGTCCCGACGTCACTTGCCGTGACCACCTACCTGTCCAGAGACTCTTGTCTGCTCACCTGGGAGTGCTCATCTGCTACCTGCCTGCTTGCCTACCTGGAGGCTCTGCCATCACTAGCCGTGACCACCTGCCTGTCCAGAGACTGTCCCTGTCACTTGCCATGACTACCTGCCCTTCTACCCAGAGACTGTCCCTGTCACTTGCCGTGACAACCTGCCCTTGTACCCAGAGTCTGTCATTGTGACTTGCCGTGATTTCCTGCCCGTCTTCCCTGGGAGCCACCCGCTTCCTTACAAGGACCGCCCCCTTGTATAGTTGCTCAGAGGTTCCGCCTCCCAGACCCGTTACAGGGAGTAAGCTAGGGAGTGAGCATTCCGATTTCAGTTCCAGAGCGATTTGCCCAATGAGTCCTTGATATTTCGTCGTTGTCAGGCAATTTTCTGAATTTTTGAAAATTTCACTTTTTTGTGAAAATATCCACTAAATGAGGGAATAATATGTGTGAGGGTACCCCAGGAGAGTTCCAAATGTGTGTGGGTAGAATATATATCCCACGGGGGTAAAATTGAAAAAAGTTGAAAAAAATTTTTTTTTGGACTTAGTCATTTTTCCGGCGTTTATCAGACTTTCAGATAGGGAGTAAGCTAGGGAGTCAGCATTCAGATTTCAGTTCCAGAGCGATTCGCCCAATGAGTCCTTGATATTTTGTCGTTGTCAGGCAATTTTTTGAATTTTTGAAAATTTCACTTTTTTGTGAAAATATCCACTAAATGAGGGAATAATATGTGTGAGGGTACCCCAGGAGAGTTCCAAATGTGTGTGGGTAGAATATATATCCCACGGGGGTAAAATTGAAAAAAGTTGAAAAAATTTTTTTTTTGGGCTTAGTCATTTTTCCGACGTTTATCAGACTTTCAGATAGGGGAAATGTCAGTGAGAATTCCGATTTCAGTTCTAGTGCGATTCGCCCAATGAGTCCTTGATATTTAATCGTTTTCAGCCAATTTTGTGGATTTTTGAAAATTTCACTTTTTTGTGCAAATATACACTAAATGAGGGAATAATATGTGTGAGGGTACCCCAGGAGAGTTCCAAATGTGTGTGGGTAGAATATATATCTCACGGGGTAAAATTGAAAAAAGTTGAAAAAAACTTTTTTTGGGACTTTTTCATTTTTCTGACGTTTATCAGACTTTCAGATAGGGGAAATGTCAGTGAGAATTCCGATTTCAGTTCTAGTGCGATTCGCCCAATGAGTCCTTGATATTTAGTCGTTTTCAGCCAATTTTGTGGATTTTTGAAAATTTCACTTTTTTGTGAAAATATCCACTAAATGAGGGAATAATATGTGTGAGGGTACCCCAGGAGAGTTCCAAATGTGTGTGGGTAGGATATATATCCCACGGGGGTAAAATTGAAAAAAGTTGAAAAATTTTTTTTTTTGGATTTAGTATTTTTTTCGGCGTTTATCAGACTTTCAGATCAGGGAAATGTCAGTGAGCATTCCGATTTCAGTTCCAGAGCGATTCGCCCAATGAGTCCTTGATATTTAGTCATTTTCAGCCAATATTTTGGATTTTTGAAAATTTCACTTTTTTATGAAAATATCCACTAAATGAGGGAATAATATGTGTGAGGGTACCCCATGAGAGTTCCAAATGTGTGTGGGTAGAATATATATCCCACAGGGTTAAAATTGAAAAAAGTTGAAAAAAAATTTTTTTTTGCAGTTAGTCATTTTTCCTGTGTTTATCTGACTTTCAGATAGGGCAAATGTGAGTGAGCGTTCCAATTTCAGTTCCAGAGTGATTCACAAAATAAGTCCTTGAAATTTAGTCGTTTTCAGCCAATTTTCTGGATTTTTGAAAATTTGACTTTTTTTGTGAAAATATCCACTAAATGAGGGAATAATATGTGTGAGGGTACCCCAGGAGAGTTCCAAATGTGTGTGGGTAGAATATATATCCCACTAGGTAAAATTGAAAAAAGTAGAAAAAATTTTTTTTTGGACTTATTAATTTTTCCGACGTTTATCAGACTTTCAGATAGGGCAAATGTCAGTGAGCATTCCGATTTCAGTTCCAGAGCAATTCGCCCAATGAGTCCTTGATATTTAGTCGTTTAAAGCCAATTTTCTGGATTTTTGAAAATTTCACTTTTTTTGTGAAAATATCCACTAAATGAGGGAATAATATGTGTGAGGGTAGGTACCCCAGGAGAGTTCCAAATGTGTGTGGTTAGAATACATATCCCACGGGGGTAAAATTGAAAAAAGTTGAAAAAAAAATTTTTTTGGACTTACTCATTTTTCCGGCGTTTATCAGACTTTCAGATAGGGGAAATGTCAGTGAGCGTTCCGATTTCAGTTCCAGAGCGGATCACACAATGAGTCCTTGATATTTAGTCGTTTTCAGCCAATTTTCTGGATTTTTGAAAATTTCACTTCTTTGTGAAAATATCCACTAAATGAGGGAATAATATGTGTGAGGGTACTCCAGGAGACTTCCAAATGTGTGTGGGTAGAATATATATCACACGGGGGGGTAAAATTGAAAAAAGTTGAAAAAAAATTTTTTTTGGACTTACTCATTTTTCCAGCGTTTATCAGACTTTCAGATAGGGCAAATGTCAGTGAGCGTTCCGATTTCAGTTCCAGAGCGGATCACACAATGAGTCCTTGATATTTAGTCGTTTTCAGCCAATTTTCTGGATTTTTGAAAATTTCACTTTTTTTGTGAAAATATCCACTAAATGAGGGAATAATATGTGCGAGGGTACCCCAGGAGAGTTCCAAATGTGTGTGGGTAGAATACATATCCCACTAGGTAAAATTGAAAAAAGTTGAAAATAAATTTTTTTGGGACTTAGTCTTTTTTCCAGCGTTTATCAGACTTTCAGATAGGGGAAATGTCAGTGAGCATTCCGATTTCAGTTCCAGAGCATATCGCACAATGAGTCCTTGATATTTAGTCGTTTTCAGCCAATATTTTGGATTTTTGAAAATTTCACTTTTTTGTGAAAATATCCACTAAATGAGGGAATAATATGTGTGAGGGTACCCCAGGAGAGTTTCAAATGTGTGTGGGTAGAATATATATCCCACAGGGTAAAATTGAAAAAAGGTGAAAAAAGTTTTTTTTTGGCACTTAGTCATTTTTCCGGCATTTATCAGACTTTCAGATAGGGCAAATGTCAGTGAGCGATCCGATTTCATTTCTACAGCGATTCGCCCAATGAGTCCTTGATATTTAGTCGTTTTCAGCCAATATTTTGGATTTTTGAAAATTTCACTTTTTTGTGAAAATATCCACTAAATGAGGGAATAATATGTGTGAGGGTACCCCAGGAGAGTTCCAAATGTCTGTTTGTAGAATATATATCTCATGGGGGTAAAATTGAAAAAAGTTTTAAAAATTTTTTTTTGGGACTTAGTGTTTTTTCCAGCGTTTATCAGACTTTCAGATAGGGGAAATGTCAGTGAGCGTTCCAATTTCAGTTCCAGAGCATATCGCACAATGAGTCCTTGATATTTAGTGGTTTTCAGCCAATATTTTGGATTTTTCAAAACTTCACTTTTTTTGTGAAAATATCCTCTAAATGAGGGAATAATATGTGCGAGGGTACCCCAGGAGAGTTCCAAATGTGTGTGGGTAGAATATATATCCCACTAGGTAAAATTGAAAAAAGTTGAAAAATTTTTTTTTTGGGACTTATTAATTTTTCCGACATTTATCAGACTTTCAGATAGGGCAAATGTCAGTGAGCGTTCCGATTTCAGTTCCAGAGCGATTCGCCCAATGAGTCCTGGATATTTAGTCGTTTTCAGCCAATTTTCTGGATTTTTGAAAATTTCACTTTTTTGTGAAAATATCCACTAAATGAGGGAATAATATGTGTGAGGGTACCCCAGGAGAGTTTCACATGTGTTTGGGTAGAATATATATCCCACAGGGGTAAAATTGAAAAAAGTTTAAAAATTTTTTTTTTTGGACTTAGTCATTTTTCCGGCGTTTAACAGACTTTCAGATAGGGGAAATGTCAGTGAGCGTTCCGATTTCAGTTCCAGAGCAGATCGCACAATGAGTCCTTGATATTTAGTCGTTTTCAGGAAATTTTCTGGATTTTTGAAAATTTCACTTTTTTGTGAAAATATCCACTAAATGAGGGAATAATATGTGTGAGGGTACCCCAGGAGAGTTCCAAATGTGTGTGGGTAGAATATATATCCCATGGGGGTAAAATTGAAAAAAGTTGAAAAAAAATTTTTTTGGGACTTAGTCTTTTTTCCAGCGTTTATCAGACTTTCAGATAGGGGAAATGTCAGTGAGCGTTCCGATTTCAGTTCCAGAGCATATCGCACAATGAGTCCTTGTTATTTAGTCGTTTTCAGCCAATATTTTGGATTTTTCAAAACTTCACTTTTTTTGTGAAAATATCCACTAAATGAGGGAATAATATGTGTGAGGGTACCCCAGGAGAGTTCCAAATGTGTGTGGGTAGAATATGTATCCCACGGGGGTAAAATTGAAAAAAGTTGAAAAAATTTTTTTTTTTGGCACTTAGTCATTTTTCCGGCATTTATCAGACTTTCAGATAGGGCAAATGTCAGTGAGCGATCCGATTTCAGTTCCAGAGCGATTCGCCCAATGAGTCCTGGATATTTAGTCGTTTTCAGCCAATATTTTGGATTTTTGAAAAATTTCACTTTTTTGTGAAAATATCCACTAAATGAGGGAATAATATGTGTGAGGGTACCCTAGGAGAGTTTCAAATGTGTGTGGGTAGAATATATATCCCACGGGGGTAAAATTGAAAAAATGTTTAAAAAAATTTTTTTTTGGACTTAGTCATTTTTCCGGCGTTTATCAGACTTTCAGATAGGGGAAATGTCAGTGAGAATTCCAATTTCAGTTCCAGAGCGATTCGCCCAATGAGTCTTTGATATCTAGTCGTTTACAGCCAATTTTCTGAATTTTTGAAAATTTCACTTTTTTTGTGAAAATATCCACTAATTGAGGGAATAATATGTGTGAGGGTACCCCAGGAGAGTTCCAAATGTGTGTGGGTAGAATATATATCCCACTAGGTAAAATTGAAAAAAGTTGAAAAAAATTTTTTTGGGGACTTATTAATTTTTCCGACGTTTATCAGACTTTCAGATAGGGCAAATGTCAGTGAGCGTTCCGATTTCAGTCCAGAGCGATTTGCCCAATGAGTCCTGGATATTTAGTCTTTTCAGCCAATTTTCTGGATTTTTGAAAATTTCACTTTTTTGTGAAAATATCCACTAAATGAGGGAATAATATGTGTGAGGGTACCCCAGGAGAGTTCCAAATGTGTGTGGGTAGAATATATATCCCACGGGGGTAAAATTGAAAAAAAGTTTAAAAAAATTTTTTTTTTGACTTAGTCATTTTTCCGGCGTTTATCAGACTTTCAGATAGGGGAAATGTCAGTGAGAATTCCGATTTCAGTTCCAGAGCGATTCGCCCAATGAGTCTTTGATATTTAGTCGTTTTCAGCCAATTTTCTGGATTTTTGAAAATTTTACTTTTTTGTGAAAATATCCACTAAATGAGGGAATAATATGTGTAAGGGTACCCCAGGAGAGTTTCAAATGTGTGTGGGTAGAATATATATCCCACGGGGGTAAAATTGAAAAAAGTTTAAAAAAAAATTTTTTTTGACTTAGTCATTTTTCCGGCGTTTATCAGACTTTCAGATAGGGGAAATGTCAGTGAGAATTCCGATTTCAGTTCCAGAGCGATTCGCCCAATGAGTCTTTGATATTTAGTCGTTTTCAGCCAATTTTCTGAATTTTTGAAAATTTCACTTTTTTTGTGAAAATATCCACTAAATGAGGGAATAATATGTGTGAGGGTACCCCAGGAGAGTTCCAAATGTGTGTGGGTAGAATATATATGCTACGGGGGTAAAATTGAAAAAAGTTGAAAAAAATTTTTTTTTGGGCTTAGTCATTTTTCCGGCATTCATCAGACTTTCAGATAGGGGAAATGTCAGTGAGCATTCCGATTTCAGTTCCAGAGCGGATCGCACAATGAGTCCTTGATATTTAGACGTTTTCAGCCAATTTTCTGGATTTTTGAAAATTTCACTTTTTTGTGAAAATATCCACTAAATGAGGAAATAATATGTGTGAGGGTACTCCAGGAGACTTCCAAATGTGTGTGGGTAGAATATATATCCCACGGGGGTAAAATTGAAAAAAGTTGAAAAAAAATTTTTTTTGGACTTAATCATTTTTCCGGCGTTTATCAGACTTTCAGATAGGGGAAATGTCAGTGAGAATTCCGATTTCAGTTCTAGAGCGATTCGCGCAATGAGTCCTTGATATTTAATCTTTTTCAGCCAATTTTCTGGATTTTTGAAAAATATCACTTTTTTGTCAAAATATCCACTAAATGAGGGAATAATATGTGTGAGGGTACCCCAGGAGAGTTCCAAATGTGTGTGGGTAGAATATATATCCCACGGGGGTAAAATTGAAAAAAGTTGAAAAAAAATTTTTTTTGGACTTAATCATTTTTCCGGCGTTTATCAGACTTTCAGATAGGGGAAATGTCAGTGAGAATTCCGTTTTCAGTTCTAGAGCGATTCACCCAATGAGTCCTTGATATTTAGTCGTTTTCAGCCAATTTTCTGGATTTTTGAAAATTTCACTTTTTTGTGAAAATATCCACTAAATGAGGGAATAATATGTGTGAGGGTACCCCAGGAGAGTTTCAAATGTGTTTGGGTAGAATATATATCCCACAGGGGTAAAATTGAAAAAAGTTTAAAAATTTTTTTTTTTGGACTTAGTCATTTTTCCGGCGTTTAACAGACTTTCAGATAGGGGAAATGTCAGTGAGCGTTCCGATTTCAGTTCCATAGCAGATCGCACAATGAGTCCTTGATATTTAGTCGTTTTCAGGAAATTTTCTGGATTTTTGAAAATTTCACTTTTTTGTGAAAATATCCACTAAATGAGGGAATAATATGTGTGAGGGTACCCCAGGAGAGTTCCAAATGTGTGTGGGTAGAATATATATCCCATGGGGGTAAAATTGAAAAAAGTTGAAAAAAAATTTTTTTGGGACTTAGTCTTTTTTCCAGCGTTTATCAGACTTTCAGATAGGGGAAATGTCAGTGAGCGTTCCGATTTCAGTTCCAGAGCATATCGCACAATGAGTCCTTGTTATTTAGTCGTTTTCAGCCAATATTTTGGATTTTTCAAAACTTCACTTTTTTTGTGAAAATATCCACTAAATGAGGGAATAATATGTGTGAGGGTACCCCAGGAGAGTTCCAAATGTGTGTGGGTAGAATATGTATCCCACGGGGGTAAAATTGAAAAAAGTTGAAAAAATTTTTTTTTTTGGCACTTAGTCATTTTTCCGGCATTTATCAGACTTTCAGATAGGGCAAATGTCAGTGAGCGATCCGATTTCAGTTCCAGAGCGATTCGCCCAATGAGTCCTGGATATTTAGTCGTTTTCAGCCAATATTTTGGATTTTTGAAAAATTTCACTTTTTTGTGAAAATATCCACTAAATGAGGGAATAATATGTGTGAGGGTACCCTAGGAGAGTTTCAAATGTGTGTGGGTAGAATATATATCCCACGGGGGTAAAATTGAAAAAATGTTTAAAAAAATTTTTTTTTGGACTTAGTCATTTTTCCGGCGTTTATCAGACTTTCAGATAGGGGAAATGTCAGTGAGAATTCCAATTTCAGTTCCAGAGCGATTCGCCCAATGAGTCTTTGATATCTAGTCGTTTACAGCCAATTTTCTGAATTTTTGAAAATTTCACTTTTTTTGTGAAAATATCCACTAATTGAGGGAATAATATGTGTGAGGGTACCCCAGGAGAGTTCCAAATGTGTGTGGGTAGAATATATATCCCACTAGGTAAAATTGAAAAAAGTTGAAAAAAATTTTTTTGGGGACTTATTAATTTTTCCGACGTTTATCAGACTTTCAGATAGGGCAAATGTCAGTGAGCGTTCCGATTTCAGTCCAGAGCGATTTGCCCAATGAGTCCTGGATATTTAGTCTTTTCAGCCAATTTTCTGGATTTTTGAAAATTTCACTTTTTTGTGAAAATATCCACTAAATGAGGGAATAATATGTGTGAGGGTACCCCAGGAGAGTTCCAAATGTGTGTGGGTAGAATATATATCCCACGGGGGTAAAATTGAAAAAAAGTTTAAAAAAATTTTTTTTTTGACTTAGTCATTTTTCCGGCGTTTATCAGACTTTCAGATAGGGGAAATGTCAGTGAGAATTCCGATTTCAGTTCCAGAGCGATTCGCCCAATGAGTCTTTGATATTTAGTCGTTTTCAGCCAATTTTCTGGATTTTTGAAAATTTTACTTTTTTGTGAAAATATCCACTAAATGAGGGAATAATATGTGTGAGGGTACCCCAGGAGAGTTTCAAATGTGTGTGGGTAGAATATATATCCCACGGGGGTAAAATTGAAAAAAGTTTAAAAAAAAATTTTTTTTGACTTAGTCATTTTTCCGGCGTTTATCAGACTTTCAGATAGGGGAAATGTCAGTGAGAATTCCGATTTCAGTTCCAGAGCGATTCGCCCAATGAGTCTTTGATATTTAGTCGTTTTCAGCCAATTTTCTGAATTTTTGAAAATTTCACTTTTTTTGTGAAAATATCCACTAAATGAGGGAATAATATGTGTGAGGGTACCCCAGGAGAGTTCCAAATGTGTGTGGGTAGAATATATATGCTACGGGGGTAAAATTGAAAAAAGTTGAAAAAAATTTTTTTTTGGGCTTAGTCATTTTTCCGGCATTCATCAGACTTTCAGATAGGGGAAATGTCAGTGAGCATTCCGATTTCAGTTCCAGAGCGGATCGCACAATGAGTCCTTGATATTTAGACGTTTTCAGCCAATTTTCTGGATTTTTGAAAATTTCACTTTTTTGTGAAAATATCCACTAAATGAGGAAATAATATGTGTGAGGGTACTCCAGGAGACTTCCAAATGTGTGTGGGTAGAATATATATCACACGGGGGGGTAAAACTGAAAAAAGTTTAAAAAAATTTTTTTTTGGACTTACTAATTTTTCCGGAGTTTATCAGACTTTCAGATAGGGCAAATGTCAGTGAGCGTTCCGATTTCAGTTCCAGAGCAATTCGCCCAATGAGTCCTTGATATTTAGTCTTTTTCAGCCAATTTTCTGGAAAATTTCCCTTTTTTGTGAAAATATCCACTAAATGAGGGAATAATATGTGTGAGGGTACCCCAGGAGAGTTCCAAATGTGTGTGGGTAGAATATATATCCCATGGGGGTAAAATTGAAAAAAGTTGAAAAAAAATTTTTTTGGGACTTAGTCTTTTTTCCAGCGTTTATCAGACTTTCAGATAGGGGAAATGTCAGTGAGCGTTCCGATTTCAGTTCCAGAGCATATCGCACAATGAGTCCTTGTTATTTAGTCGTTTTCAGCCAATATTTTGGATTTTTCAAAACTTCACTTTTTTTGTGAAAATATCCACTAAATGAGGGAATAATATGTGTGAGGGTACCCCAGGAGAGTTCCAAATGTGTGTGGGTAGAATATGTATCCCACGGGGGTAAAATTGAAAAAAGTTGAAAAAATTTTTTTTTTTGGCACTTAGTCATTTTTCCGGCATTTATCAGACTTTCAGATAGGGCAAATGTCAGTGAGCGATCCGATTTCAGTTCCAGAGCGATTCGCCCAATGAGTCCTGGATATTTAGTCGTTTTCAGCCAATATTTTGGATTTTTGAAAAATTTCACTTTTTTGTGAAAATATCCACTAAATGAGGGAATAATATGTGTGAGGGTACCCTAGGAGAGTTTCAAATGTGTGTGGGTAGAATATATATCCCACGGGGGTAAAATTGAAAAAATGTTTAAAAAAATTTTTTTTTGGACTTAGTCATTTTTCCGGCGTTTATCAGACTTTCAGATAGGGGAAATGTCAGTGAGAATTCCAATTTCAGTTCCAGAGCGATTCGCCCAATGAGTCTTTGATATCTAGTCGTTTACAGCCAATTTTCTGAATTTTTGAAAATTTCACTTTTTTTGTGAAAATATCCACTAATTGAGGGAATAATATGTGTGAGGGTACCCCAGGAGAGTTCCAAATGTGTGTGGGTAGAATATATATCCCACTAGGTAAAATTGAAAAAAGTTGAAAAAAATTTTTTTGGGGACTTATTAATTTTTCCGACGTTTATCAGACTTTCAGATAGGGCAAATGTCAGTGAGCGTTCCGATTTCAGTCCAGAGCGATTTGCCCAATGAGTCCTGGATATTTAGTCTTTTCAGCCAATTTTCTGGATTTTTGAAAATTTCACTTTTTTGTGAAAATATCCACTAAATGAGGGAATAATATGTGTGAGGGTACCCCAGGAGAGTTCCAAATGTGTGTGGGTAGAATATATATCCCACGGGGGTAAAATTGAAAAAAAGTTTAAAAAAATTTTTTTTTTGACTTAGTCATTTTTCCGGCGTTTATCAGACTTTCAGATAGGGGAAATGTCAGTGAGAATTCCGATTTCAGTTCCAGAGCGATTCGCCCAATGAGTCTTTGATATTTAGTCGTTTTCAGCCAATTTTCTGGATTTTTGAAAATTTTACTTTTTTGTGAAAATATCCACTAAATGAGGGAATAATATGTGTGAGGGTACCCCAGGAGAGTTTCAAATGTGTGTGGGTAGAATATATATCCCACGGGGGTAAAATTGAAAAAAGTTTAAAAAAAAATTTTTTTTGACTTAGTCATTTTTCCGGCGTTTATCAGACTTTCAGATAGGGGAAATGTCAGTGAGAATTCCGATTTCAGTTCCAGAGCGATTCGCCCAATGAGTCTTTGATATTTAGTCGTTTTCAGCCAATTTTCTGAATTTTTGAAAATTTCACTTTTTTTGTGAAAATATCCACTAAATGAGGGAATAATATGTGTGAGGGTACCCCAGGAGAGTTCCAAATGTGTGTGGGTAGAATATATATGCTACGGGGGTAAAATTGAAAAAAGTTGAAAAAAATTTTTTTTTGGGCTTAGTCATTTTTCCGGCATTCATCAGACTTTCAGATAGGGGAAATGTCAGTGAGCATTCCGATTTCAGTTCCAGAGCGGATCGCACAATGAGTCCTTGATATTTAGACGTTTTCAGCCAATTTTCTGGATTTTTGAAAATTTCACTTTTTTGTGAAAATATCCACTAAATGAGGAAATAATATGTGTGAGGGTACTCCAGGAGACTTCCAAATGTGTGTGGGTAGAATATATATCACACGGGGGGGTAAAACTGAAAAAAGTTTAAAAAAATTTTTTTTTGGACTTACTAATTTTTCCGGAGTTTATCAGACTTTCAGATAGGGCAAATGTCAGTGAGCGTTCCGATTTCAGTTCCAGAGCAATTCGCCCAATGAGTCCTTGATATTTAGTCTTTTTCAGCCAATTTTCTGGAAAATTTCCCTTTTTTGTGAAAATATCCACTAAATGAGGGAATAATATGTGTGAGGGTACCCCAGGAGAGTTCCAAATGTGTGTGGGTAGAATATATATCCCACGGGGGTAAAATTGAAAAAAGTTGAAAAAAAATTTTTTTTGGACTTAATCATTTTTCCGGCGTTTATCAGACTTTCAGATAGGGGAAATGTCAGTGAGAATTCCGATTTCAGTTCTAGAGCGATTCGCGCAATGAGTCCTTGATATTTAATCTTTTTCAGCCAATTTTCTGGATTTTTGAAAATTTCACTTTTTTGTCAAAATATCCACTAAATGAGGGAATAATATGTGTGAGGGTACCCCAGGAGAGTTCCAAATGTGTGTGGGTAGAATATATATCCCACGGGGGTAAAATTGAAAAAAGTTGAAAAAAAATTTTTTTTGGACTTAATCATTTTTCCGGCGTTTATCAGACTTTCAGATAGGGGAAATGTCAGTGAGAATTCCGTTTTCAGTTCTAGAGTGATTCACCCAATGAGTCCTTGATATTTAGTCGTTTTCAGCCAATTTTCTGGATTTTTGAAAATTTCACTTTTTTGTGAAAATATCCACTAAATGAGGGAATAATATGTGTGAGGGTACCCCAGGAGAGTTTCAAATGTGTGTGGGTAGAATATATATCCCACGGGGGTAAAATTGAAAAAAAGTTTAAAAAAATTTTTGTTTTGACTTAGTCATTTTTCCGGCGTTTATCAGACTTTCAGAGAGGGGAAATGTCAGTGAGAATTCCGATTTCAGTTCCAGAGCGATTCGCCCAATGAGTCTTTGATATTTAGTCGTTTTCAGCCAATTTTCTGAATTTTTGAAAATTTCACTTTTTTTGTGAAAATATCCACTAAATGAGGGAATAATATGTGTGAGGGTACCCCAGGAGAGTTCCAAATGTGTGTGGGTAGAATATATATCCCACAGGGTTAAAATTGAAAAAAGTTGAAAAAATTTTTTTTTTTTGCACTTAGTCATTTTTCCTGCATTCATCAGACTTTCAGATAGGGGAAATGTCAGTGAGCGTTCCGATTTCAGTTCGAGAGCAGATCGCACAATCAGTCCTTGATATTTAGTCGTTTTCAGCCAATTTTCTGGATTTTTGAAAATTTCACTTTTTTTGTGAAAATATCCACTAAATGAGGGAATAATATGTGTGAGGGTACCCCAGGAGAGTTCCAAATGTGTGTGGGTAGAATATATATGCTACGGGGGTAAAATTGAAAAAAGTTGAAAAAATTTTTTTTTTGGGCTTAGTCATTTTTCCGGCATTCATCAGACTTTCAGATAGGGGAAATGTCAGTGAGCGTTCCGATTTCAGTTCCAGAGCGGATCGCACAATGAGTCCTTGATATTTAGACGTTTTCAGCCAATTTTCTGGATTTTTGAAAATTTCACTTTTTTGTGAAAATATCCACTAAATGAGGGAATAATATGTGTGAGGGTACTCCAGGAGACTTTCAAATGTGTGTGGGTAGAATATATATCACACGGGGGGGTAAAACTGAAAAAAGTTTAAAAAAATTTTTTTTTCGACTTACTAATTTTTCCGGAGTTTATCAGACTTTCAGATAGGGCAAATGTCAGTGAGCGTTCCGATTTCAGTTCCAGAGCGATTCGCCCAATGAGTCCTTGATATTTAGTCTTTTTCAGCCAATTTTCTGGATTTTTGAAAATTTCCCTTTTTTGTGAAAATATCCACTAAATGAGGGAATAATATGTGTGAGGGTACCCCAGGAGAGTTCCAAATGTGTGTGGGTAGAATATATATCCCATGGGGGTAAAATTGAAAAAAGTTGAAAAAAAAATTTTTTGGGACTTAGTCACTTTTCCTGCATTCATCAGACTTTCAGATAGGGGAAATGTCAGTGAGCGTTCCGATTTCAGTTCCAGATCGGATCGCACAATTAGTCCTTGATATTTAGTCATTTTCAGCTGATTTTCTGGATTTTTGAAAATTTCACTTTTTTGTGAAAATAACCACTAAATGAGGGAATAATATGTGTGAGGGTACCCCAGGAGAGTTCCAACTGTGTGTGGGTAGAATATATATCCCACGCGAGTAAAATTGAAAAAAGTTTAAAAAAATTTTTTTTGGGGCTTAGTCATTTTTCCTGCATTCATCAGACTTTCAGATAGGGGAAATGTCAGTGAGAATTCCGATTTCAGTTCCAGAGCGATTCGCCCAATGAGTCTTTGATATTTAGTCGTTTTCAGCCAATTTTCAGAATTTTTGAAAATTTCACTTTTTTGTGAAAATATCCACTAAATGAGGGAATAATATGTGTGAGGGTACCCCAGGAGAGTTCCAAATGTGTGTGGGTAGAATATATATGCTACGGGGGTAAAATTGAAAAAAGTTGAAAAAAATTTTTTTTTAGGCTTAGTCATTTTTCCGGCATTCATCAGACTTTCAGATAGGGGAAATGTTAGTGAGCATTCCGATTTCAGTTCCAGAGCGGATCGCACAATGAGTCCTTGATATTTAGACGTTTTCAGCCAATTTTCTGGATTTTTGAAAATTTCACTTTTTTGTGAAAATATCCACTAAATGAGGGAATAATATGTGTGAGGGTACCCCAGGAGAGTTTCAAATGTGTGTGGGTAGAATATATATCCCACGGGGGTAAAATTGAAAAAAAGTTTAAAAAAATTTTTTTTTTGACTTAGTCATTTTTCCGGCGTTTATCAGACTTTCAGATAGGGGAAATGTCAGTGAGAATTCCGATTTCAGTTCCAGAGCGATTCGCCCAATGAGTCTTTGATATTTAGTCGTTTTCAGCCAATTTTCTGGATTTTTGAAAATTTTACTTTTTTGTGAAAATATCCACTAAATGAGGGAATAATATGTGTGAGGGTACCCCAGGAGAGTTTCAAATGTGTGTGGGTAGAATATATATCCCACGGGGGTAAAATTGAAAAAAAGTTTAAAAAAATTTTTTTTTTGCACTTAGTCATTTTTCCTGCATTCATCAGACTTTCAGATAGGGGAAATGTCAGTGAGCGTTCCGATTTCAGTTCGAGAGCAGATCGCACAATCAGTCCTTGATATTTAGTCGTTTTCAGCCAATTTTCTGGATTTTTGAAAATTTCACTTTTTTTGTGAAAATATCCACTAAATGAGGGAATAATATGTGTGAGGGTACCCCAGGAGAGTTCCAAATGTGTGTGGGTAGAATATATATGCTACGGGGGTAAAATTGAAAAAAGTTGAAAAAAATTTTTTTTTGGGCTTAGTCATTTTTCCGGCATTCATCAGACTTTCAGATAGGGGAAATGTCAGTGAGCGTTCCGATTTCAGTTCCAGAGTGGATCGCACAATGAGTCCTTGATATTTAGACGTTTTCAGCCAATTTTCTGGATTTTTGAAAATTTCACTTTTTTGTGAAAATATCCACTAAATGAGGGAATAATATGTGTGAGGGTACTCCAGGAGACTTCCAAATGTGTGTGGGTAGAATATATATCCCATGGGGGTAAAATTGAAAAAAGTTGAAAAAAATTTTTTTTGGGACTTAGTCACTTTTCCTGCATTCATCAGACTTTCAGATAGGGGAAATGTCAGTGAGCGTTCCGATTTCAGTTCCAGATCGGATCGCACAATTAGTCCTTGATATTTAGTCATTTTCAGCTGATTTTCTGGATTTTTGAAATTTTCACTTTTTTGTGAAAATATCCACTAAATGAGGGAATAATATGTGTGAGGGTACCCCAGGAGAGTTCCAACTGTGTGTGGGTAGAATATATATCCCACGCGAGTAAAATTGAAAAAAGTTTAAAAAAATTTTTTTTTGGGCTTAGTCACTTTTCCTGCATTCATCAGACTTTCAGATAGGGGAAATGTCAGTGAGAATTCCGATTTCAGTTCCAGAGCGATTCGCCCAATGAGTCTTTGATATTTAGTCGTTTTCAGCCAATTTTCTGAATTTTTGAAAATTTCACTTTTTTGTGAAAATATCCACTAAATGAGGGAATAATATGTGTGAGGGTACCCCAGGAGAGTTCCAAATGTGTGTGGGTAGAATATATATCCCACTAGGTAAAATTGAAAAAAGTTGAAAAAAATTTTTTTGGGGACTTATTAATTTTTCCGACGTTTATCAGACTTTCTGATAGGGCAAATGTCAGTGAGCATTCCGATTTCAGTCCCAGAGCGATTCGCCCAATGAGTCCTGGATATTTAGTCGTTTTCAGTCAATATTTTGGATTTTTGAAAATTTCACTTTTTTGTGAAAATATCCACTAAATGAGGGAATAATATATGTGAGGGTACCCCAGGAGAGTTCCAAATGTGTGTGGGTAGAATATATATGCTACCGGGGTAAAATTGAAAAAAGTTGAAAAAAATTTTTTTTTGGGCTTAGTCATTTTTCCGGCATTCATCAGACTTTCAGATAGGGGAAATGTTAGTGAGCATTCCGATTTCAGTTCCAGAGCGGATCGCACAATGAGTCCTTGATATTTAGACGTTTTCAGCCAATTTTCTGGATTTTTGAAAATTTCACTTTTTTGTGAAAATATCCACTAAATGAGGGAATAATATGTGTGAGGGTACCCCAGGAGAGTTCCAAATGTGTGTGGGTAGAATATATATCCCACGGGGGTAAAATTGAAAAAAGTTGAAAAAAATTTTTTTTTGGACTTAATCATTTTTCCGGCGTTTATCAGACTTTCAGATAGGGGAAATGTCAGTGAGAATTCCGATTTCAGTTCCAGAGCAGATCGCACAATGAGTCCCTGATATTTAGTCGTTTTCAGACAATATTTAGGATTTTTGAAAATTTCACTTTTTTGTGAAAATATCCACTAAATGAGGGAATAATATGTGTGAGGGTACCCCAGGAGAGTTCCAAATGTGTGTGGGTAGAATATATATCCCACGGGGGTAAAATTGAAAAAAGTTGAAAAAAATTTTTTTTTGGACTTAGTCATTTTTCCGGCGTTTATCAGACTTTCAGATAGGGGAAATGTCAGTGAGAATTCCGATTTCAGGTCCAGAGCAATTCGCCCAATGACTCCTTGATATTTAGTCGTTTTCAGCCAATTTTCTGGATTGTTGAAAATTTCACTTTTTTGTAAAAATATCCACTAAATGAGGGAATAATATGTGTGAGGGTACCCAAGGAGAGTTCCAAATGTGTGTGGGTAGAATATATATCCCACAGGGTTAAAATTGAAAAAAGTTGAAAAAAATGTTTTTTTTGCACTTAGTCATTTTTCCAGCGTTTATCAGACTTTCAGATAGGGCAAATGTCAGTGAGCATTCCGATTTCAGTTCCAGAGCGGATCGCACAATAAGTCTTTGATATTTAGTCGTTTTCAGCCAATTTTCTGGATTTTTGAAAATTTCACTTTTTTGTGAAAATATCCACTAAATGAGGGAATAATATGTGTGAGGGTACTCCAGGAGACTTCCAAATGTGTGTGGGTAGAATATATATCACACTAGGTAAAATTGAAAAAAGTTGAAAAAAATTTTTTTTGGGACTTATTAATTTTTCCGACGTTTATCAGACTTTCAGATAGGGTAAATGTCAGTGAGCGTTCCGATTTCAGTCCCAGAGCGATTCGCCCAATGAGTCCTGGATATTTAGTCGTTTTCAGTCAATATTTTGGATTTTTGAAAATTTCACTTTTTTGTGAAAATATCCACTAAATGAGGGAATAATATGTGTGAGGGTACCCCAGGAGAGTTCCAAATGTGTGTGGGTAGAATATATATTCCACGGGGGTAAAATTGAAAAAAGTTGAAAAAAATTTTTTTTTGGACTTAGTCATTTTTCCGGCGTTTATCAGAGTTTCAGATAGGGCAAATGTCAGTGAGCGTTCCAATTTCAGTTCCAGAGCGATTGACACAATGAGTCCTTGATATTTAGTCGTTTTCAGTCAGTTTTCTGGATTTTTGAAAATTTTACTTTTTTGTGAAAATATCCACTAAATGAGGGAATAATATGTGTGAGGGTACCCTAGGAGAGTTCCAAATGTGTGTGGGTAGAATATATATCCCACGCGGGTAAAATTGAAAAAAGTTGAAAAAAAATTTTTTTGGGGCTTAGTCACTTTTCCTGCATTCATCAGACTTTCAGATAGGGGAAATGTCAGTGAGCGTTCCGATTTCAGTTCCAGATCGGATCGCACAATTAGTCCTTGATATTTAGTCATTTTCAGCTGATTTTCTGCATTTTTGAAAATTTCATTTTTTTGTGAAAATATACACTAAATGAGGGAATAATATGTGTGAGGGTACCCCAGGAGAGTTCCAAATGTGTGTGGGTAGAATATATATCCCACGGGGGTAAAATTGAAAAAAGGTGAAAAAATTTTTTTTTTGGACTTCGTCATTTTTCCCGCATTTATCAGACTTTCAGATAGGGGAAATGTCAGTGAGAATACCAATTTCAGTTCTAGAGCGATTCGCCCAATGAGTCCTTGATATTAAGTCGTTTTCAGCCAATTTTCTGGATTTTTGAAAATTTCACTTTTTTGTGAAAATATCCACTAAATGAGGGAATAATATGTGTGAGGGTACCCCAGGAGAGTTTCAAATGTGTGTGGGTATAATATATATCTCACGGGGGTAAAATTGAAAAAAAGTTTAAAAAAATTTTTTTTTGGACTTAGTCATTTTTTCCGGCGTTTATCAGACTTTCAGATAGGGGAAATGTCAGTGAGAATTCCGATTTCAGTTCCAGAGCGATTCGCCCAATGAGTCTTTGATATTTAGTCGTTTTCAGCCAATTTTCTGAATTTTTGAAAATTTCACTTTTTTTGTGAAAATATCCACTAAATGAGGGAATAATATGTGTGAGGGTACCCCAGGAGAGTTCCAAATGTGTGTGGGTAGAATATATATCCCACGGGGGTAAAATTGAAAAAAAGTTTAAAAAAATTTTTTTTTTGCACTTAGTCATTTTTCCTGCATTCATCAGACTTTCAGATAGGGGAAATGTCAGTGAGCGTTCCGATTTCAGTTCGAGAGCAGATCGCACAATCAGTCCTTGATATTTAGTCGTTTTCAGCCAATTTTCTGGATTTTTGAAAATTTCACTTTTTTTGTGAAAATATCCACTAAATGAGGGAATAATATGTGTGAGGGTACCCCAGGAGAGTTCCAAATGTGTGTGGGTAGAATATATATGCTACGGGGGTAAAATTGAAAAAAGTTGAAAAAAATTTTTTTTTGGGCTTAGTCATTTTTCCGGCATTCATCAGACTTTCAGATAGGGGAAATGTCAGTGAGCGTTCCGATTTCAGTTCCAGAGTGGATCGCACAATGAGTCCTTGATATTTAGACGTTTTCAGCCAATTTTCTGGATTTTTGAAAATTTCACTTTTTTGTGAAAATATCCACTAAATGAGGGAATAATATGTGTGAGGGTACTCCAGGAGACTTCCAAATGTGTGTGGGTAGAATATATATCCCATGGGGGTAAAATTGAAAAAAGTTGAAAAAAAATTTTTTTGGGACTTAGTCACTTTTCCTGCATTCATCAGACTTTCAGATAGGGGAAATGTCAGTGAGCGTTCCGATTTCAGTTCCAGATCGGATCGCACAATTAGTCCTTGATATTTAGTCATTTTCAGCTGATTTTCTGGATTTTTGAAATTTTCACTTTTTTGTGAAAATATCCACTAAATGAGGGAATAATATGTGTGAGGGTACCCCAGGAGAGTTCCAACTGTGTGTGGGTAGAATATATATCCCACGCGAGTAAAATTGAAAAAAGTTTAAAAAAATTTTTTTTTGGGCTTAGTCACTTTTCCTGCATTCATCAGACTTTCAGATAGGGGAAATGTCAGTGAGAATTCCGATTTCAGTTCCAGAGCGATTCGCCCAATGAGTCTTTGATATTTAGTCGTTTTCAGCCAATTTTCTGAATTTTTGAAAATTTCACTTTTTTGTGAAAATATCCACTAAATGAGGGAATAATATGTGTGAGGGTACCCCAGGAGAGTTCCAAATGTGTGTGGGTAGAATATATATCCCACTAGGTAAAATTGAAAAAAGTTGAAAAAAATTTTTTTGGGGACTTATTAATTTTTCCGACGTTTATCAGACTTTCTGATAGGGCAAATGTCAGTGAGCATTCCGATTTCAGTCCCAGAGCGATTCGCCCAATGAGTCCTGGATATTTAGTCGTTTTCAGTCAATATTTTGGATTTTTGAAAATTTCACTTTTTTGTGAAAATATCCACTAAATGAGGGAATAATATATGTGAGGGTACCCCAGGAGAGATCCAACTGTGTGTGGGTATAATATATATCTCACGGGGGTAAAATTGAAAAAAAGTTTAAAAAAATTTTTTTTTGGACTTAGTCATTTTTTCCGGCGTTTATCAGACTTTCAGATAGGGGAAATGTCAGTGAGAATTCCGATTTCAGTTCCAGAGCGATTCGCCCAATGAGTCTTTGATATTTAGTCGTTTTCAGCCAATTTTCTGAATTTTTGAAAATTTCACTTTTTTTGTGAAAATATCCACTAAATGAGGGAATAATATGTGTGAGGGTACCCCAGGAGAGTTCCAAATGTGTGTCGGTAGAAAATATATCCCATGGGGGTAAAATTAAAAAAAGTTTAAAAAAAATTTTTTTTGGACTTAGTCATTTTTCCGGCGTTTAGCAGATTTTCCGATAGGGGAAATGTCAGTGAGCGTTCCGATTTCAGTTCCAGAGCAATTTGCCCAATGAGTCCTTGATATTTAGTCATTTTCAGCCAATTTTCTGGATTTTTGAAAATTTCACTTTTTGTGAAAATATCCACTAAAAAAGGGAATAATATGTGTGAGGGTACCCCAGGAGAGTTCCAAATGTGTGTCGGTAGAATATATATCCCACGGGGGTAAACTTGAAAAAAGTTGAAAACATTTTTTTTTGGACTTAGTCATTTTTCCGAATTTATCAGACTTTCAGATAGGGCAAATGTCAGTGAGCGTTTCGATTTCAGTTCCAGAGTGATTTCTCCCAATGAGTCCTTGATATTAAGTCGTTTTCAGCCAATTTTCTGGATTTTTGAAAATGTCACTTTTTTGTGAAAATATCCACTAAATTAGGGAATAATATGTGTGAGGGTACCCCAGGAGAGTTCCAAATGTGTGTGGGTAGAATATATATCCCACGGGGGTAAAATTGAAAAAAGTTTTAAAAAAATTTTTTTTGGACATAGTCATTTTTCCGGCATTTATCAGACTTTCAGATAGGGGAAATGTCAGTGAGCGTTTCGATTTCAGTTCCAGAGCGATTCGCCCAATGAGTGCTTGATGTTATTAAGTCGTTTTCAGCCAATTTTCCGGATTTTTGAAAATTTCACTTTTTTGTGAAAATATCCACTAAATGAGGGAATGTGTGAGGGTACCCCAGGAGAGTTCCAAATGTGTATGGGTAGAATATATATCCCAAGGGGGTAAAATTTTAAAAAAATTAAAAAAATTTTTTTTTGGACTTAGTCATTTTTCCAGAGTTTATCAGACTTTCACATAGGGCAAATTTCAGTGGGCGTTCCGATTTCAATTCCAGAGCGATTCGCCCAATGAGTCCTTGATATTTAGTCGTTTTCAGCCAATTTTCAGGATTTTTGAAAATTTCACTTTTTTGTGAAAATATCCACTAAATGAGGGAATAATATGTGTGAGGGTACCCCAGGAGAGTTAAAAATGTGTGTGGGTAGAATATATATCCCACGGGGGTAAAATTGAAAAAAGTTGAAAAAAAAATTTTTTGGGACTTAATCTTTTTTACAGCGTTTATCAGACTTTCAGATAGGGGAAATGTCAGTGAGCATTCCGATTTCAGTTCCAGAGCGATTCGCCCAATGAGTCCTTGATATTAAGTCGTTTTCAGCCAATTTTCTGGATTTTTGAAATTTTCACTTTTTTGTGAAAATATCCACTAAATGAGGGAATAATATGTGTGAGGGTACCCCAGGAGAGTTCCAAATGTGTGTGGGTAGAATATATATCCCACGGGGGTAAAATTAAAAAAAGTTAAAAAAATTTTTTTTGGGGACTTACTTATTTTTCCAGCGTTTATCAGACTTTCAGATAGGGGAAATATCAGTGAGCATTCCGATTTCAGTTCCAGAGCGATTCGCCCAATGAGTCCTTGATATTAAGTCGTTTTCAGCCAATTTTCTGGATTTTTGAAAATTTCACTTTTTTTGTGAAAATATCCACTAAATGAGGGAATAATATGTGTGAGGGTACCCCAGGAGAGTTCCAAATGTGTGTGGGTAGAATATATATCCCAAAGGGGTAAAATTGAAAAAAATAGAAAAAATTTTTTTTTGGACTTAGTCATTTTTCCAGCGTTTATAAGACTTTCAGATAGGGGAAATGTCAGTGAGCATTCCGATTTCAGTTCCAAAGCGATTCGCCCAATGAGTCCTGGATATTTAGTCGTTTTCAGCCAATTTTCAGGATTTTTGAAAATTTCACTTTTTTGTGAAAATATCCACTAAATGAGGGAATAATATGTGTGAGGGTACCCCAGGAGAGTTAAAAATGTGTGTGGGTAGAATATATATCCCACGGGGGTAAAATTGAAAAAAGTTGAAAAAAAAAATTTTTGGGACTTAATCTTTTTTACGGCGTTTATCAGACTTTCAGATAGGGGAAATGTCAGTGAGCATTCCGATTTCAGTTCCAGAGCGATTCGCCCAATGAGTCCTTGATATTTTGTCGTTTTCAGCCAATTTTCTGGATTTTTGAAATTTTCACTTTTTTGTGAAAATATCCACTAAATGAGGGAATAATATGTATGAGGGTACCCCAGGAGAGTTCCAAATGTGTGTCGGTAGAAAATATATCCCACGGGGGTAAAATTAAAAAAAGTTTAAAAAAAATATTTTTTGGACTTAGTCATTTTTCCGGCGTTTATCAGACTTTCAGATAGGGCAAATGTCAGTGAGCGTTCCGATTTCTGTTCCAGAGCGATTCGCCCATTGAGTCCTTGATAATAAGTCGTTTTCAGCCAATTTTCTGGATTTTTGAAAATTTCACTTTTTTGTGAAAATATCCACTAAATGAGGGAATAATATGTGTGAGGGTACCCCAGGAGAGTTCCAAATGTGTGTGGGTAGAATATATATCCCACGGGGTAAAATTGAAAAAAGTAAAAAAAAACTTTTTTTGGACTTAGTCATTTTTCCGGCGTTTATAGGACTTTCAGATAGGGGAAATGTCAGTGAGCGTTCCGATTTCAGTTCCAGAGCGATTTGCCCAATGAGTCCTTGATATTTAGTCATTTTCAGCCAATTTTCTGGATTTTTGAAAATTTCACTTTTTTGTGAAAATATCCACTAAATGAGGGAATAATATGTGTGAGGGTACCCCAGGAGAGTTCCAAATGTGTGTCGGTAGAATATATATCCCACGGGGGTAAAATTGAAAAAAGTTGAAAAAAAATTTTTTTGGGACTAAATCATTTTTTCGGCATTTATCAGACTTTCAGATAGTGCAAATGTCAGTGAGCGTTCCGATTTCAGTTCCAGAGCGATTCGCCCATTGAGTTCTTGATATTAAGTCGTTTTCAGCCAATTTTCTGGATTTTTGAAAATGTCACTTTTTTGTGAAAATATCCACTAAATGAGGGAATAATATGTGTGAGGGTACCCCAGGAGAGTTCCAAATGTGTGTGGGTAGAATATATATCCCACGGGGTAAAATTGAAAAAAGTAAAAAAAAACTTTTTTTGGACTTAGTCATTTTTCCGGCGTTTATCAGACTTTCAGATAGGGGAAATGTCAGTGAGCATTCCGATTTCAGTTCCAGAGCGATTCGCCCAATGAGTCCTTGATATTAAGTCGTTTTCAGCCAATTTTCTGGATTTTTGAAATTTTCACTTTTTTGTGAAATTATCCACTAAATGAGGGAATGTGTGAGGGTAACCCAGGAGAGTTCCAAATGTGTATGGGTAGAATATATATCCCACGGTGGTAAAATTGAAAAAAGTTGAAAACATTTTTTTTTTGGACTTAGTCATTTTTCCGGCATTTATCAGACTTTCAGATAGGGCAAATGTCAGTGAGCGTTTCGATTTCAGTTCCAGAGCGATTCGCCCATTGAGTTCTTGATATTAAGTCGTTTTCAGCCAATTTTCTGGATTTTTGAAAATGTCACTTTTTTGTGAAAATATCCACTAAATGAGGGAATAATATGTGTGAGGGTACCTCAGGAGAGTTCCAAATGTGTGTGGGTAGAATATATATCCCACGGGGGTAAAATTGATAAAAGTTTAAAAAAATTTTTTTTTGGACATAGTCATTTTTCCGGCGTTTATCAGACTTTCAGATAGGGGAAATGTCAGTGAGCGTTTCGATTTCAGTTCCAGAGCGATTCGCCCAATGAGACCTTGATGATATTAATTAGTTTTCAGCCAATTTTCTGGATTTTTGAAAATGTCACTTTTTTGTGAAAATATCCACTAAATGAGGGAATAATATGTGTGAGGGTACCCCAGGAGAGTTCCAAATGTGTGTGTGTAGAATATATATCCCACGGGGGTAAAATTGAAAAAAGTTGAAAAAAAATTTTTTGGGGACTTACTCTTTTTTACGGCGTTTATCAGACTTTCAGATAGGGGAAATGTCAGTGAGCATTCCGATTTCAGTTCCAGAGCGATTCGCCCAATGAGTCCTTGATATTAAGTCGTTTTCAGCCAATTTTCTGGATTTTTGAAATTTTCACTTTTTTGTGAAAATATCCACTAAATGAGGGAATGTGTGAGGGTACCCCAGGAGAGTTCCAAATGTGTATGGGTAGAATATATATCCCACGGGGGTAAAATTGAAAAAAGTTGAAAACATTTTTTTTTTTGGACTTAGTCATTTTTCCGGCATTTATCAGACTTTCAGATAGGGGAAACGTCAGTATGCGTTCCAATTTCAGTTCCAGAGCGATTCACCCAATGAGTCCTTGATGATATTAAGTCGTTTTCAGCCAATTTTCTGGATTTTTGAAAATGTCACTTTTTTGTGAAAATATCCACTAAATGAGGGAATAATATGTGTGAGGGTACCCCAGGAGAGTTCCAAATGTGTGTGGGTAGAATATATATCCCACGGGGGTAAAATTGAAAAAAGTTTAAAAAAATTTTTTATTGGACATAGTCATTTTTCCGGCATTCATCAGACTTTCAGATAGGGCAAATGTCAGTGAGCGTTTCGATTTCAGTTCCAGAGCGATTCGCCCAATGAGTCCTTGATATTTAGTCGTTTTCAGCCAAGTTTCTGGATTTTTGAAAATTTCACTTTTTTGTGAAAATATCTACTAAATGAGGGAATAATATGTGTTAGGGTACACCAGGAGAGTTCCAAATGTGTGTGGGTAAAATATATATCCCACGGGGTAAAATTGAAAAAAGTAAAAAAAAAACTTTTTTTGGACTTAGTCATTTTTCCGGCGTTTATCAGACTTTCAGATAGGGGATATGTCAGTGAGCGTTCTGATTTCAGTTCCAGAGCGATTCGCCCAATGAGTCCTTGATATTTAGTCGTTTTCAGCCAATTTTCTGGATTTTTGAACATTTCACTTTTTTGTGAAAATATCCACTAAATGAGGGAATAATATGTGTGAGGGTACCCGAGGAGAGTTCCAAATGTGTGTGGGTAGAATATATATCCCACGGGGGTAAAATTGAAAAAAGTTGAAAAATTTTTTTTTTTTGCACTAAATCATTTTTCCGGCATTTATCAGACTTTCAGATAGGGAATATGTCAACGAGCGTTCCAATTTCAGTTCCAGAGCGATTCGCCCAATGAGTCGTTGATGATATTAAGTCGTTTTCAGCCAACTTTCTGGATTTTTGAAAATGTCACTTTTTTGTGAAAATATCCACTAAATTAGGGAATAATATGTGTGAGGGTACCACAGGAGAGTTCCAAATGTGTGCGGGTAGAATATATATCCCACGGGGTAAAATTGAAAAAGTTTTAAAAAAAATTTTTTTGGACATAGTCATTTTTCCGGCATTTATCAGACTTTCAGATAGGGGAAATGTCAGTGAGCGTTTCGATTTCAGTTCCAGAGCGATTCGCCCAATGAGTGCTTGATGATATTAAGTCGTTTTCAGCCAATTTTCTGGATTTTTGAAAATTTCACTTTTTTGTGAAAATATCCACTAAATGAGGGAATGTGTGAGGGTACCCCAGGAGAGTTCCAAATGTGTGTGGGTAGAATATATATCCCACGTGGGTAAAATTGAAAAAAGTTTAAAAAAATTTTTTTTGGACTTAGTCATTTTTCCGGCATTTATCAGACTTTCAGATAGGGGATATGTCAGTGAGCGTTTCGATTTCAGTTCCAGAGCGATTCGCCCAATGAGTGCTTGATGTTATTAAGTCGTTTTCAGCCAATTTTCCGGATTTTTGAAAATTTCACTTTTTTGTGAAAATATCCACTAAATGAGGGAATGTGTGAGGGTACCCCAGGAGAGTTCCAAATGTGTATGGGTAGAATATATATCCCACGGGGGTAAAATTGAAAAAAGTTGAAAACATTTTTTTTTTGGACTTAGTCATTTTTCCGGCATTTATCAGACTTTCAGATAGGGAATATGTCAGTGAGCGTTCCAATTTCAGTTCCAGAGCGATTCGCCCAATGAGTCCTTGATGATATTAAGTCGTTTTCAGCCAATTTTCTGGATTTTTGAAAATGTCACTTTTTTGTGAAAATATCCACTAAATGAGGGAATAATATGTGTGAGGGTACCCCAGGAGAGTTCCAAATGTGTGTGGGTAGAATATATATCCCACGGGGGTAAAATTGAAAAAAGGTTAAAAATATATTTTTTTGGACATAGTCATTTTTCCGGCGTTTATCAGACTTTCAGATAGGGGAAATGTCAGTGAGCGTTTCGATTTCAGTTCCAGAGCGATTCGCCCAATGAGTCCTTGATGATATTAAGTCGTTTTCAGCCAATTTTCTTGATTTTTGAAAATTTCACTTTTTTGTGAAAATAACCACTAAATGAGGGAATGTGTGAGGGTACCCCAGGAGAGTTCCAAATGTGTATGGGTAGAATATATATCCCAAGGGGGTAAAATTTTAAAAAAATTAAAAAAATTTTTTTTTGGACTTAGTCATTTTTCCAGAGTTTATCAGACTTTCACATAGGGCAAATTTCAGTGGGCGTTCCGATTTCAATTCCAGAGCGATTCACCCAATGAGTCCTTGATATTTAGTCGTTTTCAGCCAATTTTCTTTATTTTTGAAAATTTCACTTTTTTGTGAAAATATCCACTAAATGAGGGAATAATATGTGTGAGGGTACCCCAGGAGAGTTCCAAATGTGTGTCAGTAGAATACATATCCCACGGGGGTAAAATTGAAAAAAGTTGAAAAAAAATTTTTTTTGCACTAAATCATTTTTCCGGCATTTATCAGACTTTCAGATAGGGCAAATGTCAGTGAGCGTTCCGATTTCAGTTCCAGAGCGAATCGCCCATTGAGTTCTTGATATTAAGTCGTTTTCAGCCAATTTTCTGGATTTTTGAAAATGTCACTTTTTTGTGAAAATATCCACTAAATGAGGGAATAATATGTGTGAGGGTACCCCAGGAGAGTTCCAAATGTGTGTGGGTAGAAAATATATCCCACGGGGATAAAATTGAAAAAAGTTTTAAAAAATTTTTTTTTGGACATAGTCATTTTTCCGGCGTTTATCAGACTTTCAGATAGGGGAAATGTCAGTGAGCGTTTCGATTTCAGTTCCAGAGCGATTCGCCCAATGAGTCCTTGATGATATTAATTCGTTTTCAGCCAATTTTCTGGATTTTTGAAAATGTCACTTTTTTGTGAAAATATCCACTAAATGAGGGAATAATATGTGTGAGGGTACCCCAGGAGAGTTCCAAATGTGTGTGGGTAGAATATATATCCCACGGGGGTAAAATTGAAAAAAGTTGAAAACATTTTTTTTTTGGACATAGTCATTTTTCCGGCATTTATCAGACTTTCAGATAGGGAAAATGTCAGTGAGCGTTTCGATTTCAGTTCCAGAGCGATTCGCCCAATGAGTCCTTGATATTACGTCGTTTTCAGCCAATTTTCTGGATTTTTGAAAATTTCACTTTTTTGTGAAAATATCTACTAAATGAGGGAATAATATGTGTTAGGGTACACCAGGAGAGTTCCAAATGTGTGTAGGTAGAATATATATCCCACATGGGTAAAATTGAAAAAGGTTTAAAAAATTTTTTTGGACTTATTCATTTTTCCGGCGTTTATCAGACTTTCAGATAGGGGATATGTCAGGGAGCGTTCCGATTTCAGTTCCAGAGCGATTCGCCCAATGAGTCCTTGATATTTAGTCGTTTTCAGCCATTTTTCTGGATTTTTGAAAATTTTACTTTTTTGTGAAAATATCCACTAAATGAGGGAATAATATGTGTGAGGGTACCCGAGGAGAGTTCCAAATGTGTGTGGGTAGAATATATATCCCATGGGGGTAAAATTGAAAAAAGTTAAAAAAAATTTATTTTTGGACATAGTCATTTTTCCGGCGTTTATCAGACTTTCAGAAAGGGGAAATGTCAGTGAACGTTCCGATTTCAGTTCCAGAGCGATTCGCCCATTGAGTTCTTGATATTTAGTCGTTTTCAGCCAATTTTCTGGATTTTTGAAAATGTCACTTTTTTGTGAAATTATCCACTAAATGAGGGAATAATATGTGTGAGGGTACCCCAGGAGAGTTCCAAATGTGTGTGGGTAAAATATATATCCCACGGGGGTAAAATAAAAAAATAAAATAAAAAAAATTTTTTTGGAATTAGTCATTTTTCCGACATTTATCAGACTTTCAGATAGGGGAAATGTCAGTGAGCATTCCGATTTCAGTTTCAGAGCAATTTTCCCAATGAGTCTTTGGTATTTAGTCATTTTCAGCCAATTTTCTGGATTTTTGAAAATTTCACTTTTTTTGTGAAAATATCCATTAAATGAGGGAATAATATGTGTGAGGGTACCCGAGGAGAGTTCCAAATGTGTGCGGGTAGAATATGTATCCCACGGGGGTAAAATTGAAAAAAGTTGAAAAAAATTTTTTTTTGGACTTAGTCATTTTTCCGGCATTTATCAGACTTTCAGATAGGGGATATGTCAGTGAGCGTTCCAATTTCAGTTCCAGAGCGATTCGCCCAATGAGTCCTTGATGATATTAAGTCGTTTTCAGCCAATTTTCTGGATTTTTGAAAATGGCACTTTTTTGTGAAAATATCCACTAAATGAGGGAATAATATGTGTGAGGGTACCCCAGGAGAGTTCCAAATGTGTGTGGGTAGAATGTATATCCCACGGGGGTAAAATTGAAAAAAGTTTTAAAAAAATTTTTTTTGGACATAGTCATTTTTCCGGCATTTATCAGACTTTCAGATAGGGGAAATGTCAGTGAGCGTTTCGATTTCAGTTCCAGAGCGATTCGACCAATGAGTGCTTGATGTTATTAAGTCGTTTTCAGCCAATTTTCCGGATTTTTGAAAATTTCACTTTTTTGTGAAAATATCCACTAAATGAGGGAATGTGTGAGGGTACCCCAGGAGAGTTCCAAATGTGTATGGGTAGAATATATATCCCACGGGGGTAAAATTGAAAAAAGTTGAAAACATTTTTTTTTTGGACTTAGTCATTTTTCCGGCATTTATCAGACTTTCAGATAGGGGATATGTCAGTGAGCGTTCCAATTTCAGTTCCAGAGCGATTCGCCCAATGAGTCCTTGATGATATTAAGTCGTTTTCAGCCAATTTTCTGGATTTTTGAAAATGTCACTTTTTTGTGAAAATATCCACTAAATGAGGGAATAATATGTGTGAGGGTACCGCAGGAGCGTTCCAAATGTGTGTGGGTAGAATATATATCCCACGGGGGTAAAATTGAAAAAAGGTTAAAAATATTTTTTTTTGGACATAGTCATTTTTCCGGCGTTTATCAGACTTTCAGATAGGGGAAATGTCAGTGAGCGTTTCGATTTCAGTTCCAGAGCGATTCGCCCAATGAGTCCTTGATGATATTAAGTCGTTTTCAGCCAATTTTCTTGATTTTTGAAAATTTCACTTTTTTGTGAAAATAACCACTAAATGAGGGAATGTGTGAGGGTACCCCAGGAGAGTTCCAAATGTGTATGGGTAGAATATATATCCCAAGGGGGTAAAATTTTAAAAAAAATAAAAAAAATTTTTTTTGGACTTAGTCATTTTTCCAGAGTTTATCAGACTTTCACATAGGGCAAATTTCAGTGGGCGTTCCGATTTCAATTCCAGAGCGATTCACCCAATGAGTCCTTGATATTTAGTCGTTTTCAGCCAATTTTCTTTATTTTTGAAAATTTCACTTTTTTGTGAAAATATCCACTAAATGAGGGAATAATATGTGTGAGGGTACCCCAGGAGAGTTCCAAATGTGTGTCAGTAGAATACATATCCCACGGGGGTAAAATTGAAAAAAGTTGAAAAAAAATTTTTTTTGCACTAAATCATTTTTCCGGCATTTATCAGACTTTCAGATAGGGCAAATGTCAGTGAGCGTTCCGATTTCAGTTCCAGAGCGAATCGCCCATTGAGTTCTTGATATTAAGTCGTTTTCAGCCAATTTTCTGGATTTTTGAAAATGTCACTTTTTTGTGAAAATATCCACTAAATGAGGGAATAATATGTGTGAGGGTACCCCAGGAGAGTTCCAAATGTGTGTGGGTAGAAAATATATCCCACGGGGGTAAAATTGAAAAAAGTTGAAAACATTTTTTTTTTGGACATAGTCATTTTTCCGGCATTTATCAGACTTTCAGATAGGGAAAATGTCAGTGAGCGTTTCGATTTCAGTTCCAGAGCGATTCGCCCAATGAGTCCTTGATATTACGTCGTTTTCAGCCAATTTTCTGGATTTTTGAAAATTTCACTTTTTTGTGAAAATATCTACTAAATGAGGGAATAATATGTGTTAGGGTACACCAGGAGAGTTCCAAATGTGTGTAGGTAGAATATATATCCCACATGGGTAAAATTGAAAAAGGTTTAAAAAATTTTTTTGGACTTATTCATTTTTCCGGCGTTTATCAGACTTTCAGATAGGGGATATGTCAGGGAGCGTTCCGATTTCAGTTCCAGAGCGATTCGCCCAATGAGTCCTTGATATTTAGTCGTTTTCAGCCATTTTTCTGGATTTTTGAAAATTTTACTTTTTTGTGAAAATATCCACTAAATGAGGGAATAATATGTGTGAGGGTACCCGAGGAGAGTTCCAAATGTGTGTGGGTAGAATATATATCCCATGGGGGTAAAATTGAAAAAAGTTAAAAAAAATTTATTTTTGGACATAGTCATTTTTCCGGCGTTTATCAGACTTTCAGAAAGGGGAAATGTCAGTGAACGTTCCGATTTCAGTTCCAGAGCGATTCGCCCATTGAGTTCTTGATATTAAGTCGTTTTCAGCCAATTTTCTGGATTTTTGAAAATGTCACTTTTTTGTGAAATTATCCACTAAATGAGGGAATAATATGTGTGAGGGTACCCCAGGAGAGTTCCAAATGTGTGTGGGTAGAATATATATCCCACGGGGGTAAAATAAAAAAATAAAATAAAAAAAATTTTTTTGGAATTAGTCATTTTTCCGACATTTATCAGACTTTCAGATAGGGGAAATGTCAGTGAGCATTCCGATTTCAGTTTCAGAGCAATTTTCCCAATGAGTCTTTGGTATTTAGTCATTTTCAGCCAATTTTCTGGATTTTTGAAAATTTCACTTTTTTTGTGAAAATATCCATTAAATGAGGGAATAATATGTGTGAGGGTACCCGAGGAGAGTTCCAAATGTGTGCGGGTAGAATATGTATCCCACGGGGGTAAAATTGAAAAAAGTCGAAAAAAATTTTTTTTTGGACTTAGTCATTTTTCCGGCATTTATCAGACTTTCAGATAGGGGATATGTCAGTGAGCGTTCCAATTTCAGTTCCAGAGCGATTCGCCCAATGAGTCCTTGATGATATTAAGTCGTTTTCAGCCAATTTTCTGGATTTTTGAAAATGGCACTTTTTTGTGAAAATATCCACTAAATGAGGGAATAATATGTGTGAGGGTACCCCAGGAGAGTTCCAAATGTGTGTGGGTAGAATGTATATCCCACGGGGGTAAAATTGAAAAAAGTTTTAAAAAAATTTTTTTTGGACATAGTCATTTTTCCGGCATTTATCAGACTTTCAGTTAGGGGAAATGTCAGTGAGCGTTTCGATTTCAGTTCCAGAGCGATTCGCCCAATGAGTGCTTGATGTTATTAAGTCGTTTTCAGCCAATTTTCCGTATTTTTGAAAATTTCACTTTTTTGTGAAAATATCCACTAAATGAGGGAATGTGTGAGGGTACCCCAGGAGAGTTCCAAATGTGTATGGGTAGAATATATATCCCACGGGGGTAAAATTGAAAAAAGTTGAAAACATTTTTTTTTGGACTTAGTCATTTTTCCGGCATTTATCAGACTTTCAGATAGGGGATATGTCAGTGAGCGTTCCAATTTCAGTTCCAGAGCGATTCGCCCAATGAGTCCTTGATGATATTAAGTCGTTTTCAGCCAATTTTCTGGATTTTTGAAAATGTCACTTTTTTGTGAAAATATCCACTAAATGAGGGAATAATATGTGTGAGGGTACCCCAGGAGAGTTCCAAATGTGTGTGGGTAGAATATATATCCCACGGGGGTAAAATTGAAAAAAGGTTAAAAATATTTTTTTTTGGACATAGTCATTTTTCCGGCGTTTATCAGACTTTCAGATAGGGGAAATGTCAGTGAGCGTTTCGATTTCAGTTCCAGAGCGATTCGCCCAATGAGTCCTTGATGATATTAAGTCGTTTTCAGCCAATTTTCTTGATTTTTGAAAATTTCACTTTTTTGTGAAAATAACCACTAAATGAGGGAATGTGTGAGGGTACCCCAGGAGAGTTCCAAATGTGTATGGGTAGAATATATATCCCAAGGGGGTAAAATTTTAAAAAAATTAAAAAAATTTTTTTTTGGACTTAGTCATTTTTCCAGAGTTTATCAGACTTTCACATAGGGCAAATTTCAGTGGGCGTTCCGATTTCAATTCCAGAGCGATTCACCCAATGAGTCCTTGATATTTAGTCGTTTTCAGCCAATTTTCTTTATTTTTGAAAATTTCACTTTTTTGTGAAAATATCCACTAAATGAGGGAATAATATGTGTGAGGGTACCCCAGGAGAGTTCCAAATGTGTGTCAGTAGAATACATATCCCACGGGGGTAAAATTGAAAAAAGTTGAAAAAAAATTTTTTTTGCACTAAATCATTTTTCCGGCATTTATCAGACTTTCAGATAGGGCAAATGTCAGTGAGCGTTCCGATTTCAGTTCCAGAGCGAATCGCCCATTGAGTTCTTGATATTAAGTCGTTTTCAGCCAATTTTCTGGATTTTTGAAAATGTCACTTTTTTGTGAAAATATCCACTAAATGAGGGAATAATATGTGTGAGGGTACCCCAGGAGAGTTCCAAATGTGTGTGGGTAGAAAATATATCCCACGGGGGTAAAATTGAAAAAAGTTTTAAAAAAATTTTTTTTGGACATAGTCATTTTTCCGGCGTTTATCAGACTTTCAGATAGGGGAAATGTCAGTGAGCGTTTCGATTTCAGTTCCAGAGCGATTCGCCCAATGAGTCCTTGATGATATTAATTCGTTTTCAGCCAATTTTCTGGATTTTTGAAAATGTCACTTTTTTGTGAAAATATCCACTAAATGAGGGAATAATATGTGTGAGGGTACCCCAGGAGAGTTCCAAATGTGTGTGGGTAGAATATATATCCCACGGGGGTAAAATTGAAAAAAGTTGAAAACATTTTTTTTTTGGACATAGTCATTTTTCCGGCATTTATCAGACTTTCAGATAGGGAAAATGTCAGTGAGCATTTCGATTTCAGTTCCAGAGCGATTCGCCCAATAAGTCCTTGATATTACGTCGTTTTCAGCCAATTTTCTGGATTTTTGAAAATTTCACTTTTTTGTGAAAATATCTACTAAATGAGGGAATAATATGTGTTAGGGTACACCAGGAGAGTTCCAAATGTGTGTAGGTAGAATATATATCCCACATGGGTAAAATTGAAAAAGGTTTAAAAAATTTTTTTGGACTTATTCATTTTTCCGGCGTTTATCAGACTTTCAGATAGGGGATATGTCAGGGAGCGTTCCGATTTCAGTTCCAGAGCGATTCGCCCAATGAGTCCTTGATATTTAGTCGTTTTCAGCCATTTTTCTGGATTTTTGAAAATTTTACTTTTTTGTGAAAATATCCACTAAATGAGGGAATAATATGTGTGAGGGTACCCGAGGAGAGTTCCAAATGTGTGTGGGTAGAATATATATCCCACGGGGGTAAAATAAAAAAATAAAATAAAAAAATTTTTTTTGGAATTAGTCATTTTTCCGACATTTATCAGACTTTCAGATAGGGGAAATGTCAGTGAGCATTCCGATTTCAGTTTCAGAGCAATTTTCCCAATGAGTCTTTGGTATTTAGTCATTTTCAGCCAATTTTCTGGATTTTTGAAAATTTCACTTTTTTTGTGAAAATATCCATTAAATGAGGGAATAATATGTGTGAGGGTACCCGAGGAGAGTTCCAAATGTGTGCGGGTAGAATATATATCCCACGGGGGTAAAATTGAAAAAAGTCGAAAAAAATTTTTTTTTGGACTTAGTCATTTTTCCGGCGTTTATCAGACTTTCAGATAGGGGATATGTCAGTGAGCGTTCCCATTTCAGTTCCAGAGCGATTCGCCCAATGAGTCCTTGATATTTAGTCATTTTCAGCCAATTTTCAGGATTTTTGAAAATTTCACTTTTTTGTGAAAATATCCACTAAATGAGGGAATAATATGTATGAGGGTACCCCAGGAGAGTTCCAAATGTGTGTCGGTAGAAAATATATCCCACGGGGGTAAAATTAAAAAAAGTTTAAAAAAAATATTTTTTGGACTTAGTCATTTTTCCGGCGTTTATCAGACTTTCAGATAGTGCAAATGTCAGTGAGCGTTCCGATTTCAGTTCCACAGCGATTCGCCCATTGAGTCCTTGATATTAAGTCGTTTTCAGCCAATTTTCTGGATTTTTGAAAATTTCACTTTTTTGTGAAAATATCCACTAAATGAGGGAATAATATGTGTGAGGGTACCCCAGGAGAGTTCCAAATGTGTGTGGGTAGAATATATATCCCACGGGGTAAAATTGAAAAAAGTTAAAAAAAACTTTTTTTGGACTTAGTCATTTTTCCGGCGTTTATAGGACTTTCAGATAGGGGAAATGTCAGTGAGCGTTCCGATTTCAGTTCCAGAGCGATTTGCCCAATGAGTCCTTGATATTTAGTCATTTTCTGGATTTTTGAAAATTTCACTTTTTTGTGAAAATATCCACTAAATGAGGGAATAATATGTGTGAGGGTACCCCAGGAGAGTTCCAAATGTGTGTCGGTAGAATATATATCCCACGGGGGTAAACTTGAAAAAAGTTGAAAACATTTTTTTTTTGGACTTAGTCATTTTTCCGGCATTTATCAGACTTTCAGATAGGGGATATGTCAGTGAGCGTTCCAATTTCAGTTCCAGAGCGATTCGCCCAATGAGTCCTTGATATTAAGTCGTTTTCAGCCAATTTTCAGGATTTTTGAAATTTTCACTTTTTTGTGAAAATATCCACTAAATGAGGGAATGTGTGAGGGTACCCCAGGAGAGTTCCAAATGTGTATGGGTAGAATATATATCCCACGGGGGTAAAATTGAAAAAAGTTGAAAACATTTTTTTTTTGGACTTAGTCATTTTTCCGGCATTTATCAGACTTTCAGATAGGGGATATGTCAGTGAGCGTTCCAATTTCAGTTCCAGAGCAATTCGCCCAATGAGTCCTTGATGATATTAAGTCGTTTTCAGCCAATTTTCTGGATTTTTGAAAATGTCACTTTTTTGTGAAAATATCCACTAAATGAGGGAATAATATGTGTGAGGGTACCCCAGGAGAGTTCCAAATGTGTGTGGGTAGAATATATATCCCACGGGGGTAAAATTGAAAAAAGTTTAAAAAAATTTTTTTTTGGACATAGTCATTTTTCCGGCATTTATCAGACTTTCAGATAGGGCAAATGTCAGTGAGCGTTCCCATTTCAGTTCCAGAGCGATTCGCCCAATGAGTCCTTGATATTTAGTCATTTTCAGCCAATTTTCAGGATTTTTGAAAATTTCACTTTTTTGTGAAAATATCCACTAAATGAGGGAATAATATGTATGAGGGTACCCCAGGAGAGTTCCAAATGTGTGTCGGTAGAAAATATATCCCACGGGGGTAAAATTAAAAAAAGTTTAAAAAAAATATTTTTTGGACTTAGTCATTTTTCCGGCGTTTATCAGACTTTCAGATAGTGCAAATGTCAGTGAGCGTTCCGATTTCAGTTCCACAGCGATTCGCCCATTGAGTCCTTGATATTAAGTCGTTTTCAGCCAATTTTCTGGATTTTTGAAAATTTCACTTTTTTGTGAAAATATCCACTAAATGAGGGAATAATATGTGTGAGGGTACCCCAGGAGAGTTCCAAATGTGTGTGGGTAGAATATATATCCCACGGGGTAAAATTGAAAAAAGTTAAAAAAAACTTTTTTTGGACTTAGTCATTTTTCCGGCGTTTATAGGACTTTCAGATAGGGGAAATGTCAGTGAGCGTTCCGATTTCAGTTCCAGAGCGATTTGCCCAATGAGTCCTTGATATTTAGTCATTTTCTGGATTTTTGAAAATTTCACTTTTTTGTGAAAATATCCACTAAATGAGGGAATAATATGTGTGAGGGTACCCCAGGAGAGTTCCAAATGTGTGTCGGTAGAATATATATCCCACGGGGGTAAACTTGAAAAAAGTTGAAAACATTTTTTTTTTGGACTTAGTCATTTTTCCGGCATTTATCAGACTTTCAGATAGGGGATATGTCAGTGAGCGTTCCAATTTCAGTTCCAGAGCGATTCGCCCAATGAGTCCTTGATATTAAGTCGTTTTCAGCCAATTTTCAGGATTTTTGAAATTTTCACTTTTTTGTGAAAATATCCACTAAATGAGGGAATGTGTGAGGGTACCCCAGGAGAGTTCCAAATGTGTATGGGTAGAATATATATCCCACGGGGGTAAAATTGAAAAAAGTTGAAAACATTTTTTTTTTGGACTTAGTCATTTTTCCGGCATTTATCAGACTTTCAGATAGGGGATATGTCAGTGAGCGTTCCAATTTCAGTTCCAGAGCGATTCGCCCAATGAGTCCTTGATGATATTAAGTCGTTTTCAGCCAATTTTCTGGATTTTTGAAAATGTCACTTTTTTGTGAAAATATCCACTAAATGAGGGAATAATATGTGTGAGGGTACCCCAGGAGAGTTCCAAATGTGTGTGGGTAGAATATATATCCCACGGGGGTAAAATTGAAAAAAGTTTAAAAAAATTTTTTTTTGGACATAGTCATTTTTCCGGCATTTATCAGACTTTCAGATAGGGCAAATGTCAGTGAGCGTTCCCATTTCAGTTCCAGAGCGATTCGCCCAATGAGTCCTTGATATTTAGTCATTTTCAGCCAATTTTCAGGATTTTTGAAAATTTCACTTTTTTGTGAAAATATCCACTAAATGAGGGAATAATATGTATGAGGGTACCCCAGGAGAGTTCCAAATGTGTGTCGGTAGAAAATATATCCCACGGGGGTAAAATTAAAAAAAGTTTAAAAAAAATATTTTTTGGACTTAGTCATTTTTCCGGCGTTTATCAGACTTTCAGATAGTGCAAATGTCAGTGAGCGTTCCGATTTCAGTTCCACAGCGATTCGCCCATTGAGTCCTTGATATTAAGTCGTTTTCAGCCAATTTTCTGGATTTTTGAAAATTTCACTTTTTTGTGAAAATATCCACTAAATGAGGGAATAATATGTGTGAGGGTACCCCAGGAGAGTTCCAAATGTGTGTGGGTAGAATATATATCCCACGGGGTAAAATTGAAAAAAGTTAAAAAAAACTTTTTTTGGACTTAGTCATTTTTCCGGCGTTTATAGGACTTTCAGATAGGGGAAATGTCAGTGAGCGTTCCGATTTCAGTTCCAGAGCGATTTGCCCAATGAGTCCTTGATATTTAGTCATTTTCTGGATTTTTGAAAATTTCACTTTTTTGTGAAAATATCCACTAAATGAGGGAATAATATGTGTGAGGGTACCCCAGGAGAGTTCCAAATGTGTGTCGGTAGAATATATATCCCACGGGGGTAAACTTGAAAAAAGTTGAAAACATTTTTTTTTTGGACTTAGTCATTTTTCCGGCATTTATCAGACTTTCAGATAGGGGATATGTCAGTGAGCGTTCCAATTTCAGTTCCAGAGCGATTCGCCCAATGAGTCCTTGATATTAAGTCGTTTTCAGCCAATTTTCAGGATTTTTGAAATTTTCACTTTTTTGTGAAAATATCCACTAAATGAGGGAATGTGTGAGGGTACCCCAGGAGAGTTCCAAATGTGTATGGGTAGAATATATATCCCACGGGGGTAAAATTGAAAAAAGTTGAAAACATTTTTTTTTTGGACTTAGTCATTTTTCCGGCATTTATCAGACTTTCAGATAGGGGATATGTCAGTGAGCGTTCCAATTTCAGTTCCAGAGCGATTCGCCCAATGAGTCCTTGATGATATTAAGTCGTTTTCAGCCAATTTTCTGGATTTTTGAAAATGTCACTTTTTTGTGAAAATATCCACTAAATGAGGGAATAATATGTGTGAGGGTACCCCAGGAGAGTTCCAAATGTGTGTGGGTAGAATATATATCCCACGGGGGTAAAATTGAAAAAAGTTTAAAAAAATTTTTTTTTGGACATAGTCATTTTTCCGGCATTTATCAGACTTTCAGATAGGGCAAATGTCAGTGAACGTTCCGATTTCAGTTCCAGAGCGATTCGCCCAATGAGTCCTTGATATTTAGTCATTTTCAGCCAATTTTCTGGATTTTTGAAAATTTCACTTTTTTGTGAAAATATCCACTAAATGAGGGAATAATATGTGTGAGGGTACCCCAGGAGAGTTCCAAATGTGTGTCAGTAGAATACATATCCCACGGGGGTAAAATTGAAAAAAGTTGAAAACATTTTTTTTTGAACATAGTCATTTTTCCGGCGTTTATCAAACTTTCAGATAGGGGAAATGTCAGTGAGCGTTTCGATTTCAGTTCCAGAGCAATTCGCCCAATGAGTCCTTGATATTTAGTCATTTTCAGCCAATTTTCTGGATTTTTGAAAATTTCACTTTTTTGTGAAAATATCCACTAAATGAGGGAATAATATGTGTGAGGGTACCCCAGGAGAGTTCCAAATGTGTGTCGGTAGAATATATATCCCACGGGGGTAAAATTGAAAAAAGTTGAAAAAAAATTTTTTTGGGACTAAATCATTTTTCCGGCATTTATCAGACTTTCAGATAGGGCAAATGTCAGTGAGCGTTCCGATTTCAGTTCCAGAGCGATTCGCCCAATGAGTCCTTGATGATATTAATTCGTTTTCAGCCAATTTTCTGGATTTTTGAAAATGTCACTTTTTTGTGAAAATATCCACTAAATGAGGGAATAATATGTGTGAGGGTACCCCAGGAGAGTTCCAAATGTGTGTGTGTAGAATATATATCCCACGGGGGTAAAATTGAAAAAAGTTGAAAAAAATTTTTTTGGGGACTTACTCTTTTTTACGGCGTTTATCAGACTTTCAGATAGGGGAAATGTCAGTGAGCATTCCGATTTCAGTTCCAGAGCGATTCGCCCAATGAGTCCTTGATATTAAGTCGTTTTCAGCCAATTTTCTGGATTTTTGAAAATTTCACTTTTTGTGAAAATATCCACTAAATGAGGGAATAATATGTGTGAGAGTACCCCAGGAGAGTTCCAAATGTGTGTGGGTAGAATATATATCCCACGGGGGTAAAATTGAAAAAAGTTAAAAACATTTTTTTTTTGGACTTAGTCATTTTTCCGGCATTTATTAGACTTTCAGATAGGGCAAATGTCAGTGAGCGTTTCGATTTCAGTTCCAGATCGATTCGCCCAATGAGTCCTTGATATTAAGTCGTTTTCAGCCAATTTTCTGGATTTTTGAAAATTTCACTTTTTTGTGAAAATATCCACTAAATGAGGGAATAATATGTGTGAGGGTACCCCAGGAGAGTTCCAAATGTGTGTCGGTAGAATACATATCCCACGGGGGTAAAATTAAAAGAAGTTGAAATAACATTTTTTTTGAACTTAGTCATTTTTCCGGCGTTTATCAGACTTTCAGATAGGGCAAATGTCAGTGAGCGTTCCGATTTCAGTTCTAGAGCGATTTGCCCAATGAGTCCTTGATATTTAGTCATTTTCAGCCAATTTTCTGGATTTTTGAAAATTTCACTTTTTGTGAAAATATCCACTAAATGAGGGAATAATATGTGTGAGAGTACCCCAGGAGAGTTCCAAATGTGTGTGGGTAGAATATATATCCCACGGGGGTAAAATTGAAAAAAGTTGAAAAAATTTTTTTTTTGGACCTAGTCATTTTTCCTGCGTTTATCAGACTTTCAGATAGGGGAAATGTCAGTGAGCGTTCCAATTTCAGTTCCAGAGCGATTCGCCCAATGAGTCCTTGATATTTAGTCGTTTTCAGCCAATTTTCTGGATTTTTGAAAATTTCACTTTTTTGTGAAAACATCCACTAAATGAGGGAATAATATGTGTGAGGGTACCCAAGGAGAGTTCCAAATGTGTGTGGGTAGAATATATATCCCACAGGGGTTAAATTGAAAAAGGTTGAAAAAAAATTTTTTCTGGACTTAGTCATTTTTCCGGCATTTATCAGACTTTCAGATAGGGGAAGTGTCAGTGAGCGATCCGATTTCAGTTCCAGAGCGATTCGCCCAATGAGTCCTTGATATTTAGTCGTTTTCAGCCAATATTTTGGATTTTTGAAAATTTCACTTTTTTATGAAATTATCCACTAAATGAGGGAATAATGAGTGTGAGGGTACCCCAGGAGAGTTCCAAATGTGTGTGGATACAATATATATCCCACAGGGGTAAAATTGAAAAAAATTGAAAACATTTTTTTTTTGGACTTAGTCATTTTTCAGGTGTTTATCAGACTTTCAGAGAGGGGAAATGTCAGTGAGCGTTCCGATTTCAGTTCCAGAGCGATTTGCCCAATGAGTCCTTGATATTTAGTCGTTTTCAGCCAATTTTGTGGATTTTTGAAACTTTCACTTTTCGTGAAAATATCCACTAAATGGGGGAATAATATGTGTGAGGGTACCCCAGGAGAGTTCCAAATGTGTGTGGGTAGAATATATATCCCATGGTGGTAAAATTGAAAAAAGTTGAAAAAATTTTTTTTTGGACTTAGTCATTTTTCCGGCGTTTATCAGACTTTCAGATAGGGAAAATGTCAGTGAGCGTTCCGATTTCAGTTCCAGAGCAATTCGCCCAATGAGTCCTCGATATTTAGTCGTTTTCAGCCAATTTTCTGGATTCTTGATAATTTCACTTTTTTGTGAAAATATCCACTAAATGAGGGAATAATATGTGTGAGGGTACCCCAGGAGAGTTCCAAATGTGTGTGGGTGGAATATATATCCCACGGGGTAAAATTGAAAAAAGTTTAAAAAAATTTTTTTTTGGACTTAGTAATTTCTCCGGCTTTTATCAGACTTTCTGATAGGGGAAATGTCAGTGAGCGTTCCAATTTCAGTTCCAGAGCGATTTGCCCAATGAGTCCTTGATATTTAGTCGTTTTCAGCCAATTTTCTGGATTTTTGAAACTTTCACTTTTCGTGAAAATATCCACTAAATGGGGGAATAATATGTGTGAGGGTACCCCAGGAGAGTTCCAAATGTGTGTGGGTAGAATATATATCCCACAGGGGTTAAATTGAAAAAGGTTGAAAAAAAATTTTTTTGGACTTAGTCATTTTTCCGGCGTTTATCAGACTTTCAGATAGGGAAACTGTCAGTGAGCATTCCGATTTCAGTTCCAGAGCGATTCGCCCAATGAGTCCTTGATATTTAGTCGTTTTCAGCCAATATTTTGGATTTTTGAAAATTTCACTTTTTTGTGAAAATATCCACTAAATGAGGGAATAATATGTGTGAGGGTACCCCAGGAGAGTTCCAAATGTGTGTGTGTACAATATATATCCCACAGGGGTAAAATTGAAAAAAATTGGAAACATTTTTTTTTTGGACTCCGTCATTTTTCTGGCGTTTATCAGACTTTCAGACAGGGGAAATGTCAGTGAGCATTCCGATTTCAGTTCCAGAGCGATTCGCCCAATGAATCCTTGATATTTAGTCGTTTTCAGCCAATTTTCTGGATTTTTGAAAATTTCACTTTTTTGTGAAAATATCCACTAAATGAGAGAATAATATGTGTGAGGGTACCCCAGGAGAGCTCCAAATGTGTGTGGGTAGAATATATATCCCACGGGGGTAAAATTGAAAAAAGTTGAAACATTTTTTTTTTGGACATAGTCATTTTTCCGGCGTTTATCCGACTTTCAGATAGGGGAAATGTCAGTGAGCATTCCGATTTCAGTTCCAGAGCGATTAGCCCAATGAGTCCTTGATATTTAGTCTTTTTCAGCCAATATTTTAGACTTTTGAAAATTTTATTTTTTTGTGAAAATATCCACTAAATGAGGGAATAATATGTGTGAGGGTACCCCAGGAGAGTTCCAAATGTGTGTGGGTAGAATATATATCCCACGGGGGTAAAATTGAAAAAAGTTGAAACATTTTTTTTTTGGACTTAGTCATTTTTCCGGCGTTTATCAGACTTTCAGATAGGGGAAATGTCAGTGAGCGTTCCGATTTCAGTTCCAGAGCGATTCGCCCAATGAGTCCTTGATATTTAGTCGTTTTCAGCCAATTTTCTAGATTTTTGAAAATTTCACTTTTTTGTGAAAATATCCACTAAATGAGAGAACAATATGTGTGAGGGTACCCAGGAGAGCTCCAAATGTGTGTGGGTAGAATATATATCCCACGGGGGTAAAATTGAAAAAAGTTGAAAAAATTTTTTTTTGGACTTAGTCATTTTTCCGGCATTTATCAGACTTTCAGATACGGGAAATGTCAGTAAGCATTCCGATTTCAGTTCCAGAGCGATTCGCCCAATGAGTCCTTGATATTTAGTCGTTTTCAGCCAATTTTCTGGATATTTGAAACTTTCACTTTTTTGTGAAAATATCCACTAAATGAGGGAATAATATGTGTGAGGGTACCCCAGGAGAGTTCCAAATGTGTGTCGGTAGAATATATATCCCACAGGGGTAAAATTGAAAAAAGTTGAAAAAAAATTTTTTTTTGGACTTAGTCATTTTTCCGGCGTTTATCAGACTTTTAGATAGGGCAAATGTCAGTGAGCATTCCGATTTCAGTTCCTGAGCGATTCGCCCAATGAGTCCTTGATATTTAGTCGTTTTCAGCCCATATTTTAGACTTTTGAAAATTTTACTTTTTTGTGAAAATATCCACTAAATGAGAGAATAATATGTGTGAGGGTACCCCAGGAGAGTTCCAAATGTGTGTGGGTAGAATATATATTCCTCGGGGGTAAAATTGAAAAAAGTTGAAACATTTTTTTTTTTTGGACTTAGTCATTTTTCCGGCGTTTATCAGACTTTCAGATAGGGGAAATGTCAGTGAGCGTTCCGATTTCAGTTCCAGAGCGATTCGCCCAATGAGTCCTTGATATTTAGTCGTTTTCAGCCAATTTTCTCAATTTTTGAAAAGTTCACTTTTTTGTGAAAATATCCACTAAATGAGAGAATAATATGTGTGAGGGTACCCCAGGAGAGTTCCAAATGTGTGTGGGTAGAATATATATCCCAGGGGGTAAAATTGAAAAAAGTTGAAAACATTTTTTTTTTGGACTTAATAATTTTTCCAGTGTTTATCAGACTTTCCGAAAGTACAAATGTCAGTGAGCGTTCCGATTTCAGTTCCAGAGCGATTCGCCCAATGAGTCCTTGATATTTAGTCGATTTCAGCCAATATTTTGGATTTTTGAAAATTTCACTTTTTTGTGAAATTATCCACTAAATGAGGGAATAATATGTGTGAGGGTACCGCAGGAGAGTTCCAAATGTCTGTGGGTAGAATATATATCCCACGGGGGTAAAATTGAAAAAAGTTGAAAACATTTTTTTTTTGGACTTAGTCATTTTTCCGGCGTTTATCAGACTTTCAGATAGGGGAAATGTCAGTGAGCATTCCGATTTCAGTTCCAGAGCGATTCTCCCAATGAATCCTTGATATTTAGTCGTTTTCAGCCAATTTTCTGGATTTTTGAAAATTTCACTTTTTTGTGAAAATATCCACTAAATGAGAGAATAATATGTGTGAGGGTACCCCAGGAGAGCTCCAAATGTGTGTGGGTAGAATATATATCCCACGGGGGTAAAATTGAAAAAAGTTGAAAACATTTTTTTTTTGGACTTAGTCATTTTTCCGGCGTTTATCCGACTTTCAGATAGGGGAAATGTCAGTGAGCATTCCGATTTCAGTTCCAGAGCGATTCGCCCAATGAGTCCTTGATATTTAGTCGTTTTCAGCCAATATTTTAGACTTTTGAAAATTTTACTTTTTTGTGAAAATATCCACTAAATGAGGGAATAATATGTGTGAGGGTACCCCAGGAGAGTTCCAAATGTGTTTGGGTAGAATATATATCCCACGGGGGTAAAATTGAAAAAAGTTGAAACATTTTTTTTTTGGACTTAGTCATTTTTCCGGCGTTTATCAGACTTTCAGATAGGGGAAATGTCAGTGAGCGTTCCGATTTCAGTTCCAGAGCGATTCGCCCAATGAGTCCTTGATATTTAGTCGTTTTCAGCCAATTTTCTAGATTTTTGAAAATTTCATTTATTTGTGAATATATCCACTAAATGAGAGAACAATATGTGTGAGGGTACCCCAGGAGAGCTCCAAATGTGTGTGGGTAGAATATATATCCCACGGGGGTAAAATTGAAAAAAGTTGAAAACATTTTTTTTTTGGACTTAATCATTTTTCCAGTGTTTATCAGACTTTCAGATAGGGGAAATGTCAGTGAGCGTTCTGATTTCAGTTCCAGAGCAATTCGCCCAATGAGTCCTTGATATTTAGTCGATTTCAGCCAATATTTTGGATTTTTGAAAATTTTACTTTTTTGTGAAATTATCCACTAAATGAGGGAATAATATGTGTGAGGGTACCACAGGAGAGATCCAAATGTGTGTGGGTAGAATATATATCCCACGGGGGTAAAATTGAAAAAAGTTTAAAAAATTTTATTTTGGGACTTAGTCATTTTTCCGGCGTTTATCAGACTTTCAGATAGGGCAAATGTCAGTGAGCATTCCGATTTCAGTTCCAGAGCGATTCGCCCAATGAGTCCTTGATATTTAGTCGTTTTCAGCGAATATTTTGGATTTTTGAAAATTTCACTTTTTTGTGAAAATATCCACTAAATGAGGGAATAATATGTGTGAGGGTACCCCAGGAGAGTTCCAAATGTGTGTTGGTAGAATATATATCCCACGGGGTAAAATTGAAAAAAGTTTAAAAAAATTTTTTTTTGGACTTAGTAATTTCTCCGGCGTTTATCAGACTTTCAGAAAGGGGAAGTGTCAGTGAGCGTTCCGATTTCAGTTCCAGAGCAATTCGCCCAATGAGTCCTTGATATTTAGTCGTTTTCAGCCAATATTTTGGATTTTTGAAAATTTCACTTTTTTGTGAAATTATCCACTAAATGAGGGAATAATATGTGTGAGGGTACCCCAGGAGAGTTCCAAATGTGTGTGGGTACAATATATATCCCACAGGGGTAAAATTGAAAAAAATTGGAAACATTTTTTTTTTGGACTCAGTCATTTTTCTGGCGTTTATCAGACTTTCAGACAGGGGAAATGTCAGTGAGCATTCCGATTTCAGTTCCAGAGCGATTCGCCCAATGAATCCTTGATATTTAGTCGTTTTCAGCCAATTTTCTGGTTTTTTGAAAATTTCACTTTTTTGTCTAAATATCCACTAAATGAGAGAATAATATGTGTGAGGGTACCCCAGGAGAGCTCCAAATGTGTGTGGGTAGAATATATATCCCACGGGGGTAAAATTGAAAAAAGTTGAAAAATTTTTTTTTTGGACCTAGTCATTTTTCCGGCGTTTATCCGACTTTCAGATAGGGGAAATGTCAGTGAGCATTCCGATTTCAGTTCCAGAGCGATTAGCCCAATGAGTCCTTGATATTTAGTCTTTTTCAGCCAATATTTTAGACTTTTGAAAATTTTATTTTTTTGTGAAAATATCCACTAAATGAGGGAATAATATGTGTGAGGGTACCCCAGGAGAGTTCCAAATGTGTGTGGGTAGAATATATATCCCACGGGGGTAAAATTGAAAACAGTTGAAACATTTTTTTTTTGGACTTAGTCATTTTTCCGGCGTTTATCAGACTTTCAGATAGGGGAAATGTCAGTGAGCGTTCCAATTTCAGTTCCAGAGCGATTCGCCCAATGAGTCCTTGATATTTAGTCGTTTTCAGCCAATTTTCTAGATTTTTGAAAATTTCACTTTTTTGTGAAAATATCCACTAAATGAGAGAACAATATGTGTGAGGGTACCCCAGGAGAGCTCCAAATGTGTGTGGGTAGAATATATATCCCACGGGGGTAAAATTGAAAAAAGTTGAAAAAAAATTTTTTTGGACTTAGTCATTTTTCCGGCATTTATCAGACTTTCAGATACGGGAAATGTCAGTAAGCATTCCGATTTCAGTTCCAGAGCGATTCGCCCAATGAGTCCTTGATATTTAGTCGTTTTCAGCCAATTTTCTGGATATTTGAAACTTTCACTTTTTTGTGAAAATATCCACTAAATGAGGGAATAATATGTGTGAGGGTACCCCAGGAGAGTTCCAAATGTGTGTCGGTAGAATATATATCCCACAGGGGTAAAATTGAAAAAAGTTGAAAAAAAATTTTTTTTTGGACTTAGTCATTTTTCCGGCGTTTATCAGACTTTTAGATAGGGCAAATGTCAGTGAGCATTCCGATTTCAGTTCCTGAGCGATTCGCCCAATGAGTCCTTGATATTTAGTCGTTTTCAGCCAATATTTTAGACTTTTGAAAATTTTACTTTTTTGTGAAAATATCCACTAAATGAGAGAATAATATGTGTGAGGGTACCCCAGGAGAGTTCCAAATGTGTGTGGGTAGAATATATATTCCTCGGGGGTAAAATTGAAAAAAGTTGAAACATTTTTTTTTTTGGACTTAGTCATTTTTCCGGCGTTTATCAGACTTTCAGATAGGGGAAATGTCAGTGAGCGTTCCGATTTCAGTTCCAGAGCGATTCGCCCAATGAGTCCTTGATATTTAGTCGTTTTCAGCCAATTTTCTCAATTTTTGAAAAGTTCACTTTCTTGTGAAAATATCCACTAAATGAGAGAATAATATGTGTGAGGGTACCCCAGGAGAGTTCCAAATGTGTGTGGGTAGAATATATATCCCAGGGGGGTAAAATTGAAAAAAGTTGAAAACATTTTTTTTTTGGACTTAATCATTTTTCCAGTGTTTATCAGACTTTCCGATAGTACAAATGTCAGTGAGCGTTCCGATTTCAGTTCCAGAGCGATTCGCCCAATGAGTCCTTGATATTTAGTCGATTTCAGCCAATATTTTGGATTTTTGAAAATTTCACTTTTTTGTGAAATTATCCACTAAATGAGGGAATAATATGTGTGAGGGTACCGCAGGAGAGTTCCAAATGTCTGTGGGTAGAATATATATCCCACGGGGGTAAAATTGAAAAAAGTTGAAAACATTTTTTTTTTGGACTTAGTCATTTTTCCGGCGTTTATCAGACTTTCAGATAGGGGAAATGTCAGTGAGCATTCCGATTTCAGTTCCAGAGCGATTCTCCCAATGAATCCTTGATATTTAGTCGTTTTCAGCCAATTTTCTGGATTTTTGAAAATTTCACTTTTTTGTGAAAATATCCACTAAATGAGAGAATAATATGTGTGAGGGTACCCCAGGAGAGCTCCAAATGTGTGTGGGTAGAATATATATCCCACGGGGGTAAAATTGAAAAAAGTTGAAAACATTTTTTTTTTGGACTTAGTCATTTTTCCGGCGTTTATCCGACTTTCAGATAGGGGAAATGTCAGTGAGCATTCCGATTTCAGTTCCAGAGCGATTCGCCCAATGAGTCCTTGATATTTAGTCGTTTTCAGCCAATATTTTAGACTTTTGAAAATTTTACTTTTTTGTGAAAATATCCACTAAATGAGGGAATAATATGTGTGAGGGTACCCCAGGAGAGTTCCAAATGTGTGTGGGTAGAATATATATCCCACGGGGGTAAAATTGAAAAAAGTTGAAACATTTTTTTTTTAGACTTAGTCATTTTTCCGGCGTTTATCAGACTTTCAGATAGGGGAAATGTCAGTGAGCGTTCCGATTTCAGTTCCAGAGCGATTCGCCCAATGAGTCCTTGATATTTAGTAGTTTTCAGCCAATTTTCTAGATTTTTGAAAATTTCACTTATTTGTGAATATATCCACTAAATGAGAGAACAATATGTGTGAGGGTACCCCAGGAGAGCTCCAAATGTGTGTGGGTAGAATATATATCCCACGGGGGTAAAATTGAAAAAAGTTGAAAACATTTTTTTTTTGGACTTAATCATTTTTCCAGTGTTTATCAGACTTTCAGATAGGGGAAATGTCAGTGAGCGTTCTGATTTCAGTTCCAGAGCAATTCGCCCAATGAGTCCTTGATATTTAGTCGTTTTCAGCTAATTTTCTGGATATTTGAAACTTTAACTTTTTTGTGAAAATATCCACTAAATGAGGGAATAATATGTGTGAGGGTACCCCAGGAGAGTTCCAAATGTGTGTGAGTAGAATATATATCCCACAGGGGTAAAATTGAAAAAAGTTGAAAAAAAATTTTTTTTAGGACTTAGTAATTTTTCTGGCGTTTATCAGACTTTCAGATAGGGCAAATGTCAGTGAGCATTCCGATTTCAGTTCCAGAGCGATTCGCCCAATGAGTCCTTGATATTTAGTCGTTTTCAGCCAATATTTTAGACTTTTGAAAATTTTACTTTTTTGTGAAAATATCCACTAAATGAGGGAATAATATGTGTGAGAGTACCCCAGGAGAGTTCCAAATGTGTGTGGGTAGAATATATATCCCACGGGGGTAAAATTGAAAAAAGTTGAAACATTTTTTTTTTGGACTTAGTCATTTTTCCGGCGTTTATCAGACTTTCAGATAGGGGAAATGTCAGTGAGCGTTCCGATTTCAGTTCCAGAGCGATTCGCCCAATGAGTCCTTGATATTTAGTCGATTTCAGCCAATATTTTGGATTTTTGAAAATTTCACTTTTTTGTGAAAATATCCACTAAATGAGGGAATCATATGTGTGAGGGTACCCCAGGAGAGTTCCAAATGTGTGTGGGTAGAATATATATCCCACGGGTGTAAAATTGAAAAAAGTTGAAACATTTTTTTTTGGACTTAGTCATTTTTCCGGTGTTTATCAGACTTTCAGATAGGGGAAATGTCAGTGAGCATTCCGATTTCAGTTCCAGAGCGATTTACCCATTGAGTCCTTGATATTTAGTCATTTTCAGCCAATATTTTGGATTTTTGAAAATTTTACTTTTTTTGTGAAAATATCCACTAAATGAGGGAATCATATGTGTGAGGGTACCCCAGGAGAGTTCCAAATGTGTGTGGGTAGAATATATATCCCACGGGTGTAAAATTGAAAAAAGTTGAAACATTTTTTTTTGGACTTAGTCATTTTTCCGGTGTTTATCAGACTTTCAGATAGGGGAAATGTCAGTGAGCATTCCGATTTCAGTTCCAGAGCGGTTCGCCGAATGAGTCCTTGATATTTAGTCGTTTTCAGCCAATATTTTAGACTTTTGAAAATTTTACTTTTTTGTGAAAATATCCACTAAATGAGGGAATAATATGTGTGAGGGTACCCCAGGAGAGTTCCAAATGTGTGTGGGTAGAATATATATCCCACGGGGGTAAAATTGAAAAAAGTTGAAACATTTTTTTTTTGGACTTAGTCATTTTTCCGGCGTTTATCAGACTTTCAGATAGGGGAAATATCAGTGAGCGTTCCGATTTCAGTTCCAGAGCGATTCGCCCAATGAGTCCTTGATATTTAGTCGTTTTCAGCCAATTTTCTGAATTTTTGAAAATTTCACTTTTTTTGTGAAAATATCCACTAAATGAGAGAATAATATGTGTGAGGGTACCCCAGGAGAGTTCCAAATGTGTGTGGGTAGAATATATATCCCACGGGGGTAAAATTGAAAAAAGTTAAAAACATTTTTTTTTGGGACTTAATCATTTTTCCAGTGTTTATCAGACTTTCAGAAAGGACAAATGTCAGTGAGCGTTCCGATTTCAGTTCCAGAGCGATTCGCCCAATGAGTCCTTGATATTTAGTCGATTTCAGCCAATATTTTGGATTTTTGAAAATTTCACTTTTTTGTGAAAATATCCACTAAATGAGGGAATCATATGTGTGAGGGTACCCCAGGAGAGTTCCAAATGTGTGTGGGGAGAATATATATCCCACGGGTGTAAAATTGAAAAAAGTTGAAACATTTTTTTTTGGACTTAGTCATTTTTCCGGTGTTTATCAGACTTTCAGATAGGGGAAATGTCAGTGAGCATTCCGATTTCAGTTCCAGAGCGGTTCGCCCAATGAGTCCTTGATATTTAGTCGATTTCAGCCAATATTTTGGATTTTTGAAAATTTCACTTTTTTGTGAAATTATCCACTAAATGAGGGAATAATATGTGTGAGGGTACCACAGGAGAGATCCAAATGTGTGTGGGTAGAATATATATCCCACGGGGGTAAAATTGAAAAATTTTTTTTTTGGGACTTAGTCATTTTTCCGGCGTTTATCAGACTTTCAGATAGGGCAAAAGTCAGTGAGCATTTCGATTTCAGTTCTTGAGCGATTCGCCCAATGAGTCCTTGATATTTAGTCGTTTTCAGCCAATATTTTAGACTTTTGGAAATTTTACTTTTTTGTGAAAATATCCACTAAATGAGGGAATAATATGTGTGAGGGTACCGCAGGAGAGTTCCAAATGTCTGTGGGTAGAATATATATCCCACGGGGGTAAAATTGAAAAAAGTTGAAAACATTTTTTTTTTGGACTTAGTCATTTTTCCGGCGTTTATCAGACTTTCAGATAGGGTAAATGTCAGTAAGCGTTCCGATTTCAGTTCCAGAGCGATTCGCCCAATGAGTCCTTGATATTTAGTCGTTTTCAGCCAATTTTCTGGATATTTGAAACTTTCACTTTTTTGTGAAAATATCCACTAAATGAGGGAATAATATGTGTGAGGGTACCCCAGGAGAGTTCCAAATGTGTGTGGGTAGAATATATATCCCACAGGGGTAAAATTGAAAAAAGTTGAAAAAAAATTTTTTTTTGGACTTAGTCATTTTTCCGGCGTTTATCAGACTTTCAGATAGGGCAAATGTCAGTGAGCATTCCGATTTCAGTTCCAGAGCGATTCGCCCAATGAGTCCTTCATATTTAGTCGTTTTCAGCCAATATTTTAGACTTTTGAAAATTTTACTTTTTTGTGAAAATATCCACTAAATGAGGGAATAATATGTGTGAGGGTACCCCAGGAGAGTTCCAAATGTGTGTGGGTAGAATATATATCCCACGGGGGAAAAATTGAAAAAAGTTGAAACATTTTTTTTTTGGACTTAGTCATTTTTCCGGCGTTTATCAGACTTTCAGATAGGGGAAATGTCAGTGAGCGTTCCGATTTCAGTTCCAGAGCGATTCGCCCAATGAGTCCTTGATATTTAGTCGTTTTCAGCCAATTTTCTGAATTTTTGAAAATTTCACTTTTTTGTGAAAATATCCACTAAATGAGAGAATAATATGTGTGAAGGTACCCCAGGAGAGTTCCAAATGTGTGTGGGTAGAATATATATCCCACGGGGGTAAAATTGAAAAAAGTTGAAAACATTTTTTTTTGGACTTAATCATTTTTCCAGTGTTTATCAGACTTTCAGATAGGACAAATGTCAGTGAGCGTTCCGATTTCAGTTCCAGAGCGATTCGCCCAATGAGTCCTTGATATTTAGTCGTTTTCAGCCAATTTTCTGGATATTTGAAACTTTCACTTTTTTGTGAAAATATCCACTAAATGAGGGAATAATATGTGTGAGGGTACCCCAGGAGAGTTCCAAATGTGTGTGGGTAGAATATATATCCCACGGGGGTAAAATTGAAAAAAGTTGAAAACATTTTTTTTTTGGACTTAGTCATTTTTCCGGCGTTTATCAGACTTTCAGATAGGGCAAATGTCAGTGAGCATTCCGATTTCAGTTCCAGAGCGATTCGCCCAATGAGTCCTTCATATTTAGTCGTTTTCAGCCAATATTTTAGACTTTTGAAAATTTTACTTTTTTGTGAAAATATCCACTAAATGAGGGAATAATATGTGTGAGGGTACCCCAGGAGAGTTCCAAATGTGTGTGGGTAGAATATATATCCCACGGGGGAAAAATTGAAAAAAGTTGAAACATTTTTTTTTTGGACTTAGTCATTTTTCCGGCGTTTATCAGACTTTCAGATAGGGGAAATGTCAGTGAGCGTTCCGATTTCAGTTCCAGAGCGATTCGCCCAATGAGTCCTTGATATTTAGTCGTTTTCAGCCAATTTTCTGAATTTTTGAAAATTTCACTTTTTTGTGAAAATATCCACTAAATGAGAGAATAATATGTGTGAAGGTACCCCAGGAGAGTTCCAAATGTGTGTGGGTAGAATATATATCCCACGGGGGTAAAATTGAAAAAAGTTGAAAAAATTTTTTTTTTTTGGACTTAGTAATTTCTCCGGCGTTTAGCAGACTTTCAGATAGGGGAAATGACAGTGAGCGTTCTGATTTCAGTTCCAGAGCGATTCGCCCAATGAGTCCTTGATATTTAGTCGTTTTCAGCCAATTTTCTGGATTTTTGAAAATTTCACTTTTTTGTGAAAATATCCACTAAATGAGTGAATAATATGTGTGAGGGTACCCCAGGAGAGTTCCAAATGTGTGTGGGTAGAATATATATCCCACGGGGGTAAAATTGAAAAAAGTTGAAAACATTTTTTTTTTGGACTTAATCATTTTTCCAGTGTTTATCAGACTTTCAGATAGGACAAATGTCAGTGAGCGTTCCGATTTCAGTTCCAGAGCGATTCGCCCAATGAGTCCTTGATATTTAGTCGATTTCAGCCAATATTTTGGATTTTTGAAAATTTCACTTTTTTGTGAAATTATCCACTAAATGAGGGAATAATATGTGTGAGGGTACCGCAGGAGAGTTCCAAATGTGTGTGGGTAGAATATATATCCCACGGGGGTAAAATTGAAAAAAGTTGAAAAAATTTTTTTTTTTTGGACTTAGTAATTTCTCCGGCGTTTAGCAGACTTTCAGATAGGGGAAATGACAGTGAGCGTTCTGATTTCAGTTCCAGAGCGATTCGCCCAATGAGTCCTTGATATTTAGTCGTTTTCAGCCAATTTTCTGGATTTTTGAAAATTTCACTTTTTTGTGAAAATATCCACTAAATGAGTGAATAATATGTGTGAGGGTACCCCAGGAGAGTTCCAAATGTGTGTGGGTAGAATATATATCCCACGGGGGTAAAATTGAAAAAAGTTGAAAACATTTTTTTTTTGGACTTAATCATTTTTCCAGTGTTTATCAGACTTTCAGATAGGACAAATGTCAGTGAGCGTTTCGATTTCAGTTCCAGAGCGATTCGCCCAATGAGTCCTTGATATTTAGTCGATTTCAGCCAATATTTTGGATTTTTGAAAATTTCACTTTTTTGTGAAAATATCCACTAAATGAGGGAATCATATGTGTGAGGGTACCCCAGGAGAGTTCCAAATGTGTGTGGGTAGAATATATATCCCACGGGTGTAAAATTGAAAAAAGTTGAAACATTTTTTTTTGGACTTAGTCATTTTTCCGGTGTTTATCAGACTTTCAGATAGGGGAAATGTCAGTGAGCATTCCGATTTCAGTTCCAGAGCGATTCACCCATTGAGTCCTTGATATTTAGTCATTTTCAGCCAATATTTGGGATTTTTGAAAATTTTACTTTTTTGTGAAAGTATCCACTAAATGAGGGAATCATATGTGTGAGGGTACCCCAGGAGAGTTCCAAATGTGTGTGGGGAGAATATATATCCCACGGGTGTAAAATTGAAAAAAGTTGAAACATTTTTTTTTGGACTTAGTCATTTTTCCGGTGTTTATCAGACTTTCAGATAGGGGAATTGTCAGTGAGCGTTCCGATTTCAGTTCCAGAGCGATTCGCCCAATGAGTCCTTGATATTTAGTCGTTTTCAGCCAATATTTTGGACTTTTGAAAATTTTACTTTTTTGTGAAAATATCCACTAAATGAGGGAATAATATGTGTGAGGGTACCCCAGGAGAGTTCCAAATGTGTGTGGGTAGAATATATATCCCACAGGGGTAAAATTGAAAAAAGTTGAAACATTTTTTTTTTGGACTTAGTCATTTTTCCGGCGTTTATCAGACTTTCAGATAGGGGAAATGTCAGTGAGCGTTCCGATTTCAGTTCCAGAGCGATTCGCCCAATGAGTCCTTGATATTTAGTCGTTTTCAGCCAATTTTCTGAATTTTTGAAAATTTCACTTTTTTGTGAAAATATCCACTAAATGAGAGAATAATATGTGTGAAGGTACCCCAGGAGAGTTCCAAATGTGTGTGGGTAGAATATATATCCCACGGGGGTAAAATTGAAAAAAGTTGAAAACATTTTTTTTTGGACTTAATCATTTTTCCAGTGTTTATCAGACTTTCAGATAGGACAAATGTCAGTGAGCGTTCCGATTTCAGTTCCAGAGCGATTCGCCCAATGAGTCCTTGATATTTAGTCGATTTCAGCCAATATTTTGGATTTTTGAAAATTTCACTTTTTTGTGAAATTATCCACTAAATGAGGGAATAATATGTGTGAGGGTACCGCAGGAGAGTTCCAAATGTGTGTGGGTAGAATATATATCCCACGGGGGTAAAATTGAAAAAAGTTGAAAACATTTTTTTTTTGGACTTAGTCATTTTTCCGGCGTTTATCAGACTTTCAGATAGGGTAAATGTCAGTAAGCGTTCCGATTTCAGTTCCAGAGCGATTCGCCCAATGAGTCCTTGATATTTAGTCGTTTTCAGCCAATTTTCTGGATATTTGAAACTTTCACTTTTTTGTGAAAATATCCACTAAATGAGGGAATAATATGTGTGAGGGTACCCCAGGAGAGTTCCAAATGTGTGTGGGTAGAATATATATCCCACAGGGGTAAAATTGAAAAAAGTTGAAAAAAAATTTTTTTTTGGACTTAGTCATTTTTCCGGCGTTTATCAGACTTTCAGATAGGGCAAATGTCAGTGAGCATTCCGATTTCAGTTCCAGAGCGATTCGCCCAATGAGTCCTTCATATTTAGTCGTTTTCAGCCAATATTTTAGACTTTTGAAAATTTCACTTTTTTGTGAAAATATCCACTAAATGAGAGAATAATATGTGTGAAGGTACCCCAGGAGAGTTCCAAATGTGTGTGGGTAGAATATATATCCCACGGGGGTAAAATTGAAAAAAGTTGAAAACATTTTTTTTTGGACTTAATCATTTTTCCAGTGTTTATCAGACTTTCAGATAGGACAAATGTCAGTGAGCGTTCCGATTTCAGTTCCAGAGCGATTCGCCCAATGAGTCCTTGATATTTAGTCGATTTCAGCCAATATTTTGGATTTTTGAAAATTTCACTTTTTTGTGAAATTATCCACTAAATGAGGGAATAATATGTGTGAGGGTACCGCAGGAGAGTTCCAAATGTGTGTGGGTAGAATATATATCCCACGGGGGTAAAATTGAAAAAAGTTGAAAAAATTTTTTTTTTTTGGACTTAGTAATTTCTCCGGCGTTTAGCAGACTTTCAGATAGGGGAAATGACAGTGAGCGTTCTGATTTCAGTTCCAGAGCGATTCGCCCAATGAGTCCTTGATATTTAGTCGTTTTCAGCCAATTTTCTGGATTTTTGAAAATTTCACTTTTTTGTGAAAATATCCACTAAATGAGTGAATAATATGTGTGAGGGTACCCCAGGAGAGTTCCAAATGTGTGTGGGTAGAATATATATCCCACGGGGGTAAAATTGAAAAAAGTTGAAAACATTTTTTTTTTGGACTTAATCATTTTTCCAGTGTTTATCAGACTTTCAGATAGGACAAATGTCAGTGAGCGTTTCGATTTCAGTTCCAGAGCGATTCGCCCAATGAGTCCTTGATATTTAGTCGATTTCAGCCAATATTTTGGATTTTTGAAAATTTCACTTTTTTGTGAAAATATCCACTAAATGAGGGAATCATATGTGTGAGGGTACCCCAGGAGAGTTCCAAATGTGTGTGGGTAGAATATATATCCCACGGGTGTAAAATTGAAAAAAGTTGAAACATTTTTTTTTGGACTTAGTCATTTTTCCGGTGTTTATCAGACTTTCAGATAGGGGAAATGTCAGTGAGCATTCCGATTTCAGTTCCAGAGCGATTCACCCATTGAGTCCTTGATATTTAGTCATTTTCAGCCAATATTTTGGACTTTTGAAAATTTTACTTTTTTGTGAAAATATCCACTAAATGAGGGAATAATATGTGTGAGGGTACCCCAGGAGAGTTCCAAATGTGTGTGGGTAGAATATATATCCCACAGGGGTAAAATTGAAAAAAGTTGAAACATTTTTTTTTTGGACTTAGTCATTTTTCCGGCGTTTATCAGACTTTCAGATAGGGGAAATGTCAGTGAGCGTTCCGATTTCAGTTCCAGAGCGATTCGCCCAATGAGTCCTTGATATTTAGTCGTTTTCAGCCAATTTTCTGAATTTTTGAAAATTTCACTTTTTTGTGAAAATATCCACTAAATGAGAGAATAATATGTGTGAAGGTACCCCAGGAGAGTTCCAAATGTGTGTGGGTAGAATATATATCCCACGGGGGTAAAATTGAAAAAAGTTGAAAACATTTTTTTTTTGGACTTAATCATTTTTCCAGTGTTTATCAGACTTTCAGATAGGACAAATGTCAGTGAGCGTTCCAATTTCAGTTCCAGAGCGATTCGCCCAATGAGTCCTTGATATTTAGTCGATTTCAGCCAATATTTTGGATTTTTGAAAATTTCACTTTTTTGTGAAAATATCCACTAAATGAGGGAATCATATGTGTGAGGGTACCCCAGGAGAGTTCCAAATGTGTGTGGGTAGAATATATATCCCACGGGGGTAAAATTGAAAAAAGTTGAAACATTTTTTTTTGGACTTAGTCATTTTTCCGGTGTTTATCAGACTTTCAGATAGGGGAAATGTCAGTGAGCATTCCGATTTCAGTTCCAGAGCGGTTGGCCGAATGAGTCCTTGATATTTAGTCGATTTCAGCCAATATTTTGGATTTTTGAAAATTTCACTTTTTTGTGAAATTATCCACTAAATGAGGGAATAATATGTGTGAGGGTACCACAGGAGAGATCCAAATGTGTGTGGGTAGAATATATATCCCACGGGGGTAAAATTGAAAAAAGTTGAAAAAATTTTTTTTTGGGACTTAGTCATTTTTCCGGCGTTTATCAGACTTTCAGATAGGGGAAATGTCAGTGAGCGTTCCGATTTCAGTTCCAGAGCGATTCGCCCAATGAGTCCTTGATATTTAGTCGTTTTCAACCAATATTTTGGACTTTTGAAAATTTTACTTTTTTGTGAAAATATCCACTAAATGAGGGAATAATATGTGTGAGGGTACCCCAGGAGAGTTCCAAATGTGTGTGGGTAGAATCCATATCCCACGGGGGTAAAATTGAAAAAAGTTGAAACATTTTTTTTTTGGACTTAGTCATTTTTCCGGCGTTTATCAGACTTTCAGAAAGGGGAAATGTCAGTGAGCATTCCGATTTCAGTTCCAGAGCGATTCGCCCAATGAATCCTTGATATTTAGTCGTTTTCAGCCAATTTTCTGGATTTTTGAAAATTTCACTTTTTTGTGAAAATATCCACTAAATGAGAGAATAATATGTGTGAGGGTACCCCAGAAGAGCTCCAAATGTGTGTGGGTAGAATATATATCCCACGGGGGTAAAATTGAAAAAAGTTGAAAAAAAATTTTTTTTGGACTTAGTCATTCTTCCGGAGTTTATCACACTTTCTGATAGGGCAAATGTCAGTGAGCATTCCGATTTCAGCTCCAGAGCGATTCGCCCAATGAGTCCTTGATATTTAGTCGTTTTCAGCCAATTTCTGGATTTTTGAAAATTTCACTTTTTTGTGAAAATATCCACTAAATGAGGGAATCATATGTGTGAGGGTACCCCAGGAGAGTTCCAAATGTGTGTGGGTAGAATATATCTCCCATGGGGGTAAAATTGAAAAAGTTTAAAAAATTTTTTTTTTGGACTTAGTCATTTTTCCGGCGTTTATCAGTCTTTCAGATAGGGGAAATAACAGTGAGCATTACAATTTCAGTTCAAGAGCGATTCGCCCAATGGGTCCTTGATATTTAGTCGTTTTCAGCAAATATTCTGGATTTTTTAAAATTTCACTTTTTTGTGAAAATATCCACTAAATGAGGGAATAATATGTGTGAGGGTACCCCAGGAGAGTTCCAAATGTGTGTGGGTAGAATATATATCCCACGGGGGTAAAATTGAAAAAAGTTGAAAAAAATATTTTTTTGGACTTAGTCATTTTTCCGGCGTTTATCAGAGTTTCAGACAGGGGAAATGTCAGTGAGCGTTCCGATTTCAGTTCCAGAGCGATTCGCCCAATGAGTCCTTGATATTTAGTCGTTTTCAGCCAATTTTCTGGATTTTTGAAAATTTCACTTTTTTGTGAAAATATCCACTAAATGAGGGAATAATATGTGAGGGTACCCCAGGAGAGTTCCAAATGTGTGTGGGTAGAATATATATCCCACGGGGGTAAAATTGAAAAAAGTTGAAAAAATTTTTTTTTGGGACTTAGTCATTCTTCCGGCGTTTATCACACTTTCTGATAGGGCAAATGTCAGTGAGCATTCCGATTTCAGCTCCAGAGCGATTTGCCCAATGAGTCCTTGATATTTAGTCATTTTCAGCCAATTTCTGGATTTTTGGAAATTTCACTTTTTTGTGAAAATATCCACTAAATGAGGGAATCATATGTGGGAGGGTACCCCAGGAGAGTTCCAAATGTGTGTGGGTAGAATATATATCCCACGGGGGTAAAATTGAAAAAAGTTGAAACATTTTTTTTTTGGACTTAGTCATTTTTCCGGCGTTTATCAGACTTTCAGATAGGGGAAATATCAGTGAGCGTTCCGATTTCAGTTCCAGAGCGATTCGCCCAATGAGTCCTTGATATTTAGTCGTTTTCAGCCAATTTTCTGAATTTTTGAAAATTTCACTTTTTTTGTGAAAATATCCACTAAATGAGAGAATAATATGTGTGAGGGTACCCCAGGAGAGTTCCAAATGTGTGTGGGTAGAATATATATCCCACGGGGGTAAAATTGAAAAAAGTTAAAAACATTTTTTTTTGGGACTTAATCATTTTTCCAGTGTTTATCAGACTTTCAGAAAGGACAAATGTCAGTGAGCGTTCCGATTTCAGTTTCAGAGCGATTCGCCCAATGAGTCCTTGATATTTAGTCGATTTCAGCCAATATTTTGGATTTTTGAAAATTTCACTTTTTTGTGAAAATATCCACTAAATGAGGGAATCATATGTGTGAGGGTACCCCAGGAGAGTTCCAAATGTGTGTGGGTAGAATATATATCCCACGGGTGTAAAATTGAAAAAAGTTGAAACATTTTTTTTTGGACTTAGTCATTTTTCCGGTGTTTATCAGACTTTCAGATAGGGGAAATGTCAGTGAGCATTCCGATTTCAGTTCCAGAGCGATTCACCCATTGAGTCCTTGATATTTAGTCATTTTCAGCCAATATTTGGGATTTTTGAAAATTTTACTTTTTTGTGAAAGTATCCACTAAATGAGGGAATCGTATGTGTGAGGGTACCCCAGGAGAGTTCCAAATGTGTGTGGGGAGAATATATATCCCACGGGTGTAAAATTGAAAAAAGTTGAAACATTTTTTTTTGGACTTAGTCATTTTTCCGGTGTTTATCAGACTTTCAGATAGGGGAAATGTCAGTGAGCATTCCGATTTCAGTTCCAGAGCGGTTCGCCGAATGAGTCCTTGATATTTAGTCGATTTCAGCCAATATTTTGGACTTTTGAAAATTTTACTTTTTTGTGAAAATATCCACTAAATGAGGGAATAATATGTGTGAGGGTACCCCAGGAGAGTTCCAAATGTGTGTTGGTAGAATATATATCCCACAGGGGTAAAATTGAAAAAAGTTGAAACATTTTTTTTTTGGACTTAGTCATTTTTCCGGCGTTTATCAGACTTTCAGATAGGGGAAATGTCAGTGAGCGTTCCGATTTCAGTTCCAGAGCGATTCGCCCAATGAGTCCTTGATATTTAGTCGTTTTCAGCCAATTTCTGGATTTTTGAAAATTTCACTTTTTTGTGAAAATATCCACTAAATGAGGGAATCATATGTGTGAGGGTACCCCAGGAGAGTTCCAAATGTGTGTGGGTAGAATATATCTCCCATGGGGGTAAAATTGAAAAAGTTTAAAAAATTTTTTTTTTGGACTTAGTCATTTTTCCGGCGTTTATCAGTCTTTCAGATAGGGGAAATAACAGTGAGCATTACAATTTCAGTTCCAGAGCGATTCGCCCAATGGGTCCTTGATATTTAGTCGTTTTCAGCAAATATTCTGGATTTTTTAAAATTTCACTTTTTTGTGAAAATATCCACTAAATGAGGGAATAATATGTGTGAGGGTACCCCAGGAGAGTTCCAAATGTGTGTGGGTAGAATATATATCCCACGGGGGTAAAATTGAAAAAAGTTGAAAAAAATATTTTTTTGGACTTAGTCATTTTTCCGGCGTTTATCAGAGTTTCAGACAGGGGAAATGTCAGTGAGCGTTCCGATTTCAGTTCCAGAGCGATTCGCCCAATGAGTCCTTGATATTTAGTCGTTTTCAGCCAATTTTCTGAATTTTTGAAAATTTCACTTTTTTGTGAAAATATCCACTAAATGAGAGAATAATATGTGTGAAGGTACCCCAGGAGAGTTCCAAATGTGTGTGGGTAGAATATATATCCCACGGGGGTAAAATTGAAAAAAGTTGAAAACATTTTTTTTTTGGACTTAATCATTTTTCCAGTGTTTATCAGACTTTCAGATAGGACAAATGTCAGTGAGCGTTCCAATTTCAGTTCCAGAGCGATTCGCTCAATGAGTCCTTGATATTTAGTCGATTTCAGCCAATATTTTGGATTTTTGAAAATTTCACTTTTTTGTGAAAATATCCACTAAATGAGGGAATCATATGTGTGAGGGTACCCCAGGAGAGTTCCAAATGTGTGTGGGTAGAATATATATCCCACGGGGGTAAAATTGAAAAAAGTTGAAACATTTTTTTTTGGACTTAGTCATTTTTCCGGTGTTTATCAGACTTTCAGATAGGGGAAATGTCAGTGAGCATTCCGATTTCAGTTCCAGAGCGGTTCGCCGAATGAGTCCTTGATATTTAGTCGATTTCAGCCAATATTTTGGATTTTTGAAAATTTCACTTTTTTGTGAAATTATCCACTAAATGAGGGAATAATATGTGTGAGGGTACCACAGGAGAGATCCAAATGTGTGTGGGTAGAATATATATCCCACGGGGGAAAAATTGAAAAAAGTTGAAAAAATTTTTTTTTGGGACTTAGTCATTTTTCCGGCGTTTATCAGACTTTCAGATAGGGGAAATGTCAGTGAGCGTTCCGATTTCAGTTCCAGAGCGATTCGCCCAATGAGTCCTTGATATTTAGTCGTTTTCAGCCAATATTTTGGACTTTTGAAAATTTTACTTTTTTGTGAAAATATCCACTAAATGAGGGAATAATATGTGTGAGGGTACCCCAGGAGAGTTCCAAATGTGTGTGGGTAGAATCCATATCCCACGGGGGTAAAATTGAAAAAAGTTGAAACATTTTTTTTTTGGACTTAGTCATTTTTCCGGCGTTTATCAGACTTTCAGAAAGGGGAAATGTCAGTGAGCATTCCGATTTCAGTCCCAGAGCGATTCGCCCAATGAATCCTTGATATTTAGTCGTTTTCAGCCAATTTTCTGGATTTTTGAAAATTTCACTTTTTTGTGAAAATATCCACTAAATGAGAGAATAATATGTGTGAGGGTACCCCAGAAGAGCTCCAAATGTGTGTGGGTAGAATATATATCCCACGGGGGTAAAATTGAAAAAAGTTGAAAACATTTTTTTTTTGGACTTAGTCATTTTTCCGCCGTTTATCCGACTTTCAGATAGGGTAAATGTCAGTTAGCATTCCGATTTCAGTTCCAGAGCGATTCGCCCAATGAGTCCTTGATATTTAGTCGTTTTCAGCCAATTTTCTAGATTTTTGAAAATTTCACTTTTTTGTGAAAATATCCACAAAATGAGGGAATAATATGTGTGAGGGTACCCCAGGAGAGTTCCAAATGTGTGTGGGTAGAATATATATCCCACGGGGGTAAAATTGAAAAAAGTTGAAAAAAAATTTTTTTTGGACTTAGTCATTCTTCCGGAGTTTATCACACTTTCTGATAGGGCAAATGTCAGTGAGCATTCCGATTTCAGCTCCAGAGCGATTCGCCCAATGAGTCCTTGATATTTAGTCGTTTTCAGCCAATTTCTGGATTTTTGAAAATTTCACTTTTTTGTGAAAATATCCACTAAATGAGGGAATCATATGTGTGAGGGTACCCCAGGAGAGTTCCAAATGTGTGTGGGTAGAATATATCTCCCATGGGGGTAAAATTGAAAAAGTTTAAAAAATTTTTTTTTTGGACTTAGTCATTTTTCCGGCGTTTATCAGTCTTTCAGATAGGGGAAATAACAGTGAGCATTACAATTTCAGTTCCAGAGCGATTCGCCCAATGGGTCCTTGATATTTAGTCGTTTTCAGCAAATATTCTGGATTTTTTAAAATTTCACTTTTTTGTGAAAATATCCACTAAATGAGGGAATAATATGTGTGAGGGTACCCCAGGAGAGTTCCAAATGTGTGTGGGTAGAATATATATCCCACGGGGGTAAAATTGAAAAAAGTTGAAAAAAATATTTTTTTGGACTTAGTCATTTTTCCGGCGTTTATCAGAGTTTCAGACAGGGGAAATGTCAGTGAGCGTTCCGATTTCAGTTCCAGAGCGATTCGCCCAATGAGTCCTTGATATTTAGTCGTTTTCAGCCAATTTTCTGGATTTTTGAAAATTTCACTTTTTTGTGAAAATATCCACTAAATGAGGGAATAATATGTGAGGGTACCCCAGGAGAGTTCCAAATGTGTGTGGGTAGAATATATCTCCCATGGGGGTAAAATTGAAAAAGTTTAAAAAAATTTTTTTTTGGACTTAGTCATTTTTCCGGCGTTTATCAGACTTTCAGATAGGGGAAATATCAGTGAGCATTACAATTTCAGTTCCAGAGCGATTCGCCCAATGGGTCCTTGATATTTAGTCGTTTTCAGCAAATATTCTGGATTTTTTAAAATTTCACTTTTTTATGAAAATATCCACTAAATGAGGGAATAATATGTGTGAGGGTACCCCAGGAGAGTTCCAAATGTGTGTGGGTAGAATATATATCCCACGGGGGTAAAATTGAAAAAGTTGAAAAAATTTTTTTTTGGGACTTAGTCATTCTTCCGGCGTTTATCACACTTTCTGATAGGGCAAATGTAAGTGAGCATTCCGATTTCAGCTCCAGAGCGATTTGCCCAATGAGTCCTTGATATTTAGTCATTTTCAGCCAATTTCTGGATTTTTGGAAATTTCACTTTTTTGTGAAAATATCCACTAAATGAGGGAATCATATGTGGGAGGGTAACCCAGGAGAGTTCCAAATTTGTGTGGGTAGAATATATATCCCACGTGGGTAAAATTGAAAAAAGTTGAAAAAAATATTTTTTGGACTTAGTCATTTTTCCGGTGTTTATCAAACTTTCAGAAAGGGGAAATGTCAGTGAGCATTCAGATTTCAGTTCCAGAGCGATTCGCCCAATGAGTCCTTGATATTTAGTCGTTTTCATCCAATTTTCTGGATTTTTGAAAATTTCACTCTTTTGTGAAAATATCCACTAAATGAGGGAATAATATGTGTGAGGGTACCCCAGGAGAGTTCCAAATGTGTGTGTGGTAGAATATATATCCCACAGGGGAAAAATTGAAAAAAGTTGAAAAAAATTTTTTTTTGGACTTAGTAATTTTTCCGGCGTTTTTCAGACTTTCAGACAGGGGAAATGTCAGTGAGCGTTCCGATTTCAGTTCCAGAGCGATTCGCCCAATGAGTCCTTGATATTTAGTCGTTTTCAGCCAATTTGTTGGATTTTTGAAAATTTCACTTTTTTGTGAAAATATCCACTAAATGAGGGAATAATATGTGTGAGGGTACCCCAGGAGAGTTCCAAATGTGTGTGGGTAGAATATATATCCCACGATGGTAAAATTGAAAAAAGTTGAAAAAATTTTTTTTTTGGACTTAGTCATTCTTCCGCCGTTTATCACACTTTCTGATAGGGCAAATGTCAGTGAGCATTCCGATTTCAGCTCCAGAGCGATTCGCCCAATGAGTCCTTGAAATTTAATCGTTTTCAGCCAATTTCTGGATTTTTGAAAATTTCACTTTTTTGTGAAAATATCCACTAAATGAGGGAATAATATGTGTGAGGGTACCCCAGGAGAGTTCCAAATGTGTGTGTGGTAGAATATATATCCCACGGGGGAAAAATTGAAAAAAGTTGAAAAAAAATTTTTTTTGGACTTAGTAATTTTTCCGGCGTTTTTCAGACTTTCAGACAGGGGAAATGTCAGTGAGCGTTCCGATTTCAGTTCCAGAGCGATTCGCCCAATGAGTCCTTGATATTTAGTCGTTTTCAGCCAATTTTCTGGATTTTTGAAAATTTCACTTTTTTGTGAAAATATCCACTAAATGAGGGAATAATATGTGTGAGGGTACCCCAAGAGAGTTCCAAATGTGTGTGGGTAGAATATATATCCCACGGGGGTAAAATTGAAAAAAGTTGAAAAATTTTTTTTTTTGGACTTAGTCATTTTTCCGGCGTTTATCAGACTTTCAGATAGGGGAAATGTCAGTGAGCGTTCCAATTTCAGTTCCAGAGCGATTCGCCCAATGATTCCTTGATATTTAGTCGTTTTCAGCCAATTTGTTGGATTTTTGAAAATTTCACTTTTTTGTGAAAATATCCACTAAATGAGGGAATAATATGTGTGAGGGTACCCCAGGAGAGTTCCAAATGTGTGTGGGTAGAATATATATCCCACGGGGGTAAAATTGAAAAAAGTTGAAAAAAATATTTTTTTGGACTTAGTCATTTTTCCGGTGTTTATCAAACTTTCAGAAAGGGGAAATGTCAGTGAGCATTCAGATTTCAGTTCCAGAGCGATTCGCCCAATGAGTCCTTGATATTTAGTCGTTTTCAGCCAATTTGTTGGATTTTTGAAAATTTCACTTTTTTGTGAAAATATCCACTAAATGAGGGAATAATATGTGTGAGGGTACCCCAGGAGAGTTCCAAATGTGTGTGGGTAGAATATATATCCCACGGGGGTAAAATTGAAAAAAGTTGAAAAAAATTTTTTTTTGGACTTAGTCATTCTTCCGGCGTTTATCACTCTTTCTGATAGGGCAAATGTCAGTGAGCATTCCGATTTCAGCTCCAGAGCGATTCGCCCAATGAGTCCTTGATGTTTAGTCGTTTTCAGCCAATTTTCTGGATTTTTGAAAATTTCACTTTTTTGTGAAAATATCCACTAAATGAGGGAATAATATGTGTGAGGGTAACCCAGGAGAGTTCCAAATGTGTGTGTGGTAGAATATATATCCCACGGGGGAAAAATTGAAAAAAGTTGAAAAAAAATTTTTTTTGGACTTAGTAATTTTTCCGGCGTTTTTCAGACTTTCAGACAGGGCAAATGTCAGTGAGCGTTCCGATTTCAGTTCCAGAGCGATTCGCCCAATGAGTCCTTGATATTTAGTCGTTTTCAGTCAATTTGTTGGATTTTTGGAAATTTCACTTTTTTGTGAAAATATCCACTAAATGAGGGAATAATATGTGTGAGGGTACCCCAGGAGAGTTCCAAATGTGTGTGGGTAGAATATATATCCCACGGGGGTAAAATTGAAAAAAGTTGAAAACATTTTTTTTTGGACTTAGTAATTTTCCGGCGTTTTTCCGACTTTCAGACAGGGGAAAAGTCAGTGACCGTTCCGATTTCAGTTCCAGAGCGATTCGCCCAATGAGTCCTTGATATTTAGTCGTTTTCAGCCAATTTTCTGGATTTTTGAAAATTTCACTTTTTTTGTGAAAATATCCACTAAATGAGGGAATAATATGTGTGAGGGTACCCCAGGAGAGTTCCAAATGTGTGTGGGTAGAATATATATCCCACGGGGGTAAAATTGAAAAAAGTTGAAAAAAATTTTTTTTTGGACTTAGTCATTCTTCCGCCGTTTATCACACTTTCTGATAGGGCAAATGTCAGTGAGCATTCTGATTTCAGCTCCAGAGCGATTCGCCCAATGAGTCCTTGATATTTAGTCGTTTTCAGCCAATTTCTGGATTTTTGAAAATTTCACTTTTTTGTGAAAATATCCACTAAATGAGGGAATAATATGTGTGAGGGTACCCCAGGAGAGTTCCAAATGTGTGTGGGTAGAATATATATCCCACGGGGGTAAAATTGAAAAAAGTTGAAAAAAATTTTTTTTGGACTTAGTCATTTTTCCGGCGTTTATCAGACTTTCAAATAGGGGAAATGTCAGTGAGCGTTCCAATTTCAGTTCCAGAGCGATTTGCCCAATGGGTCCTTGATATTTAGTCGTTTTCAGCCAATTTTCTGGATTTTTGAAAATTTCACTTTTTTGTGAAAATATCCACTAAATGAGGGAATAATATGTGTGAGGGTACCCCAGGAGAGTTCCAAATGTGTGTGGGTAGAATATATATCCCACGGGGGTAAAATTGAAAAAAGTTGAAAAAATTTTTTTTTTGGACTTAGTCATTTTTCCGGCGTTTATCAGACTTTCAAATAGGGGAAATGTCAGTGAGCGTTCCAATTTCAGTTCCAGAGCGATTTGCCCAATGGGTCCTTGATATTTAGTCGTTTTCAGCCAATTTTCTGGATTTTTGAAAATTTCACTTTTTTGTGAAAATATCCACTAAATGAGGGAATAATATGTGTGAGGGTACCCCAGGAGAGTTCCAAATGTGTGTGGGTAGAATATATATCCCACTGGGGTAAAATTGAAAAAAGTTGAAAAAATTTTTTTTTTGGACTTAGTCATTTTTCCGGCGTTTATCAGACTTTCAAATAGGGGAAATGTCAGTGAGCGTTCCAATTTCAGTTCCAGAGCGATTTGCCCAATGGGTCCTTGATATTTAGTCGTTTTCAGCCAATTTTCTGGATTTTTGAAAATTTCACTTTTTTGTGAAAATATCCATTAAATGAGGGAATCATGTGTGTGACGGTACCCCAGGAGAGTTCCAAATGTGTGTGGGTAGAATATATATCCCACGGGGGTAAAATTGAAAAAAGTTGAAAAAATTTTTTTTTTGGACTTAGTCATTCTTCCGGCGTTTATCACACTTTCTGATAGGGCAAATGTCAGTGAGCATTCCGATTTCAGCTCCAGAGCGATTCGCCCAATGGGTCCTTGATATTTAGTCGTTTTCAGCCAGTTTCTGGATTTTTGAAAATTTCACTTTTTTGTGAAAATATCCACTAAATGAGGGAATAATATGTGTGAGTGTACCCCAGGAGAGTTCCAAATGTGTGTGGGTAGAATATATATCCCACGGGGGTAAAATTGAAAAAAGTTGAAAAAAATTTTTTTTTGGACTTAGTCATTTTTCCGGCGTTTATCAGACTTTCAGATAGGGGAAATGTCAGTGAGCGTTCCAATTTCAGTTCCAGAGCGATTTGCCCAATGGGTCCTTGATATTTAGTCGTTTTCAGCCAATTTTCTGGATTTTTGAAAATTTCACTTTTTTGTGAAAATATCCACTAAATGAGGGAATAATATGTGTGAGGGTACCCCAGGAGAGTTCCAAATGTGTGTGGGTAGAATATATATCCCACAGGGGTAAAATTGAAAAAAGTTGAAAAAAATTTTTTTTTGGACTTAGTCATTCTTCCGGCGTTTATCACACTTTCTGATAGGGCAAATGTCAGTGAGCATTCCAATTTCAGCTCCAGAGCGATTTGCCCAATGAGTCCTTGATATTTAGTCGTTTTCAGCCAATTTCTGGATTTTTGGAAATTTCACTTTTTTGTGAAAATATCCACTAAATGAGGGAATAATATGTGTGAGGGTACCCCAAGAGAGTTCCAAATGTGTGTGGGTAGAATATATATCCCACGGGGGTAAAATTGAAAAAAGTTGAAAAAATTTTTTTTTTGGACTTAGTCATTCTTCCGGCGTTTATCACACTTTCTGATAGGGCAAATGTCAGTGAGCATTCCGATTTCAGCTCCAGAGCGATTCGCCCAATGAGTCCTTGATATTTAGTCGTTTTCAGCCAATTTCTGGATTTTTGAAAATTTCACTTTTTTTGTGAAAATATCCACTAAATGAGGGAATAATATGTGTGAGGGTACGCCAGGAGAGTTCCAAACGTGTGTGTGGTAGAATATATATCCCATGGGGAAAAATTGAAAAAAGTTGAAAAAAAATTTTTTTTGGACTTAGCAATTTTTCCGGCGTTTTTCAGACTTTCAGATAGGGGAAATGTCAGTGAGCGTTCCGATTTCAGTTCCAGAGCGATTCGCCCAATGAGTCCTTGATATTTAGTCGTTTTCAGCCAATTTGTTGGATTTTTGAAAATTTCACTTTTTTGTGAAAATATCCAATAAATGAGGGAATAATATGTGTGAGGGTACCCCAGGAGAGTTCCAAATGTGTTTGGGTAGAATATATATCCCACGATGGTAAAATTGAAAAAAGTTGAAAAAATTTTTTTTTTGGACTTAGTCATTCTTCCGGCGTTTATCACACTTTCTGATAGGGCAAATGTCAGTGAGCATTCCGATTTCAGCTCCAGAGCGATTCGCCCAATGAGTCCTTGATATTTAGTCGATTTCAGCCAATTTCTGTATTTTTGGAAATTTCACTTTTTTGTGAAAATATCCACTAAATGAGGGAATAATATGTGTGAGGGTACCCCAGGAGAGTTCCAAATGTGTGTGGGTAGAATATATATCCCACGGGGGTAAAATTGAAAAAAGTTGAAAAAAATTTTTTTTTGGACTTAGTCATTCTTCCGGCATTTATCACACTTTCTGATAGGGCAAATGTCAGTGAGCATTCCGATTTCAGCTCCAGAGCGATTCGCCCAATGAGTCCTTGATATTTAGTCATTTTCAGCCAATTTCTGGATTTTTGGAAATTTCACTTTTTTGTGAAAATATCCACTAAATGAGGGAATAATATGTGTGAGGGTACCCCAGGAGAGTTCCAAGTGTGTGTGGGTAGAATATATATCCCACGGGGGTAAAATTGAAAAAAGTTGAAAAAAATTTTTTTTTTGGACTTAGTCATTTTTCTGGCGTTTATCAGACTTTCAGATAGGGGAAATGTCAGTGAGTGTTCCAATTTCAGTTCCAGAGTGATTCGCCCAATGATTCCTTGATATTTAGTCGTTTTCAGCCAATTTCTGGATTTTTGAAAATTTCACTTTTTTGTGAAAATATCCACTAAATGAGGGAATAATATGTGTGAGGGTACCCCAGGAGAGTTCCAAATGTGTGTGGGTAGAATATATATCCCACGGGGGTAAAATTGAAAAAAGTTGAAAAAATTTTTTTTTTGGACTAAGTCATTCTTCCGGCGTTTATCACACTTTCTGATAGGGGAAATGTCAGTGAGCATTCCGATTTCAGTTCCAGAGCGATTCGCCCAATGAGTCCTTGATATTTAGTCGTTTTCAGCCAATTTCTGGATTTTTGAAAATTTCACTTTTTTGTGAAAATATCCACTAAATGAGGGAATAATATGTGTGAGGGTACCCCAGGAGAGTTCCAATGTGTGTGGGTAGAATATATATCCCACGGGGGTAAAATTGAAAAAGTTGAAAAAAATTTTTTTTTGAACTAAGTCATTCTTCCGGCGTTTATCACACTTTCTGATAGGGCAAATGTCAGTGAGCATTCCGATTTCAGCTCCAGAGCGATTCGCCCAATGAGTCCTTGATATTTAGTAGTTTTCAGCCAATTTCTGGATTTTTGAAAATTTCACTTTTTTGTGAAAATATCCACTAAATGAGGGAAGAATATGTGTGAGGGTACCCCAGGAGAGTTCCAAATGTGTGTGGGTAGAATATATATCCCACGGGGGTAAAATTGAAAAAAGTTGAAAAAATTTTTTTTTTGGACTTAGTAATTTTTCCGGCGTTTATCAGACTTTCAGATAGGGGAAATGTCAGTGAGCGTTCCGATTTCAGTTCCAAAGCGATTCGCCCAATGAGTCCTTGATATTTCGTAGGCTGTCAGGCAATTTTCTGAATTTTTGAAAATTTCACTTTTTTGTGAAAATATCCACTAAATGAGGGAATAATATGTGTGAGGGTACCCCAGAAGAGTTCCAAATGTGTGTGGGTAGAATATATATCCCACGGGGGTAAAATTGAAAAAAGTTGAAAAGAATTTTTTTTTTGACTTAGTCATTTATCTGACGTTTATCAGTCTTTCAGATAGGGGAAATGTCAGTGAGCGTTCCGATTTCAGTTCCAGAGCGATTCTCCCAATGAGTCCTTGATATTTAGTCGTTTTAAGCCAATATTTTGGATTTTTGAAAATTTCACTTTTTTGTGAAAATATCCTCTAAATGAGGGAATAATATGTGTGAGGGTACCCCAGGAGAGTTCCAAATGTTTGTGGGTAGAATATATATCCCACGGGGGTAAAATTGAAAAAAATTTTTTTTCTGATTTAGTCATTTTTCCGGCGTTTATCAGTCTTTCAGATAGGGGAAATGTCAGTGAGCGTTCCTAATTCAGTTCCAGAGCGATTTGCCCAATGAGTCCTTGATATTTAGTCGTTTTAAGCCAATATTTTGGATTTTTGAAAATTTCACTTTTTTGTGAAAATATCCACTAAATGAGGGAATAATATGTGTGAGGGTACCCCAGGAGAGTTCCAAGTGTGTTTGGGTAGAATATATATTCCACGGGGGTAAAATTGAAAAAAGTTGAAAAAAATTTTTTTTTTTACTTAGTCATTTTTCCGGCGTTTATCAGTCTTTCAGATAGGGGAAATGTCAGTGAGCGTTCCTAATTCAGTTTCAGAGCGATTCGCCCAATGATTCCTTGATATTTAGTCGTTTTCAGCCAATTTTCTGGATTTTTGAAAATGTCACTTTTTTGTGAAAATATCCACTAAATGAGGGAATAATATGTGTGAGGGTACCCCAGGAGAGTTCCAAATGTGTGTGGGTAGAATTTATATCCCACGGGGGTAAAATTTTAAAAACATTTTTTGGGGATTTAGTCATTTTTCCGGCGTTTATCAGACTTTCAGATAGGGGAAATGTCAGTGACCATTCCGATTTCAGTTCCAGAGCGGTTCGCCCAATGAGTCCTTGATATTTAGTAGTTTTCAGCAAATTTTCTGCATTTTTGAAAATTTCACTTTTTTGTGAAAATATCCACTAAATGAGGGAATAATATGTGTGAGGGTACCCCAGGAGAGTTCCAAATGTGTGTGGGTAGACTATATATCCCACGGGAGTAAAATTGAAAAAAGTCGAAAAAAAATTTTTTTTGGACTTAGTCATTTTTCCGGCGTTTATCAGACTTTCAGATAGGGGAAATGTCAGTGAGCCTTCCGATTTCAGTTCCAGAGCGATTCACCCAATGAGTCCTTGATATTTAGTCATTTTCAGCCAATTTTCTGGATTTTTGAAAATTTCACTTTTTTGTGAAAATATCCACTAAATGAGGGAATAATATGTGTGAGGGTACCCCAGGAGAGTTCCAAATGTGTGTGGGTAGAATATATATCCCACAGGATTAAAATTGAAAAAAGTTGAAAAAATTTTTTTTTTTGAACTTAGTCATTTTTCCGGCGTTTATCAGACTTTCAGATAGGGAGTAAGCTAGGGAGTGAGCGTTCCGATTTCAGTTCCAGAGCGATTCGCCCAATGAGTCCTTGATATTTCGTCGTTGTCTGGCAATTTTCTGAATTTTTGAAAATTTCACTTTTTTGTGAAAATATCCACGAAATGAGGGAATAATATGTGTGAGGGTATCCCAGGAGAGTTCCAAATGTGTGTGGGTAGAATATATATCCCACGGGAGTAAATTTGAAAAAAGTTGAAAAAAAAATTTGTTTGGATTTAGCATTTTTTTCGGCGTTTATCAGACTTTCAGAAAGGGGAAATGTCAGTGAGCGCTCCGATTTCAGTTCCAGAGCGATTCACCCAATGAGTCCTTGATATTTAGTCATTTTCAGCCAATTTTCTGGATTTTTGAAAATTTCACTTTTTTGTGAAAATATCCACTAAATGAGGGAATAATATGTGTGAGGGTACCCCAGGAGAGTTCCAAATGTGTGTGGGTAGAATATATATCCCACAGGATTAAAATTGAAAAAAGCTGAAAAAAAATTTTTTTTTGGACTTAGTCATTTTTTCGGCGTTTATCAGACTTTCAGATAGGGAGTAAGCTAGGGAGTGAGCGTTCCGATTTCAGTTCCAGAGCGATTCGCCCAATGAGTCCTTGATATTTCGTCGTTGTCTGGCAATTTTATGAATTTTTGAAAATTTCACTTTTTTGTGAAAATATCCACGAAATGAGGGAATAATATGTGTGAGGGTATCCCAGGAGAGTTCCAAATGTGTGTGGGTAGAATATATATCCCACGGGGGTAAATTTGAAAAAAGTTGAAAAAAAATTTTGTTTGGATTTAGCATTTTTTTCGGCGTTTATCATACTTTCAGATAGGGGAAATGTCAGTGAGCGTTCCGATTTCAGTTCCAGAGCGATTCACCCAATGAGTCCTTGATATTTAGTCGTTTTCAGCCAATATTTTGGATTTTTGAAAGTTTCACTTTTTTGTGAAAATATCCACTAAATGAGGGAATAATATGTGTGAGGGTACCCCAGGAGAGTTCCAAATGTGTGTGTTTAGAATATATATCCCACGGGGGTAAAATTGAAAAAAGTTGAAAAAATTTTTTTTTGGACTTAGTAATTTTTCCGGCGTTTATCAGACTTTCAGATAGGGAGTGTAGCGTCAGCGTCCCTGCCTCCTGCTAGGCAGGGACGCTGTTCCCCTCACCTCTCCGCTCTGTGCCCGGCGTCTTCCTCCAGCTCTGCTGGCAGCGCGCGCTGCTTCCCGGCCACGGTGCTTAGGGCGCGCGCACGCTCCCCCTCTCTTAAAGGTGCCGCGCGCGCCATCCTAAGGAGTCCCCGGCCAATGGCCGGAGGACTTCACCATATATAAGGCACCTCCTCCAAAATAGAGGTGCCCGAGCAATGTTGTTGCAAAGCCTTCACTCTGCTTCAGCCCTCAGGTTCCATTTCCAGTTACCTGCCAGTCACCTGCCTGTTACCTGCCAGTCACCTGCCAGATTCCTGCCTGTTACCTGCCAGTCACCTGGCAGATTCCTGCTTGATACCTGCCAGATATCCGTTTACCTGCTTGGAAGCCTGCGGTCCGACGGTCTGCCTTCCGACACCTGTCAGTCTGTCTATGGACCAGCCTGCCCGCTCACCTGGGAGCGCTCGTCTGCTACCTGCCTGCTAGCCTACCTGGAGGCTCCGCCGTCACTTGCCGTGACCACCTGCCTGTCCAGAGACTCTTGTCTGCTCACCTGGGAGTGCTCATCTGCTACCTGCCTGCTAGCCTACCTGGAAGTCCCGCCGTCACTTGCCGTGACCACCTGCCTGTCCAGAGACTCTTGTCTGCTCACCTGGGAGCGCTCATCTGCTACCTGCCTACTAGCCTACCTGGAGGCTCCGCCGTCACTTGCCGTGACCACCTGCCTGTCCAGAGACTCTCGCCTGCTCACCTAGGAGCGCTCACCTGCTACCTGCCTGCTAGCCTACCTGGAGGCTCTGCCGTCAGTAGCCGTGACCACCTGCCTGTCCAGAGACTGTCCCTGTCACTTGCCGTAAGTACCCGTCCTTCTACCCAGAGACTGTCCCTGTCACTTGCCGTGACTACCTGCCCTTCTACCCAGAGACTGTCCCTGTCACTTGCCGTGACAATCTGCCCTTCTACCCAGAGACTGTCTCTGTCACTTGCCGTGATTTCCTGCCCGTCTTCCCTGGGAGCCACCCGCTTCCTTACAAGGACCGCCCCCTTGTATAGTTGCTCAGAGGTTCCGCCTCCCAGACCCATTACAGTTTGCTCGGGCCATGGAATCCGGTGGCACCCAAGCTCCATCGCTCTCAGACCTATGTCATGAACTGTCCCGTCAGAGGTCCCAACAGGAGTCCATCCTGAGTCACCTGCGGAGTGTCAACTCTCGCCTGGACACTCTGTCTGCTCCACCTGCAACCACCGCTAGTGTCATGACTCGCAACCCGGCAGCGCCGCTGCCCACCAATACCATGGTATCCTGTCCCGGACCCCGGTTTTCTGCACCTCCTCGTTTCGGAGGTGACTCCGCTCAAGCTCGGGGCTTCATAAACCAGTGCACCCTGCACTTTGAACTCTTGTCCCACCAGTTTATCTCCGACCGGTCCAAAGTAGCCTTTATCATGTCCCACCTCACGGGGGAGGCTCTGGCTTGGCTAAATCCTCTGTGGGAGAGAGGAGATCCCCTGGTGTCCGACCTGCCAGCCTTTCTCACGGCTTTCCGGAAAGTCTTCAACGAACCCGGATGGAAGACGTCATCCGCATAGTCTCTGCTACGCCTCCGTCAAGGAGATCTCACTGTGGGCCAATATGCCATACGGTTCCGTACCCTTGCTTCGGAGCTGGCCTGGGATAACGACGCTCTGGTGTCTGTCTTCTGGGAGGGTCTGTCCGGCCGTATTAAAGATGAACTCGCCGGTTGGGACATTCCTACTGTTATGTTCTGCTACCAGAGCTAAGGAAAGAGAGGAGATCTGTCCCTACGATAGAACTCAGCTTAATCCCTACGATGTAACAGGGGACCTGATCCTGCGATCAGACCTGCTAAAGTCCTAAGCTAGTCTGTACGGAGACCTATAGATGTGGGGAAGGAATCCCTACAAGTACTAAGGACTGGGAGGAATATGGGACACCTCCTAACAGAAATAGTAGCAGACAGACGAACAAACAAAATATATAGAACATAGAGGTCAGTAGACCAAGCAAACTAACAGAGCAAGACACAGAGCACAGGCTAGCTAGAAAGTAGATATACAATGAAGTCCAGCAAAGCCAGAAGGGCGGAGCAGGCTTAAATAGGCCAACAAGGTCATGTGACCAGCAAAGGAAAAAAAAACTAACAGCAAGGTTCTAACAGTACCCCCCCTTCTAAGAGGATCCTCCGGATCCCCTAGGACCAGGCTTATCAGGAAATCTCCTGTGAAACGCTCTGATAAGTCTGGACGCGGAAACATCATCCGACCTCACCCAAGAGTTATCCTCGGATCCGAAACCTTTCCAGGCCACAAGATACTGCAAACTACCTCTATACAGTCTAGAGTTAAGGATGCGAGAAATTTCATATTCCCTGTCCTCCACCACCGGAGGAACAGAGGCAGAGGCGTCACAATCCGATACAACAGCTTTTTTCAACAGAGAGACATGAAATACCGGATTAATTCTCCAGGAGGTAGGAACCTCCAACCTAACAGCAGATTGGTTGACAACCTGAAGCACCTTAAAGGGCCCTACAAACTTGGGACCCAATTTCTTAGAAGGAATCCTCAACCGCAGATTCCTAGAGGACAACCAAACCATGTCACCAACAGCGAACAAAACCTCCTGTTGTTTCCTATCAAAGTAGTCCTTAGATTTTCTGTTGGCCTCCTGAAGATTACCACGCACATCCGTCCAAACTCTCTCCAAATCACCGGAAAAATTCTCCTCCTCAGGCACGGCAGATCCCAACTTGGAGAACGACCCAAACGACGGATGTCTCCCAGAACAACAAAAAAAAGGCGAACAACCAGCAGAAGAAGATGTATGATTGTTCAGAGCAAATTCAGCAAGTGGCAGAAACTCAGACCACCCCTCTTGATTGTCTGCCACAAAACAACGCAAGAACTGCTCAACATCCTGGTTTTTCCTTTCTGTCTGGCCATTAGATTCAGGATGATATCCGGACGAGAACGATAAATGAACTCCCAACCTGTCACAAAAGGCACGCCAAAAACGAGCCACGAACTGAGGACCCCTATCAGAAACAATGTCAGTAGGAACGCCATGAAGTCTGACAATTTCCTTGACAAAGGCCTTAGCGAGAGTTTTAGCGCAGGGCAGTTTGACAAAGGGAACCAAGTGACACATCTTGCTAAAACGGTCCACGACCACCCAGATGACAGTAAAACCCTCAGAGGGGGGAAGGTCAGTTATAAAGTCCATAGCCAAATGTGTCCAAGGAGCACTGGGAACCTCCAAAGGACAAAGCAACCCCGCAGCAGGAGTATGTGAGGACTTAGATCTAGCACATATAGTACATTGACGCACCCACTTAATGACTTCCTTCTGCCATCCAGGCCACCAAAAACTGCGACCCACCAGTCTCTTGGTCTCAGAGATTCCAGGATGACCTGCCAACCGAGATTCGTGACACTCAACAAACAAATCTCTCCTAAAGGTCCCAGGCACAAACAACCTCCCATGAGGAGTGTTAGAAGGGGCATTCTCCTGTGCTTTAAGAATCTCATTTTCCAAAACGGAGTCCAAAGCAGCTATCACAACACCTTCTTGTAAAATGTTCTCCTCTTTCTCAGCACCGACTATGGGAGAAAAACTGCGAGACAAGGCATCCGCCTTAACATTCTTAGTACCAGGGATGTAAGTAACGGAGAAATTAAACCGCGAGAAAAACAGTGCCCACCTAGCCTGACGGGCATTCAGGCGCTTGGCAGCATCAAGATATATCAGATTTTTATGATCCGTAAGAACCTGAACGGGAAATTCCGCACCTTCCAAGAAGTGGCGCCAGTGTTCAAATGCGAGTTTAATAGCCAATAATTCCCGATTACCAATATCGTAATTCAGTTCAGTCTCCGAAAAATTTTTTGAAAAAAAGGCACAGGGATGTAATCCATCCCCGTTATCCTGAGACAATACTGCGCGAACCCCCACAGAGGAAGCATCAACCTCAACCAAAAACGGCCTAGTAACATCAGGCTGCATAAGGATGGGAGCAGAGGTGAACCTCTCCTTGAGATACACAAAAGCTTCAATGGCCTCAGAAGACCACTGAACCGCATCAGCACCTTTCCTGGTGAGATCAGTCAGAGGTTTGACAATACTAGAAAAATTTTTTATGAATTTTCTGTAGTAATTGGCGAAACCCAAAAACCTCTGTATCGATTTCAAACCAATAGGCCTAGGCCATTCCTACACAGCCTGAACCTTAACCGGATCCATCTCAAAACCTTTGCTGGAGATAATGTAGCCCAAAAAACTAATTCTCTGTACAGCGAACTCACATTTCTCCAGCTTAGCAAAAAGCGAATTGTCCATTAATAACTGTAATACCTCACGCACGCTCCGCCAATGAGACTCCAGATCCGGCGAATAAATCAAAATGTCATCCAAATACACAACCACATTTTTGCCGATCAAAGGTCTAAGGATGTCATTAATCAGATTCTGAAAAAATGCAGGAGCATTAGTAAGACCAAAAGGCATAACCAGATTCTCAAAATGACCCACAGGAGTGTTAAAAACAGTCTTCCATTCGTCACCCTACTTCATGCGCAACAGATTGTATGCCCCCTTAAGGTCAATTTTAGAGAACCACTTGGCCCCCATTAACTGGTTAAACAGATCAGGAATCAATGGCAGTGGGTAAGGATTGCATACAGTAATTTTGTTAATCTCACGAAAATCCAGACAAGGACGTAAACCGCCGTCCTTTTTTTTTACAAAAAAAAAATCCAACCGCCACAGGAGACTTAGAGGGCCTAATGTGACCGGCGGCCAAACTTGTCTGTATGTATTCCTCCAAAGCCTTCCTCTCAGGAATAGTAAGGTTAAATAAACGACTTTTAGGAAGAGTCGCTCCAGGGACAAATTCAATAGAACAATCATAGTCTCTATGGGGAGGCAAAACCTGCGATTCCTTCTCAGAAAAAACTCTCCAAAAATCCTGAATAGGAACAGGCAATTCTCCCCTATCCAAAGCTGCAATACGCCCGTTACAACACTTGTCATAACATTTATGGCTCCAGGATTTAATTTCACTGGTAGACCAATCCAGTACAGGATTGTGAAATTTTAACCAGGGCAATCCCAATATTACTGGAGAAGGCAAGTTATTCAACACTACCAAATCCAATTTCTCATGGTGAACACCATTAATAGTGAGAGGAAATTCACAGACCTTGAGAGTAATATTCTTCAAAGGGGAACCATCCACAGAAACCACAGCAATGGGGGATGATAAAGGTTCAGGTTTTAAATTGAGTCTTTCCACGAATCCCCCATCAATTACATTCAGAGTAGACCCGCAATCAACAAAAACCCGAAATTCCATTAATTTTTTCTGAGCAATCGTGGAAGCAGCTAAAAATATACCCTTGGAATTTAAACAGGCAATACGGGCGTGACTGACCATTTTTTTTTCTTTCTTCATACGAAGCTCACAACCTTTAATCAAATGACCAGATTTTCCGCAATAGAAACACAAGCCTTCAGAAAATCGACGGTCTTTTTCTTGAGAGCGAGGTGCCACCGATCCAATCTCCATCGGTTCACCACTGTTAGTACACACATTCTCATAACCAGAAACTGACATAGCAGAGGATTTGCTCTCATTAACCCTTGCACGCAGTCTTCTATCCACCGGTATAGCTAATTGCATAGCCTGTTGCAAATCTTCAGGTGTAGGATAAGCAATTAGCAGGTCTTTAACCCTTTCACTGAGCCCAGCAAGAAATAGACTTTTCAGAGCAGAATCGTTCCACCCTGTTTGAGTAGACCAACGACGGAAATGAGTACAATATTTTTCCACATTACCTGATCCCTGTTTTAAACGTCTCAACTCAGTCTCAGCTGATGCGACACGGTCAGGATCATCATATAATAGTCCCAAAGCAGAAAAAAAAACTATCCACTGATCTGAAGCATGTATCACTAGGTTGCAAAGAAAAGGCCCACTCCTGAGGCTCTTTGCGCAAAAGTGACATTATGAACCCTACGCGCTGGGATTCATCCCCAGAGGACTTAGGTCTCAAACGAAAATACAATAAGCAAGCATTTTTAAATGAAAAAAATTCTCGGTGTTCACCAAAAAATAAATCCGGCAAACATACCTTAGGCTCCAAGAAATATGCTCCAGGACAGTTACTCACGTGCTGACGGAGCTCGGCCACCTCCAGAGAGAGTCCCTGCAGGCGATGAACCAAATCCTGAACCGACACCATGATGGAACAGAAAAATCTTTCCTTAGAGAATTTGCGGGCTGGACTTACTGTTATGTTCTGCTACCAGAGCTAAGGAAAGAGAGGAGATCTGTCCCTATGATAGAACTCAGCTTAATCCCTACGATGTAACAGGGGACCTGATCCTGCGATCAGACCTGCTAAAGTCCTAAGCTAGTCTGTACGGAGACCTATAGATGTGGGGAAGGAATCCCTACAAGTACTAAGGACTGGGAGGAATATGGGACACCTCCTAACAGAAATAGTAGCAGACAGACGAACAAACAAAATATATAGAACATAGAGGTCAGTAGACCAAGCAAACTAACAGAGCAAGACACAGAGCACAGGCTAGCTAGAAAGTAGATATACAATGAAGTCCAGCAAAGCCAGAAGGGCGGAGCAGGCTTAAATAGGCCAACAAGGTCATGTGACCAGCAAAGGAAAAAAAACCTAAGAGCAAGGTTCTAACACCTACCACTCTCGACGACTTAATAACACTTGCCACCCGGATTGACATCCGATTCCAGGAGCGCGCCAAAGAGGTCACCCGTGAGAGGAGGTTTCCACATCTAGCCCCCACCTTCCAGAAACCCGTCTCTCCCTCCGTTACTCCCCAGTCATACTCACCTGAGCCTATGCAGATCGACCAGACCAAGATGGTCAAAACCCGTCAAGACTTACGCCGTGCCGAGGGGAGCTGCTTCTACTGTGGCAGTAAGGAGCACCGGATCCGTTCCTGCCCAGAGAGGTCGGGAAACGCCTGTGTCTAGGATCGCTCAGAGAGGTCGCCCTAGACAAAAGTAAACCCTATACATCTCTGATGCTGTCAGTCTCTATCACCTGCGGAGAGAACCGCTATTTCGAACTGGCTCAACTTGACTCAGGAGCTGCTGGAAATCTCATTTCTCAGTCTCTGGTAGAGAAATACCGCATTCCCACTAAACCTCTGGCTGTACCCTTATCTGACGCCGCCATGGATGGGGGCCTCTTACCACATCCCATCCAACTCATCACCGAATCCATAACTCTGCAGGTGGGAATGCTGCATTCTGAGAGCATCTCCTTTCATGTTCTGCCTGGACTCTCTCACGCACTCTTGTTAGGCCTACCTTCGCTCCAGAAACATGCACCCGTGCTTGACTGGCAGACCGGAGAAGTCCTTCGCTGGGGACAGGACTGCCATAGGACTTGTCTAGTTCCCGTTCATCCTGCTCGTCCTTCTCCTACCCCAGTCAGTCTACCCAGTATACCGGTTCCCTATTGGTCTTATGCGGATGTCTTCAATAAAAAAGAAGCAGAGACATTACCCCCTCATAGACCATACGATTGTCCAATCGACCTGATACCCGGCTCTACTCCTCCCCGTGGGCGTATCTACTCTTTGTCCGCAGAGGAGACCCGGTCCATGTCAGAATATATTGAGGAGAATCTGGCCCGGGGATTTATCTGGAAATCTACTTCCCCGGCGGGAGCAGGCTTCTTCTTCGTCAAAAAGAAGGACGGCTCACTCCGTCCATGTATAGATTATAGAGGCCTTAACCAGATTACAGTGAAGAATAAATGCCCCCTCCCGCTCATTCCTGAATTATTTGACCGCCTGAGGGGGGCTAGAATCTTCACCAAACTGGATCTCCGTGGGGCGTATAACCTGGTCCGTATCCATCAGGGGGATGAGTGGAAGACGGCATTCAACACCTGGGACGGCCACTATGAGTACCTTGTAATGCCCTTCGGTCTCTGTAACGCTCCTGCCGTCTTTCAAGAGTTGGTCAATGACATCTTCCGTGACCTTCTCTACTCCTGCGTGGTGGTGTACCTGGACGACATCTTGGTCTTCTCTCCGGACCTTCCTACTCACCGGAGGGATGTTCGTCAGGTCCTGCTCAGGCTCAGGCAGAACCACCCCTACGCTAAATATGAGAAGTGCATCTTTGAGCAGACCTCTCTTCCATTTCTGGGCTACATAAGCTCTCAGACCGGCCTACAAATGGATCCTGAGAAAATGTCTGCCATCCAGAAGTGGCCCCGACCAGAGGGGTTGAAGGCTATTCAGCGGTTCCTGGGCTTCGCCAACTATTACCGCCTCTTCATACCGCACTTCTCTTCCCGGACTGCCCCTATCTCTGCGCTCACTCGTAAGGGTACTAATCCCAGAAGATGGCCGCCCGAAGCTGAGGAGGCCTTTCTTTCCTTAAAACAGGCCTTCTCCTCCGCCCCGGTGCTGCATCGTCCGGACGGCAACAAACAATTCTTCCTAGAAGTTGACGCTTCCTCCTCCGGAGCCGGGGCGGTACTTACCCAAAAGTCATCTTCCGGGAGAATGGTAACCTGCAGTTTTTTCTCCAATCTCTTCTCCTCTTCTGAGCGTAACTATTCTATTGGAGATCGTGAATTATTAGCCATCAAGCTGGCACTGGAGGAGTGGCGTTCCCTGCTCGAGGGGGCTCTTCACCCGGGAATAATTTACACGGACCACAAGAACTTGGCTTACCTTCAGAGCGTCCAGAGACTTAACCCGCGCCAAGCCCGGTGGTCCTTGTTTTTTGCCCGCTTTGATTTTGTTCTTCATTTTCGCCCGGCAGACAAAAACATCAAAGCTGACGCCTTGTCCCGATCCTTCCTGGTGTCTGATCAAGAGGAGGAACCTAAGCACATCATTGATCCCGCCAGAGTAATGCAAGTGGCTCCCGTGAATCTAAATCGTCTCCCTCCTGGTAAGACGTTTGTAACTGTACCTGATCGGAAGAAGGTCCTACACTGGGGTCATTCGTCTAAGCTAGCTGGCCACGCCGGTCAGAAAAAGACCCTCCAGCTCATTACCCGGCATTACTGGTGGCCTACCCTGCACAAGGAAGTAATAGACTTTGTTTCTGCCTGTGTGTCCTGCGCCCGCAACAAAGTTCCGAGACACTTGCCAGCCGGTCGCCTTCTTCCTCTTCCAGTACCTGCTGCCCCGTGGCAGCATATTGCTATGGACTTTATAATGGATCTTCCTGTCTCTGCCGGTTGTACGGTCATTTGGGTGGTCGCTGATCGCTTCTCCAAGATGGCGCACTTCATTCCCCTGCCGGGTCTCCCGTCTGCACCCGAACTGGCTAAAGACTTTATCCGCCACATCTTCCGTCTCCATGGCCTGCCCCTCCACATCGTGTCAGATCGTGGGGTTCAGTTCACCTCACGCTTCTGGAGATCCACATGTAAGTTGCTTGACGTCACTCTGGACTTCTCCTCCGCTTACCATCCACAGTCCAATGGTCAAGTGGAGCGGATCAATCAGAACCTGACCAGTTACCTCCGGCACTTCATTAATGCCCACCATTCGGACTGGGTGGATCTCCTACCATGGGCCGAGTTCTCTTACAATAATCACGAGAGCGAATCTTCCTCCAAATCCCCGTTTTTTGTAGTCTTCGGTCAGCATCCTCGGATCCCATTTCCCGTCTCCACCTCGGTGGACAATCCGGCTGCAGAATCTCTCGTTCGCGAATTCTCCTCCATTTGGGAGAGTACACGATCCGCACTCCTTCAGTCGTCCGAACGGATGAAAAAACACGCTGACAAGAAACGCCTGGATCCTCCACAATTCCGTCCTGGAGATATAGTCTGGCTCTCGTCCAAATATGTCCGGCTCAAGATTCCCTCCTACAAGTTAGAGCCTCGGTTCATCGGCCCACTGGAAGTAATCAAACAGATCAACCCGGTGGGCCTATAAATTAAAACTCCCGGCCAACTTGCGGATCCATAATTCCTTCCATGTATCTCTCCTCAAACCCGTGGTACTTAACTCTTTTTCCAAGTCTACAGGTACGTCTCCTGCTCCGGTTTCCGCTGAGAACGAGTTTGAGGTAGAGAACATTCTGGCCACCAAAAGGGTAAGAGGAAAAACCTTTTTTCTGGTAGATTGGAAGGGGTTTGGTCCTGAGGAGAGAACGTGGGAGCCCCGGGAGAACATCCATGCCCCTCTCATCCTTGATAAATTTCTGTCTGGCCTAAAAAAGGGGGGCCAAAGGGGGGGTACTGTAGCGTCGGCGTCCCTGCCTCCTGCTAGGCAGGGACGCTGTTCCCCTCACCTCTCCGCTCTGTGCCCGACGTCTTCCTCCCGCTCTGCTGGCAGCGCGCGCTGCTTCCCGGCCACGGTGCTTAGGGCGCGCGCGCGCGCGCCCCCCTCTCTTAAAGGGGCCGCGCGCGCCGTCCTAAGGAGTCCCCGGCCAATGGCCGGAGGACTTCACCATATATAAGGCACCTCCTGAAAAATGGAGGTGCCCGAGCAATGTTGTTGCAAAGCCTTCACTCTGCTTCAGCCCTCAGGTTCCGTTTCCAGTTACCTGCCAGTCACCTGCCAGATTCCTGCCTGTTACCTGCCAGTCACCTGCCAGATTCCTGCCTGTTACCTGCCAGTCACCTGCCAGATTCCTGCTTGATACCTGCCAGATATCCGTTTACCTGCTTGCAAGCCTGCGGTCCGACGGTCTGCCTTCCAACACCTGTCAGTCTGTCTATGGACCAGCCTGCCCGCTCACCTGGGAGCGTTCGTCTGCTACCTGCCTGCTAGCCTACCTGGAGGCTCCGCCGTCACTTGCCATGACCACCTGCCTGTCCAGAGGGGGGTAAAATTGAAAAAAGTTGAAAAAAAATTTTTTGGGGACTTAGTCATTTTTCCGGCGTTTATCAGACTTTCAGATAGGGAGTAAGCTAGGGAGTGAGCGTTCCGATTTCAGTTCCAGAGCGATTCGACCAATGAGTCCTTGATATTTCGTCGTCAGGCAATTTTCAGAATTTTTGAAAATTTCACTTTTTTGTGAAAATATCCACTAAATGAGGGAATAATATGTGTGAGGGTACCCCAGGAGAGTTCCAAATGTGTGTGGGTAGAATATATATCCCACGGGGGTAAAATTGAAAAAAGTTGAAAAAATTTTGTTTGGACTTAGTCATTTTTCTGGCGTTTATCAGACTTTCAGATAGGGGAAATGTCAGTGAGCGTTCCGATTTCAGTTCCAGAGCGATTCGCCCAATGAGTCCTTGATATTTAGTCATTTTCAGCCAATATTTTGGATTTTTGAAAATTTCACTTTTTTGTGAAAATATCCACTAAATGAGGGAATAATATGTGTGAGGGTACCCCATGAGAGTTCCAAATGTGTGTGGGTAGAATATATATCCCACAGGGTTAAAATTGAAGAAAGTTAAAAAAAAAAATATTTTTGCACTTAGTCATTTTTCCGGCGTTTATCAGACTTTCAGATAGGGCAAATGTCAGTGAGCGTTCCGATTTCACTTCCAGAGTGATTCGCCCAATGAGTCCATGATATTTAGTCGTTTTCAGCCAATTTTCTGGATTTTTGAAAATTTTACTATTTTGTGAAAATATCCACTAAATGAGGGAATAATATGTGTGAGGATACCCCAGGAGAGTTCCAAATGTGTGTGGGTAGAATATATATCCCACGGGGGTAAAATTGAAAAAAGTAAAAAAAATTTTTTTTTTTGCACTGTCATTTTTCCCGTGTTTATCAGACTTTCAGATAGGGCAAATGTGAGTGAGCGTTCCAATTTCAGTTCCAGAGCGATTCACCAAATGAGTCTTTGAAATTTAGTCGTTTTCAGCCAATTTTCTGGATTTTTGAAAATTTAACTTTTTTGTGAAAATATCCACTAAATGAGGGAATAATATGTGTGAGGGTACCCCAGGAGAGTTCCAAATGTGTGTGGGTAGAATATATATCCCACGGGGGTAAAATTGAAAAAAGTTGAAAAAATTTTTTTTTTGGGCTTAGTCATTTTTCCGTCATTCATCAGACTTTCAGATAGGGGAAATGTCAGTGAGCCTTCCGATTTCAGTTCCAGAGCGATTCACCCAATGAGTCCTTGATATTTAGTCATTTTCAGCCAATTTTCTGGATTTTTGAAAATTTCACTTTTTTGTGAAAATATCCACTAAATGAGGGAATAATATGTGTGAGGGTACCCCAGTAGAGTTCCAAATGTGTGTGGGTAGAATATATATCCCACAGGATTAAAATTGAAAAAAGTTGAAAAAAAATTTTTTTTTGAACTTAGTCATTTTTCCGGCGTTTATCAGACTTTCAGATAGGGAGTAAGCTAGGGAGTGAGCGTTCCGATTTCAGTTCCAGAGCGATTCGCCCAATGTGTCCTTGATATTTCGTCGTTGTCTGGCAATTTTCTGAATTTTTGAAAATTTCACTTTTTTGTGAAAATATCCACGAAATGAGGGAATAATATGTGTGAGGGTATCCCAGGAGAGTTCCAAATGTGTGTGGGTAGAATATATATCCCACGGGGGTAAATTTGAAAAAAGTTGAAAAAAAATTTTGTTTGGATTTAGCATTTTTTTCGGCGTTTATCAGACTTTCAGCTAGGGGAAATGTCAGTGAGCGCTCCGATTTCAGTTCCAGAGCGATTCACCCAATGAGTCCTTGATATTTCGTCGTTGTCTGGCAATTTTCTGAATTTTTGAAAATTTCACTTTTTTGTGAAAATATCCACGAAATGAGGGAATAATATGTGTGAGGGTATCCCAGGAGAGTTCCAAATGTGTGTGGGTAGAATATATATCCCACGGGGGTAAATTTGAAAAAAGTTGAAAAAAAATTTTGTTTGGATTTAGCATTTTTTTCGGCGTTTATCAGACTTTCAGATAGGGGAAATGTCAGTGAGCGCTCCGATTTCAGTTCCAGAGCGATTCACCCAATGAGTCCTTGATATTTAGTCATTTTCAGCCAATTTTCTGGATTTTTGAAAATTTCACTTTTTTGTGAAAATATCCACTAAATGAGGGAATAATATGTGTGAGGGTACCCCATGAGAGTTCCAAATGTGTGTGGGTAGAATATATATCCCACAGGGTTAATATTGAAAAAAGTTTAAAAAAAATTTTTTTTTGCACTTAGTCATTTTTCCGGCGTTTATCATTCTTTCAGATAGGGGAAATGTCAGTGAGCGTTCCGATTTCAGTTCCAGAGCGATTCACCCAATGAGTCCTTGATATTTAGTCGTTTTCAGCCAATATTTTGGATTTTTGAAAATTTCACTTTTTTGTGAAAATATCCACTAAATGAGGGAATAATATGTGTGAGGGTACCACAGGAGAGTTCCAAATGTGTGTGTGTAGAATATACACCCCACGGGGGTAAAATTGAAAAAAGTTGAAAAAATTTTTTTTTGGACTTAGTAATTTTTCCGGCGTTTATCAGACTTTCAGATAGGGAGTGTAGCGTTGGCCTCCCTGCCTCCTGCTAGGCAGGGACGCTGTTCCCCTCACCTCTCCGCTCTGTGCCCGGCGTCTTCCTCCAGCTCTGCTGGCAGCGCGCGCTGCTTCCCGGCCACGGTGCTTAGGGCGCGCGCACGCTCCCCCTCTCTTAAAGGGGCCGCGCGCGCCGTCCTAAGGAGTCCCCGGCCAATGGCCGGAGGACTTCACCATATATAAGGCACCTCCTCCAAAATGGAGGTGCCCGAGCAATGTTGTTGCAAAGCCTTCACTCTGCTTCAGCCCTCAGGTTCCGTTTCCAGTTACCTGCCAGTCACCTGCCTGTTACCTGCCAGTCACCTGCCAGATTCCTGCCTGTTACCTGCCAGTCACCTGCCAGATTCCTGCTTGATACCTGCCAGATATCCGTTTACCTGCTTGCAAGCCTGCGGTCCGACGGTCTGCCTTCCGACACCTGTCAGTCTGTCTATGGACCAGCCTGCCCGCTCACCTGGGAGCGCTCGTCTGCTACCTGCCTGCTAGCCTACCTGGAGGCTCCGCCGTCACTTGCCGTGACCACCTGCCTGTCCAGAGACTCTTGTCTGCTCACCTTGGAGCGCTCATCTGCTACCTGCCTGCTAGCCTACCTGGAGGCTCCGCCGTCACTTGCCGTGACCACCTGCCTGTCCAGAGACTCTCGCCAGCTCACCTAGGAGCGCTCATCTGCTACCTGCCTGTTAGCCTACCTGGAGGTCCCGACGTCACTTGCCGTGACCACCTGCCTCTCCAGAGACTCTTGTCTGCTCACCTGGGAGTGCTCATCTGCTACCTGCCTGCTTGCCTACCTGGAGGCTCTGCCATCACTAGCCGTGACCACCTGCCTGTCCAGAGACTGTCCCTGTCACTTGCCGTGACTACCTGCCCTTCTACCCAGAGACTGTCCCTGTCACTTGCCGTGACAACCTGCCCTTCTACCCAGAGTCTGTCATTGTGACTTGCCGTGATTTCCTGCCCTTCTTCCCTGGGAGCCACCCGCTTCCTTACAAGGACCGCCCCCTTGTATAGTTGCTCAGAGGTTCCGCCTCCCAGACCCGTTACAGGGAGTAAGCTAGGGAGTGAGCATTCCGATTTCAGTTCCAGAGCGATTTGCCCAATGAGTCCTTGATATTTCGTCGTTGTCAGGCAATTTTCTGAATTTTTGAAAATTTCACTTTTTTGTGAAAATATCCACTAAATGAGGGAATAATATGTGTGAGGGTACCCCAGGAGAGTTCCAAATGTATGTGGGTAGAATATATATCCCACGGGGGTAAAATTGAAAAAAGTTGAAAAAATTTTTTTTTTGGACTTAGTCATTTTTCCGGCGTTTATCAGACTTTCAGATAGGGGAAATGTCAGTGAGAATTCCGATTTCAGTTCTAGTGCGATTCGCCCAATGAGTCCTTGATATTTAGTCGTTTTCAGCCAATTTTGTGGATTTTTGAAAATTTCACTTTTTTGTGCAAATATACACTAAATGAGGGAATAATATGTGTGAGGGTACCCCAGGAGAGTTCCAAATGTGTGTGGGTAGAATATATATCTCACGGGGTAAAATTGAAAAAAGTTGAAAAAAACTTTTTTTGGGACTTTTTCATTTTTCCGACGTTTATCAGACTTTCAGATAGGGGATATGTCAGTGAGAATTCCGATTTCAGTTCTAGTGCGATTCGCCCAATGAGTCCTTGATATTTAGTCATTTTCAGCCAATATTTTGGATTTTTGAAAATTTCACTTTTTTATGAAAATATCCACTAAATGAGGGAATAATATGTATGAGGGTACCCCATGAGAGTTCCAAATGTGTGTGGGTAGAATATATATCCCACAGGGTTAAAATTGAAAAAAGTTGAAAAAAATTTTTTTTTTGCAGTTAGTCATTTTTCCTGTGTTTATCTGACTTTCAGATAGGGCAAATGTGAGTGAGCGTTCCAATTTCAGTTCTAGAGCGATTCACCCAATGAGTCATTGAAATTTAGTCGTTTTCAGCCAATTTTCTGGATTTTTGAAAATTTTACTTTTTTTGTGAAAATATCCACTAAATGAGGGAATAATATGTGTGAGGGTACCCCAGGAGAGTTCCAAATGTGTGTGGGTAGAATATATGTCCGAAGGGGGTAAAATTGAAAAAAGTTGAAAACATTTTTTTTTTGGGCTTAGTCATTTTTCCGGCGTTTATCAGACTTTCAGATAGGGCAAATGTCAGTGAGAATTCCAATTTCAGTTCTAGAGCGATTCGCCCAATGAGTCCTTGATATTTAGTCGTTTTCAGCCAATTTTGGGAATTTTTGAAAATTTCACTTTTTTGTGAAAATATCCACTAAATGAGGGAATAATATGTGTGAGGGTACCCCAGGAGAGTTCCAAATGTGTGTGGGTAGGATATATATCCCGCAGGGTTAAAATTGAAAAAAGTTGAAAAAAAAATTTTTTTTGCACTTAGTCATTTTTCCTGTGTTTATCTGACTTTCAGATAGTGCAAATGTGAGTGAGCGTTCCAATTTCAGTTCCAGAGCGATTCACAAAATAAGTCCTTGAAATTTAGTCGTTTTCAGCCAATTTTCTGGATTTTTGAAAATTTTACTTTTTTTGTGAAAATATCCACTAAATGAGGGAATAATATGTGTGAGGGTACCCCAGGAGAGTTCGAAATGTGTGTGGGTAGAATATATATCCCATGGGGGTAAAATTGAAAAAGTTGAAAAAAATTTTTTTTGGATTTACTCATTTTTCCGGCGTTTACCAGACTTTCAGATAGGGCAAATGTCAGTGAGCGTTCCGATTTCAGTTCCAGAGCGATTCGCCCAATGAGTCCTTGATATTTAGTCTTTTTCAGCCAATTTTCAGGATTTTTGAAAATTTCACTTTTTTGTGAAAATATCAACTAAATGAGGGAATAATATGTGTGAGGGTACCCCAGGAGAGTTCCAAATGTGTGTGGGTAGAATATATATCCCACGGGGGTAAAATTAAAAAAAGTTGAAAAAAATTTTTTTTTGGACTTAGTCATTTTTCCGGCGTTTATCACACTTTCAGATAGGGCAAATGTCAGTGAGCGTTCCGATTTCACTTCCAGAGCGATTCGCCCAATGAGTCCTTGATAGTTAGAACTTTTCAGCCAATTTTCTGGACTTTTGAAAATTTCACTTTTTTGTGAAAATATCCACTAAATGAGGGAATAATAGGTGTGAGGGTACCCCAGGAGAGTTCCAAATGTGTGTGGTTAGAATATAAATCCCACGGGGGTAAAATTGAAAAAAGTTGAAAAAAATTTTTTTTTTAGGCTTAGTCATTTTTCCGGCATTCATCAGACTTTCAGATAGGGGAAATGTCAGTGAGTGTTCCGATTTCAGTTCCAGAACGATTCACCCAATGAGTCCTTGATATTTAGTCGTTTTCAGCCAATTTTCTGGATTTTTGAAAATTTTACTTTTTTGTGAAAATATCCACTAAATGAGGGAATAATATGTGTGAGGGTACTCCAGGAGACTTCCAAATGTGTGTGGGTAGAATATATATCACACGGGGGGGGTAAAATTGAAAAAAGTTTAAAAAAATTTTTTTTTGGACTTACTCATTTTTCCGGCGTTTATCAGACTTTCAGATATGGCAAATGTCAGTAAGCGTTCTGATTTCAGTTCCAGAGCGATTTGCCCAATGAGTCCTTAATATTTATTCTTTTTCAGCCAATTTTCTGGATTTTTGAAAATTTCACTTTTTTGTGAAAATATCCACTAAATGAGGGAATAATATATGTGAGGGTACCCCAGGAGAGTTCCAAATGTGTGTGGATAGAATATATATCCCACGTGGGTAAAATTGAAAAAAGTTGAAAAAAAATTTTTTTTTGACTTAGTCAATTTTTCGGCGTTTATCAGACTTTCAGATATGGGAAATGTCAGTGAGAATTCCAATTTCAGTTCTACAGCGATTAACCTAATGAGTCCTTGATATTTTGTTGTTTTCAGCCAATTTTCTGGATTTTTGAAAATTTCACTTTTTTTGTGAAAATATCCACTAAATGAGGGAATAATATGTGTGAGGGTACTCCAGGAGACTTCCAAATGTGTGTGGGTAGAATATATATCACACAGGGGGTAAAATTGAAAAAAGTTGAAAAAAATTTTTTTTTGGACTTACTCATTTTTCCGGCGTTTATCAGACTTTCAGATAGGGCAAATGTCAGTGAGAATTCCAATTTCAGTTCTAGAGCGATTCGCCCAATGAGTCCTTGATATTTAGTCGTTTTCAGCCAATTTTGTGGATTTTTGAAAATTTCACTTTTTTGTGAAAATATCCACTAAATGAGGGAATAATATGTGTGAGGGTACCCCAGGAGAGTTCCAAATGTGTGTGGGTAGGATATATATCCCGCAGGGTTAAAATTGAAAAAAGTTGAAAAAAAAATTTTTTTTGCACTTAGTCATTTTTCCTGTGTTTATCTGACTTTCAGATAGTGCAAATGTGAGTGAGCGTTCCAATTTCAGTTCCAGAGCGATTCACAAAATAAGTCCTTGAAATTTAGTCGTTTTCAGCCAATTTTCTGGATTTTTGAAAATTTTACTTTTTTTGTGAAAATATCCACTAAATGAGGGAATAATATGTGTGAGGGTACCCCAGGAGAGTTCGAAATGTGTGTGGGTAGAATATATATCCCATGGGGGTAAAATTGAAAAAGTTGAAAAAAATTTTTTTTGGACTTACTCATTTTTCCGGCGTTTACCAGACTTTCAGATAGGACAAATGTCAGTGAGCGTTCCGATTTCAGTTCCAGAGCGATTCGCCCAATGAGTCCTTGATATTTAGTCTTTTTCAGCCAATTTTCAGGATTTTTGAAAATTTCACTTTTTTGTGAAAATATCCACTAAATGAGGGAATAATATGTGTGAGGGTACCCCAGGAGAGTTCCAAATGTGTGTGGGTAGAATATATATCCCACGGGGGTAAAATTAAAAAAAGTTGAAAAAAATTTTTTTTTTGGACTTAGTCATTTTTCCGGCGTTTATCACACTTTCAGATAGGGCAAATGTCAGTGAGCGTTCCGATTTCACTTCCAGAGCGATTCGCCCAATGAGTCCTTGATAGTTAGAACTTTTCAGCCAATTTTCTGGACTTTTGAAAATTTCACTTTTTTGTGAAAATATCCACTAAATGAGGGAATAATAGGTGTGAGGGTACCCCAGGAGAGTTCCAAATGTGTGTGGTTAGAATATAAATCCCACGGGGGTAAAATTGAAAAAAGTTGAAAAAAATTTTTTTTTTAGGCTTAGTCATTTTTCCGGCATTCATCAGACTTTCAGATAGGGGAAATGTCAGTGAGTGTTCCGATTTCAGTTCCAGAACGATTCACCCAATGAGTCCTTGATATTTAGTCGTTTTCAGCCAATTTTCTGGATTTTTGAAAATTTTACTTTTTTGTGAAAATATCCACTAAATGAGGGAATAATATGTGTGAGGGTACCCCAGGAGAGTTTCAAATGTGTGTGGATAGAATATATATCCTACGTGGGTAAAATTGAAAAAAGTTGAAAAAAAAATTTTTTTTGACTTAGTCAATTTTTCGGCGTTTATCAGACTTTCAGATAGGGGAAATGTCAGTGAGAATTCCAATTTCAGTTCTACAGCGATTCGCCTAATGAGTCCTTGATATTTAGTTGTTTTCAGTCAATTTTCTGGATTTTTGAAAATTTCACTTTTTTTGTGAAAATATCCACTAAATGAGGGAATAATATGTGTGAGGGTACTCCAGGAGACTTACAAATGTGTGTGGGTAGAATTGAAAAAAGTTGAAAAAAATTTTTTTTGGACTTACTAATTTTTCCGGCGTTTACCAGACTTTCAGATGGGGCAAATTTCAGTGAGCCGATTTCAGTTCCAGAGCGATTCGCCCAATGAGTTCTTGATATTTAGTCTTTTTCAGCCAATTTTCAGGATTTTTGAAAATTTCACTTTTTTGTGAAAATATCCACTAAATGAGGGAATAATATGTGTGAGGGTACCCCAGGAGAGTTCCAAATGTGTGTGGGTAGAATATATATCCCACAGTGGTAAAATTGAAAAAAGTTGAACAAATTTTTTTTTGGACTTAGTCATTTTTCAGGCGTTTATCACACTTTCAGATAGGGCAAATGTCAGTGAGCGTTCCGATTTCAGTTCCAGAGCGATTCACCCAATGAGTCCTGGATATATAGTCGTTTTCAGCCAATATTTTGGATTTTTCAAAACTTCACTTTTTTTGTGAAAATATCCACTAAATGAGGGAATAATATGTGCGAGGGTACCCCAGGAGAGTTCCAAATGTGTGTGGGTAGAATATATATCCCACTAGGTAAAATTGAAAAAAGTTGAAAATAAATTTTTTTGGGACTTAGTCTTTTTTCCAGCGTTTATCAGACTTTCAGATAGGGGAAATGTCAGTGAGCATTCCGATTTCAGTTCCAGAGCATATCGCACAATGAGTCCTTGATATTTAGTCGTTTTCAGCCAATATTTTGGATTTTTGAAAATTTCACTTTTTTGTAAAAATATCCACTAAATGACGGAATAATATGTGTGAGGGTACCCCAGGAGAGTTCCAAATGTGTTTGGGTAGAATATGTATCCCACGGGGGTAAAATTGAAAAAAGTTGAAAAAATTTTTTTTTTGGCACTTAGTCATTTTTCCGGCATTTATCAGACTTTCAGATAGGGCAAATGTCAGTGAGCGATCCGATTTCAGTTCCACAGCGATACGCCCAATGAGTCCTTGATATATAGTCGTTTTCAGCCAATATTTTGGATTTTTGAAAATTTCACTTTTTTGTGAAAATATCCACTAAATGAGGGAATAATATGTGTGAGGGTACCCCAGGAGAGTTCCAAATGTGTGTGGGTAGAATATATATCCCACGGGGGTAAAATTGAAAAAAGTTGAAAAAAATTTTTTTTTGGACTTAGTCATTTTTCCGGCGTTTATCAGACTTTCAGATAGGGGAAATGTCAGTGAGCATTCCGATTTCAGTTCCAGAGCATATCGCACAATGAGTCCTTGATATTTAGTCGTTTTCAGCCAATATTTTGGATTTTTCAAAACTTCACTTTTTTTGTGAAAATATCCACTAAATGAGGGAATAATATGTGCGAGGGTACCCCAGGAGAGTTCCAAATGTGTGTGGGTAGAATATATATCCCACTAGGTAAAATTGAAAAAAGTTGAAAATAAATTTTTTTGGGACTTAGTCTTTTTTCCAGCGTTTATCAGACTTTCAGATAGGGGAAATGTCAGTGAGCATTCCGATTTCAGTTCCAGAGCATATCGCACAATGAGTCCTTGATATTTAGTCGTTTTCAGCCAATATTTTGGATTTTTGAAAATTTCACTTTTTTGTGAAAATATCCACTAAATGAGGGAATAATATGTGTGAGGGTACCCCAGGAGAGTTTCAAATGTGTGTGGGTAGAATATATATCCCACGGGGTAAAATTGAAAAAAGGTGAAAAAAGTTTTTTTTTGGCAATTAGTCATTTTTCCAGCATTTATCAGACTTTCAGATAGGGCAAATGTCAGTGAGCGATCCGATTTCAGTTCTACAGCGATTCGCCCAATGAGTCCTTGATATTTAGTCGTTTTCAGCCAATATTTTGGATTTTTGAAAATTTCACTTTTTTGTGAAAATATCCACTAAATGAGGGAATAATATGTGTGAGGGTACCCCAGGAGAGTTCCAAATGTGTTTGGGTAGAATATATATCCCACAGGGGTAAAATTGAAAAAAGTTTAAAAATTTTTTTTTTGGACTTAGTCATTTTTCCGGCGTTTAACAGACTTTCAGATAGGGGAAATGTCAGTGAGCGTTCTGATTTCAGTTCCAGAGCAGATCGCACAATGAGTCCTTGATATTTAGTCGTTTTCAGGAAATTTTCTGGATTTTTGAAAATTTCACTTTTTTGTGAAAATATCCACTAAATGAGGGAATAATATGTGTGAGGGTACCCCAGGAGAGTTCCAAATGTGTGTGGGTAGAATATGTATCCCACGGGGGTAAAATTGAAAAAAGTTGAAAAAATTTTTTTTTTGGCACTTAGTCATTTTTCCGTCATTTATCAGACTTTCAGATAGGGCAAATGTCAGTGAGTGATCCGATTTCAGTTCCAGAGCGATTCGCCCAATGAGTCCTTGATATTTAGTAGTTTTCAGCCAATTTTCTGGATTTTTGAAAATTTCACTTTTTTGTGAAAATATCCACTAAATGAGGGAATAATATGTGTGAGGGTACCCCAGGAGAGTTCCAAATGTGTGTGGGTAGAATATATTTCCCATGGGGGTAAAATTGAAAAAAGTTGAAAAAATTTTTTTTTGGGACTTAGTCTTTTTTCCAGCTTTTATTAGACTTTCAGATAGGGGAAATGTCAATGAGCTTTCCGATTTCAGTTCCAGAGCATATCGCACAATGAGTCCTGGATATTTAGTCGTTTTCAGCCAATATTTTGGATTTTTGAAAAATTTCACTTTTTTGTGAAAATATCCACTAAATGAGGGAATAATATGTGTGAGGGTACCCCAGGAGAGTTTCAAATGTGTGTGGGTAGAATATATATCCCACAGGGGTAAAATTGAAAAAAGTTGAAAACAATTTTTTTTTTGGACTTAGTCATTTTTCCGGCATTTATCAGACTTTCAGATAGGGCAAATGTCAGTGAGCGATCCGATTTCAGTTCCACAGCGATACGCCCAATGAGTCCTTGATATATAGTCGTTTTCAGCCAATATTTTGGATTTTTGAAAATTTCACTTTTTTGTGAAAATATCCACTAAATGAGGGAATAATATGTGTGAGGGTACCCCAGGAGAGTTCCAAATGTGTGTGGGTAGAATATATATCCCATGGGGGTAAAATTGAAAAAATGTTTAAAAAAATTTTTTTTTGGACTTAGTCATTTTTCCGGCGTTTATCAGACTTTCAGATAGGGGAAATGTCAGTGAGAATTCCGATTTCAGTTCCAGAGCGATTCGCCCAATGAGTCTTTGATATCTAGTCGTTTTCAGCCAATTTTCAGAATTTTTGAAAATTTCACTTTTTTTGTGAAAATATCCACTAAATGAGGGAATAATATGTGTGAGGGTACCCCAGGAGAGTTCCAAATGTGTTTGGGTAGAATATATATCCCACTAGGTAAAATTGAAAAAAGTTGAAAAAAATTTTTTTGGGGAGTTAATCATTTTTCCGGCGTTTATCAGACTTTCAGATAGGGGAAATGTCAGTGAGAATTCCGATTTCAGTTCCAGAGCAGATCGCACAATGAGTCCCTGATATTTAGTCGTTTTCAGCCAATATTTTGGATTTTTGAAAATTTCACTTTTTTGTGAAAATATCCACTAAATGAGGGAATAATATGTGTGAGGGTACCCCAGGAGAGTTTCAAATGTGTGTGGGTAGAATATATATCCCACGGGGGTAAAATTGAAAACAAGTTTAAAAAAATTTTTTTTTTTGACTTAGTCATTTTTCCGGCGTTTATCAGACTTTCAGATAGGGGAAATGTCAGTGAGAATTCCGACTTCAGTTCCAGAGCAGATCGCACAATGAGTCCCTGATATTTAGTCGTTTTCAGCCAATATTTTGGATTTTTGAAAATTTCACTTTTTTGTGAAAATATCCACTAAATGAGGGAATAATATGTGTGAGGGTACCCCAGGAGAGTTTCAAATGTGTGTGGGTAGAATATATATCCCACGGGGGTAAAATTGAAAACAAGTTTAAAAAAATTTTTTTTTTGACTTAGTCATTTTTCCGGTGTTTATCAGACTTTCAGATAGGGGAAATGTCAGTGAGAATTCCGATTTCAGTTCCAGAGCGATTCGCCCAATGAGTCTTTGATATTTAGTCGTTTTCAGCCAATTTTCTGGATTTTTGAAAATTTTACTTTTTTGTGAAAATATCCACTAAATGAGGGAATAATATGTGTGAGGGTACCCCAGGAGAGTTTCAAATGTGTGTGGGTAGAATATATATCCCACGGGGGTAAAATTGAAAAAAAGTTTAAAAAAAATTTTTTTTTGACTTAGTCATTTTTCCGGCGTTTATCAGACTTTCAGATAGGGGAAATGTCAGTGAGAATTCCGATTTCAGTTCCAGAGCGATTCGTCCAATGAGTCTTTGATATTTAGTCGTTTTCAGCCAATTTTCTGGATTTTTGAAAATTTCACTTTTTTGTCAAAATATCCACTAAATGAGGGAATAATATGTGTGAGGGTACCCCAGGAGAGTTCCAAATGTGTGTGGGTAGAATATATATCCCACGGGGGTAAAATTGAAAAAAGTTGAAAAAAAAATTTTTTTGGACTTAATCATTTTTCCGGCGTTTATCAGACTTTCAGATAGGGTAAATGTCAGTGAGGGTTCCGATTTCAGTCCCAGAGCGATTCGCCCAATGAGTCCTGGATATTTAGTCGTTTTCAGTCAATATTTTGGATTTTTGAAAATTTCACTTTTTTGTGAAAATATCCACTAAATGAGGGAATAATATGTTTGAGGGTACCCCAGGAGAGTTCCAAATGTGTGTGGGTAGAACATATATCCCACGGGGGTAAAATTGAAAAAAGTTTTAAAAAATTTTTTTTTGGGCTTAGTCATTTTTCCTGCATTCATCAGACTTTCAGATAGGGGAAATGTCAGTGAGAATTCCGATTTCAGTTCCAGAGCGATTCGCCCAATGAGTCTTTGATATTTAGTCGTTTTCAGCCAATTTTCTGAATTTTTGAAAATTTCACTTTTTTTGTGAAAATATCCACTAAATGAGGGAATAATATGTGTGAGGGTACCCCAGGAGAGTTCCAAATGTGTGTGGGTAGAATATATATCCCACTAGGTAAAATTGAAAAAAGTTGAAAAAAATTTTTTTGGGGACTTATTAATTTTTCCGACGTTTATCAGACTTTCAGATAGGGCAAATGTCAGCGAGCATTCCGATTTCAGTCCCAGAGCGATTCGCCCAATGAGTCCTGGATATTTAGTCGTTTTCAGTCAATATTTTGGATTTTTGAAAATTTCACTTTTTTGTGAAAATATCCACTAAATGAGGGAATAATTTGTGTGAGGGTACCCCAGGAGAGTTCCAAATGTGTGTGGGTAGAATATATATGCTACGGGGGTAAAATTGAAAAAAGTTGAAAAAAATTTTTTTTTGGGCTTAGTCATTTTTCCGGCATTCATCAGACTTTCAGATAGGGGAAATGTTAGTGAGCATTCCGATTTCAGTTCCAGAGCGGATCGCACAATGAGTCCTTGATATTTAGATGTTTTCAGCCAATTTTCTGGATTTTTGAAAATTTCACTTTTTTGTGAAAATATCCACTAAATGAGGGAATAATATGTGTGAGGGTACCCCAGGAGAGTTCCAAATGTGTGTGGGTAGAATATATATCCCACGCGGGTAAAATTGAAAAAAGTTGAAAAAAATTTTTTTTTTGCACTTAGTCATTTTTCCAGCGTTTATCAGACTTTCAGATAGGGCAAATGTCAGTGAGCATTCCGATTTCAGTTCCAGAGCGGATCGCACAATCAGTTCTTGATATTTAGTCGTTTTCAGCCAATTTTCTGGATTTTTGAAAATTTCACTTTTTTTGTGAAAATATCCACTAAATGAGGGAATAATATGTGTGAGGGTACCCCAGGAGAGTTCCAAATGTTTGTGGGTAGAATATATATGCTACGGGGGTAAAATTGAAAAAAGTTGAAAAAATTTTTTTTTTGGACTTAGTCATTTTTCCAGCGTTTATCAGACTTTCAGATAGGGCAAATGTCAGTGAGCGTTCCGATTTCAGTTCCAGAGCGATTTGCCCAATGAGTCCTTGATATTTAGTCATTTTCAGCCAATTTTCTGGATTTTTGAAAATTTCACTTTTTTGTGAAAATATCCACTAAATGAGGGAAAAATATGTATGAGGGTACCCCAGGAGAGTTCCAAATGTGTGTGGGTAGAATATATATCCCACGGGGGTAAAATTGAAAAAAGTTGAAAAAAAAATTTTTTGGGACTTACTCTTTTTTACGGCGTTTATCAGACTTTCAGAGAGGGGAAATGTCAGTGAGCAATCCGATTTCAGTTCCAGAGCGATTTGCCCAATGAGTCCTTGATATTAAGTCGTTTTCAGCCAATTTTCTTTATTTTTGAAAATTTCACTTTTTTGTGAAAATATCCACTAAATGAGGGAATAATATGTGTGAGGGTACCCCAGGAGAGTTCCAAATGTGTGTGGGTAGAATATATATCCCACGGGTGTAAAATTTTAAAAAAAAATTTAAAATTTTTTTTTGGACTTAGTCATTTTTCCAGCGTTTATAAGACTTTCAGATAGGGGAAATGTCAGTGAGCGTTCCGGTTTCAGTTCCAAAGCGATTCGCCCAATGAGTCCTTGATATTTAGTCGTTTTCAGCCAATTTTCTTGAAAATTTCACTTTTTTTTGAAAATATCCAATAAATGAGGGAATAATATGTGTGAGGGTACCCCAGGAGAGTTAAAAATGGGTGTGGGTAGAATATATATCCCACGGGGGTAAAATTGAAAAAAGTTGAAAAAATTTTTGTTTTGGACTTAGTCATTTTTCTGGCATTTGTCAGACTTTCAGATAGGGCAAATGTCAGTGAGCGTTTCGATTTCAGTTCCAGAGTGATTTGCCCAATGAGTCCTTGATATTTTGTCGTTTTCAGCTAATATTTTGGATTTTTGAACATTTCACTTTTTTGTGAAAGTATCCACTAAATGAGGGAAAAATATGTGTGAGGGTATCCCAGGAGAGTTCCAAATGTGTGTGGGTAGAATATATATCCCACGGGGGTAAAATTGAAAAAAGTTGAAAAAAAAATTTTTTGGGACTTACTCTTTTTTACGGCGTTTATCAGACTTTCAGAGAGGGGAAATGTCAGTGAGCAATCCGATTTCAGTTCCAGAGCGATTCGCCCAATGAGTCCTTGATATTTAGTCGTTTTCAGCCAATATTTTAGACTTTTGAAAATTTTACTTTTTTGTGAAAATATCCACTAAATGAGGGAATAATATGTGTGAGGGTACCCCAGGAGAGTTCCAAATGTGTGTGGGTAGAATATATATCCCACGGGGGTAAAATTTTAAAAAAAAATTTAAAATTTTTTTTTGGACTTAGTCATTTTTCCAACGTTTATAAGACTTTCAGATAGGGGAAATGTCAGTGAGCGTTCCGGTTTCAGTTCCAAAGCGATTCGCCCAATGAGTCCTTGATATTTATTTGTTTTCAGCCAATTTTCAGGATTTTTGAAATTTTCACTTTTTTTTGAAAATATCCAATAAATGAGGGAATAATATGTGTGAGGGTACCCCAGGAGAGTTAAAAATGGGTGTGGGTACAATATATATCCCACGGGGTAAAATTGAAAAAAGTTGAAAACATTTTTTTTTTGGACTTAGTCATTTTTCCGGCATTTATCAGACTTTGAGATAGGGGATATGTCAGTGAGCGTTCCAATTTCAGTTCCAGAGCGATTCGACCAATGAGTCCTTGATGATATTAAGTCGTTTTCAGCCAATTTTCTGGATTTTTGAAAATGTCACTTTTTTGTGAAAATATCCACTAAATGAGGGAATAATATGTGTGAGGGTACCCCAGGAGAGTTCCAAATGTGTGTGGGTAGAATATATATCCCACGGGGGTAAAATTGAAAAAAATAGAAAAAAATTTTTTTTGGACTTAGTCATTTTTCCAGCGTTTATAAGACTTTCAGATAGGGAAAAGTCAGTGAGCATTCCGATTTCAGTTCCAGAGCGATTCGCCCAATGAGTCCTTCATATTAAGTCGTTTTCAGCCAATTTTCTGGATTTTTGAAAATTTCACTTTTTTTGTGAAAATATCCACTAAATGAGGGAATAATATGTGTGAGGGTACTCCAGAAGAGTTCCAAATGTGTGTGGGTAGAATATATATCCCACGGGGGTAAAATTGAAAAAAATAGAAAAAATTTTTTTTTGGACTTAGTCATTTTTCCAGCGTTTATAAGACTTTCAGATAGGGAAAATGTCAGTGAGCTTTCTGATTTCAGTTCCAAAGCGATTCGCCCAATGAGTCCTGGATATTTAGTCGTTTTCAGCCAATTTTCAGGATTTTTGAAAATTTCACTTTTTTGTGAAAATATCCACTAAATGAGGGAATAATATGTGTGAGGGTACCCCAGGAGAGTTCCAAATGTGTGTGGGTAGAATATATATCCCACGGGGTAAAATTGAAAAAAGTTAAAAAAAACTTTTTTTGGACTTAGTCATTTTTCCGGCGTTTATAGGACTTTCAGATAGGGGAAATGTCAGTGAGCGTTCCGATTTCAGTTCCAGAGCGATTTGCCCAATGAGTCCTTGATATATAGTCATTTTCAGCCAATTTTCTGGATTTTTGAAAATTTCACTTTTTTGTGAAAATATCCACTAAGTGAGGGAATAATATGTGTGAGGGTACCCCAGGAGAGTTCCAAATGTGTGTGGGTAGAATATATGTCCCACGGGGGTAAAATTGAAAAAAATAGAAAAAAATTTTTTTTGGACTTAGTCATTTTTCCAGCGTTTATAAGACTTTCAGATAGGGAAAATGTCAGTGAGCATTCCGATTTCAGTTCCAGAGCGATTCGCCCAATGAGTCCTTGATATTAAGTCGTTTTCAGCCAATTTTCTGGATTTTTGAAAATTTTACTTTTTTTGTGAAAATATCCACTAAATGAGGGAATAATATGTGTGAGGGTACCCCAGAATAGTTCCAAATGTGTGTGGGTAGAATATATATCCCACGGGGGTAAAATTGAAAAAAATAGAAAAAATTTTTTTTTGGACTTAGTCATTTTTCCAGCGTTTATAAGACTTTCAGATAGGGAAAATGTCAGTGAGCTTTCTGATTTCAGTTCCAAAGCGATTCGCCCAATGAGTCCTGGATATTTAGTCGTTTTCAGCCAATTTTCAGGATTTTTGAAAATTTCACTTTTTTTTGTGAAAATATCCACTAAATGAGGGAATAATATGTGTGAGGGTACCCCAGGAGAGTTCCAAATGTGTGTGGGTAGAATATATATCCCACGGGGGTAAAATTGAAAAAAGTTGAAAAATTTTTGTTTTGGATTTAGTCATTTTTCTGGCATTTATCAGACTTTCAGATAGGGGAAATGTCAGTGAGCGTTCCGATTTCAGTTCCAGAGCGATTCGCCCAATGAGTCATTGATATTTAGTCATTTTCAGCCAATTTTCTGGATTTTTGAAAATTTCACTTTTTTTGTGAAAATATCCACTAAATGAGGGAATAATATGTGTGAGGGTACCCCAGGAGAGTTCCAAATGTGTGTTGGTAGAATATATATCCCACGGGGGTAAAATTAAAAAAAAATAAATAAATTTTTTTTTTGGAATTAGTCATTTTTCCGACATTTATCAGACTTTCAGATAGGGGAAATGTCAGTGAGCGTTCCAATTTCAGTTCCAGAGCGATTCGCCCATTGAGTCCTTGATATTTACTCATTTTCAGCCAATTTTCTGGATTTTTGAAAATTTCACTTTTTTGTGAAAATATCCACTAAATGAGGGAATAATATGTGTGAGGGTACCCCAGGAGAGTTCCAAATGTGTGTCGGTAGAAAATATATCCCATGGGGGTAAAATTAAAAAAAGTTTCAAAAAAATTTTTTTGGGACTTAGTCATTTTTCCGGCGTTTAGCAGATTTTCCAATTGGGGAAATGTCAGTGAGCGTTCCGATTTCAGTTCCAGAGCAATTTGCCCAATGAGTCCTTGATATTTAGTCATTTTCAGCCAATTTTTTGGATTTTTGAAAATTTCACTTTTTGTGAAAATATCCACTAAAAAAGGGAATAATATGTGTGAGGGTACCCCAGGAGAGATCCAAATGTGTGTCGGTAGAATATATATCCCACGGGGGTAAACTTGAAAAAAGTTGAAAACATTTTTTTTTTCGACTTAGTCATTTTTCCGGCATTCATCAGACTTTCAGATAGGGCAAATGTCAGTGAGCGTTTCGATTTCAGTTCCAGAGCGATTCGCCCAATGAGTCCTTGATATTAAGTCGTTTTCAGCCAATTTTCTGGATTTTTGAAAATTTCACTTTTTTGTGAAAATATCCACTAAATGAGGGGATAATATGTGTGAGGGTACACCAGGAGAGCTCCAAATGTGGGTGGGTAGAATATATATCCCACGGGGTAAAATTGAAAAAGGTTAAAAAAAAAACTTTTTTTGGACTTAGTCATTTTTCCGGCGTTTATCAGACTTTCAGATAGTTGAAATGTCAGTGAGCGTTTCGATTTCATTTCCAGAGCGATTCGCCCAATGAGTCCTTGATGATATTAAGTCGTTTTCAGCCAATTTTCTGGATTTTTGAAAATGTCACTTTTTTGTGAAAATATCCACTAAATGAGGGAATAATATGTGTGAGGGTACCCCAGGAGAGTTCCAAATGTGTGTGGGTAGAATATATATCCCACGGGGGTAAAATTGAAAAAAGTTTTAAAAAAAAATTTTTTGGACATAGTAATTTTTCCGGCATTTATCAGACTTTCAGATAGGGGAAATGTCAGTTAGCGTTTCGATTTCAGTTCCAGAGCGATTCGCCCATTGAGTGCTTGATGATATTAAGTCGTTTTCAGCCAATTTTCTGGATTTTTGAAAATTTCACTTTTTTGTGAAAGTATACACTAAATGAGGGAATGTGTGAGGGTACCCCAGGAGAGTTCCAAATGTGTATGGGTAGAATATATATCCCACGGGGGTAAAATTGAAAAAAGTTGAAAACATTTTTTTTTTGGACTTAGTCATTTTTCCGGCATTTATCAGACTTTCAGATAGGGGATATGTCAGTGAGCGTTCCAATTTCAGTTCCAGAGCGATTCGCCCAATGAGTCCTTGATGATATTAAGTCGTTTTCAGCCAATTTTCTGGATTTTTGAAAATGTCACTTTTTTGCGAAAATATCCACTAAATGAGGGAATAATATGTGTGAGGGTACCCCAGGAGAGTTCCAAATGTGTGTGGGTAGAATATATATCCCACGGGGGTAAAATTGAAAAAAGTTAAAAAATATTTTTTTTTGGACATAGTCATTTTTCCGGCGTTTATCAGACTTTCAGATAGGGGAAATGTCAGTGAGCGTTTCGATTTCAGTTCCAGAGCGATTCGCCCATTGAGTCCTTGATATTAAGTCGTTTTCAGCCAATTTTCTGGATTTTTGAAAATTTCACTTTTTTGTGAAAATATCCACTAAATGAGGGAATAATATGTGTGAGGGTACCCCAGGAGAGTTCCAAATGTGTGTGGGTAGAATATATATCCCACGGGGTAAAATAGAAAAAGTTAAAAAAAACTTTTTTTGGACTTAGTCATTTTTCCGGCGTTTATAGGACTTTCAGATAGGGGAAATGTCAGTGAGCGTTCCGATTTCAGTTCCAGAGCGATTTGCCCAATGAGTCCTTGATATTTAGTCATTTTCAGCCAATTTTCTGGATTTTTGAAAATTTCACTTTTTTGTGAAAATATCCACTAAATGAGGGAATAATATGTGTGAGGGAACCCCAGGAGAGTTCCAAATGTGTGTGGGTAGAATATATATCCCACGGGGGTAAAATAAAAAAAAATAAAAAAAAATTTTTTTTTTTGGAATTAGTCATTTTTCCGACATTTATCAGACTTTCAGATAGGGGAAATGTCAGTGAGCATTCCGATTTCAGTTCCAAAGCGATTCGCCCAATGAGTCCTTGATATTTAGTCGTTTTCAGCCAATTTTCAGGATTTTTGAAAATTTCACTTTTTTGTGAAAATATCCACTAAATGAGGGAATAATATGTGTGAGGGTGCACCAGGAGAGTTCCAAATGTGTGTGGGTAGAATATATATCCCACGTGGGTAAAATTTAAAAAAGTTGAAAAAAATTTTTTTTGGACTTAGTCATTTTTCCGGCATTTATCAGACTTTCAGATAGGGGATATGTCAGTGAGCGTTCCAATTTCAGTTCCAGAGCAATTCGCCCATTGAGTCCTTGATATTTACTCATTTTCATCCAATTTTCTGGATTTTTGAAAATTTCACTTTTTTGTGAAAATATCCACTAAATGAGGGAATAATATGTGTGAGGGTACCCCAGGAGAGTTCCAAATGTGTGTCGGTAGAAAATATATCCCATGGGGGTAAAATTAAAAAAAGTTTAAAAAAAATTTTTTTTGGACTTCGTCATTTTTCCGGCGTTTAGCAGATTTTCCGATAGGGGAAATGTCAGTGAGCGTTCCGATTTCAGTTCCAGAGCAATTTGCCCAATGAGTCCTTGATATTTAGTCATTTTCAGCCAATTTTCTGGATTTTTGAAAATTTCACTTTTTGTGAAAATATCCACTAAAAAAGGGAATAATATGTGTGAGGGTACCCCAGGAGAGTTCCAAATGTGTGTCGGTAGAATATATATCCCACGGGGGTAAAATTGAAAAAAGTTTTAAAAAAAATTTTTTTGGACATAGTCATTTTTCCGGCATTTATCAGACTTTCAGATAGGGGAAATGTCAGTGAGCGTTTCGATTTCAGTTCCAGAGCGATTTGCCCAATGAGTGCTTGATGATATTAAGTCGTTTTCAGCCAATTTTCTGGATTTTTGAAAATTTCACTTTTTTGTGAAAATATCCACTAAATGAGGGAATGTGTGAGGGTACCCCAGGAGAGTTCCAAATGTGTATGGGTAGAATATATATCCCAAGGGGGTAAAATTTTAAAAAAATTAAAAAAATTTTTTTTTGGACTTAGTCATTTTTCCAGAGTTTATCAGACTTTCACATAGGGCAAATTTCAGTGGGCGTTCCGATTTCAATTCCAGAGCGATTCGCCTAATGAGTCCTTGATATTTAGTCGTTTTCAGCCAATTTTCTTTATTTTTCAAAATTTCACTTTTTTGTGAAAATATCCACTAAATGAGGGAATAATATGTGTGAGGGTACCCCAGGAGAGTTCCAAATGTGTGTGGGTAGAATATATATCCCACGGGGGTAAATTTGAAAAAAAATTTTTTTTGGACTTATTCATTTTTCCGACATTTATCAGACTTTCAGATAGGGGAAATGTCAGTGAGCGTTCTGTTTTCAGTTCCAGAGCGATTCGCCCAATGAGTCCTTGATATTTAGTCGTTTTCAGCCAATTTTCTGGATTTTTGAAAATTTCATTTTTTTGTGAAAATATCCACTAAATGAGGGAATAATATGTGTGAGGGTACCCCAGGAGAGTTCCAAATGTGTGTGGGTAGAATATATATCCCACGGGGGTAAAATTGAAAAAAGTTGAAAACATTTTTTTTTTGGACTTAGTCATTTTTCTGGCATTTATCAGACTTTCAGATAGGGAAAATGTCAGTGAGCGTTTCGATTTCAGTTCCAGAGCGATTCGCCCAATGAGTCCTTGATATCACGTCATTTTCAGCCAATTTTCTGAATTTTTTAAAATTTCACTTTTTTTTTAAAATATCCACTAAATGAGGGAATAATATGTGTGAGGGTACCCGAGGAGAGTTTCAAATGTGTGTCAGTAGAATACATATCCCACGGGGGTAAAATTAAAAAAAGTTGAAAAAAAAATTTTTTTGGACTTAGTCATTTTTCTGGCATTTATCAGACTTTCAGATAGGGCAAATGTCAGTGAGCGTTCCAATTTCAGTTCCAGAGCGATTCGACCATTGAGTTCTTGATATTAAGTCGTTTTCAGCCAATTTTCTGGATTTTTGAAAATTTCACTTTTTTGTGAAAATATCCACTAAATGAGGGAATAATATGTGTGAGGGTACCCCAGGAGAGTTCCAAATGTGTGTGGGTAGAATATATATATCCCACGGGGGTAAAATTGAAAAAAGTTAAAAAAAATTTTTTTTTGAACATAGTCATTTTTCCGGCGTTTATCAGACTTTCAGATAGGGGAAATGTCAGTGAGCGTTTCGATTTCAGTTCCAGAGCAATTTGCCCAATGAGTCCTTGATATTTAGTCATTTTCAGCCAATATTTTGGATTTTTGAAAATTTCACTTTTTTGTGAAAATGTCCACTAAATGAGGGAATAATATGTGTGAGGGTACCACAGGAGAGTTCCAAATGTGTGTGGGTAGAATATATATCCCACGGGGGTAAAATTGAAAAAAGTTGAAAAAAAATTTTTTTTGGAGGTAGTCATTTTTCCAGCGTTTATCAGACTTTCAGATAGGTGAAATGTCAGTGAGCGTTCCAATTTCAGTTCCAGAGCGATTCGCCCAATGAGTGCTTGATATTAAGTCGTTTTCAGCCAATTTTCTGGATTTTTGAAAATTTCACTTTTTTATGAAAATATCCACTAAATGAGGAAATAATATGTGTGAGGGTACACCAGGAGAGTTCCAAATGTGTGTGGGTAGAATATATATCCCACGGGGGTAAATTTGAAAAAAAATTTTTTTTGGACTTATTCATTTTTCCGACATTTATCAGACTTTCAGATAGGGGAAATGTCAGTGAGCGTTCTGTTTTCAGTTCCAGAGCGATTCGCCCAATGAGTCCTTGATATTTAGTCGTTTTCAGCCAATTTTCTGGATTTTTGAAAATTTCATTTTTTTGTGAAAATATCCACTAAATGAGGGAATAATATGTGTGAGGGTACCCCAGGAGAGTTCCAAATGTGTGTGGGTAGAATATATATCCCACGGGGGTAAAATTGAAAAAAGTTGAAAAAATGTTTTTTTTGGACTTAGTCATTTTTCCGGCGTTTATCAGATTTTCAGACAGGGGAAATGTCAGTGAGCGTTCCGATTTCAGTTCTAGAGCGATTTGCCCAATGAGTCCTTGATATTTAGTCATTTTCAGCCAATTTTCTGGATTTTTGAAAATTTCACTTTTTGTGAAAATATCCACTAAATGAGGGAATAATATGTGTGAGAGTACCCCAGGAGAGTTCCAAATGTGTGTGGGTAGAATATATATCCCACGGGGGTAAAATTGAAAAAAGTTGAAAACATTTTTTTTTTGGACTTAGTCATTTTTCCAGCATTTATCAGACTTTCAGATAGGGCAAATGTCAGTGAGCGTTTCGATTTCAGTTCCAGAGCGATTCGCCCAATGAGTCCTTGATATTAAGTCGTTTTCAGCCAATTTTCTGGATTTTTGAAAATTTCACTATTTTGTGAAAATATCCACTAAATGAGGGAATAATATGTGTGAGGGTACCCCAGGAGAGTTCCAAATGTGTGTCGGTAGAATACATATCCCACGGGGGTAAAATGAAAAGAAGTTGAAATAACATTTTTTTTGAACTTAGTCATTTTTCCGGCGTTTATCAGACTTTCAGATAGGGCAAATGTCAGTGAGCGTTCCGATTTCAGTTCCAGAGCGATTCGCCCAATGAGTCCTTGATATTTAGTCGTTTTCAGCCAATTTTCTGGATTTTTGAAAATTTCACTTTTTTGTGAAAATATCCACTAAATGAGGGAATAATATGTGTGAGGGTGCACCAGGAGAGTTCCAAATGTGTGTGGGTAGAATATATATCCCACGTGGGTAAAATTTAAAAAAGTTGAAAAAAATTTTTTTTGGACTTAGTCATTTTTCCGGCATTTATCAGACTTTCAGATAGGGGATATGTCAGTGAGCGTTCCAATTTCAGTTCCAGAGCAATTCGCCCATTGAGTCCTTGATATTTACTCATTTTCATCCAATTTTCTGGATTTTTGAAAATTTCACTTTTTTGTGAAAATATCCACTAAATGAGGGAATAATATGTGTGAGGGTACCCCAGGAGAGTTCCAAATGTGTGTCGGTAGAAAATATATCCCATGGGGGTAAAATTAAAAAAAGTTTAAAAAAAATTTTTTTTGGACTTCGTCATTTTTCCGGCGTTTAGCAGATTTTCCGATAGGGGAAATGTCAGTGAGCGTTCCGATTTCAGTTCCAGAGCAATTTGCCCAATGAGTCCTTGATATTTAGTCATTTTCAGCCAATTTTCTGGATTTTTGAAAATTTCACTTTTTGTGAAAATATCCACTAAAAAAGGGAATAATATGTGTGAGGGTACCCCAGGAGAGTTCCAAATGTGTGTCGGTAGAATATATATCCCACGGGGGTAAACTTGAAAAAAGTTGAAAACATTTTTTTTTGGACTTAGTCATTTTTCCGCATTTATCAGACTTTCAGATAGGGGATATGTCAGCGAGCGTTCCAATTTCAGTTCCAGAGCGATTCGCCCAATGAGTCCTTGATGATATTAAGTCGTTTTCAGCCAATTTTCTGGATTTTTGAAAATGTCACTTTTTTGTGAAAATATCCACTAAATTAGGGAATAATATGTGTGAGGGTACCCCAGGAGAGTTCCAAATGTGTGTGGGTAGAATATATATCCCACGGGGGTAAAATTGAAAAAAGTTTTAAAAAAAATTTTTTTGGACATAGTCATTTTTCCGGCATTTATCAGACTTTCAGATAGGGGAAATGTCAGTGAGCGTTTCGATTTCAGTTCCAGAGCGATTTGCCCAATGAGTGCTTGATGATATTAAGTCGTTTTCAGCCAATTTTCTGGATTTTTGAAAATTTCACTTTTTTGTGAAAATATCCACTAAATGAGGGAATGTGTGAGGGTACCCCAGGAGAGTTCCAAATGTGTATGGGTAGAATATATATCCCAAGGGGGTAAAATTTTAAAAAAATTAAAAAAATTTTTTTTTGGACTTAGTCATTTTTCCAGAGTTTATCAGACTTTCACATAGGGCAAATTTCAGTGGGCGTTCCGATTTCAATTCCAGAGCGATTCGCCTAATGAGTCCTTGATATTTAGTCGTTTTCAGCCAATTTTCTTTATTTTTCAAAATTTCACTTTTTTGTGAAAATATCCACTAAATGAGGGAATAATATGTGTGAGGGTACCCCAGGAGAGTTCCAAATGTGTGTGGGTAGAATATATATCCCACGGGGGTAAATTTGAAAAAAAATTTTTTTTGGACTTATTCATTTTTCCGACACTTATCAGACTTTCAGATAGGGGAAATGTCAGTGAGCGTTCTGTTTTCAGTTCCAGAGCGATTCGCCCAATGAGTCCTTGATATTTAGTCGTTTTCAGCCAATTTTCTGGATTTTTGAAAATTTCATTTTTTTGTGAAAATATCCACTAAATGAGGGAATAATATGTGTGAGGGTACCCCAGGAGAGTTCCAAATGTGTGTGGGTAGAATATATATCCCACGGGGGTAAAATTGAAAAAAGTTGAAAACATTTTTTTTTTGGACTTAGTCATTTTTCTGGCATTTATCAGACTTTCAGATAGGGAAAATGTCAGTGAGCGTTTCGATTTCAGTTCCAGAGCGATTCGCCCAATGAGTCCTTGATATCACGTCATTTTCAGCCAATTTTCTGAATTTTTTAAAATTTCACTTTTTTTTTAAAATATCCACTAAATGAGGGAATAATATGTGTGAGGGTACCCGAGGAGAGTTTCAAATGTGTGTCAGTAGAATACATATCCCACGGGGGTAAAATTAAAAAAAGTTGAAAAAAAAATTTTTTTGGACTTAGTCATTTTTCTGGCATTTATCAGACTTTCAGATAGGGCAAATGTCAGTGAGCGTTCCAATTTCAGTTCCAGAGCGATTCGACCATTGAGTTCTTGATATTAAGTCGTTTTCAGCCAATTTTCTGGATTTTTGAAAATTTCACTTTTTTGTGAAAATATCCACTAAATGAGGGAATAATATGTGTGAGGGTACCCCAGGAGAGTTCCAAATGTGTGTGGGTAGAATATATATATCCCACGGGGGTAAAATTGAAAAAAGTTAAAAAAAATTTTTTTTTGAACATAGTCATTTTTCCGGCGTTTATCAGACTTTCAGATAGGGGAAATGTCAGTGAGCGTTTCGATTTCAGTTCCAGAGCAATTTGCCCAATGAGTCCTTGATATTTAGTCATTTTCAGCCAATATTTTGGATTTTTGAAAATTTCACTTTTTTCTGAAAATGTCCACTAAATGAGGGAATAATATGTGTGAGGGTACCACAGGAGAGTTCCAAATGTGTGTGGGTAGAATATATATCCCACGGGGGTAAAATTGAAAAAAGTTGAAAAAAAATTTTTTTTGGAGGTAGTCATTTTTCCAGCGTTTATCAGACTTTCAGATAGGTGAAATGTCAGTGAGCGTTCCAATTTCAGTTCCAGAGCGATTCGCCCAATGAGTGCTTGATATTAAGTCGTTTTCAGCCAATTTTCTGGATTTTTGAAAATTTCACTTTTTTATGAAAATATCCACTAAATGAGGAAATAATATGTGTGAGGGTACACCAGGAGAGTTCCAAATGTGTGTGGGTAGAATATATATCCCACGGGGGTAAATTTGAAAAAAAATTTTTTTTGGACTTATTCATTTTTCCGACATTTATCAGACTTTCAGATAGGGGAAATGTCAGTGAGCGTTCTGTTTTCAGTTCCAGAGCGATTCGCCCAATGAGTCCTTGATATTTAGTCGTTTTCAGCCAATTTTCTGGATTTTTGAAAATTTCATTTTTTTGTGAAAATATCCACTAAATGAGGGAATAATATGTGTGAGGGTACCCCAGGAGAGTTCCAAATGTGTGTGGGTAGAATATATATCCCACGGGGGTAAAATTGAAAAAAGTTGAAAAAATGTTTTTTTTGGACTTAGTCATTTTTCCGGCGTTTATCAGATTTTCAGACAGGGGAAATGTCAGTGAGCGTTCCGATTTCAGTTCTAGAGCGATTTGCCCAATGAGTCCTTGATATTTAGTCATTTTCAGCCAATTTTCTGGATTTTTGAAAATTTCACTTTTTGTGAAAATATCCACTAAATGAGGGAATAATATGTGTGAGAGTACCCCAGGAGAGTTCCAAATGTGTGTGGGTAGAATATATATCCCACGGGGGTAAAATTGAAAAAAGTTGAAAACATTTTTTTTTTGGACTTAGTCATTTTTCCAGCATTTATCAGACTTTCAGATAGGGCAAATGTCAGTGAGCGTTTCGATTTCAGTTCCAGAGCGATTCGCCCAATGAGTCCTTGATATTAAGTCGTTTTCAGCCAATTTTCTGGATTTTTGAAAATTTCACTATTTTGTGAAAATATCCACTAAATGAGGGAATAATATGTGTGAGGGTACCCCAGGAGAGTTCCAAATGTGTGTCGGTAGAATACATATCCCACGGGGGTAAAATGAAAAGAAGTTGAAATAACATTTTTTTTGAACTTAGTCATTTTTCCGGCGTTTATCAGACTTTCAGATAGGGCAAATGTCAGTGAGCGTTCCGATTTCAGTTCCAGAGCGATTCGCCCAATGAGTCCTTGATATTTAGTCGTTTTCAGCCAATTTTCTGGATTTTTGAAAATTTCACTTTTTTGTGAAAATATCCACTAAATGAGGGAATAATATGTGTGAGGGTGCACCAGGAGAGTTCCAAATGTGTGTGGGTAGAATATATATCCCACGGGGGTAAAATTTAAAAAAGTTGAAAAAAATTTTTTTTGGACTTAGTCATTTTTCCGGCATTTATCAGACTTTCAGATAGGGCAAATGTCAGTGAGCGTTCCAATTTCAGTTCCAGAGCGATTCGACCATTGAGTTCTTGATATTAAGTCGTTTTCAGCCAATTTTCTGGATTTTTGAAAATTTCACTTTTTTGTGAAAATATCCACTAAATGAGGGAATAATATGTGTGAGGGTACCCCAGGAGAGTTCCAAATGTGTGTGGGTAGAATATATATATCCCACGGGGGTAAAATTGAAAAAAGTTAAAAAAAATTTTTTTTTGAACATAGTCATTTTTCCGGCGTTTATCAGACTTTCAGATAGGGGAAATGTCAGTGAGCGTTTCGATTTCAGTTCCAGAGCAATTTGCCCAATGAGTCCTTGATATTTAGTCATTTTCAGCCAATATTTTGGATTTTTGAAAATTTCACTTTTTTGTGAAAATGTCCACTAAATGAGGGAATAATATGTGTGAGGGTACCACAGGAGAGTTCCAAATGTGTGTGGGTAGAATATATATCCCACGGGGGTAAAATTGAAAAAAGTTGAAAAAAAATTTTTTTTGGAGGTAGTCATTTTTCCAGCGTTTATCAGACTTTCAGATAGGTGAAATGTCAGTGAGCGTTCCAATTTCAGTTCCAGAGCGATTCGCCCAATGAGTGCTTGATATTAAGTCGTTTTCAGCCAATTTTCTGGATTTTTGAAAATTTCACTTTTTTATGAAAATATCCACTAAATGAGGAAATAATATGTGTGAGGGTACACCAGGAGAGTTCCAAATGTGTGTGGGTAGAATATATATCCCACGGGGGTAAATTTGAAAAAAAATTTTTTTTGGACTTATTCATTTTTCCGACATTTATCAGACTTTCAGATAGGGGAAATGTCAGTGAGCGTTCTGTTTTCAGTTCCAGAGCGATTCGCCCAATGAGTCCTTGATATTTAGTCGTTTTCAGCCAATTTTCTGGATTTTTGAAAATTTCATTTTTTTGTGAAAATATCCACTAAATGAGGGAATAATATGTGTGAGGGTACCCCAGGAGAGTTCCAAATGTGTGTGGGTAGAATATATATCCCACGGGGGTAAAATTGAAAAAAGTTGAAAAAATGTTTTTTTTGGACTTAGTCATTTTTCCGGCGTTTATCAGATTTTCAGACAGGGGAAATGTCAGTGAGCGTTCCGATTTCAGTTCTAGAGCGATTTGCCCAATGAGTCCTTGATATTTAGTCATTTTCAGCCAATTTTCTGGATTTTTGAAAATTTCACTTTTTGTGAAAATATCCACTAAATGAGGGAATAATATGTGTGAGAGTACCCCAGGAGAGTTCCAAATGTGTGTGGGTAGAATATATATCCCACGGGGGTAAAATTGAAAAAAGTTGAAAACATTTTTTTTTTGGACTTAGTCATTTTTCCAGCATTTATCAGACTTTCAGATAGGGCAAATGTCAGTGAGCGTTTCGATTTCAGTTCCAGAGCGATTCGCCCAATGAGTCCTTGATATTAAGTCGTTTTCAGCCAATTTTCTGGATTTTTGAAAATTTCACTATTTTGTGAAAATATCCACTAAATGAGGGAATAATATGTGTGAGGGTACCCCAGGAGAGTTCCAAATGTGTGTCGGTAGAATACATATCCCACGGGGGTAAAATGAAAAGAAGTTGAAATAACATTTTTTTTGAACTTAGTCATTTTTCCGGCGTTTATCAGACTTTCAGATAGGGCAAATGTCAGTGAGCGTTCCGATTTCAGTTCCAGAGCGATTCGCCCAATGAGTCCTTGATATTTGGTCGTTTTCAGCCAATTTTCTGGATTTTTGAAAATTTCACTTTTTTGTGAAAATATCCACTAAATGAGGGAATAATATGTGTGAGGGTACCCCAGGAGAGTTCCAAATGTGTTTGGGTATAATATGTATCCCACGGGGGTAAAATTGAAAAAAGTTGAAAAAAATTTTTTTTGGACTTAGTCATTTTTCCGGCGTTTATCAGATTTTCAGACTGGGGAAATGTCAGTAAGCGTTCCGATTTCAGTTCTAGAGCGATTTGCCCAATGAGTCCTTGATATTTAGTCATTTTCAGCCAATTTTCTGGATTTTTGAAAATTTCACTTTTTGTGAAAATATCCACTAAATGAGGGAATAATATGTGTGAGAGTACCCCAGGAGAGTTCCAAATGTGTGTGGGTAGAATATATATCCCACGGGGGTAAAATTGAAAAAAGTTGAAAACATTTTTTTTTTGGACTTAGTCATTTTTCCAGCATTTATCAGACTTTCAGATAGGGCAAATGTCAGTGAGCGTTTCGATTTCAGTTCCAGAGCGATTCGTCCAATGAGTCCTTGATATTAAGTCGCTTTCAGCCAATTTTCTGGATTTTTGAAAATTTCACTATTTTGTGAAAATATCCACTAAATGAGGGAATAATATGTGTGAGGGTACCCCAGGAGAGTTCCAAATGTGTGTCGGTAGAATACATATCCCACGGGGGTAAAATGAAAAGAAGTTGAAATAACATTTTTTTTGAACTTAGTCATTTTTCCGGCGTTTATCAGACTTTCAGATAGGGCAAATGTCAGTGAGCGTTCCGATTTCAGTTCCAGAGCGATTCGCCCAATGAGTCCTTGATATTTAGTCGTTTTCAGCCAATTTTCTGGATTTTTGAAAATTTCACTTTTTTGTGAAAATATCCACTAAATGAGGGAATAATATGTGTGAGGGTACCCCAGGAGAGTTCCAAATGTGTTTGGGTATAATATGTATCCCACGGGGGTAAAATTGAAAAAAGTTGAAAAAAATTTTTTTTGGACTTAGTCATTTTTCCGGCGTTTATCAGATTTTCAGACTGGGGAAATGTCAGTAAGCGTTCCGATTTCAGTTCTAGAGCGATTTGCCCAATGAGTCCTTGATATTTAGTCATTTTCAGCCAATTTTCTGGATTTTTGAAAATTTCACTTTTTGTGAAAATATCCACTAAATGAGGGAATAATATGTGTGAGAGTACCCCAGGAGAGTTCCAAATGTGTGTGGGTAGAATATATATCCCACGGGGGTAAAATTGAAAAAAGTTGAAAAAATTTTTTTTTAGACCTAGTCATTTTTCCTGCGTTTATCAGATTTTCAGATAGGGGAAATGTCAGTGAGCGTTCCGATTTCAGTTCCAGAGCGATTCGCCCAATGAGTTCTTGATGATATTAAGTCGTTTTCAGCCAATTTTCTGGATTTTTGAAAATTTCACTTTTTTATGAAAATATCCACTAAATGAGGAAATAATATGTGTGAGGGTACACCAGGAGAGTTCCAAATGTGTGTGGGTAGAATATATATCCCACGGGGGTAAATTTGAAAAAAAAATTTTTTTGGACTAATTCATTTTTCCGACATTTATCAGACTTTCAGATAGGGGAAATGTCAGTGAGCGTTCTGTTTTCAGTTCCAGAGCGATTCGACCAATGAGTCCTTGATATTTAGTCATTTTCAGAAAATTTTCTGGATTTTTGAAAATTTCACTTTTTTTGTGAAAATATCCACTAAATGAGGGAATAATATGTGTGAGGGTACCCGAGGAGAGTTCCAAATGTGTGTGGGTAGAATATATATCCCATGGGGGTAAAATTGAAAAAAGTTGAAAAATTATTTTTTTTTGGACTTAGTCATTTTTCCAGCGTTTATCAGACTTTCAGATAGGGGAACTGTCAGTGAGCGTTCCGATTTCAGTTCCAGAGCGATTCGCCCAATGAGTCCTTGATATTTAGTTGTTTTCAGCCAATTTTCTGGATTTTTGAAAATTTCACTTTTTTGTGAAAATATCCACTAAATGAGGGAATAATATGTGTGAGGGTACCCCAGGAGAGTTCCAAATGTGTGTCGGTAGAATACATATCCCACGGGGGTAAAATTAAAAGAAGTTGAAATAACATTTTTTTTGAACTTAGTCATTTTTCCGGCGTTTATCAGACTTTCAGATAGGGCAAATGTCAGTGAGCGTTCCGATTTCAGTTCCAGAGCGATTCGCCCAATTAGTCCTTGATATTTAGTCGTTTTCAGCCAATTTTCTGGATTTTTGAAAATTTCACTTTTTTGTGAAAATATCCACTAAATGAGGGAATAATATGTGTGAGGGTACCCCAGGAGAGTTCCAAATGTGTGTGGGTAGAATATATATCCCACGGGGGTAAAATTGAAAAAAGTTGAAAAAATGTTTTTTTTGGACTTAGTCATTTTTCCGGCGTTTATCAGATTTTCAGACAGGGGAAATGTCAGTGAGCGTTCCGATTTCAGTTCTAGAGCGATTTGCCCAATGAGTCCTTGATATTTAGTCATTTTCAGCCAATTTTCTGGATTTTTGAAAATTTCACTTTTTGTGAAAATATCCACTAAATGAGGGAATAATATATGTGAGAGTACCCCAGGAGAGTTCCAAATGTGTGTGGGTAGAATATATATCCCACGGGGGTAAAATTGAAAAAAGTTGAAAAAATTTTTTTTTTGGACCTAGTCATTTTTCCTGCGTTTATCAGACTTTCAGATAGGGGAAATGTCAGTGAGCATTCCGATTTCAGTTCCAGAGCGATTCGCCCAATGAGTCCTTGATATTTAGTTGTTTTCAGCCAATTTTCTGGATTTTTGAAAATTTTACTTTTTTGTGAAAATATCCACTAAATGAAGGAATAATATGTGTGAGGGTACCCCAGGAGAGTTCCAAATGTGTGTGGGTAGAATATATATCCCACGGGGGTAAAATTGAAAAAAGTGGAAAAAAATTTTTTTTGGACTTAGTCATATTTCCGGCATATATCAGACTTTCAGATAGGGGATATGTCAGTGAGCGTTCCAATTTCAGTTCCAGAGCGATTCGCCCAATGAGTCTTTGATATTAAGTCGTTTTCAGCCAATTTTCTGGATTTTTGAAAATTTAACTTTTTTGTGAAAATATCCACTAAATGAGGGAATAATATGTGTGAGGGTACCCCAGGAGAGTTCCAAATGTGTGTCAGTAGAATACATATCCCACAGGGGTAAAATTGAAAAAAGTTGAGAATTTTTTTTTTTTTGGACTTAGTCATTTTTCCGGCGTTTATCAGACTTTCGGATAGGGCAAATGTCAGTGAGCATTTTGATTTCAGTTCCAGAGTGATTCGCCCAATGAGTCCTTGATATTTTGTAATTTTCAGAAAATTTTCTGGATTTTTGAAAATTTCACTTTTTTGTGAAAATATCCACTAAATGAGGGAATAATATGTGTGAGGGTACCCGAGGAGAGTTCCAAATGTGTGTGGGTAGAATATGTATCCCACGGGGGTAAAATTGAAAAAAGTTGAAAAATTTTTTTTTTTTGGACTTAGTCATTTTTCCAGCGTTTATCAGACTTTCAGATATGGGAAATGTGAGTGAGCGTTCCGATTTCAGTTCCAGAGCGATTTGCCCAATGAGTCCTTGATATTTAGTTGTTTTCAGACAATTTTCAAAAATGTAACTTTTTTGTGAAAATATCCACTAAATGAAGGAATAATATGTGTGAGGGTGCCCAAGGAGAGTTCCAAATGTGTGTGGGTAGAATATATATCCCACGGGGGTAAAATTGAAAAAAGTTGAAAATTTTTTTTTTTTTGGACTTAGTCATTTTTCCAGCGTTTATCAGACTTTCAGATAGGGGAAATGTGAGTGAGCGTTCCGATTTCAGTTCCAGAGCGATTTGCCCAATGAGTCCTTGATATTTAGTTGTTTTCAGACAATTTTCAAAAATTTAACTTTTTTGTGAAAATATCCACTAAATGAAGGAATAATATGTGTGAGGGTACCCAAGGAGAGTTCCAAATGTGTGTGGGTAGAATATATATCCCACGGGGGTAAAATTGAAAGAAGTTGAAATAACATTTTTTTTGGACTTAGTCATTTTTCCGGCGTTTATCAGACTTTCAGATAGGGCAAATGTCAGTGAGCGTTCCGATTTCAGTTCCAGAGCGATTCGCCCAATGAGTCCTTGATATTAAGTCGTTTTCAGCCAATTTTCTGAATTTTTGAAAATTTCACTTTTTTTTAAAAATATCCACTAAATGAGGGAATAATATGTGTGAGGGTACCCGAGGAGAGTTCCAAATGTGTGTGGGTAGAATATATATCCCACGGGGTAAAATTGAAAAAAGTAAAAAAAAAACTTTTTTTGGACTTAGTAATTTTTCCGGCATTTATCAGACTTTCAGACAGGGGAAATGTCAGTGAGCGTTCCGATTTCAGTTCTAGAGCGATTTGCCCAATGATTCCTTGATATTTAGTCATTTTCAGCCAATTTTCTGGATTTTTGAAAATTTCACTTTTTGTGAAAATATCCACTAAATGAGGGAATAATATGTGTGAGAGTACCCCAGGAGAGTTCCAAATGTGTGTGGGTAGAATATATATCCCACGGGGGTAAAATTGAAAAAAGTTGAAAACATTTTTTTTTTGGACTTAGTCATTTTTCCGGCATTTATCAGACTTTCAGATAGGGCAAATGTCAGTGAGCGTTTCGATTTCAGTTCCAGAGCGATTCGCCCAATGAGTCCTTGATATTAAGTCGTTTTCAGCCAATTTTCTGGATTTTTGAAAATTTCACTTTTTTGTGAAAATATCCACTAAATGAGGGAATAATATGTGTGAGGGTACCCCAGGAGAGTTCCAAATGTGTGTCGGTAGAATACATATCCCACGGGGGTAAAATTAAAAGAAGTTGAAATAACATTTTTTTTGAACTTAGTCATTTTTCCGGCGTTTATCAGACTTTCAGATAGGGCAAATGTCAGTGAGCGTTCCGATTTCAGTTCCAGAGCAATTCGCCCAATTAGTCCTTGATATTTAGTCGTTTTCAGCCAATTTTCTGGATTTTTGAAAATTTCACTTTTTTGTGAAAATATCCACTAAATGAGGGAATAATATGTGTGAGGGTACCCCAGGAGAGTTCCAAATGTGTGTGGGTAGAATATATATCCCACGGGGGTAAAATTGAAAAAAGTTGAAAAAATATTTTTTTTGGACTTAGTCATTTTTCCGGCGTTTATCAGATTTTCAGACAGGGGAAATGTCAGTGAGCGTTCCGATTTCAGTTCTAGAGCGATTTGCCCAATGAGTCCTTGATATTTAGTCATTTTCAGCCAATTTTCTGGATTTTTGAAAATTTCACTTTTTGTGAAAATATCCACTAAATGAGGGAATAATATGTGTGAGAGTACCCCAGGAGAGTTCCAAATGTGTGTGGGTAGAATATATATCCCACGGGGGTAAAATTGAAAAAAGTTGAAAAAATTTTTTTTTTGGACCTAGTCATTTTTCCTGCGTTTATCAGACTTTCAGATAGGGGAAATGTCAGTGAGCATTCCGATTTCAGTTCCAGAGCGATTCGCCCAATGAGTCCTTGATATTTAGTTGTTTTCAGCCAATTTTCTGGATTTTTGAAAATTTTACTTTTTTGTGAAAATATCCACTAAATGAAGGAATAATATGTGTGAGGGTACCCCAGGAGAGTTCCAAATGTGTGTGGGTAGAATATATATCCCACGGGGGTAAAATTGAAAAAAGTGGAAAAAAATTTTTTTTGGACTTAGTCATATTTCCGGCATATATCAGACTTTCAGATAGGGGATATGTCAGTGAGCGTTCCAATTTCAGTTCCAGAGCGATTCGCCCAATGAGTCTTTGATATTAAGTCGTTTTCAGCCAATTTTCTGGATTTTTGAAAATTTAACTTTTTTGTGAAAATATCCACTAAATGAGGGAATAATATGTGTGAGGGTACCCCAGGAGAGTTCCAAATGTGTGTCAGTAGAATACATATCCCACAGGGGTAAAATTGAAAAAAGTTGAGAAATTTTTTTTTTTTGGACTTAGTCATTTTTCCGGCGTTTATCAGACTTTCGGATAGGGCAAATGTCAGTGAGCATTTCGATTTCAGTTCCAGAGTGATTCGCCCAATGAGTCCTTGATATTTAGTCATTTTCAGAAAATTTTCTGGATTTTTGAAAATTTCACTTTTTTGTGAAAATATCCACTAAATGAGGGAATAATATGTGTGAGGGTACCCGAGGAGAGTTCCAAATGTGTGTGGGTAGAATATATATCCCACGGGGGTAAAATTGAAAAAAGTTGAAAAATTTTTTTTTTTTGGACTTAGTCATTTTTCCAGCGTTTATCAGACTTTCAGATAGGGGAAATGTGAGTGAGCGTTCCGATTTCAGTTCCAGAGCGATTTGCCCAATGAGTCCTTGATATTTAGTTGTTTTCAGACAATTTTCAAAAATTTAACTTTTTTGTGAAAATATCCACTAAATGAAGGAATAATATGTGTGAGGGTGCCCAAGGAGAGTTCCAAATGTGTGTGGGTAGAATATATATCCCACGGGGGTAAAATTGAAAGAAGTTGAAATAACATTTTTTTTGGACTTAGTCATTTTTCCGGCGTTTATCAGACTTTCAGATAGGGCAAATGTCAGTGAGCGTTCCGATTTCAGTTCCAGAGCGATTCGCCCAATGAGTCCTTGATATTAAGTCGTTTTCAGCCAATTTTCTGGATTTTTGAAAATTTCACTTTTTTTTGAAAATATCCACTAAATGAGGGAATAATATGTGTGAGGGTACCCGAGGAGAGTTCCAAATGTGTGTGGGTAGAATATATATCCCACGGGGTAAAATTGAAAAAAGTAAAAAAAAAACTTTTTTTGCACTTAGTAATTTTTCCGGCATTTATCAGACTTTCAGATAGGGCAAATGTCAGTGAGCGTTTCGATTTCAGTTCCAGAGCGATTCGCCCAATGAGTCCTTGATATTAAGTCGTTTTCAACCAATTTTCTGGATTTTTGAAAATGTCACTTTTTTGTGAAAATATCCACTAAATGAGGGAATAATATGTGTGAGGGTACCCCAGGAGAGTTCCAAATGTGTGTGGGTAGAATATATATCCCACGGGGGTAAAATTGAAAAAAGTTGAAAACATTTTTTTTTTATACTTAGTCATTTTTCCGGCATTTATCAGACTTTCAGATAGGGCAAATGTCAGTGAGGGTTTCGATTTCAGTTCCAGAGCGATTCGCCCAATGAGTCCTTGATATTAAGTCGTTTTCAGCCAATTTTCTGGATTTTTGAAAATTTCACTTTTTTGTGAAAATATCCACTAAATGAGGGAATAATATGTGTGAGGGTACCCCAGGAGAGTTCCAAATGTGTTTGGGTATAATATGTATCCCACGGGGGTAAAATTGAAAAAAGTTGAAAAATTTTTTTTTGGGACTTAGTCATTTTTCCGGCATTTATCAGACCTTCAGATAGGGCAAATGTCAGTGAGCATTTCGATTTCAGTTTCAGAGTGATTCGCCCAATTAGTCCTTGATATTTAGTCGTTTTCAGCCAATTTTCTGGATTTTTGAAAATTTAATTTTTTTGTGAAAATATCCACTAAATGAGGGAATAATATGTGTGAGGGTACCCCAGGAGAGTTCCAAATGTGTGTGGGTAGAATATATATCCCACGGGGGTAAAATTGAAAAAAGTTGAAAACATTTTTTCTTTGGACTTAGTCATTTTTCCGGCATTTATCAGACTTTCATATAGGGCAAATGTCAGGGAGCGTTTCGATTTCAGTTCCAGAGCGATTCGCCCAATGAGTCCTTGATATTAGTTTTCAGCCAATTTTCTGGATTTTTGAAAATTTCACTTTTTTGTGAAAATATCCACTAAATGAGGGAATAATATGTGTGAGGGTACCCCAGGAGAGTTCCAAATGTGTGTCGGTAGAATACATATCACACGGGGGTAAAATTAAAAGAAGTTGAAATAACATTTTTTTTGAACTTAGTCATTTTTCCGGCGTTTATCAGACTTTCAGATAGGGCAAATGTCAGTGAGCGTTCCGATTTCAGTTCCAGAGCGATTCGCCCAATGAGTCCTTGATATTTAGTCGTTTTCAGCCAATTTTCTGGATTTTTGAAAATTTCACTTTTTTGTGAAAATATCCACTAAATGAGGGAATAATATGTGTGAGAGTACCCCAGGAGAGTTCCAAATGTGTGTGGGTAGAATATATATCCCACGGGGGTAAAATTGAAAAAAGTTGAAAAAATTTTTTTTTTGGACCTAGTCATTTTTCCTGCGTTTATCAGATTTTCAGATAGGGGAAATGTCAGTGAGCGTTACGATTTCAGTTCCTGAGCGATTCGCCCATTGAGTCCTTGATATTTAGTCGTTTTCAGCCAATTTTCTGCATTTTTGAAAATTTCACTTTTTTGTGAAAATATCCACTAAATGAGGGAATAATATGTGTGAGGGTACCCCAGGAGAGTTCTAAATGTGTGTCAGTAGAATATACATCCCACGGGGGTAAAAGTGAAAAAAGTTGAAAAAAATTTTTTTTTGGACTGTCATTTTTCCGGCATTTATCAGACTTTCAGATAGGGCAAATGTCAGTGAGCATTTCGATTTCAGTTCCAGAGTGATTCGCCCAATGAGTCCTTGATATTTAGTCATTTTCAGAAAATTTTCTGGATTTTTGAAAATTTCACTTTTTTGTGAAAATATCCACTAAATGAGGGAATAATATGTGTGAGGGTACCCGAGGACAGTTCCAAATGTGTGTGGGTAGAATATATATCCCACGGGGGTAAAATTGAAAAAAGTTGAACAATTTTTTTTTTTTGGACTTAATTATTTTTCCGGCGTTTATCAGACTTTCAGATAGGGGAAATGTCAGTGAGCGTTCCGATTTCAGTTCCAGAGCGATTCGCCCAATGAGTCCTTGATATTTAGTCGTTTTCAGCCAATTTTCTACATTTTTGAAAATTTCACTTTTTTGCGAAAATATCCACTAAATGAGGGAATAATATGTGTGAGGGTACCCCAGGAGAGTTCTAAATGTGTGTCGGTAGAATATATATACCACGGGGGTAAAATTGAAAGAAGTTGAAATAACATTTTTTTTGGACTTAGTCATTTTTCCGGCGTTTATCAGACTTTCAGATAGGGCAAATGTCAGTGAGCGTTCCGATTTCAGTTCCAGAGCGATTCGCCCAATGAGTCCTTGATATTAGGTCGTTTTCAGCCAATTTTCTGGATTTTTGAAAATATCACTTTTTTGTGAAAATATCCACTAAATGAGGGAATAATATGTGTGAGGGTACCACAGGAGAGTTCCAAATGTGTGTGGGTAGAATATATATCCCACGGGGGTAAAATTGAAAAAAGTTGAAAAAAATTTTTTTTGGACTTAGTCATTTTTCCGGCATTTATCAGACTTTCAGATAGGGGATATGTCAGTGAGCGTTCCAATTTCAGTTTCACAGCGATTCGCCCAATGAGTCCTTGATATTTAGTCATTTTCAGCCAATTTTCTGGATTTTTGAAAATTTCACTTTTTTGTGAAAATATCCACTAAATGAGGAAATAATGTGTGTGAGGGTACCCCAGGAGAGTTCCAAATGTGTGTGGGTAGAATATATATCCCACGGGGGTAAAATTGAAAAAAGTTGTCAAAAATTTTTTTTTGGACCTAGTCATTTTTCCGCCGTTTATCAGACTTTCATATAGGGGAAATGTCAGTGAGCATTCCGATTTCAGTTCCAGAGCGATTCGCCCAATGAGTCCTTGATATTTATTTGTTTTCAGCCAATTTTCTTGATTTTTGAAAATTTTACTTTTTTGTGAAAATATCCACTAAATGAGGGAATAATATGTGTGAGGGTACCCCAGGAGAGTTCCAAATGTGTGTGGGTAGAATATATATCCCGCGGGGGTAAAATTGAAAAATTAGAAAAAATTTTTTTTTTTGGACTTAGTCATTTTTCCGGCGTTTATCAGACTTTCAGATAGGGGAAATGTCAGTGAGCGTTCCAATTTCAGTTCCAGAGCGATTCGCCCAATGAGTCCTTGATAATAAGTCGTTTTCAGCCAATTTTCTGGATTTTTGAAAATTTCTCTTTTTTGTGAAAATATCTACTAAATGAGGGAATAATATGTGTGAGGGTACCCCAGGAGAGTTCCAAATGTGTGTCGGTAGAATACATATCCCACGGGGGTAAAATTGAAAAAAGTTGAAAAAATTTTTTTTTTGGACCTAGTCATTTTTCCGGCGTTTATCAGACTTTCAGATAGAGGAAATGTCAGTGAGCGTTCCGATTTCAGTTCCAGAGCGATTCGCCCAATGAGTCCTTGATATTTAGTTGTTTTCAGCCAATTTTCTGGATTTATGAAAATTTAACTTTTTTGTGAAAATATCCACTAAATGAAGGAATAACATGTGTGAGGGTACCCCAGGAGAGTTCCAAATGTGTGTGGGTAGAAAATATATCCCACGGGGGTAAAATTGAAAAAAGTTGAAAACATTTTTTTTTTGGACTTTGTCATTTTTCCGGCGTTTATCAGACTTTCATATAGGGGAAATGTCAGTGAGCGTTCCGATTTCAGTTCCAGAGCGATTCGCCCAATGAGTCCTTGATATTTAGTCGTTTTCAGCCAATTTTCTGGATTTTTGAAAATTTCACTTTTTTGTGAAAATATCCACTAAATGAGGGAATAATATGTGTGAGGGTACCCCCAGGAGAGTTCCAAATGTGTGTGGGTAGAAAATATATCCCACGGGGGTAAAATTGAAAAAAGTTGAAAAAAGTTTTTTTTGGACTTAGTCATTTTTCCGGCGTTTATCAGACTTTCAGATAGGGGAAATGTCAGTGAGCGTTCCGATTTCAGTTCCAGAGCGATTCGCCCAATGAGTCCTTGATATTTAGTCGTTTTCAGCCAATTTTCTGGATTTTTGAAAATTTCACTTTTTTGTGAAAATATCCACTAAATGAGGGAATAATATGTGTGAGGGTACCCCAGGAGAGTTCCAAATGTGTGTGGGTAGAATATATATCCCACGGGGGTAAAATTGAAAAAAGTTGAAAAAAAAATTTTTTTGGACTTAGTCATTTTTCCGCCGTTTATCAGACTTTCAGATAGGGGAAATTTGAGTGAGCATTCCGATTTCAGTTCCAGAGCAATTCGTCCAATGAGTCCTTGATATTTAGTCGTTTTCAGCCAATTTTCTGGATTTTTGAAAATTTCACTTTTTTGTGAAAATATCCACTAAATGAGGGAATAATATGTGTGAGGGTACCCCAGGAGAGTTCCAAATGTGTGTGGGTAGAATATATATCCCACGGGGGTAAAATTGAAAAAAGTTGAAAAAAAATTTTTTTTGGACTTAGTCATTTTTCCGCCGTTTATCAGACTTTCAGATAGGGGAAATGTGAGTGAGCATTCCGATTTCAGTTCCAGAGCAATTCGCCCAATGAGTCCTTCATATTTAGTCGTTTTCAGCCAATTTTCTGGATTTTTGAAAATTTCACTTTTTTGTGAAAATATCCACTAAATGAGGGAATAATATGTGTGAGGGTACCCCAGGAGAGTTCCAAATGTGTGTGGGTAGAATATATATCCCACGGGGGTAAAATTGAAAAAAGTTGAAAAAAATTTTTTTTTTTTTACTTAGTCATTTTTCCGGCGTTTATCAGACTTTCAGAAAGGGGAAATGTCAGTGAGCGTTCCGATTTCAGTTCCAGAGCAATTCGCCCAATGAGTCCTTGATATTTAGTCGTTTTCAGCCAATTTTCTGGATTTTTGAAAATTTCACTTTTTTGTGAAAATATTCACTAAATGAGGGAATAATATGTGTGAGGGTACCCCAGGAGAGTTCCAAATGTGTGTGGGTAGAAAATATATCCCACGGGGGTAAAATTGAAAAAAGTTGAAAAAAATTTTTTTTTGGACTTAGTCATTTTTCCTGCGTTTATCAGACTTTCAGATAGGGGAAATGTCAGTGAGCGTTCCGATTTCAGTTCCAGAGCGATTCGCCCAATGAGTCCTTGATATTTAGTCATTTTCAGCCAATTTTCTGGATTTTTGAAAATTTCACTTTTTTGTGAAAATATCCACTAAATGAGGGAATAATATGTGTGAGGGTAACCCAGGAGAGTTCCAAATGTGTGTGGGTAGAATATATATCCCACGGGGGAAAATTGAAAAAAGTTGAAAAAAATATTTTTTTTGACTTAGTCATTTTTCCGGCGTTTATCAGACTTTCAGATAGGGGAAATGTCAGTGAGCGTTCCGATTTCAGTTCCAGAGCGATTCGCCCAATGAGTCCTTGATATTTAGTCATTTTCAGCCAATTTTCTGGATTTTTGAAAATTTCACTTTTTTGTCAAAATATCCACTAAATGAAGGAATAATATGTGTGAGGGTACCCCAGGAGAGTTCCAAATGTGTGTGGGTAGAATATATATCCCACGGGGGTAAAATTGAAAAAAGTTGAAAAAAATTTTTTTTTGGACTTAGTCATTTTTCCGCCGTTTATCAGACTTTCAGGTAGGGGAAATGTCAGTGAGCGTTCCGATTTCAGATCCAGAGCGATTCGCCCAATGAGTCCTTGATATTTAGTCGTTTTCAGCCAATTTTCCGGATTTTTGAAAATTTCACTTTTTTGTGAAAATATCCACTAAATGAGGGAATAATATGTGTGAGGGTACCCCAGGAGAGTTCCAAATGTGTTTGGGTAGAATATATATCCCACGGGGGTAAAATTGAAAAAAGTTGAAAAAAATTTTTTTTTGGACTTAGTCATTTTTCCGGCGTTTATCAGACTTTCAGAAAGGGGAAATGTCAGTGAGCGTTCCGATTTCAGTTCCAGAGCAATTCGCCCAATGAGTCCTTGATATTTAGTCGTTTTCAGCCAATTTTCTGGATTTTTGAAAATTTCACTTTTTTGTGAAAATATCCACTAAATGAGGGAATAATATGTGTGAGGGTACCCCAGGAGAGTTCCAAATGTGTGTGGGTAGAAAATATATCCCACGGGGGTAAAATTGAAAAAAGTTGAAAAAAATTTTTTTTTGGACTTAGTCATTTTTCCGGCGTTTATCAGACTTTCAGATAGGGGAAATGTCAGTGAGCGTTCCGATTTCAGTTCCAGAGCGATTCGCCCAATGAGTCCTTGATATTTAGTCGTTTTCAGCCAATTTTCTGGATTTTTGAAAATTTCACTTTTTTGTGAAAATATCCACTAAATGAGGGAATAATATGTGTGAGGGTAACCCAGGAGAGTTCCAAATGTGTGTGGGTAGAATATATATCCCACGGGGGTAAAATTGAAAAAAGTTGAAAAAAATTTTTTTTTGGACTTAGTCATTTTTCCGCCGTTTATCAGACTTTCAGGTAGGGGAAATGTCAGTGAGCGTTCCGATTTCAGATCCAGAGCGATTCGCCCAATGAGTCCTTGATATTTAGTCGTTTTCAGCCAATTTTCCGGATTTTTGAAAATTTCACTTTTTTGTGAAAATATCCACTAAATGAGGGAATAATATGTGTGAGGGTACCCCAGGAGAGTTCCAAATGTGTTTGGGTAGAATATATATCCCACGGGGGTAAAATTGAAAAAAGTTGAAAAACATTTTTTTTTGGACTTAGTCATTTTTCCGGCGTTTATCAGACTTTCAGAAAGGGGAAATGTCAGTGAGCGTTCCGATTTCAGTTCCAGAGCAATTCGCCCAATGAGTCCTTGATATTTAGTCGTTTTCAGCCAATTTTCTGGATTTTTGAAAATTTCACTTTTTTGTGAAAATATCCACTAAATGAGGGAATAATATGTGTGAGGGTACCCCAGGAGAGTTCCAAATGTGTGTGGGTAGAAAATATATCCCACGGGGGTAAAATTGAAAAAAGTTGAAAAAAATTTTTTTTTGGACTTAGTCATTTTTCCGGCGTTTATCAGACTTTCAGATAGGGGAAATGTCAGTGAGCGTTCCGATTTCAGTTCCAGAGCGATTCGCCCAATGAGTCCTTGATATTTAGTCATTTTCAGCCAATTTTCTGGATTTTTGAAAATTTCACTTTTTTGTGAAAATATCCACTAAATGAGGGAATAATATGTGTGAGGGTACCCCAGGAGAGTTCCAAATGTGTGTGGGTAGAAAATATATCCCACGGGGGTAAAATTGAAAAAAGTTGAAAAAATTTTTTTTTTGGACTTAGTCATTTTTCCGGCGTTTATCAGACTTTCAGATAGGGGAAATGTCAGTGAGCGTTCCGATTTCAGTTCCAGAGCGATTCGCCCAATGAGTCCTTGATATTTAGTCATTTTCAGCCAATTTTCTGGATTTTTGAAAATTTCACTTTTTTGTGAAAATATCCACTAAATGAGGGAATAATATGTGTGAGGGTAACCCAGGAGAGTTCCAAATGTGTGTGGGTAGAATATATATCCCACGGGGGAAAATTGAAAAAAGTTGAAAACAATTTTTTTTTGGACTTAGTCATTTTTCCGGCGTTTATCAGACTTTCAGATAGGGGAAATGTCAGTGAGCGTTACGATTTCAGTTCCAGAGCGATTCGCCCAATGAGTCCTTGATATTTAGTCGTTTTCAGCCAATTTTCTGGATTTTTGAAAATTTCACTTTTTTGTGAAAATATCCACTAAATGAGGGAATAATATGTGTGAGGGTACCCCAGGAGAGTTCCAAATGTGTGTGGGTAGAATATATATCCCACGGGGGTAAAATTGAAAAAAGTTGAAAAAAATTTTTTTTTGGACTTAGTCATTTTTCCGGCGTTTATCAGACTTTCATATAGGGGAAATGTCAGTGAGCGTTCCGATTTCAGTTCCAGAGCGATTCGCCCAATGAGTCCTTGATATTTAGTCGTTTTCAGCCAATTTTCTGGATTTTTGAAAATTTCACTTTTTTGTGAAAATATCCACTAAATGAGGGAATAATATGTGTGAGGGTACCCCAGGAGAGTTCCAAATGTGTGTGGGTAGAAAATATATCCCACGGGGGTAAAATTGAAAAAAGTTGAAAAAAGTTTTTTTTGGACTTAGTCATTTTTCCGGCGTTTATCAGACTTTCAGATAGGGGAAATGTCAGTGAGCGTTCCGATTTCAGTTCCAGAGCGATTCGCCCAATGAGTCCTTGATATTTAGTCGTTTTCAGCCAATTTTCTGGATTTTTGAAAATTTCACTTTTTTGTGAAAATATCCACTAAATGAGGGAATAATATGTGTGAGGGTACCCCAGGAGAGTTCCAAATGTGTGTGGGTAGAATATATATCCCACGGGGGTAAAATTGAAAAAAGTTGAAAAAAAAATTTTTTTGGACTTAGTCATTTTTCCGCCGTTTATCAGACTTTCAGATAGGGGAAATTTGAGTGAGCATTCCGATTTCAGTTCCAGAGCAATTCGTCCAATGAGTCCTTGATATTTAGTCGTTTTCAGCCAATTTTCTGGATTTTTGAAAATTTCACTTTTTTGTGAAAATATCCACTAAATGAGGGAATAATATGTGTGAGGGTACCCCAGGAGAGTTCCAAATGTGTGTGGGTAGAATATATATCCCACGGGGGTAAAATTGAAAAAAGTTGAAAAAAAATTTTTTTTGGACTTAGTCATTTTTCCGCCGTTTATCAGACTTTCAGATAGGGGAAATGTGAGTGAGCATTCCGATTTCAGTTCCAGAGCAATTCGCCCAATGAGTCCTTCATATTTAGTCGTTTTCAGCCAATTTTCTGGATTTTTGAAAATTTCACTTTTTTGTGAAAATATCCACTAAATGAGGGAATAATATGTGTGAGGGTACCCCAGGAGAGTTCCAAATGTGTGTGGGTAGAATATATATCCCACGGGGGTAAAATTGAAAAAAGTTGAAAAAAATTTTTTTTTTTTTACTTAGTCATTTTTCCGGCGTTTATCAGACTTTCAGAAAGGGGAAATGTCAGTGAGCGTTCCGATTTCAGTTCCAGAGCAATTCGCCCAATGAGTCCTTGATATTTAGTCGTTTTCAGCCAATTTTCTGGATTTTTGAAAATTTCACTTTTTTGTGAAAATATTCACTAAATGAGGGAATAATATGTGTGAGGGTACCCCAGGAGAGTTCCAAATGTGTGTGGGTAGAAAATATATCCCACGGGGGTAAAATTGAAAAAAGTTGAAAAAAATTTTTTTTTGGACTTAGTCATTTTTCCTGCGTTTATCAGACTTTCAGATAGGGGAAATGTCAGTGAGCGTTCCGATTTCAGTTCCAGAGCGATTCGCCCAATGAGTCCTTGATATTTAGTCATTTTCAGCCAATTTTCTGGATTTTTGAAAATTTCACTTTTTTGTGAAAATATCCACTAAATGAGGGAATAATATGTGTGAGGGTAACCCAGGAGAGTTCCAAATGTGTGTGGGTAGAATATATATCCCACGGGGGAAAATTGAAAAAAGTTGAAAAAAATATTTTTTTTGACTTAGTCATTTTTCCGGCGTTTATCAGACTTTCAGATAGGGGAAATGTCAGTGAGCGTTCCGATTTCAGTTCCAGAGCGATTCGCCCAATGAGTCCTTGATATTTAGTCATTTTCAGCCAATTTTCTGGATTTTTGAAAATTTCACTTTTTTGTCAAAATATCCACTAAATGAAGGAATAATATGTGTGAGGGTACCCCAGGAGAGTTCCAAATGTGTGTGGGTAGAATATATATCCCACGGGGGTAAAATTGAAAAAAGTTGAAAAAAATTTTTTTTTGGACTTAGTCATTTTTCCGCCGTTTATCAGACTTTCAGGTAGGGGAAATGTCAGTGAGCGTTCCGATTTCAGATCCAGAGCGATTCGCCCAATGAGTCCTTGATATTTAGTCGTTTTCAGCCAATTTTCCGGATTTTTGAAAATTTCACTTTTTTGTGAAAATATCCACTAAATGAGGGAATAATATGTGTGAGGGTACCCCAGGAGAGTTCCAAATGTGTTTGGGTAGAATATATATCCCACGGGGGTAAAATTGAAAAAAGTTGAAAAAAATTTTTTTTTGGACTTAGTCATTTTTCCGGCGTTTATCAGACTTTCAGAAAGGGGAAATGTCAGTGAGCGTTCCGATTTCAGTTCCAGAGCAATTCGCCCAATGAGTCCTTGATATTTAGTCGTTTTCAGCCAATTTTCTGGATTTTTGAAAATTTCACTTTTTTGTGAAAATATCCACTAAATGAGGGAATAATATGTGTGAGGGTACCCCAGGAGAGTTCCAAATGTGTGTGGGTAGAAAATATATCCCACGGGGGTAAAATTGAAAAAAGTTGAAAAAAATTTTTTTTTGGACTTAGTCATTTTTCCGGCGTTTATCAGACTTTCAGATAGGGGAAATGTCAGTGAGCGTTCCGATTTCAGTTCCAGAGCGATTCGCCCAATGAGTCCTTGATATTTAGTCGTTTTCAGCCAATTTTCTGGATTTTTGAAAATTTCACTTTTTTGTGAAAATATCCACTAAATGAGGGAATAATATGTGTGAGGGTAACCCAGGAGAGTTCCAAATGTGTGTGGGTAGAATATATATCCCACGGGGGTAAAATTGAAAAAAGTTGAAAAAAATTTTTTTTTGGACTTAGTCATTTTTCCGCCGTTTATCAGACTTTCAGGTAGGGGAAATGTCAGTGAGCGTTCCGATTTCAGATCCAGAGCGATTCGCCCAATGAGTCCTTGATATTTAGTCGTTTTCAGCCAATTTTCCGGATTTTTGAAAATTTCACTTTTTTGTGAAAATATCCACTAAATGAGGGAATAATATGTGTGAGGGTACCCCAGGAGAGTTCCAAATGTGTTTGGGTAGAATATATATCCCACGGGGGTAAAATTGAAAAAAGTTGAAAAACATTTTTTTTTGGACTTAGTCATTTTTCCGGCGTTTATCAGACTTTCAGAAAGGGGAAATGTCAGTGAGCGTTCCGATTTCAGTTCCAGAGCAATTCGCCCAATGAGTCCTTGATATTTAGTCGTTTTCAGCCAATTTTCTGGATTTTTGAAAATTTCACTTTTTTGTGAAAATATCCACTAAATGAGGGAATAATATGTGTGAGGGTACCCCAGGAGAGTTCCAAATGTGTGTGGGTAGAAAATATATCCCACGGGGGTAAAATTGAAAAAAGTTGAAAAAAATTTTTTTTTGGACTTAGTCATTTTTCCGGCGTTTATCAGACTTTCAGATAGGGGAAATGTCAGTGAGCGTTCCGATTTCAGTTCCAGAGCGATTCGCCCAATGAGTCCTTGATATTTAGTCATTTTCAGCCAATTTTCTGGATTTTTGAAAATTTCACTTTTTTGTGAAAATATCCACTAAATGAGGGAATAATATGTGTGAGGGTACCCCAGGAGAGTTCCAAATGTGTGTGGGTAGAAAATATATCCCACGGGGGTAAAATTGAAAAAAGTTGAAAAAATTTTTTTTTTGGACTTAGTCATTTTTCCGGCGTTTATCAGACTTTCAGATAGGGGAAATGTCAGTGAGCGTTCCGATTTCAGTTCCAGAGCGATTCGCCCAATGAGTCCTTGATATTTAGTCATTTTCAGCCAATTTTCTGGATTTTTGAAAATTTCACTTTTTTGTGAAAATATCCACTAAATGAGGGAATAATATGTGTGAGGGTAACCCAGGAGAGTTCCAAATGTGTGTGGGTAGAATATATATCCCACGGGGGAAAATTGAAAAAAGTTGAAAACAATTTTTTTTTGGACTTAGTCATTTTTCCGGCGTTTATCAGACTTTCAGATAGGGGAAATGTCAGTGAGCGTTACGATTTCAGTTCCAGAGCGATTCGCCCAATGAGTCCTTGATATTTAGTCGTTTTCAGCCAATTTTCTGGATTTTTGAAAATTTCACTTTTTTGTGAAAATATCCACTAAATGAGGGAATAATATGTGTGAGGGTACCCCAGGAGAGTTCCAAATGTGTGTGGGTAGAATATATATCCCACGGGGGTAAAATTGAAAAAAGTTGAAAAAAATTTTTTTTTGGACTTAGTCATTTTTCCGGCATTTATCAGACTTTCAGAAAGGGGAAATGTCAGTGAGCATTCCGATTTCAGTTCCAGAGCAATTCGCCCAATGAGTCCTTGATATTTAGTCGTTTTCAGCCAATTTTCTGGATTTTTGAAAATTTCACTTTTTTGTGAAAATATCCACTAAATGAGGGAATAATATGTGTGAGGGTAACCCAGGAGAGTTCCAAATGTGTGTGGGTAGAATATATATCCCACGGGGGTAAAATTGAAAAAAGTTGAAAAAATTTTTTTTTTGGACTTAGTCATTTTTCCAGCGTTTATCAGACTTTCAGATAGGGGAAATGTCAGTGAGCGTTCCGATTTCAGTTCCAGAGCGATTCGCCCAATGAGTCCTTGATATTTAGTCATTTTCAGCCAATTTTCTGGATTTTTGAAAATTTCACTTTTTTGTGAAAATATCCACTAAATGAGGGAATAATATGTGTGAGGGTAACCCAGGAGAGTTCCAAATGTGTGTGGGTAGAATATATATCCCACGGGGGTAAAATTGAAAAAAGTTGAAAAAATTTTTTTTTTGGACTTAGTCATTTTTCCGGCGTTTATCAGACTTTCAGATAGGGGAAATGTCAGTGAGCGTTCCGATTTCAGTTCCAGAGCGATTCGCCCAATGAGTCCTTGATATTTTGTCATTTTCAGCCAATTTTCTGGATTTTTGAAAATTTCACTTTTTTGTGAAAATATCCACTAAATGAGGGAATAATATGTGTGAGGGTACCCCAGGAGAGTTCCAAATGTGTGTGGGTAGAAAATATATCCCACGGGGGTAAAATTGAAAAAAGTTGAAAAAATTTTTTTTTTGGACTTAGTCATTTTTCCGGCGTTTATCAGACTTTCAGATAGGGGAAATGTCAGTGAGCATTCCGATTTCAGTTCCAGAGCGATTCGCCCAATGAGTCCTTGATATTTAGTCATTTTCAGCCAATTTTCTGGATTTTTGAAAATTTCACTTTTTTGTGAAAATATCCACTAAATGAGGGAATAATATGTGTGAGGGTACCCCAGGAGAGTTCCAAATGTGTGTGGGTAGAATATATATCCCACGGGGGTAAAATTGAAAAAAGTTGAAAAAATTTTTTTTTTGGACTTAGACATTTTTCCGGCGTTTATCAGACTTTCAGAAAGGGGAAATGTCAGTGAGCGTTCCGATTTCAGTTCCAGAGCAATTCGCCCAATGAGTCCTTGATATTTAGTCGTTTTCAGCCAATTTTCTGGATTTTTGAAAATTTCACTTTTTTGTGAAAATATCCACTAAATGAGGGAATAATATGTGTGAGGGTACCCCAGGAGAGTTCCAAATGTGTGTGGGTAGAAAATATATCCCACGGGGGTAAAATTGAAAAAAGTTGAAAAAATTTTTTTTTTGGACTTAGTCATTTTTCCGGCGTTTATCAGACTTTCAGATAGGGGAAATGTCAGTGAGCGTTCCGATTTCAGTTCCAGAGCGATTCGCCCAATGAGTCCTTGATATTTAGTCGTTTTCAGCCAATTTTCTGGATTTTTGAAAATTTCACTTTTTTGTGAAAATATCCACTAAATGAGGGAATAATATGTGTGAGGGTACCCCAGGAGAGTTCCAAATGTGTGTGGGTAGAATATATATCCCACGGGGGTAAAATTGAAAAAAGTTGAAAAAATTTTTTTTTTGGACTTAGTCATTTTTCCGGCATTTATCAGACTTTCAGAAAGGGGAAATGTCAGTGAGCGTTCCGATTTCAGTTCCAGAGCAATTCGCCCAATGAGTCCTTGATATTTAGTCGTTTTCAGCCAATTTTCTGGATTTTTGAAAATTTCACTTTTTTGTGAAAATATCCACTAAATGAGGGAATAATATGTGTGAGGGTACCCCAGGAGAGTTCCAAATGTGTGTGGGTAGAATATATATCCCACGGGGGTAAAATTGAAAAAAGTTGAAAAAATTTTTTTTTTGGACTTAGTCATTTTTCCGGCATTTATCAGACTTTCAGAAAGGGGAAATGTCAGTGAGCGTTCCGATTTCAGTTCCAGAGCAATTCGCCCAATGAGTCCTTGATATTTAGTCGTTTTCAGCCAATTTTCTGGATTTTTGAAAATTTCACTTTTTTGTGAAAATATCCACTAAATGAGGGAATAATATGTGTGAGGGTAACCCAGGAGAGTTCCAAATGTGTGTGGGTAGAATATATATCCCACGGGGGTAAAATTGAAAAAAGTTGAAAAAATTTTTTTTTTGGACTTAGTCATTTTTCCGGCGTTTATCAGACTTTCAGATAGGGGAAATGTCAGTGAGCGTTCCGATTTCAGTTCCAGAGCGATTCGCCCAATGAGTCCTTGATATTTTGTCATTTTCAGCCAATTTTCTGAATTTTTGAAAATTTCACTTTTTTGTGAAAATATCCACTAAATGAGGGAATAATATGTGTGAGGGTACCCCAGGAGAGTTCCAAATGTGTGTGGGTAGAAAATATATCCCACGGGGGTAAAATTGAAAAAAGTTTAAAAAATTTTTTTTTTGGACTTAGTCATTTTTCCGGCGTTTATCAGACTTTCAGATAGGGGAAATGTCAGTGAGCATTCCGATTTCAGTTCCAGAGCGATTCGCCCAATGAGTCCTTGATATTTAGTCATTTTCAGCCAATTTTCTGGATTTTTGAAAATTTCACTTTTTTGTGAAAATATCCACTAAATGAGGGAATAATATGTGTGAGGGTAACCCAGGAGAGTTCCAAATGTGTGTGGGTAGAATATATATCCCACGGGGGTAAAATTGAAAAAAGTTGAAAAAATTTTTTTTTTGGACTTAGTCATTTTTCCGGCGTTTATCAGACTTTCAGATAGGGGAAATGTCAGTGAGCGTTCCGATTTCAGTTCCAGAGCGATTCGCCCAATGAGTCCTTGATATTTTGTCATTTTCAGCCAATTTTCTGGATTTTTGAAAATTTCACTTTTTTGTGAAAATATCCACTAAATGAGGGAATAATATGTGTGAGGGTACCCCAGGAGAGTTCCAAATGTGTGTGCGTAGAAAATATATCCCACGGGGGTAAAATTGAAAAAAGTTTAAAAAATTTTTTTTTTGGACTTAGTCATTTTTCCGGCGTTTATCAGACTTTCAGAAAGGGGAAATGTCAGTGAGCGTTCCGATTTCAGTTCCAGAGCAATTCGCCCAATGAGTCCTTGATATTTAGTCGTTTTCAGCCAATTTTCTGGATTTTTGAAAATTTCACTTTTTTGTGAAAATATCCACTAAATGAGGGAATAATATGTGTGAGGGTACCCCAGGAGAGTTCCAAATGTGTGTGGGTAGAAAATATATCCCACGGGGGTAAAATTGAAAAAAGTTGAAAAAATTTTTTTTTTGGACTTAGTCATTTTTCCGGCGTTTATCAGACTTTCAGATAGGGGAAATGTCAGTGAGCATTCCGATTTCAGTTCCAGAGCGATTCGCCCAATGAGTCCTTGATTTTTAGTCATTTTCAGCCAATTTTCTGGATTTTTGAAAATTTCACTTTTTTGTGAAAATATCCACTAAATGAGGGAATAATATGTGTGAGGGTACCCCAGGAGAGTTCCAAATGTGTGTGGGTAGAATATATATCCCACGGGGGTAAAATTGAAAAAAGTTGAAAAAATATTTTTTTTGGACTTAGTCATTTTTCCGGCGTTTATCAGACTTTCAGATAGGGGAAATGTGAGTGAGCATTCCGATTTCAGTTCCAGAGCAATTCGCCCAATGAGTCCTTGATATTTAGTCGTTTTCAGCCAATTTTCTGGATTTTTGAAAATTTCACTTTTTTGTGAAAATATCCACTAAATGAGGGAATAATATGTGTGAGGGTAACCCAGGAGAGTTCCAAATGTGTGTGGGTAGAATATATATCCCACGGGGGTAAAATTGAAAAAAGTTGAAAAAATTTTTTTTTTGGACTTAGTCATTTTTCCGCTGTTTATCAGACTTTCAGATAGGGGAAATGTCAGTGAGCGTTCTGATTTCAGTTCCAGAGCGATTCGCCCAATGAGTCCTTGATATTTAGTCATTTTCAGCCAATTTTCTGGATTTTTGAAAATTTCACTTTTTTGTGAAAATATCCACTAAATGAGGGAATAATATGTGTGAGGGTAAACCAGGAGAGTTCCAAATGTGTGTGGGTAGAATATATATCCCACGGGGGAAAATTGAAAAAAGTTGAAAAAATTTTTTTTTTGGACTTAGTCATTTTTCCGGCATTTATCAGACTTTCAGAAAGGGGAAATGTCAGTGAGCGTTCCGATTTCAGTTCCAGAGCAATTCGCCCAATGAGTCCTTGATATTTAGTCGTTTTCAGCCAATTTTCTGGATTTTTGAAAATTTCACTTTTTTGTGAAAATATCCACTAAATGAGGGAATAATATGTGTGAGGGTAACCCAGGAGAGTTCCAAATGTGTGTGGGTAGAATATATATCCCACGGGGGTAAAATTGAAAAAAGTTGAAAAAATTTTTTTTTTGGACTTAGTCATTTTTCCGGCGTTTATCAGACTTTCAGATAGGGGAAATGTCAGTGAGCGTTCCGATTTCAGTTCCAGAGCGATTCGCCCAATGAGTCCTTGATATTTAGTCATTTTCAGCCAATTTTCTGAATTTTTGAAAATTTCACTTTTTTGTGAAAATATCCACTAAATGAGGGAATAATATGTGTGAGGGTACCCCAGGAGAGTTCCAAATGTGTGTGGGTAGAAAATATATCCCACGGGGGTAAAATTGAAAAAAGTTTAAAAAATTTTTTTTTTGGACTTAGTCATTTTTCCGGCGTTTATCAGACTTTCAGATAGGGGAAATGTCAGTGAGCGTTCCGATTTCAGTTCCAGAGCGATTCGCCCAATGAGTCCTTGATATTTAGTCGTTTTCAGCCAATTTTCTGGATTTTTGAAAATTTCACTTTTTTGTGAAAATATCCACTAAATGAGGGAATAATATGTGTGAGGGTAACCCAGGAGAGTTCCAAATGTGTGTGGGTAGAATATATATCCCACGGGGGTAAAATTGAAAAAAGTTGAAAAAATTTTTTTTTTGGACTTAGTCATTTTTCCGGCATTTATCAGACTTTCAGAAAGGGGAAATGTCAGTGAGCGTTCCGATTTCAGTTCCAGAGCAATTCGCCCAATGAGTCCTTGATATTTAGTCGTTTTCAGCCAATTTTCTGGATTTTTGAAAATTTCAGTTTTTTGTGAAAATATCCACTAAATGAGGGAATAATATGTGTGAGGGTAACCCAGGAGAGTTCCAAATGTGTGTGGGTAGAATATATATCCCACGGGGGTAAAATTGAAAAAAGTTGAAAAAATTTTTTTTTTGGACTTAGTCATTTTTCCGGCGTTTATCAGACTTTCAGATAGGGGAAATGTCAGTGAGCGTTCCGATTTCAGTTCCAGAGCGATTCGCCCAATGAGTCCTTGATATTTTGTCATTTTCAGCCAATTTTCTGAATTTTTGAAAATTTCACTTTTTTGTGAAAATATCCACTAAATGAGGGAATAATATGTGTGAGGGTAACCCAGGAGAGTTCCAAATGTGTGTGGGTAGAATATATATCCCACGGGGGTAAAATTGAAAAAAGTTGAAAAAATTTTTTTTTTGGACTTAGTCATTTTTCCGGCGTTTATCAGACTTTCAGATAGGGGAAATGTCAGTGAGCGTTCCGATTTCAGTTCCAGAGCGATTCGCCCAATGAGTCCTTGATATTTTGTCATTTTCAGCCAATTTTCTGGATTTTTGAAAATTTCACTTTTTTGTGAAAATATCCACTAAATGAGGGAATAATATGTGTGAGGGTACCCCAGGAGAGTTCCAAATGTGTGTGCGTAGAAAATATATCCCACGGGGGTAAAATTGAAAAAAGTTTAAAAAATTTTTTTTTTGGACTTAGTCATTTTTCCGGCGTTTATCAGACTTTCAGAAAGGGGAAATGTCAGTGAGCGTTCCGATTTCAGTTCCAGAGCAATTCGCCCAATGAGTCCTTGATATTTAGTCGTTTTCAGCCAATTTTCTGGATTTTTGAAAATTTCACTTTTTTGTGAAAATATCCACTAAATGAGGGAATAATATGTGTGAGGGTACCCCAGGAGAGTTCCAAATGTGTGTGGGTAGAAAATATATCCCACGGGGGTAAAATTGAAAAAAGTTGAAAAAATTTTTTTTTTGGACTTAGTCATTTTTCCGGCGTTTATCAGACTTTCAGATAGGGGAAATGTCAGTGAGCATTCCGATTTCAGTTCCAGAGCGATTCGCCCAATGAGTCCTTGATTTTTAGTCATTTTCAGCCAATTTTCTGGATTTTTGAAAATTTCACTTTTTTGTGAAAATATCCACTAAATGAGGGAATAATATGTGTGAGGGTACCCCAGGAGAGTTCCAAATGTGTGTGGGTAGAATATATATCCCACGGGGGTAAAATTGAAAAAAGTTGAAAAAATATTTTTTTTGGACTTAGTCATTTTTCCGGCGTTTATCAGACTTTCAGATAGGGGAAATGTGAGTGAGCATTCCGATTTCAGTTCCAGAGCAATTCGCCCAATGAGTCCTTGATATTTAGTCGTTTTCAGCCAATTTTCTGGATTTTTGAAAATTTCACTTTTTTGTGAAAATATCCACTAAATGAGGGAATAATATGTGTGAGGGTAACCCAGGAGAGTTCCAAATGTGTGTGGGTAGAATATATATCCCACGGGGGTAAAATTGAAAAAAGTTGAAAAAATTTTTTTTTTGGACTTAGTCATTTTTCCGCTGTTTATCAGACTTTCAGATAGGGGAAATGTCAGTGAGCGTTCTGATTTCAGTTCCAGAGCGATTCGCCCAATGAGTCCTTGATATTTAGTCATTTTCAGCCAATTTTCTGGATTTTTGAAAATTTCACTTTTTTGTGAAAATATCCACTAAATGAGGGAATAATATGTGTGAGGGTAAACCAGGAGAGTTCCAAATGTGTGTGGGTAGAATATATATCCCACGGGGGAAAATTGAAAAAAGTTGAAAAAATTTTTTTTTTGGACTTAGTCATTTTTCCGGCATTTATCAGACTTTCAGAAAGGGGAAATGTCAGTGAGCGTTCCGATTTCAGTTCCAGAGCAATTCGCCCAATGAGTCCTTGATATTTAGTCGTTTTCAGCCAATTTTCTGGATTTTTGAAAATTTCACTTTTTTGTGAAAATATCCACTAAATGAGGGAATAATATGTGTGAGGGTAACCCAGGAGAGTTCCAAATGTGTGTGGGTAGAATATATATCCCACGGGGGTAAAATTGAAAAAAGTTGAAAAAATTTTTTTTTTGGACTTAGTCATTTTTCCGGCGTTTATCAGACTTTCAGATAGGGGAAATGTCAGTGAGCGTTCCGATTTCAGTTCCAGAGCGATTCGCCCAATGAGTCCTTGATATTTAGTCATTTTCAGCCAATTTTCTGAATTTTTGAAAATTTCACTTTTTTGTGAAAATATCCACTAAATGAGGGAATAATATGTGTGAGGGTACCCCAGGAGAGTTCCAAATGTGTGTGGGTAGAAAATATATCCCACGGGGGTAAAATTGAAAAAAGTTGAAAAAATTTTTTTTTTGGACTTAGTCATTTTTCCGGCGTTTATCAGACTTTCAGATAGGGGAAATGTCAGTGAGCATTCCGATTTCAGTTCCAGAGCGATTCGCCCAATGAGTCCTTGATATTTAGTCATTTTCAGCCAATTTTCTGGATTTTTGAAAATTTCACTTTTTTGTGAAAATATCCACTAAATGAGGGAATAATATGTGTGAGGGTACCCCAGGAGAGTTCCAAATGTGTGTGGGTAGAAAATATATCCCACGGGGGTAAAATTGAAAAAAGTTTAAAAAATTTTTTTTTTGGACTTAGTCATTTTTCCGGCGTTTATCAGACTTTCAGAAAGGGGAAATGTCAGTGAGTGTTCCGATTTCAGTTCCAGAGCAATTCGCCCAATGAGTCCTTGATATTTAGTCGTTTTCAGCCAATTTTCTGGATTTTTGAAAATTTCACTTTTTTGTGAAAATATCCACTAAATGAGGGAATAATATGTGTGAGGGTACCCCAGGAGAGTTCCAAATGTGTGTGGGTAGAAAATATATTCCACGGGGGTAAAATTGAAAAAAGTTGAAAAAAATTTTTTTTTGGACTTAGTCATTTTTCCGGCGTTTATCAGACTTTCAGATAGGGGAAATGTCAGTGAGCATTCCGATTTCAGTTCCAGAGCGATTCGCCCAATGAGTCCTTGATTTTTAGTCATTTTCAGCCAATTTTCTGGATTTTTGAAAATTTCACTTTTTTGTGAAAATATCCACTAAATGAGGGAATAATATGTGTGAGGGTACCCCAGGAGAGTTCCAAATGTGTGTGGGTAGAATATATATCCCACGGGGGTAAAATTGAAAAAAGTTGAAAAAAATTTTTTTTTGGACTTAGTCATTTTTCCGGCGTTTATCAGACTTTCAGATAGGGGAAATGTGAGTGAGCATTCCGATTTCAGTTCCAGAGCAATTCGCCCAATGAGTCCTTGATATTTAGTCGTTTTCAGCCAATTTTCTGGATTTTTGAAAATTTCACTTTTTTGTGAAAATATCCACTAAATGAGGGAATAATATGTGTGAGGGTAACCCAGGAGAGTTCCAAATGTGTGTGGGTAGAATATATATCCCACGGGGGTAAAATTGAAAAAAGTTGAAAAAATATTTTTTTTGGACTTAGTCATTTTTCCGGCGTTTATCAGACTTTCAGATAGGGGAAATGTGAGTGAGCATTCCGATTTCAGTTCCAGAGCAATTCGCCCAATGAGTCCTTGATATTTAGTCGTTTTCAGCCAATTTTCTGGATTTTTGAAAATTTCACTTTTTTGTGAAAATATCCACTAAATGAGGGAATAATATGTGTGAGGGTAACCCAGGAGAGTTCCAAATGTGTGTGGGTAGAATATATATTCCACGGGGGTAAAATTGAAAAAAGTTGAAAAAATTTTTTTTTTGGACTTAGTCATTTTTCCGCCGTTTATCAGACTTTCAGATAGGGGAAATGTCAGTGAGCGTTCTGATTTCAGTTCCAGAGCGATTCGCCCAATGAGTCCTTGATATTTAGTCATTTTCAGCCAATTTTCTGGATTTTTGAAAATTTCACTTTTTTGTGAAAATATCCACTAAATGAGGGAATAATATGTGTGAGGGTAAACCAGGAGAGTTCCAAATGTGTGTGGGTAGAATATATATCCCACGGGGGAAAATTGAAAAAAGTTGAAAAAAATTTTTTTTTGGACTTAGTCATTTTTCCGGCGTTTATCAGACTTTCAGATAGGGGAAATGTCAGTGAGCGTTCCGATTTCAGTTCCAGAGCGATTCGCCCAATGAGTCCTTGATATTTACTCGTTTTCAGCCAATTTTCTGGATTTTTGAAAATTTCACTTTTTTGTGAAAATATCCACTAAATGAGGGAATAATATGTGTGAGGGTACCCCAGGAGAGTTCCAAATGTGTGTGGGTAGAATATATATCCCACTGGGGTAAAATTGAAAAAAGTTGAAAAAAATTTTTTTTTGGACTTAGTCATTTTTCCGGCGTTTATCAGACTTTCAGAAAGGGGAAATGTCAGTGAGCATTCCGATTTCAGTTTCAGAGCGATTCGCCCAATGAGTCCTTGATATTTAGTCGTTTTCAGCCAATTTTCTGGATTTTTGAAAATTTCACTTTTTTGTGAAAATATCCACTAAATGAGGGAATAATATGTGTGAGGGTAACCCAGGAGAGTTCCAAATGTGTGTGGGTAGAATATATATCCCACGGGGGTAAAATTGAAAAAAGTTGAAAAAATTTTTTTTTTGGACTTAGTCATTTTTCCGCCGTTTATCAGACTTTCAGATAGGGGAAATGTCAGTGAGCGTTCCGATTTCAGTTCCAGAGCGATTCGCCCAATGTACCCCCGTGGGATATATATTCTACCCACACACATTTGGAACTCTCCTGGGGTACCCTCACACATATTATTCCCTCATTTAGTGGATATTTTCACAAAAAAGTGAAATTTTCAAAAATCCAGAAAATTGGCTGAAAACGACTAAATATCAAGGACTCATTGGGCGAATCGCTCTGGAACTGAAATCGGAACGCTCACTGACATTTCCCCTATCTGAAAGTCTGATAAACGCCGGAAAAATTACTAAGTCCAAAAAAAAATTTTTTTCAACTTTTTCAATTTTACCCCCGTGGGATATATATTCTACCCACACACATTTGGAACTCTCCTGGGGTACCCTCACACATATTATTCCCTCATTTAGTGGATATTTTCACAAAAAATTGAAATTTTCAAAAATCCAGAAAATTGGCTGAAAACGACTAAATATCAAGGACTCACTGGGCGAATCGCTCTGGAACTGAAATCAGAATGCTCTCTCACATTTCCCCTATCTGAAAGTCTGATAAACGGCGGAAAAATGACTAAGTCCAAAAATTAAAATTTTTTCAACTTTTTTCAATTTTACCCCCGTGGGATATATATTCTACCCACACACATTTGGAACTCTCCTGGGGTACCCTCACACATATTATTCCCTCATTTAGTGGATATTTTCACAAAAAAGTGAAATTTTCAAAAATCCAGAAAATTGGCTGAAAACGACTAAATATCAAGGACTCATTGGGCGAATCGCTCTGGAACTGAAATCGGAATGCTCACTCACATTTCCCCTATCTGAAAGTCTGATAAACGCCGTAAAAATGACTAAGTCCAAAAAAATTTTTTTTTCAACTTTTTCAATTTTACCCCCGTGGGATATATATTCTACCCACACACATTTGGAACTCTCCTGGGGTACCCTCACACATATTATTCCCTCATTTAGTGGATATTTTAACAAAAAAGTGAAATTTTCAAAAATCCAGAAAATTGGCTGAAAACGACTAAATATCAAGGACTCATTGGGCGAATTGCTCTGGAACTGAAATCGGAACGCTCACTGACATTTCCCCTATCTGAAAGTCTGATAAACGACGGAAAAATGACGAAGTCCCAAAAAATTTTTTTTTCAACTTTTTTCAATTTTACCCCCGTGGGATATATATTCTACCCACACACATTTGGAACTCTCCTGGGGTACCCTCACACATATTATTCCCTCATTTAGTGGATATTTTCACAAAAAAGTGAAATTTTCAAAAATCCAGAAAGTTGGCTGAAAACGACTAAATATCAATGACTCATTGGGCGAATCGCTCTGGAACTGAAATCGGAATGCTCACTCACATTTCCCCTATCTGAAAGTCTGATAAACGGCGGAAAAATGACTAAGTCCAAAAAAAATTTTTTTTCAACTTTTTTCAATTTTACCCCCGTGGGATATATATTCTACCTACACACATTTGGAACTCTCCTGGGGTACCCTCACATATTATTCCCTCATTTAGTGGATATTTTCACAAAAAAGTGAAATTTTCAAAAATCCAGAAAATTGGCTGAAAACGACTAAATATCAAGGACTCATTGGGCGAATTGCTCTGGAACTGAAATCGGAACGCTCACTGACATTTCCCCTATCTGAAAGTCTGATAAACGCCGGAAAAATTACTAAGTCCAAAAAAAAATTTTTTTCAACTTTTTCAATTTTACCCCCGTGGGATATATATTCTACCCACACACATTTGGAACTCTCCTGGGGTACCCTCACACATATTATTCCCTCATTTAGTGGATATTTTCACAAAAAAGTGAAATTTTCAAAAATCCAGAAAATTGGCTGAAAACGACTAAATATCAAGGACTCACTGGGCGAATCGCTCTGGAACTGAAATCAGAATGCTCTCTCACATTTCCCCTATCTGAAAGTCTGATAAACGGCGGAAAAATGACTAAGTCCAAAAATTAAAATTTTTTCAACTTTTTTCAATTTTACCCCCGTGGGATATATATTCTACCCACACACATTTGGAACTCTCCTGGGGTACCCTCACACATATTATTCCCTCATTTAGTGGATATTTTCACAAAAAAGTGAAATTTTCAAAAATCCAGAAAATTGGCTGAAAACGACTAAATATCAAGGACTCATTGGGCGAATCGCTCTGGAACTGAAATCGGAATGCTCACTCACATTTCCCCTATCTGAAAGTCTGATAAACGCCGTAAAAATGACTAAGTCCAAAAAAATTTTTTTTTCAACTTTTTCAATTTTACCCCCGTGGGATATATATTCTACCCACACACATTTGGAACTCTCCTGGGGTACCCTCACACATATTATTCCCTCATTTAGTGGATATTTTCACAAAAAAGAGAAATTTTCAAAAATCCAGAAAGTTGGCTGAAAACGACTAAATATCAATGACTCATTGGGCGAATCGCTCTGGAACTGAAATCGGAATGCTCACTCACATTTCCCCTATCTGAAAGTCTGATAAACGGCGGAAAAATGACTAAGTCCAAAAAAAATTTTTTTTCAACTTTTTTCAATTTTACCCCCGTGGGATATATATTCTACCCACACACATTTGGAACTCTCCTGGGGTACCCTCACATATTATTCCCTCATTTAGTGGATATTTTCACAAAAAAGTGAAATTTTCAAAAATCCAGAAAATTGGCTGAAAACGACTAAATATCAAGGACTCATTGGTTGAATTGCTCTGGAACTGAAATCGGAACGCTCACTGACATTTCCCCTATCTGAAAGTCTGATAAACGCCGGAAAAATTACTAAGTCAAAAAAAAATTTTTTTTCAACTTTTTCAATTTTACCCCCGTGGGATATATATTCTACCCACACACATTTGGAACTCTCCTGGGGTACCCTCACACATATTATTCCCTCATTTAGTGGATATTTTCACAAAAAAGTGAAATTTTCAAAAATCCAGAAAATTGGCTGAAAACGACTAAATATCAAGGACTCACTGGGCGAATCGCTCTGGAACTGAAATCAGAATGCTCTCTCACATTTCCCCTATCTGAAAGTCTGATAAACGGCGGAAAAATGACTAAGTCCAAAAATTAAAATTTTTTCAACTTTTTTCAATTTTACCCCCGTGGGATATATATTCTACCCACACACATTTGGAACTCTCCTGGGGTACCCTCACACATATTATTCCCTCATTTAGTGGATATTTTCACAAAAAAGTGAAATTTTCAAAAATCCAGAAAATTGGCTGAAAACGACTAAATATCAAGGACTCATTGGGCGAATTGCTCTGGAACTGAAATCGGAACGCTCACTGACATTTCCCCTTTCTGAAAGTCTGATAAACGCCGGAAAAATGACTAAGTCCAAAAAAAAATTTTTTTCAACTTTTTCAATTTTACCCCCGTGGGATATATATTCTACCCACACACATTTGGAACTCTCCTGGGGTACCCTCACACATATTATTCCCTCATTTAGTGGATATTTTCACAAAAAAGTGAAATTTTCAAAAATCCAGAAAATTGGCTGAAAACGACTAAATATCAAGGACTCACTGGGCGAATCGCTCTGGAACTGAAATCAGAATGCTCTCTCACATTTCCCCTATCTGAAAGTCTGATAAACGGCGGAGAAATGACTAAGTCCAAAAAATAAAATTTTTTCAACTTTTTTAAATTTTACCCCCGTGGGATATATATTCTACCCACACACATTTGGAACTCTCCTGGGGTACCCTCACATATTATTCCCTCATTTAGTGGATATTTTCACAAAAAAGTGAAATTTTCAAAAATCCAGAAAATTGGCTGAAAACGACTAAATATCAAGGACTCATTGGGCGAATTGCTCTGGAACTGAAATCGGAACGCTCACTGACATTTCCCCTATCTGAAAGTCTGATAAACGCCGGAAAAATTACTAAGCCATAAAAAAAAATTTTTTCAACTTTTTCAATTTTACCCCCGTGGGATATATATTCTACACACACACATTTGGAACTCTCCTGGGGTACCCTCACACATATTATTCCCTCATTTAGTGGATATTTTCACAAAAAAGTGAAATTTTCAAAAATCCAGAAAATTGGCTGAAAACGACTAAATATCAAGGACTCATTGGGCGAATCGCTCTGGAACTGAAATCGGAATGCTCACTCACATTTCCCCTATCTGAAAGTCTGATAAACGCCGTAAAAATGACTAAGTCCAAAAAAATTTTTTTTTCAACTTTTTCAATTTTACCCCCGTGGGATATATATTCTACCCACACACATTTGGAACTCTCCTGGGGTACCCTCACACATATTATTCCATCATTTAGTGGATATTTTCACAAAAAAGTGAAATTTTCAAAAATCCAGAAAATTGGCTGAAAACGACTAAATATCAAGGACTCATTGGGCGAATCGCTCTGGAACTGAAATCGGAACGCTCACTCACATTTCCCCTATCTGAAAGTCTGATAAACGCCGGAAAAATGACTAAGTCCAAAAAAAATTTTTTTCAACTTTTTTCAATTTTACCCCCGTGGGATATAAATTCTACCCACACACATTTGGAACTCTCCTGGGGTACCCTCACACATATTATTCCCTCATTTAGTGGATATTTTCACAAAAAAGTGAAATTTTCAAAAATCCAGAAAATTGGCTGAAAACGACTAAATATCAAGGACTCATTGGGCGAATCGCTCTGGAACTGAAATCGGAATGCTCACTGACATTTCCCCTTTCTGAAAGTCTGATAAACGCCGGAAAAATGACTAAGTCCAAAAAAAAATTTTTTTCAACTTTTTTCAATTTTACCCCAGTGGGATATATATTCTACCCACACACATTTGGAACTCTCCTGGGGTACCCTCACACATATTATTCCATCATTTAGTGGATATTTTCACAAAAAAGTGAAATTTTCAAAAATCCAGAAAATTGGCTGAAAACGACTAAATATCAAGGACTCATTGGGCGAATCGCTCTGGAACTGAAATCGGAACGCTCACTCACATTTCCCCTATCTGAAAGTCTGATAAACGCCGGAAAAATGACTAAGTCCAAAAAAAAATTTTTTTCAACTTTTTTCAATTTTACCCCCGTGGGATATAAATTCTACCCACACACATTTGGAACTCTCCTGGGGTACCCTCACACATATTATTCCATCATTTAGTGGATATTTTCACAAAAAAGTGAAATTTTCAAAAATCCAGAAAATTGGCTGAAAACGACTAAATATCAAGGACTCATTGGGCGAATTGCTCTGGAACTGAAATCGGAACGCTCACTGACATTTCCCCTATCTGAAAGTCTGATATACGCCGGAAAAATGACTAAGTCCAAAAAAAAAATGTTTTCAACTTTTTTCAATTTTACCCCTGTGGGATATATATTCTACCCACACACATTTGGAACTCTCCTTGGGTACCCTCACACAAATTATTCCCTCATTTAGTGGATATTTTCACAAAAAAGTGAAATTTTCAAAAATCCAGAAATTGGCTGAAAAGGACTAAATATCAAGGACTCATTGGGCGAATCGCTCTGGAACTGAAATCGGAACGCTCACTGACATTTTCCCTTTCTGAAAGTTTGATAAACGCCGGAAAAATGACTAAGTCCAAAAAAAAATTTTTTTCAACTTTTTTCAATTTTACCCCCGTGGGATATATATTCTACCCACACACATTTGGAACTCTCCTGGGGTACCCTCACACATATTCCCTCATTTAGTGGATATTTTCACAAAAAAGTGACATTTTCAAAAATCCAGAAAATTGGCTGAAAACGACATAATATCAAGGACTCATTGGGCGAATTGCTCTGGAACTGAAATCGGAACGCTCACTGACATTTCCCCTTTCTGAAAGTCTGATAAACGCCGGAAAAATGACTAAGTCCAAAAAAAAATTTTTTTCAACTTTTTCAATTTTACCCCCGTGGGATATATATTCTACCCACACACATTTGGAACTCTCCTGGGGTACCCTCACACATATTATTCCCTCATTTAGTGGATATTTTCACAAAAAAGTGAAATTTTCAAAAATCCAGAAAATTGGCTGAAAACGACTAAATATCAAGGACTCACTGGGCGAATCGCTCTGGAACTGAAATCAGAATGCTCTCTCACATTTCCCCTATCTGAAAGTCTGATAAACGGCGGAGAAATGACTAAGTCCAAAAAATAAAATTTTTTCAACTTTTTTAAATTTTACCCCCGTGGGATATATATTCTACCCACACACATTTGGAACTCTCCTGGGGTACCCTCACATATTATTCCCTCATTTAGTGGATATTTTCACAAAAAAGTGAAATTTTCAAAAATCCAGAAAATTGGCTGAAAACGACTAAATATCAAGGACTCATTGGGCGAATTGCTCTGGAACTGAAATCGGAACGCTCACTGACATTTCCCCTATCTGAAAGTCTGATAAACGCCGGAAAAATTACTAAGCCCAAAAAAAAAATTTTTTCAACTTTTTCAATTTTACCCCCGTGGGATATATATTCTACACACACACATTTGGAACTCTCCTGGGGTACCCTCACACATATTATTCCCTCATTTAGTGGATATTTTCACAAAAAAGTGAAATTTTCAAAAATCCAGAAAATTGGCTGAAAACGACTAAATATCAAGGACTCATTGGGCGAATCGCTCTGGAACTGAAATCGGAATGCTCACTCACATTTCCCCTATCTGAAAGTCTGATAAACGCCGTAAAAATGACTAAGTCCAAAAAAATTTTTTTTTCAACTTTTTCAATTTTACCCCCGTGGGATATATATTCTACCCACACACATTTGGAACTCTCCTGGGGTACCCTCACACATATTATTCCATCATTTAGTGGATATTTTCACAAAAAAGTGAAATTTTCAAAAATCCAGAAAATTGGCTGAAAACGACTAAATATCAAGGACTCATTGGGCGAATCGCTCTGGAACTGAAATCGGAACGCTCACTCACATTTCCCCTATCTGAAAGTCTGATAAACGCCGGAAAAATGACTAAGTCCAAAAAAAAATTTTTTTCAACTTTTTTCAATTTTACCCCCGTGGGATATAAATTCTACCCACACACATTTGGAACTCTCCTGGGGTACCCTCACACATATTATTCCCTCATTTAGTGGATATTTTCACAAAAAAGTGAAATTTTCAAAAATCCAGAAAATTGGCTGAAAACGACTAAATATCAAGGACTCATTGGGCGAATCGCTCTGGAACTGAAATCGGAATGCTCACTGACATTTCCCCTTTCTGAAAGTCTGATAAACGCCGGAAAAATGACTAAGTCCAAAAAAAAATTTTTTTCAACTTTTTTCAATTTTACCCCAGTGGGATATATATTCTACCCACACACATTTGGAACTCTCCTGGGGTACCCTCACACATATTATTCCATCATTTAGTGGATATTTTCACAAAAAAGTGAAATTTTCAAAAATCCAGAAAATTGGCTGAAAACGACTAAATATCAAGGACTCATTGGGCGAATCGCTCTGGAACTGAAATCGTAATGCTCACTCACATTTCCCCTATCTGAAAGTCTGATAAACGCCGTAAAAATGACTAAGTCCAAAAAAAATTTTTTTCAACTTTTTTCAATTTTACCCCCGTGGGATATATATTCTACCCACACACATTTGGAACTCTCCTGGGGTACCCTCACACATATTATTCCCTCATTTAGTGGATATTTTCACAAAAAAGTGAAATTTTCAAAAATCCAGAAAATTGGCTGAAAACGACTAAATATCAAGGACTCATTGGGCAAATCACTCTGGAACTGAAATCGTAATGCTCACTCACATTTCCCCTATCTGAAAGTCTGATAAACGCCGTAAAAATGACTAAGTCCAAAAAAAATTTTTTTTAAACTTTTTTCAATTTTACCCCCGTGGGATATATATTCTACCACACACATTTGGAACTCTCCTGTGGTACCCTCACACATATTATTCCCTCATTTAGTGGATATTTTCACAAAAAAGTGAAATTTTCAAAAATCCAGAAAATTGGCTGAAAACGACTAAATATCAAGGACTCATTGGGCGAATTGCTCTGGAACTGAAATCGGAACGCTCACTCACATTTCCCCTATCTGAAAGTCTGATATACGCCGGAAAAATGACTAAGTCCAAAAAAAAAATGTTTTCAACTTTTTTCAATTTTACCCCTGTGGGATATATATTCTACCCACACACATTTGGAACTCTCCTTGGGTACCCTCACACAAATTATTCCCTCATTTAGTGGATATTTTCACAAAAAAGTGAAATTTTCAAAAATCCAGAAATTGGCTGAAAAGGACTAAATATCAAGGACTCATTGGGCGAATCGCTCTGGAACTGAAATCGGAACGCTCACTGACATTTTCCCTTTCTGAAAGTTTGATAAACGCCGGAAAAATGACTAAGTCCAAAAAAAAATTTTTTTCAACTTTTTTCAATTTTACCCCCGTGGGATATATATTCTACCCACACACATTTGGAACTCTCCTGGGGTACCCTCACACATATTATTCCCTCATTTAGTGGATATTTTCACAAAAAAGTGAAATTTTCAAAAATCCAGAATTTGGCTGAAAACGACTAAATATCAAGGACTCATTGGGTGAATTGCTCTGGAACTGAAATCGGAACGCTCACTGACATTTCCCCTATCTGAAAGTCTGATAAACGCCGGAAAAATTACTAAGTCCAAAAAAAAATTTTTTTCAACTTTTTCAATTTTACCCCCGTGGGATATATATTCTACCCACACACATTTGGAACTCTCCTGGGGTACCCTCACACATATTATTCCCTCATTTAGTGGATATTTTCACAAAAAAGTGAAATTTTCAAAAATCCAGAAAATTGGCTGAAAACGACTAAATATCAAGGACTCACTGGGCGAATCGCTCTGGAACTGAAATCAGAATGCTCTCTCACATTTCCCCTATCTGAAAGTCTGATAAACGGCGGAAAAATGACTAAGTCCAAAAATTAAAATTTTTTCAACTTTTTTCAATTTTACCCCCGTGGGATATATATTCTACCCACACACATTTGGAACTCTCCTGGGGTACCCTCACACATATTATTCCCTCATTTAGTGGATATTTTCACAAAAAAGTGAAATTTTCAAAAATCCAGAAAATTGGCTGAAAACGACTAAATATCAAGGACTCATTGGGCGAATTGCTCTGGAACTGAAATCGGAACGCTCACTGACATTTCCCCTTTCTGAAAGTCTGATAAACGCCGGAAAAATGACTAAGTCCAAAAAAAAATTTTTTTCAACTTTTTCAATTTTACCCCCGTGGGATATATATTCTACCCACACACATTTGGAACTCTCCTGGGGTACCCTCACACATATTATTCCCTCATTTAGTGGATATTTTCACAAAAAAGTGAAATTTTCAAAAATCCAGAAAATTGGCTGAAAACGACTAAATATCAAGGACTCACTGGGCGAATCGCTCTGGAACTGAAATCAGAATGCTCTCTCACATTTCCCCTATCTGAAAGTCTGATAAACGGCGGAAAAATGACTAAGTCCAAAAAATAAAATTTTTTCAACTTTTTTAAATTTTACCCCCGTGGGATATATATTCTACCCACACACATTTGGAACTCTCCTGGGGTACCCTCACATATTATTCCCTCATTTAGTGGATATTTTCACAAAAAAGTGAAATTTTCAAAAATCCAGAAAATTGGCTGAAAACGACTAAATATCAAGGACTCATTAGGCGAATCGCTCTGGAACTGAAATCGGAATGCTCACTGACATTTCCCCTATCTGAAAGTCTGATAAACGCCGTAAAAATGACTAAGTCCAAAAAAATTTTTTTTTCAACTTTTTCAATTTTACCCCCGTGGGATATATATTCTACCCACACACATTTGGAACTCTCCTGGGGTACCCTCACACATATTATTCCCTCATTTAGTGGATATTTTAACAAAAAAGTGAAATTTTCAAAAATCCAGAAAATTGGCTGAAAACGACTAAATATCAAGGACTCATTGGGCGAATCGCTCTGGAACTGAAATCGGAATGCTCACTCACATTTCCCCTATCTGAAAGTCTGATAAACGCCGTAAAAATGACTAAGTCCAAAAAAAAATTTTTTTCAACTTTTTTCAATTTTACCCCCGTGGGATATAAATTCTACCCACACACATTTGGAACTCTCCTGGGGTACCCTCACACATATTATTCCCTCATTTAGTGGATATTTTCACAAAAAAGTGAAATTTTCAAAAATCCAGAAAATTGGCTGAAAACGACTAAATATCAAGGACTCATTGGGCGAATCGCTCTGGAACTGAAATCGGAATGCTCACTGACATTTCCCCTTTCTGAAAGTCTGATAAACGCCGGAAAAATGACTAAGTCCAAAAAAAAATTTTTTTCAACTTTTTTCAATTTTACCCCAGTGGGATATATATTCTACCCACACACATTTGGAACTCTCCTGGGGTACCCTCACACATATTATTCCATCATTTAGTGGATATTTTCACAAAAAAGTGAAATTTTCAAAAATCCAGAAAATTGGCTGAAAACGACTAAATATCAAGGACTCATTGGGCGAATCGCTCTGGAACTGAAATCGTAATGCTCACTCACATTTCCCCTATCTGAAAGTCTGATAAACGCCGTAAAAATGACTAAGTCCAAAAAAAATTTTTTTCAACTTTTTTCAATTTTACCCCCGTGGGATATATATTCTACCCACACACATTTGGAACTCTCCTGGGGTACCCTCACACATATTATTCCCTCATTTAGTGGATATTTTCACAAAAAAGTGAAATTTTCAAAAATCCAGAAAATTGGCTGAAAACGACTAAATATCAAGGACTCATTGGGCGAATCACTCTGGAACTGAAATCGTAATGCTCACTCACATTTCCCCTATCTGAAAGTCTGATAAACGCCGTAAAAATGACTAAGTCCAAAAAAAATTTTTTTTAAACTTTTTTCAATTTTACCCCCGTGGGATATATATTCTACCACACACATTTGGAACTCTCCTGGGGTACCCTCACACATATTATTCCCTCATTTAGTGGATATTTTCACAAAAAAGTGAAATTTTCAAAAATCCAGAAAATTGGTTGAAAACGACTAAATATCAAGGACTCATTGGGCGAATCGCTCTGGAACTGAAATCGGAACGCTCACTCACATTTCCCCTATCTGAAAGTCTGATAAACGCCGGAAAAATGACTAAGTCCAAAAAAAAATTTTTTTCAACTTTTTTCAATTTTACCCCCGTGGGATATAAATTCTACCCACACACATTTGGAACTCTCCTGGGGTACCCTCACACATATTATTCCATCATTTAGTGGATATTTTCACAAAAAAGTGAAATTTTCAAAAATCCAGAAAATTGGCTGAAAACGACTAAATATCAAGGACTCATTGGGCGAATTGCTCTGGAACTGAAATCGGAACGCTCACTGACATTTCCCCTATCTGAAAGTCTGATATACGCCGGAAAAATGACTAAGTCCAAAAAAAAAATGTTTTCAACTTTTTTCAATTTTACCCCTGTGGGATATATATTCTACCCACACACATTTGGAACTCTCCTTGAGTACCCTCACACAAATTATTCCCTCATTTAGTGGATATTTTCACAAAAAAGTGAAATTTTCAAAAATCCAGAAATTGGCTGAAAAGGACTAAATATCAAGGACTCATTGGGCGAATCGCTCTGGAACTGAAATCGGAACGCTCACTGACATTTTCCCTTTCTGAAAGTTTGATAAACGCCGGAAAAATGACTAAGTCCAAAAAAAAATTTTTTTCAACTTTTTTCAATTTTACCCCCGTGGGATATATATTCTACCCACACACATTTGGAACTCTCCTGGGGTACCCTCACACATATTCCCTCATTTAGTGGATATTTTCACAAAAAAGTGACATTTTCAAAAATCCAGAAAATTGGCTGAAAACGACATAATATCAAGGACTCATTGGGCGAATCGCTCTGGAACTGAAATTGGAACGCTCACTGACATTTCCCCTATCTGAAAGTTTGATAAACGCCGGAAAAATGACTAAGTCAAAAAAAAAAATGTTTTCAACTTTTTTCAATTTTACCCCCGTGGGATATATATTCTACCCACACACATTTGGAACTCTCCTGGGGTACCCTCACACATATTATTCCCTCATTTAGTGGATATTTTCACAAAAAAGTGAAATTTTCAAAAATCCAGAATTTGGCTGAAAACGACTAAATATCAAGGACTCATTGGGCGAATCGCTCTGGAACTGAAATCGGAACGCTCACTGACATTTTTCCTTTCTGAAAGTTTGATAAACGCCGGAAAAATGACTAAGTCCAAAAAAAAATTTTTTTCAACTTTTTTCAATTTTACCCCAGTGGGATATATATTCTACCCACACACATTTGGAACTCTCCTGGGGTACCCTCACACATATTATTCCCTCATTTAGTGGATATTTTCACAAAAAAGTGAAATTTTCAAAAATCCAACAAATTGGCTGAAAACGTCTAAATATCAAGGACTCATTGGGCGAATCGCTCTGGAACTGAAATTGGAACGCTCACTGACATTTCCCCTGTCTGAAAGTCTGATAAACGCCGCAAAAATTACTAAGTCCAAAAATAAATTTTTTTCAACTTTTTTCAATTTTTCCCCCATGGGATATATATTCTACCACACACACATTTGGAACTCTCCTGGGGTACCCTCACAAATATTCCCTCATTTAGTGGATATTTTCACAGAAAAAGTGAAATTTTCACAAATCCAGAAAATTGGCTGAAAACGACTAAATATCAAGGACTCATTGGAGGAATCGCTCTGGAACTGAAATCTGAACGCTCACTGACATTTCCCCTTTCTGAAAGTTTGATAAACGCCGGAAAAATGACTAAGTCCAAAAAAAAAATGTTTTCAACTTTTTTCAATTTTACCCCTGTGGGATATATATTCTATCCACACACATTTGGAACTCTCCTTGGGTACCCTCACACATATTATTCCCTCATTTAGTGGATATTTTCACAAAAAAGTGACATTTTCAAAAATCCAGAAAATTGGCTGAAAACGACATAATATCAAGGACTCATTGGGCGAATCGCTCTGGAACTGAAATTGGAACGCTCACTGACATTTCCCCAGTTCCCTAGCGATTCGCCCAATGAGTCCTTGATATTTAGTCGTTTTCAGCCAATTTTCTGGATTTGTGAAAATTTCACTTTTTCTGTGAAAATATCCACTAAATGAGGGAATATGTGTGAGGGTACCCCAGGAGAGTTCCAAATGTGTGTGTGGTAGAATATATATCCCATGGGGGAAAAATTGAAAAAAGTTGAAAAAAATTTTTTTTTGGACTTAGTAATTTTTCCGGCGTTTATCAGACTTTCAGACAGGGGAAATGTCAGTGAGCATTCCGATTTCAGTTCCAGAGCGATTCGCCCAATGAGTCCTTGATATTTAGACGTTTTCAGCCAATGTGTTGGATTTTTGAAAATTTCACTTTTTTGTGAAAATATCCACTAAATGAGGGAATAATATGTGTGAGGGTACCCCAGGAGAGTTCCAAATGTGTTTGGGTAGAATATATATCCAACAGGGGTAAAATTGAAAAAAGTTGAAAAAATTTTTTTTTGGACTTAGTCATTTTTCCGCCGTTTATCAGACTTTCAGATAGGGGAAATGTGAGAGAGCATTCTGATTTCAGTTCCAGAGCGATTCGCCGAATCAGTCCTTGATATTTAGTCGTTTTCAGCCAATTTCTGGATGTTTGAAAATTTCTCTTTTTTGTGAAAATATCCACTAAATGAGGGAATAATATGTGTGAGGGTACCCCAGGAGAGTTCCAAATGTGTGTGGGTAGAATATATATCCCACGGGGGTAAAATTGAAAAAAGTTGAAAAATTTTTTTTTTGGACTTAGTAATTTTTCCGGCGTTTATCAGACTTTCAGACGGGAAATGTCAGTGAGCATTCCGATTTCAGTTCCAGAGCGATTCGCCCAATGAGTCCTTGATATTTAGTCGTTTTCAGCCAATTTTCTGGATTTTTGAAAATTTCACTTTTTCTGTGAAAATATCCACTAAATGAGGGAATAATATGTGTGAGGGTACCCCAGGAGAGTTCCAAATGTGTGTGGGTAGAATATATATCCCACGGGGGTAAAATTGAAAAAAGTTGAAAAAAATTTTTTTTTGGACTTAGTAATTTTTCCGGCGTTTATCAGACTTTCAGACAGGGGAAACGTCAGTGAGCGTTCCGATTTCAGTTCCAGAGCGATTCGCCCAATGAGTCCTTGATATTTAGTCGTTTTCAGCCAATTTTCTGGATTTTTGAAAATTTTACTTTTTCTGTGAAAATATCCACTAAATGAGGGAATAATATGTGTGAGGGTACCACAGGAGAGTTCCAAATGTGTGTGGGTAGAATATATATCCCACGGGGGTAAAATTGAAAAAAGTTGAAAAAAATTTTTTTTTGGACTTAGTAATTTTTCCGGCGTTTATCAGACTTTCAGACAGGGGAAACGTCAGTGAGCGTTCCGATTTCAGTTCCAGAGCGATTTGCCCAATGAGTCCTTGATATTTAGTCGTTTTCAGCCAATTTTCTGGATTTTTGAAAATTTCACTTTTTTTTGAAAATATCCACTAAATGAGGGAATAATATGTGTGAGGGTACCCCAGGAGAGTTCCAAATGTGTGAGTGGTAGAATATATATCCCAACTTGGAAAAATTGAAAAAAGTTGAAAAATATTTATTTTTGGACTTAGTCATTTTTCCGGTGTTTATCAAACTTTCAGAAAGGGGAAATGTCAGTGAGCATTCAGATTTCAGTTCCAGAGCGATTCGCCCAATGAGTCCTTGATATTTAGTCGTTTTCAGCCAATTTCTGGATTTTTGAAAATTTCACTTTTTTGTGAAAATATCCACTAAATGAGGGAATAATATGTGTGAGGGTACCCCAGGAGAGTTCCAAATGTGTGAGTGGTAGAATATATATCCCATCTGTGAAAAATTGAAAAAAGTTGAAAAAAAATTTTTTTTGGACTTAGTAATTTTTCCGGCGTTTATCAGACTTTCAGATAGGGGAAATGTCAGTGAGCGTTCCGATTTGAGTTCCAGAGCGATTCGCCCAATGATTCCTTGATATTTAGTCGTTTTCAGCCAATTTCTGGATTTTTGAAAATTTCACTTTTTAGTGAAAATATCCACTAAATGAGGGAATAATATGTGTGAGGGTACCCCAGGAGAGTTCCAAATGTGTGTGGGTAGAATATATATCCCACGGGGGTAAAATTGAAAAAAGTTGAAAAAAATATTTTTTTGGACTTAGTCATTTTTCCGGTGTTTATCAAACTTTCAGAAAGGGGAAATGTCAGTGAGCATTCAGATTTCAGTTCCAGAGCGATTCGCCCAATCAGTCCTTGATGTTTAGTCGTTTTCAGCCAATTTCTGGACTTTTGAAAATTTCACTTTTTTGTGAAAATATCCACTAAATGAGGGAATAATATGTGTGAGGGTACCCCAGGAGAGTTCCAAATGTGTGTGGGTAGAATATATATCCCACGGGGGTAAAATTGAAAAAAGTTGAAAAAATTTTTTTTTGGACTTAGTCATTTTTCCGGCGTTTATCAAACTTTCAGAAAGGGGAAGTGTCAGTGAGTGTTCCGATTTCAGTTCCAGAGCGATTCTCCCAATGAGTCCTTGATATTTAGTCATTTTCAGCCAATTTCTGGATTTTTGAAAATTTCACTTTTTTGTGAAAATATCCACTAAATGAGGGAATAATATGTGTGAGGGTACCCTAGGAGATTTCCAAATGTGTGTGGGTAGAATATATATCCCACGGGGGTAAAATTGAAAAAGTTTAAAAAAATTTTTTTTTGGACTTAATCATTTTTCCGGCGTTTATCAAACTTTCAGAAGGGGGAAGTGTCAGTGAGCGTTCCGATTTCAGTTCCAGAGCGATTCGCACAATGAGTCCTTGATATTTAGTCGTTTTCAGCCAATTTCTGGATTTTTGAAAATTTCACTTTTTTGTGAAAATATCCACTAAATGAGGGAATAATATGTGTGAGGGTACCCCAGGAGAGTTCCAAATGTGTGTGGGTAGAATATATATCCCACGGTGGTAAAATTGAAAAAAGTTTAAAAATTTTTTTTTGGACTTAGTAATTTTCCCAGCGTTTTTCAGAGTTTCAGACAGGGGAAATGTCAGTGAGCATTCCGATTTCAGTTCCAGAGAGATTCGCCCAATGAGTCCTTGATATTTAGTCGTTTTCAGCAAATTTTCTGGATTTTTGAAAATTTCACTTTTTTGTGAAAATATCCACTAAATGAGGGAATAATATGTGTGAGGGTACCCCAGGAGAGTTCCAAATGTGTGTGGGTAGAATATATATCCCACAGGGGTAAAATCGAAAAAAGTTTAAAAAAATTTTTTTTTGGACTTAGTCATTTTTCCGGTGTTTATCAGACTTTCAGATAGGGGAAATGTCAGTGAGCATTCCAATTTCAGTTCCAGAGTGATTCGCCCAATGGGTCCTTGATATTTAGTCGTTTTCAGCAAATTTTCTGGATTTTTGAAAATTTCACTTTTTTGTCAAAATATCCACTAAATGAGGGAATAATATGTGTGAGGGTACCCCAGGAGAGTTCCAAATGTGTGTGGGTAGAATATATATCCCATGGGGGTAAAATTGAAAAAAGTTGAAAAATTTTTTTTTTTGGACTTAGTTATTTTTCCGGCGTTTATCAGACTTTCAGATAGGGGAAATGTCAGTGAGCGCTCCAATTTCAGTTCCAGAGCGATTCGCCCAATGAGTCCTTGATATTTAGTCGTTTTCAGCCAATTTCTGGATTTTTGAAAATTTCACTTTTTTGTGAAAATATCCACTAAATGAGGGAATAATATGTGTGAGGGTACCCCAGGAGAGTTCCAAATGTGTGTGGGTAGAATATATATCCCACGGGGGTAAAATTGAAAAAAGTTGAAAAATTTTTTTTTTTGGACTTAGTAATTTTTCCGGCGTTTATCAGACTTTCAGACAGGGGAAATGTCAGTGAGCGTTCCGATTTCAGTTCCAGAGCGATTCGCCCAATGAGTCCTTGATATTTAGTCGTTTTCAGCCAATTTGTTGGATTTTTGAAAATTTCACTTTTTTGTGAAAATATCCACTAAATGAGGGAATAATATGTGTGAGGGTACCCCAGGAGAGTTCCAAATGTGTGTGGGTAGAATATATATCCCACGGGGGTAAAATTGAAAAAAGTTGAAAAAAAATTTTTTTTTGGACTTAGTCATTCTTCCGGCGTTTATCAAACTTTCAGATAGGGCAAATGTCAGTGAGCATTCCGATTTCAGTTCCAGAGCGTTTCGCCCAATGAGTCCTTGATATTTAGTCATTTTCAACCAATTTTCTGGATTTTTGAAAATTTCACTTTTTTGTGAAAATATCCACTAAATGAGGGAATAATATGTGTGAGGGTACCCCAGGAGCGTTCCAAATGTGTGTGGGTAGAATATATTTCCCATGGGGGTAAAATTGAAAAAAGTTGAAAAAAATATTTCTTTGGACTTAGTAATTTTTCCGGCGTTTATCAGACTTTCAGACAGGGGAAATGTCAGGGAGCATTCCAGTTTCAGCTCCAGAGCGATTCGCCCAATGAGTCCTTGATATTTTATTCGTTTTCAGCCAATTTCTGGATTTTTGAAAATTTCACTTTTTTGTGAAAATATCCACTAAATGAGGGAATAATATGTGTGAGGGTACCCCAGGAGAGTTCCAAATGTGTGTGGGTAGAATATATATCCCACGGGGGTAAAATTGAAAAAAGTTGAAAAAAATTTTTTTTTGGACTTAGTAATTTTTCCGGCGTTTATCAGACTTTCAGATAGGGGAAATGTCAGTGAGCGCTCCAATTTCAGTTAAAGAGCGATTCGCCCAATCATTCCTTGATATTTAGTCGTTTTCAGCCAATTTGTTGGATTTTTGAAAATTTCACTTTTTTGTGAAAATATCCATTAAATGAGGGAATAATATGTGTGAGGGTACCCCAGGAGAGTTCCAAATGTGTGTGGGTAGAATATATATCCCACGGGGGTAAAATTGAAAAAAGTTGAAAAAAATTTTTTTTTGGACTTAGTCATTTTTCCGGCGTTTATCACACTTTCAGATAGGGCAAATGTCAGTGAGCATTCCGATTTCAGCTCCAGAGCGATTCGTCCAATGAGTCCTTCATATTTAGTCATTTTCAGCCAATTTCTGGATTTTTGAAAATTTCACTTTTTTGTCAAAATATCCACTAAATGAGGGAATAATATGTGTGAGGGTACCCCAGGAGAGTTCCAAATGTGTGTGGGTAGAATATATATCCCATGGGGGTAAAATTGAAAAAAGTTGAAAATTTTTTTTTTTTGGACTTAGTTATTTTTCCGGCGTTTATCAGACTTTCAGATAGGGGAAATGTCAGTGAGCGCTCCAATTTCAGTTCCAGAGCGATTCGCCCAATGAGTCCTTGATATTTAGTCGTTTTCAGCCAATTTCTGGATTTTTGAAAATTTCACTTTTTTGTAAAAATATCCACTAAATGAGGGAATAATATGTGTGAGGGTACCCCAGGAGAGTTCCAAATGTGTGTGGGTAGAATATATATCCCACGGGGGTAAAATTGAAAAAAGTTGAAAAAATTTTTTTTTGGAGTTAGTCAATTTTCCGGCGTTTATCAGACTTTCAGACAGGGGAAATGTCAGTGAGCGTTCCGATTTCAGTTCCAGAGCGATTCGCCCAATGAGTCCTTGATATTTAGTCGTTTTCAGCCAATTTGTTGGATTTTTGAAAATTTCACTTTTTTGTGAAAATATCCATTAAATGAGGGAATAATATGTGTGAGGGTACCCCAGGAGAGTTTCAAATGTCTGTGGGTAGAATATATATCCCATGGGGGTAAAATTGAAAAAAGTTTAAAAAAAATTTTTTTTGGACTTAGTCATTTTTCCGGCGTTTATCAGACTTTCAGATAGGGGAAATATCAGTGAGCTTTCCAATTTCAGTTCCAGAGCGATTCGCCCAATGGGTCCTTGCTATTTAGTCGTTTTCAGCAAATTTTCTGGATTTTTGAAAATTTCACTTTTTTGTGAAAATATCCACTAAATGAGGGAATAATATGTGTGAGGGTACCCCAGGAGAGTTCCAAATGTGTGTGGGTAGAATATATATCCCACGGGGGTAAAATTGAAAAAAGTTGAAAAATTTTTTTTTTTGGACTTAGTAATTTTTCCGGCGTTTATCAGACTTTCAGACAGGGGAAATGTCAGTGAGCGTTCCGATTTCAGTTCCAGAGCGATTCGCCCAATGAGTCCTTGATATTTAATCGTTTTCAGCCAATTTGTTGGATTTTTGAAAATTTCACTTTTTTGTGAAAATATCCACTAAATGAGGGAATAATATGTGTGAGGGTACCCCAGGAGAGTTCCAAATGTGTGTGGGTAGAATATATATCCCACGGGGGTAAAATTGAAAAAAGTTGAAAAAAAATTTTTTTTTGGACTTAGTCATTCTTCCGGCGTTTATCAAACTTTCAGATAGGGCAAATGTCAGTGAGCATTCCGATTTCAGTTCCAGAGCGTTTCGCCCAATGAGTCCTTGATATTTAGTCATTTTCAACCAATTTTCTGGATTTTTGAAAATTTCACTTTTTTGTGAAAATATCCACTAAATGAGGGAATAATATGTGTGAGGGTACCCCAGGAGCGTTCCAAATGTGTGTGGGTAGAATATATTTCCCATGGGGGTAAAATTGAAAAAAGTTGAAAAAAATATTTTTTTGGACTTAGTAATTTTTCCGGCGTTTATCAGACTTTCAGACAGGGGAAATGTCAGTGAGCATTCCAGTTTCAGCTCCAGAGCGATTCGCCCAATGAGTCCTTGATATTTTATTCGTTTTCAGCCAATTTCTGGATTTTTGAAAATTTCACTTTTTTGTGAAAATATCCACTAAATGAGGGAATAATATGTGTGAGGGTACCCCAGGAGAGTTCCAAATGTGTGTGGGTAGAATATATATCCCACGGGGGTAAAATTGAAAAAAGTTGAAAAAAATTTTTTTTTGGACTTAGTAATTTTTCCGGCGTTTATCAGACTTTCAGATAGGGGAAATGTCAGTGAGCGCTCCAATTTCAGTTAAAGAGCGATTCGCCCAATCATTCCTTGATATTTAGTCGTTTTCAGCCAATTTGTTGGATTTTTGAAAATTTCACTTTTTTGTGAAAATATCCATTAAATGAGGGAATAATATGTGTGAGGGTACCCCAGGAGAGTTCCAAATGTGTGTGGGTAGAATATATATCCCACGGGGGTAAAATTGAAAAAAGTTGAAAAAAATTTTTTTTTGGACTTAGTCATTTTTCCGGCGTTTATCACACTTTCAGATAGGGCAAATGTCAGTGAGCATTCCGATTTCAGCTCCAGAGCGATTCGCCCAATGAGTCCTTCATATTTAGTCATTTTCAGCCAATTTCTGGATTTTTGAAAATTTCACTTTTTTGTGAAAATATCCACTAAATGAGGGAATATGTGTGAGGGTACCCCAGGAGAGTTCCAAATGTGTGTGGGTAGAATATATATCCCACAGGGGTAAAATTGAAAAAAGTTGAAAAATTTTTTTTTGGACTTAGTTATTTTTCCGGCGTATATCAGACTTTCAGATAGGGGAAATGTCAGTGAGCGCTCCAATTTCAGTTCCAGAGCGATTCGCCCAATCAGTCCTTGATATTTAGTCGTTTTCAGCAAATATTCTGGATTTTTTAAAATTTCACTTTTTTGTGAAAATATCCACTAAATGAGGGAATAATATGTGTGAGGGTACCCCAGGAGAGTTCCAAATGTGTGTGTGGTAGAATATATATCCCACGGGGGAAAAATTGAAAAAAGTTGAAAAAAAATTTTTTTTGGACTTAGTAATTTTTCCGGCGTTTTTCAGACTTTCAGAAAGGGGAAATGTCAGTGACTGTTCCGATTTCAGTTCCAGAGCGATTCGCCCAATCAGTCCTTGATATTTAGTCGTTTTCAGCCAATTTCTGGATTTTTGAAAATTTCTCTTTTTTGTGAAAATATCCACTAAATGAGGGAATAATATGTGTGAGGGTACCCCAGGAGAGTTCCAAATGTGTGTGGGTAGAATATATATCCCACGGGGGTAAAATTGAAAAAAGTTGAAAAAATTTTTTTTTGGACTTAGTAATTTTTCCGGCGTTTATCAGAGTTTCAGACAGGTGACATGTCAGTGAGCATTCCGATTCAGTTCCAGAGCGATTCGCCCAATCAGTCCTTGATATTTAGTCGTTTTCAGCCAATTTCTGGATTTTTGAAAATTTCACTTTTTTGTGAAAATATCCACTAAATGAGGGAATAATATGTGTGAGGGTACCCCAGGAGAGTTCCAAATGTGTGTGGGTAGAATATATATCCCACGGGGGTAAAATTGAAAAAAGTAGAAAAAATTTTTTTTTTGGACTGTTATTTTTCCGGCGTTTATCATACTTTCAGATAGGGGAAATGTCAGTGAGCGCTCCAATTTCAGTTCCAGAGCGATTCGCCCAATCAGTTCTTGATATTTAGTCGTTTTCAGCCAATTTCTGGATTTTTGAAAATTTCTCTTTTTTGTGAAAATATCCACTAAATGAGGGAATAATATGTGTGAGGGTACCCCAGGAGAGGTCCAAATGTGTGTGGGTAGAATATATATCCCACGGGGGCAAAATTGAAAAAAGTTGAAAAAAAATATTTTTTTGGACTTACTAATTTTTCCGGCGTTTATCAGACTTTCAGACAGGGGAAATGTCAGTGAGCATTCCAGTTTCAGTTCCAGAGCGATTCGCCCAATGAGTCTTTGATATTTAGTCGTTTTCAGCCAATTTTCTGGATTTTTGAAAATTTCACTTTTTCTGTGAAAATATCCACTAAATGAGGGAATAATATGTGTGAGGGTACCCCAGGAGAGGTCCAAATGTGTGTGGGTAGAATATATATCCCACGGGGGTAAAATTGAAAAAAGTTGAAAAAATTTTTTTTTTGGACTTAGTAATTTTTCCGGTGTTTATCAGACTTTCAGATAGGGGAAATGTCAGTGAGCGCTCCAATTTCAGTTAAAGAGCGATTCGCCCAATCATTCCTTGATATTTAGTCGTTTTCAGCCAATTTGTTGGATTTTTGAAAATTTCACTTTTTTGTGAAAATATCCATTAAATGAGGGAATAATATGTGTGAGGGTACCCCAGGAGAGTTCCAAATGTGTGTGGGTAGAATATATATCCCACGGGGGTAAAATTGAAAAAAGTTGAAAAAAATTTTTTTTTGGACTTAGTCATTCTTCCGGCGTTTATCACACTTTCAGATAGGGCAAATGTCAGTGAGCATTCCGATTTCAGCTCCAGAGCGATTCGCCCAATGAGTCCTTCATATTTAGTCGTTTTCAGCCAATTTCTGGATTTTTGAAAATTTCACTTTTTTGTGAAAATATCCACTAAATGAGGGAATATGTGTGAGGGTACCCCAGGAGAGTTCCAAATGTGTGTGGGTAGAATATATATCCCACAGGGGTAAAATTGAAAAAAGTTGAAAAATTTTTTTTTGGACTTAGTTATTTTTCCGGCGTTTATCAGACTTTCAGATAGGGGAAATGTCAGTGAGCGCTCCAATTTCAGTTCCAGAGCGATTCGCCCAATCAGTCCTTGATATTTAGTCGTTTTCAGCCAATTTCTGGATTTTTGAAAATTTCACTATTTCGTGAAAATATCCACTAAATGAGGGAATAATATGTGTGAGGGTACCCCAGGAGAGTTCCAAATGTGTGTGGGTAGAATATATATCCCACGGGGGTAAAATTGAAAAAAGTTGAAAAAAAATTTTTTTTGGACTTAGTAATTTTTCCGGCGTTTATCAGACTTTCAGATAGGGGAAATGTCAGTGAGCGCTGCAATTTCAGTTCCAGAGCGATTCGCCCAATCAGTCCTTGATATTTAGTCGTTTTCAGCCAATTTCTGGATTTTTGAAAATTTCACTTTTTTGTGAAAATATCCACTAAATGAGGGAATAATATGTGTGAGGGTACCCCAGGAGAGTTCCAAATGTGTGTGTGGTAGAATATATATCCCACAGGGGAAAAATTGAAAAAAGTTGAAAAAGAACTTTTTTTGGACTTAGTAATTTTTCCGGCGTTTATCAGACTTTCAGACAGGGGAAATGTCAGTGAGCGTTCCGATTTCAGTTACAGAGCGATTCGCCCAATGAGTCCTTGATATTTAGTCGTTTTCAGCCAATTTTCTGGATTTTTGAAAATTTCACTTTTTTGTGAAAATATCCACTAAATGAGGGAATAATATGTGTGAGGGTACCCCAGGAGAGTTCCAAATGTGTGTGGGTAGAATATATATCCCACGGTAGTAAAATTGAAAAAAGTTGAAAAAAAATTTTTTTTGGACTTAGTCATTTTTCCGGTGTTTATCAGACTTTCAGATAGGGGAAATATCAGTGAGCATTACAATTTCAGTGCCAGAGCGATTCGCCCAATGGGTCCTTGATATTTAGTCGTTTTCAGCAAATATTCTGGATTTTTTAAAATTTCACTTTTTTGTGAAAATATCCACTAAATGAGGGAATAATATGTGTGAGGGTACCCCAGGAGAGTTCCAAATGTGTGTGTGGTAGAATATATATCCCACGGGGGAAAAATTGAAAAAAGTTGAAAAAAATTTTTTTTTGGACTTAGTAATTTTTCCGGCGTTTTTCAGACTTTCAGAAAGGGGAAATGTCAGTGACCGTTCCGATTTCAGTTCCAGAGCGATTCGCCCAATGAGTCCTTGATATTTAGTCGTTTTCAGCCAATTTTCTGGATTTTTGAAAATTTCACATTTTTGAAAATATCCACTAAATGAGGGAATAATATGTGTGAGGGTACCCCAGGAGAGTTCCAAATGTGTGTGGGTAGAATATATATCCCACGGGGGTAAAATTGAAAAAAGTTGAAAAAATTTTTTTTTTGGACTTAGTTATTTTTCCGGCGTTTATCAGACTTTCAGATAGGGGAAATGTCAGTGAGCGCTCCGATTTCAGTTCCAGAGCGATTCGCCCAATGAGTCCTTGATATTTAGTCGTTTTCAGCCAATTTTCTAGATTTTTGAAAATTTCACTTTTTTGTGAAAATATCCACTAAATGAGGGAATAATATGTGTGAGGGTACCCCAGGAAAGTTAGAAATGTGTGTGGGTAGAATATATATCCCATGGGGGTAAAATTGAAAAAAGTTGAAAAAAAATTTTTTTGGGACTTAGTAATTTTTCCGGCGTTTATCAGACTTTCAGACAGGGGAAATGTCAGTGAGCGTTCCGATTTCAGTTCCAGAGCAATTCGCCCAGTGAGTCCTTGATATTTAGTCGTTTTCAGCCAATTTGTTGGATTTTTGAAAATTTCACTTTTTTGTGAAAATATCCACTAAATGAGGGAATAATATGTGTGAGGGTACCCCAGGAGAGTTCCAAATGTGTGTGGGTAGAATATATATCCCACGGGGGTAAAATTGAAAAAAGTTGAAAAAATTTTTTTTGGGGACTTAGTTATTTTTCCGCCGTTTATCAGACTTTCAGATAGGGGAAATGTCAGTGAGCGCTCCAATTTCAGTTCCAGAGCAATTCGCCCAGTGAGTCCTTGATATTTAGTCGTTTTCAGCCAATTTGTTGGATTTTTGAAAATTTCACTTTTTTGTGAAAATATCCACTAAATGAGGGAATAATATGTGTGAGGGTACCCCAGGAGAGTTCCAAATGTGTGTGGGTAGAATATATATCCCACGGGGGTAAAATTGAAAAAAGTTGAAAAAAAATTTTTTTTGGACTTAGTTATTTTTCCGCCGTTTATCAGACTTTCAGATAGGGGAAATGTCAGTGAGCGCTCCAATTTCAGTTCCAGAGCGATTCGCCCAATCAGTCCTTGATATTTAGTCGTTTTCAGACAATTTCTGGATTTTTGAAAATTTCTCTTTTTTGTGAAAATATCCACTAAATGAGGGAATAATATGTGTGAGGGTACCCCAGGAGAGTTCCAAATGTGTGTGGGTAGAATATATATCCCACAGGGGTAAAATTGAAAAAAGTTGAAAAAAAAATGTTTGGACTTAGTAATTTTTCCGGCGTTTATCAGAGTTTCAGACAGGGGAAATGTCAGTGTGCGTTCCGATTTCAGTTCCAGAGCGATTCGCCCAATGAGTCCTTGATATTTATTAGTTTTCAGCCAATTTCCTGGATTTTTGAAAATTTCACTTTTTTGTGAAAATATCCACTAAATAAGGGAATAATATGTGTGAGGGTACCCCAGGAAAGTTAGAAATGTGTGTGGGTAGAATATATATCCCACGGGGGTAAAATTGAAAAAAGTTGAAAAATTTTTTTTTTTGGACTTAGTTATTTTTCCGGCGTTTATCAGACTTTCAGATAGGGGAAATGTCAGTGATCATTCCGATTTCAGTTCCAGAGCAATTCGCCCAGTGAGTCCTTGATATTTAGTCGTTTTCAGCCAATTTGTTGGATTTTTGAAAATTTCACTTTTTTGTGAAAATATCCACTAAATGAGGGAATAATATGTGTGAGGGTACCCCAGGAGAGTTCCAACTGTGTGTGGGTAGAATATATATCCCACGGGGGTAAAATTGAAAAAAGTTGAAAAAAATTTTTTTTGGGACTTAGTCATTTTTCCGGCGTTTATCAGACTTTCAGACAGGGGAAATGTCAGTGAGCGTTCCGATTTCAGTTACAGAGCGATTCGCCCAATGAGTCCTTGATATTTAGTCGTTTTCAGCCAATTTTCTGGATTTTTGAAAATTTCACTTTTTTGTGAAAATATCCACTAAATGAGGGAATAATATGTGTGAGGGTACCCCAGGAGAGTTCCAAATGTGTGTGGGTAGAATATATATCCCACGGTAGTAAAATTGAAAAAAGTTGAAAAAAAATTTTTTTTGGACTTAGTCATTTTTCCGGTGTTTATCAGACTTTCAGATAGGGGAAATATCAGTGAGCATTACAATTTCAGTGCCAGAGCGATTCGCCCAATGGGTCCTTGATATTTAGTCGTTTTCAGCAAATATTCTGGATTTTTTAAAATTTCACTTTTTTGTGAAAATATCCACTAAATGAGGGAATAATATGTGTGAGGGTACCCCAGGAGAGTTCCAAATGTGTGTGTGGTAGAATATATATCCCACGGGGGAAAAATTGAAAAAAGTTGAAAAAAATTTTTTTTTGGACTTAGTAATTTTTCCGGCGTTTTTCAGACTTTCAGAAAGGGGAAATGTCAGTGACCGTTCCGATTTCAGTTCCAGAGCGATTCGCCCAATGAGTCCTTGATATTTAGTCGTTTTCAGCCAATTTTCTGGATTTTTGAAAATTTCACATTTTTGAAAATATCCACTAAATGAGGGAATAATATGTGTGAGGGTACCCCAGGAGAGTTCCAAATGTGTGTGGGTAGAATATATATCCCACGGGGGTAAAATTGAAAAAAGTTGAAAAAATTTTTTTTTTGGACTTAGTTATTTTTCCGGCGTTTATCAGACTTTCAGATAGGGGAAATGTCAGTGAGCGCTCCGATTTCAGTTCCAGAGCGATTCGCCCAATGAGTCCTTGATATTTAGTCGTTTTCAGCCAATTTTCTAGATTTTTGAAAATTTCACTTTTTTGTGAAAATATCCACTAAATGAGGGAATAATATGTGTGAGGGTACCCCAGGAAAGTTAGAAATGTGTGTGGGTAGAATATATATCCCATGGGGGTAAAATTGAAAAAAGTTGAAAAAAAATTTTTTTGGGACTTAGTAATTTTTCCGGCGTTTATCAGACTTTCAGACAGGGGAAATGTCAGTGAGCGTTCCGATTTCAGTTCCAGAGCAATTCGCCCAGTGAGTCCTTGATATTTAGTCGTTTTCAGCCAATTTGTTGGATTTTTGAAAATTTCACTTTTTTGTGAAAATATCCACTAAATGAGGGAATAATATGTGTGAGGGTACCCCAGGAGAGTTCCAAATGTGTGTGGGTAGAATATATATCCCACGGGGGTAAAATTGAAAAAAGTTGAAAAAATTTTTTTTGGGGACTTAGTTATTTTTCCGCCGTTTATCAGACTTTCAGATAGGGGAAATGTCAGTGAGCGCTCCAATTTCAGTTCCAGAGCAATTCGCCCAGTGAGTCCTTGATATTTAGTCGTTTTCAGCCAATTTGTTGGATTTTTGAAAATTTCACTTTTTTGTGAAAATATCCACTAAATGAGGGAATAATATGTGTGAGGGTACCCCAGGAGAGTTCCAAATGTGTGTGGGTAGAATATATATCCCACGGGGGTAAAATTGAAAAAAGTTGAAAAAAAATTTTTTTTGGACTTAGTTATTTTTCCGCCGTTTATCAGACTTTCAGATAGGGGAAATGTCAGTGAGCGCTCCAATTTCAGTTCCAGAGCGATTCGCCCAATCAGTCCTTGATATTTAGTCGTTTTCAGACAATTTCTGGATTTTTGAAAATTTCTCTTTTTTGTGAAAATATCCACTAAATGAGGGAATAATATGTGTGAGGGTACCCCAGGAGAGTTCCAAATGTGTGTGGGTAGAATATATATCCCACAGGGGTAAAATTGAAAAAAGTTGAAAAAAAAATGTTTGGACTTAGTAATTTTTCCGGCGTTTATCAGAGTTTCAGACAGGGGAAATGTCAGTGTGCGTTCCGATTTCAGTTCCAGAGCGATTCGCCCAATGAGTCCTTGATATTTATTAGTTTTCAGCCAATTTCCTGGATTTTTGAAAATTTCACTTTTTTGTGAAAATATCCACTAAATAAGGGAATAATATGTGTGAGGGTACCCCAGGAAAGTTAGAAATGTGTGTGGGTAGAATATATATCCCACGGGGGTAAAATTGAAAAAAGTTGAAAAATTTTTTTTTTTGGACTTAGTTATTTTTCCGGCGTTTATCAGACTTTCAGATAGGGGAAATGTCAGTGATCATTCCGATTTCAGTTCCAGAGCAATTCGCCCAGTGAGTCCTTGATATTTAGTCGTTTTCAGCCAATTTGTTGGATTTTTGAAAATTTCACTTTTTTGTGAAAATATCCACTAAATGAGGGAATAATATGTGTGAGGGTACCCCAGGAGAGTTCCAACTGTGTGTGGGTAGAATATATATCCCACGGGGGTAAAATTGAAAAAAGTTGAAAAAAATTTTTTTTGGGACTTAGTCATTTTTCCGGCGTTTATCAGACTTTCAGATAGGGGAAATGTCAGTGAGCGTTCCAATTTCAGTTCCAGAGCGATTCGCCCAATGAGTCCTTGATATTTAGTCGTTTTCAGCCAATTTTCTGGATTTTTGAAAATTTCATTTTTTTTTAAATATCCACTAAATGAGGGAATAATATGTGTGAGGGTACCCCAGGAGAGTTCCAAATATGTGTGGGTAGAATATATATCCTACGGGGGTAAAATTGAAAAAAGTTGAAAAAATTTTTTTTTTGGACTTAGTTATTTTTCTGGCGTTTATCAGACTTTCAGATAGGGGAAATGTCAGTGAGCGCTCCAATTTCAGTTCCAGAGCGATTCGCCCAATGAGTCCTTGATATTTAGTCGTTTTCAGCCAATTTTCTGGATTTTTGAAAATTTCACTTTTTTGTGAAAATATCCACTAAATTAGGGAATAATATGTGTGAGGGTACCCCAGGACAGTTCCAAATGTGTGTGGGTAGAATATATATCCAACGGGGGTAAAATTGAAAAAAGTTGAAAAAATTTTTTTTTTGGACTTAGTTATTTTTCCGGCGTTTATCAGACTTTCAGATAGGGGAAATGTCAGTGAGCGCTCCAATTTCAGTTCCAGAGCGATTCGCCCAATCAGTCCTTGATATTTAGTCGTTTTCAGACAATTTCTGCATTTTTGAAAATTTCTCTTTTTTGTGAAAATATCCACTAAATGAGGGAATAATATGTGTGAGGGTACCCCAGGAGAGTTCCAAATGTGTGTGGGTAGAATATATATCCCACGGGGGTAAAATTGAAAAAAGTTGAAAAAAAATTTTTTTGGACTTAGTAATTTTTCCGGCGTTTATCAGAGTTTCAGACAGGGGAAATGTCAGTGAGCGTTCCGATTTCAGTTCCAGAGCGATTCGCCCAATGAGTCCTTGATATTTAGTCGTTTTCAGCCAATTTTCTGGATTTTTGAAAATTTCACTTTTTTGTGAAAATATCCACTAAATGAGGGAATAATATGTGTGAGGGTACCCCAGGAGACTTCGAAATGTGTGTGGGTAGAATATATCTCCCATGGGGGTAAAATTGAAAAAGTTTAAAAAATTTTTTTTTTGGACTTAGTCATTCTTCCGGCGTTTATCAGACTTTCAGATAGGGGAAATGTCAGTGAGCGCTCCAATTTCAGTTCCAGAGCGATTCGCCCAATCAGTCCTTGATATTTAGTCGTTTTCAGCCAATTTCTGGATTTTTGGAAATTTCACTTTTTTGTGAAAATATCCACTAAATGAGGGAATAATATGTGTGAGGGTACCCCAAGAGAGTTCCAAATGTGTGTGGGTAGAATATATATCCCACGGGGGTAAAATTGAAAAAAGTTGAAAAAAATTTTTTTTTGGACTCAGTCATTCTTCCGGAGTTTATCACACTTTCTGATAGGGCAAATGTCAGTGAGCATTCCGATTTCAGCTCCAGAGCGATTCGCCCAATGAGTCCTTGATATTTAGTCGTTTTCAGCCAATTTCTGGATTTTTGAAAATTTCACTTTTTTGTGAAAATATCCACTAAATGAGGGAATCATATGTGTGAGGGTACCCCAGGAGAGTTCCAAATGTGTGTGGGTAGAATATATCTCCCATGGGGGTAAAATTGAAAAAGTTTAAAAAATTTTTTTTTTGGACTTAGTCATTTTTCCGGCGTTTATCAGACTTTCAGATAGGGGAAATATCAGTGAGCATTACAATTTCAGTTCCAGAGCGATTCGCCCAATGGGTCCTTGATATTTAGTCGTTTTCAGCAAATATTCTGGATTTTTTAAAATTTCACTTTTTTGTGAAAATATCCACTAAATGAGGGAATAATATGTGTGAGGGTACCCCAGGAGAGTTCCAAATGTGTGTGGGTAGAATATATATCCCACGGGGGTAAAATTGAAAAAAGTTGAAAAAAAATTTTTTTTTGGACTTAGTCATTCTTCCGGCGTTTATCACACTTTCTGATAGGGCAAATGTCAGTGAGCATTCCGATTTCAGCTCCAGAGCGATTTGCCCAATGAGTCCTTGATATTTAGTCGTTTTCAGCCAATTTCTGGATTTTTGAAAATTTCACTTCTTTGTGAAAATATCCACTAAATGAGGGAATCATATGTGTGAGGGTACCCCAGGAGAGTTCCAAATGTGTGTGGGTAGAATATATCTCCCATGGGGGTAAAATTGAAAAAGTTTAAAAAATTTTTTTTTTGGACTTAGTCATTTTTCCGGCGTTTATCAGACTTTCAGATAGGGGAAATATCAGTGAGCATTACAATTTCAGTTCCAGAGCGATTCGCCCAATGGGTCCTTGATATTTAGTCGTTTTCAGCAAATATTCTGGATTTTTTAAAATTTCACTATTTTGTGAAAATATCCACTAAATGAGGGAATAATATGTGTGAGGGTACCCCAGGAGAGTTCCAAATGTGTGTGGGTAGAATATATATCCCACGGGGGTAAAATTGAAAAAAGTTGAAAAAAAATTTTTTTTTGGACTTAGTCATTCTTCCGGAGTTTATCACACTTTCTGATAGGGCAAATGTCAGTGAGCATTCCGATTTCAGCTCCAGAGCGATTCGCCCAATGAGTCCTTGATATTTAGTCGTTTTCAGCCAATTTTCTGGATTTTTGAAAATTTCACTCTTTTGTGAAAATATCCACTAAATGAGGGAATAATATGTGTGAGGGTACCCCAGGAGAGTTCCAAATGTGTGTGTGGTAGAATATATATCCCACGGGGGAAAAATTGAAAAAAGTTGAAAAAAAATTTTTTTTGGACTTAGTAATTTTTCCGGCGTTTTTCAGACTTTCAGACAGGGGAAATGTCAGTGAGCGTTCCGATTTCAGTTCCAGAGCGATTCGCCCAATGAGTCCTTGATATTTAGTCGTTTTCAGCCAATTTGTTGGATTTTTGAAAACTTCACTTTTTTGTGAAAATATCCACTAAATGAGGGAATAATATGTGTGAGGGTACCCCAGGAAAGTTAGAAATGTGTGTGGGTAGAATATATATCCCATGGGGGTAAAATTGAAAAAAGTTGAAAAAAATTTTTTTTTGGACTTAGTCATTCTTCTGCCGTTTATCACACTTTCTGATAGGGCAAATGTCAGCGAGCATTCCGATTTCAGCTCCAGAGCGATTCGCCCAATGAGTCCTTGAAATTTAGTCGTTTTCAGCCAATTTCTGGATTTTTGAAAATTTCACTTTTTTGTGAAAATATCCACTAAATGAGGGAATCATATGTGTGAGGGTACCCCAGGAGAGTTCCAAATGTGTGTGGGTAGAATATATCTCCCATGGGGGTAAAATTGAAAAAGTTTAAAAAATTTTTTTTTTGGACTTAGTCATTTTTCCGGCGTTTATCAGACTTTCAGATAGGGGAAATATCAGTGAGCATTACAATTTCAGTTCCAGAGCGATTCGCCCAATGGGTCCTTGATATTTAGTCGTTTTCAGCAAATATTCTGGATTTTTTAAAATTTCACTTTTTTGTGAAAATATCCACTAAATGAGGGAATAATATGTGTGAGGGTACCCCAGGAGAGTTCCAAATGTGTGTGGGTAGAATATATATCCCACGGGGGTAAAATTGAAAAAAGTTGAAAAAAAATTTTTTTTTGGACTTAGTCATTCTTCCGGCGTTTATCACACTTTCTGATAGGGCAAATGTCAGTGAGCATTCCGATTTCAGCTCCAGAGCGATTTGCCCAATGAGTCCTTGATATTTAGTCGTTTTCAGCCAATTTCTGGATTTTTGAAAATTTCACTTCTTTGTGAAAATATCCACTAAATGAGGGAATCATATGTGTGAGGGTACCCCAGGAGAGTTCCAAATGTGTGTGGGTAGAATATATCTCCCATGGGGGTAAAATTGAAAAAGTTTAAAAAATTTTTTTTTTGGACTTAGTCATTTTTCCGGCGTTTATCAGACTTTCAGATAGGGGAAATATCAGTGAGCATTACAATTTCAGTTCCAGAGCGATTCGCCCAATGGGTCCTTGATATTTAGTCGTTTTCAGCAAATATTCTGGATTTTTTAAAATTTCACTATTTTGTGAAAATATCCACTAAATGAGGGAATAATATGTGTGAGGGTACCCCAGGAGAGTTCCAAATGTGTGTGGGTAGAATATATATCCCACGGGGGTAAAATTGAAAAAAGTTGAAAATTTTTTTTTTTCGGACTTAGTAATTTTTCCGGCGTTTTTCAGACTTTCAGACAGGGGAAATGTCAGTGACCATTCCGATTTCAGTTCCAGAGCGATTCGCCCAATGAGTCCTTGATATTTAGTCGTTTTCAGCCAATTTCTGGATTTTTGAAAATTTCACTTTTTTGTGAAAATATCCACTAAATGAGGGAATAATATGTGTGAGGGTACCCCAGGAGAGTTCCAAATGTGTGTGGGTAGAATATATATCCCAGGAGGTAAAATTGAAAAAAGTTGAAAAAAATTTTTTTTTGGACTTAGTCATTCTTCCGGCGTTTATCACACTTTCTGATAGGGCAAATGTCAGTGAGCATTCCGATTTCAGCTCCAGAGCGATTCGCCCAATGAGTCCTTGATATTTAGTCGTTTTCAGCCAATTTCTGGATTTTTGAAAATTTCACTTTTTTGTGAAAATATCCACTAAATGAGGGAATAATATGTGTGAGGGTACCCCAGGAGAGTTCCAAATTTGTGTGGGCAGAATATATATCCCATGGGGGTAAAATTGAAAAAAGTTGAAAAAATTTTTTTTTGGACTTAGTAATTTTTCCGGCGTTTATCAGACTTTCAGACAGGGGAAATGTCAGTGAGCGTTCCGATTTCAGTTCCAGAGTGATTCGACCAATGAGTCCTTGATATTTTGTCGTTTTCAGCCAATTTTCTGGATTTTTGAAAATTTCACTTTTTTTTTAAAATATCCACTAAATGAGGGAATAATATGTGTGAGGGTACCCCAGGAGAGTTCCAAATGTGTGTGGCTAGAATATATATCCCACGGGGGTAAAATTAAAAAAAGTTGAAAAAATTTTTTTTTTGGACTTAGTAATTTTTCCGGCATTTTTCAGACTTTCAGACAGGGGAAATGTCAGTGAGCGTTCCGATTTCAGTTCCAGAGCGATTCGCCCAATGAGTCCTTGATATTTAGTCGTTTTCAGCCAATTTGTTGGATTTTTGAAAATTTCACTTTTTTGTGAAAATATCCACTAAATGAGGGAATAATATGTGTGAGGGTAACCCAGGAGAGTTCCAAATGTGTGTGTGGTAGAATATATATCCCACGGGGGAAAAATTGAAAAAAGTTGAAAAAAAAATTTTTTTGGACTTAGTCATTTTTCCGGCGTTTATCAGACTTTCAGATAGGGGAAATGTCAGTGAGCGTTCCAATTTCAGTTCCAGAGCGATTCGCCCAATGAGTCCTTGATATTTAGTCGTTTTCAGCCAATTTCTGGATTTTTGAAAATTTCACTTTTTTGTGAAAATATCCACTAAATGAGGGAATAATATGTGTGAGGGTACCCCAGGAGAGTTCCAAATGTGTGTGGGTAGAATATATATCCCACGGGGGTAAAATTGAAAAAAGTTGAAAAAATTTTTTTTTTGGACTTAGTCATTCTTCCGGAGTTTATCACACTTTCTGATAGGGCAAATGTCAGTGAGCATTCCAATTTCAGCTCCAGAGCGATTTGCCCAATGAGTCCTTGATATTTAGTCGTTTTCAGACAATTTTCTGGATTTTTGAAAATTTCACTTTTTTTTGAAAATATCCACTAAATGAGGGAATAATATGTGTGAGGGTACCCCAGGAGAGTTCCAAATGTGTGTGGGTAGAATATATATCCCACAGGGTAAAATTGAAAAAAGTTGAAAAAAAATTTTTTTTGGACTTAGTCATTCTTCCGGCATTCATCACACTTTCTGATAGGGCAAATGTCAGTGAGCATTCCGATTTCAGCTCCAGAGCGATTCGCCCAATGAGTCCTTGAAATTTAGTCGTTTTCAGCCAATTTCTGGATTTTTGAAAATTTCACTTTTTTGTGAAAATATCCACTAAATGAGGGAATAATATGTGTGAGGGTACCCCAGGAGAGTTCCAAATTTGTGTGGGTAGAATATATATCCCATGGGGGTAAAATTGAAAAAAGTTGAAAAAATTTTTTTTTGGACTTAGTAATTTTTCCGGCGTTTATCAAACTTTCAGAAAGGGGAAATGTCAGTGAGCATTCAGATTTCAGTTCCAGAGCGATTCGCCCAATGAGTCCTTGATGTTTAGTCGTTTTCAGACAATTTTCTGGATTTTTGAAAATTTCACTTTTTTGTGAAAATATCCACTAAATGAGGGAATAATATGTGTGAGGGTACCCCAGGAGAGTTCCAAATGTGTGTGGGTAGAATATATATCCCACGGGGGTAAAATTGAAAAAAGTTGAAAAAAATTTTTTTTTGGACTTAGTCATTCTTCCGGAGTTTATCACACTTTCTGATAGGGCAAATGTCAGTGAGCGTTCCGATTTCAGTTCCAGAGCGATTCGCCCAATGAGTCCTTGATATTTAGTCGTTTTCAGCCAATTTGTTGGATTTTTGAAAATTTCACTTTTTTGTGAAAATATCCACTAAATGAGGGAATAATATGTGTGAGGGTACCCCAGGAGAGTTCCAAATGTGTGTGGGTAGAATATATATCCCACGGGGGTAAAATTGAAAAAAGTTGAAAAAAATTTTTTTTGGACTTAGTAATTTTTCCGGCGTTTTTCAGACTTTCAGACAGGGGAAATGTCAGTGACCGTTCCGATTTCAGTTCCAGAGCGATTCGCCCAATGAGTCCTTGATATTTAGTCGTTTTCAGCCAATTTCTGGATTTTTGAAAATTTCACTTTTTGTGAAAATATCCACTAAATGAGGGAATAATATGTGTGAGGGTACCCCAGGAGAGTTCCAAATTTGTGTGGGTAGAATATATATCCCATGGGGGTAAAATTGAAAAAAGTTGAAAAAATTTTTTTTTGGACTTAGTAATTTTTCCGGCGTTTATCAGACTTTCAGACAGGGGAAATGTCAGTGAGCGTTCCGATTTCAGTTCCAGAGTGATTCGACCAATGAGTCCTTGATATTTAGTCGTTTTCAGCCAATTTTCTGGATTTTTGAAAATTTCACTTTTTTTTTAAAATATCCACTAAATGAGGGAATAATATGTGTGAGGGTACCCCAGGAGAGCTCCAAATGTGTGTGGCTAGAATATATATCCCACGGGGGTAAAATTGAAAAAAGTTGAAAAAAATTTTTTTTTGGACTTAGTCATTTTTCCGGCGTTTATCAGACTTTCAGAGAGGGGAAATGTCAGTGAGCGTTCCAATTTCAGTTCCAGAGAGATTTGCCCAATGAGTCCTTGATATTTAGTCGTTTTCAGCCAATTTTCTGGATTTTTGAAAATTTCACTTTTTTGTGAAAATATCCACTAAATGAGGGAATAATATGTGTGAGGGTACCCCAACAGAGTTCCAAATGTGTGTGGGTAGAATATATATCCCACGGGGGTAAAATTGAAAAAAGTTGAAAAATTTTTTTTTTTGGACTTAGTCATTTTTCCGGCGTTTATCAGACTTTCAGATAGGGGAAATGTCAGTGAGCGTTCCAATTTCAGTTCCAGAGCGATTCGCCCAATGAGTCCTTGATATTTAGTCGTTTTCAGCCAATTTCTGGATTTTTGAAAATTTCACTTTTTTGTGAAAATATCCACTAAATGATTGAATAATATGTGTGAGGGTACCCCAGGAGAGTTCCAAATGTGTGTGGGTAGAATATATATCCCACGGGGGTAAAATTGAAAAAAGTTGAAAAAAATTTTTTTTTGGACTTAGTCATTCTTCCGGAGTTTATCACACTTTCTGATAGGGGAAATGTCAGTGAGTGTTCCGATTTCAGTTCCAGAGCGATTCGCCCAATGAGTCCTTGATATTTAGTCGTTTTCAGCCAATTTGTTGGATTTTTGAAAATTTCACTTTTTTGTGAAAATATCCACTAAATGAAGGAATAATATGTGTGAGGGTACCCCAGGAGAGTTCCAAATGTGTGTGGGTAGAATATATAGCCCACGGGGGTAAAATTGAAAAAAGTTGAAAAAAATATTTTTTTGGACTTAGTCATTTTTCCGGTGTTTATCAAACTTTCAGAAAGGGGAAATGTCAGTGAGCATTCAGATTTCAGTTCCAGAGCGATTCGCCCAATGAGTCCTTGATGTTTAGTCGTTTTCAGCCAATTTTCTGGATTTTTGAAAATTTCACTTTTTTGTGAAAATATCCACTAAATGAGGGAATAATATGTGTGAGGGTAACCCAGGAGAGTTCCAAATGTGTGTGTGGTAGAATATATATCCCACGGGGGAAAAATTGAAAAAAGTTGAAAAAAATTTTTTTTTGGACTTAGTAATTTTTCCGGCATTTTTCAGACTTTCAGACAGGGGAAATATCAGTGACCATTCCGATTTCAGTTCCAGAGCGATTCACCCAATGAGTCCTTGATATTTAGTCATTTTCAGCCAATTTCTGGATTTTTGAAAATTTCACTTTTTTGTGAAAATATCCACTAAATGAGGGAATAATATGTGTGAGGGTACCCCAGGAGAGTTCCAAATGTGTGTGGGTAGAATATATATCCCACGGGGGTACAATTGAAAAAAGTTGAAAAAAATTTTTTTTTGGACTTAGTCATTCTTCCGGCGTTTATCACACTTTCTGATAGGGCAAATGTCAGTGAGCATTCCGATTTCAGTTCCAGAGCGATTCGCCCAATGAGTCCTTGATATTTAGTCGTTTTCAGCCAATTTCTGGATTTTTGAAAATTTCACTTTTTTGTGAAAATATCCACTA